>NC_064628.1:571123916-571745582 GCF_023864275.1 Schistocerca cancellata
TGTGGTTTTATCAGCGCAACTTGGAGAGTTGATGCGGCATCCTCTGAGCGAACAGAAAAAGGTCTTAATTGTCTTAATTCTTCAAACCTATCTTCAAATTTTTTATGTAATGGCTGTAACACTCGTGTACTCAATGATGTGTTCATAACTACCTAAATTCAAGTATTTTTCCTTTGAAGTTTGTAACCGCCCCACAAAATTGAATAAATAATAATAATGAATATGTTATGGATAATGATTCTAGTTTAGTGTAACCTCCCCGCAAAACAGTATAAATAATATTAATATGAATATGACTCTAATTTTTTAGTGTAACATCAGAACAAAATTGGTTCCCATTTATAACCTCCTACAGAAATTCATTCACATTTAACCTCCACATAAAATTTGTTTCCCATTTAATGTACCCACAAAATTCTTTTCTCATTTAATGTAAGCTCGAAACAGAAAAATTCCTAAACCTCGTAATAAAAAATAAATTCAGTAACCTGGTAAATTTTGGATGACAGCAGTGCTGCGTCATGGCCCTGTAAGATCATTCTGAATAAAAAAGGAAAAATTCTTACCTCAATAAAATTGTCGAATATATCTGGGACTCCATCACCTCCAAAGGTCTGAGGCATTTTGCTCTGATTGTTGCCAGCATCATATTTAAAGTACCAGGGAAGCAGGTTGCTAGCCTTACTTGCCCCGAGTCCCATTGGGTTTTACCCCTAACGGCTGAGGGACTAACCGGTGGATTTGGTAGACTTTGCCGTATGAGCACAAAGGTGACCACAACTCAGAATATGTCCGAGATGCCCAGCCTTATTCCAAAGTAACTGGTATCCTGACTGTTGGGACCACTTACTTGGCCACTCATACGTTGCCCGTGGTTCATGAAGTAGGACATGACTACAGGAACCCACACCATGAACCACGAATATATCTGCTCTTACAATAAATTTTTCCGGCACACCTCTGTGCAATGCTGGCCGATAGATTTGTCATTTATGAAAGGAAGCAAGTGACTTTTCTTTTGCAACAATTGGAATGATCATGGATTGGAGAAATTAGTAAATTCTTTAAGTTGAAATGAATGCTTGTTAAAAAAATTACTTTATGTGACAAAGATTATTATTAGGACATTTTTAAAGATTTACATGGGATTTCAGATAACATTACCAGATACGCGTGAGGCTGCTTTTTACCTTATATAATAATACTCAGGCTCCAGCATCGCTGCACCGCGACCCGCCACCCAACACAACACACCATACCAGACCAGAACAGACTCCAGACATGCGCAGACGAGCAACTACTTACTGCTACAGCTACACAGTTCCTACTCAGTCAACACTGCTCTCTGGTCAGCGATTCTCTTATACCTTGCATATCGCAGGCAGCGCATGAGCAATACATCGAAATTACATCTGCTCGGACCTCTTACATAACCCTCCACTGGGGGGGGGGGGGGAGGCAAAAATTTGGCAGCGATGGTGAGTCAATTGGACTTGCCATGAGCAACAAATTTTCAAATTTGTCTTAATTAACTAAGTTTACAGTCACAGAGTACATACATATATATATATATAAGTGCAGAACATGAAATGAAATAGAGTGCACATGCACTGAGTACAGAACATATCAAGAAATGACAAAATGTATATGCAATGACTAGAAAACATATTAACAAATGACATAAAGTGCACACGCACTGTATATATTTCTACCATCTTACAAGAACTAGTATACGCAATGAGTACAAAACATGTTAACAAATGACATAAAGTGCACACGCACTGTATATATTTCTACCATTTTACAAGAACTAGTATCCGCAATGACTAGAGAACATATTAACAAATGACATAAAGTGCACACGCGCTGTATATATTTCTACCATCTTACAAGAACTAGTATACGCAATGAGTACAAAACATGTTAACAAATGACATAAAGTGCAAATGCACTGTATATATTTCTACCATTTTACAAGAACTAGTATTCGCAATGAGTAGAAAACAAATTAACAAATGACATAAAGTGCACACGCACTGTATATATTTCCACCATTTTACAAGAACTAGTATCCGCAATGAGTACAAAACATATTAACAAATGACATAAAGTGCACACGCACTGTATATATTTTTACCATTTTACAGGAACTAGGATAGGAAAGGGAAGGATTGCATCATGGTTGTAGCACAGTAGGTTGCACGTAGCTGCACTGAAAGTCCATATCTTTCTACAGAAGCGCAACACCAAGTGAGACAATCTGAAGTTCTCTTCCCCGAAGTATTAATCAGTGTAGCCAAGACACTGAAATGTCGTATTAATATTCAATGTTATCATTTTGGTAGTACATTAAGTACACCAAACAGTGGGACCATAATAATATATCCATCGCTCAAGGTGGTGGACTGCATGATGTGTCAACACCACACCCTTTCACCAACGTAGAATTAGTGCAAAAACCAAATATAGCGCACCATGATCATGAGGATGGGCAGGACAAACGGATATTGTCGTAATTTCTGGTAATTAGGTCAGAAGGTGAAGGACATTGTCTTATGCTAGTCATCATTGAGAATTACACTAGTCTATCAACCGATTTGAGTAATTAGTGGCACTCACTGCCTAGTTACTAAACATTTCTGTACTATGTATGAAGTATTACGGAATATTATTCATAAGTCATCTGATTACAGTGAACATTGGCACTCATTGGCTAGTTACAAACCATTTTTATGCATTATTCAAAAGTAATCATTCAAAGCAATAGTTAATTAATGGCATACCATTTACATAATTCATCTAGTTATAGTAATCATTTGCATTTATTTGCCAGTTACTAAACATGTAGCAAGTATTGAATATTACAAAACACTATTCATAACTCCTCTGATTGTGGTAATTATTGGCACTCATTGGCCAGTTATAAACCATTTACTATGCATTATTCAGAAGTCATCATTCAAAACAGGAGCTAATGAGTGTAGCATCAAGATACTGGTATTCATATATGACATCATGTAAGTGACATCAGACAAATTTAAAATACAAGAAACAGTGGCATTCATTGGCCAGTTACTAAACATGTAGCAAGTATTGAATATTACAAAACACAATTCATAACTCATCTGATTGCTGTAATTATTGGCACTCATTGGCCAGTTGCAAAGTATTCATACAGTTTTATAAAACATTATTCAGTATTATTCAGAAGTCATCATTCAAAATGAGAGTTAATTATTGGCATAGCATTTATAGAGTATAACAAAAATATTATTTACAGAAATTATTGGCATAGCATTTATACATTGTTACAAAACATCATTCAGTATTACTCAGAACTCATCATTCAAGTGACATAGGACATGTTTACAATGTAACACACTGTAGCTATTACTCGAGGTCTGTGGTTAGAAAACATCATTCAGTATTACTCAGAACTCATCATTCAAGTGACATACAAGTAGAAATATCTCTTAAACAAGTAGCATTATTTGGGACTGGAAATACTTTTTCCTTTTTGTGCCAACAATGCATTGCAATGGGATCGATAATTAATTGCTGGGGCATGAAAATATTTGCTTTTGACTTATTGCTGCAAATAAGGATTAGTAACGTCATTCGTCATGAGTCAGCTGTAGCAAGTTTATGAACAAGTAGAGTATATGTGATCACATTCATGAATGACACACACAAATGGGTAATAAAAATGCAAGTACTAGGACAGGTTTAATAACTAACTGCTTATAGCACATTACTTTCATGAATAGCTTCTCCTGGAAAAAATACAAAATGGATTATTAAGCTGAAAGAAGATACGCATATTATGCTGAAAAGTAGTGAACTTCGAATTAACAGGTAATGAAACGTGTACTCAATATGTATGTACTCTAGCTGTCCTTTCCAAAACATTCAGTCATTATACCATACGATATAAGACATACTGTCAAAACGAACTGCAACAAATACTTAAATAACTACATAGCATTTCTTAACTAATAGTAAATATATAAACTTCATCATTATTCTCATCTGCAAGGAAAAACTTCATTATTCATATTACCATAACTTCATTACTATCATCACCTGTAAAGAAAAACATCATTATTCATATTAGCATATTCTTCATATAACTATTCATCAGCATTCATTATCATCTGCAAAAAAAGACACTTCATTATTCATATTACCATTTACTTCATACAACTATTCATAGTATAGAGTTTCTTATTTCTAGCGTATTTCATCACTAAAACTAGGATGTGTAGTTCTGTCTGACAGCCTGCATCAATCACCTCGTATTCTGAAAGAAAAAATTAGTTAAGACTGCTATTCTACGATGTGTATAGTATATTCTTGTTAATGCTTGTTAATTCTGATCCATTTACTCTTCATGACGAGGTATTGCATCTTCTTTCGTTCATTCCGAAGGCGAAATTCCCATTTCATAGTAATCCACTGTGGTTTGTTTAATTTATTTCTTTTACACGTTATTGTTTTCTGAAAAGGATGAATAAGGATTAATATCTTGCATTAAAATCATATACCCATTAAATAATAACTTTTTTCTAGTGATATAATTAAGCATACAGCATAGCATGACAGAAAACGTATTATGTCAAAAACATAGACAGTGTTCAGGCGCAAAAATGTACACAGAGTATTATAATGTAGTAGCAAAAAAAATGTAAAATAGTCAAGCTGTTGAGATATCATAAGGCAAAACGTCAAAGTCAACTGGTGTTTGTTATATCTTAAAGATTTCGTAGTGCATACAAAAAAAAAAAAAAAAAAAAAAAAACAGGAATACAATCATACATACACGAGAAATGGAAAAATGTGCACGGTGTGATGTGTAACGACAAGAAAAGCGACCTGCTAACCTTACCTTGCCGGCCACTTACCAAGAAAAAATACGGTAATCATCAGTAAGTAGTCACATAAATAAAATTGCATCATTGGTCATATAAAAATCAGAAAATGGCATTACAGTGTGGTAAATCATAATAAATAAAGGGTTTAATATTGGAGGCATGGTGATTGCCTTTACTTTTTCTGGTTCTCAGAGTTTCGACGTGTACTACATTGGGGTGAGGAAGGCTGCGAATTCGATATGGAACTGCGTATAGAAGCTCAAATTTACTGCATCTATTATTTCCTCTGTTGGATAAATAGTGTGTACGTACTAATATCTTCTGTCCAATGTGAAAGTTACGGCGTGTACAAACTTGTTTTTGCTGTCTTCTCCGGCGCTCTGAGGTACGTTTGATGTTGTACAGCGCAATGTCAATTATTTCATGGTGTCCTAGTCGACGAGATGTAGGAAAGGATACTAATTCTTTAATTTTGTTAGGTGGTTCAACATTTTTCAGTATAACAGTCGGAGATAACATAGTAGATTCATTTGGTATGGAGTTAATTACATCGTGGAATGACAGTATGTGTGTATCCCAATCAATATGTTTTTTATGGCAGTATATTCTACTCAGTTTACCAATCTCTTTCATTAGTCGTTCACAAGGGTTCGAAGAAGCGTGGTACCTGGATATATAGATCGGAGAAATGTTTCTAGCTCGTAGCATACGTGTCCATATAGCACATCGAAACTGTGATCCATTGTCGAAAATTACTTTCAATTCATGCCCTACATGGAATAAAAAATGTTTTTCAAATGCATTCGAAACAGATTTAGCAGTAGCTTTGCGTAACGGAGTGAAGGTAACAAATTTTGAAGTGAGTTCAACAGCGACAAAGATGTAGCAAAAACCTCTATTAGTTCTAGGAATCGGACCAAAAATGTCTACAGCGGCCATGTGTCTCAATTTAACAGGTACAATGGGATATAATGGAGGAATATGTGAAGTGGTGTCTGACTTAGCATTCTGGCAAATTTTACATGACGCTAAAACTCGTCGAATACGTTTCTCCATGTTGGCAAAATAACAGTTCTGTCTCAGTATAAGAAAACATTTTCTGGCTCCATAATGCGCGTAACTTAAATGAGTATACCAAATTAATTTGTCAACAAGCTCGTCAGGAATACATAGTAACCAATTATTGCTGTCAGGGTGAGAGCGGCGAAACAGAATATTATTGCGTACAGTGTAACGGTTTCTGATGGAAACATTATTCCTATCTTGCCAAAGATATTTAATTTCTTTCCACACGTTGTCTTTACTCTGCTCTTGTGCTATATCTCGCAATGACGACGAAATGAAATTTTCAAATGCAACTTGTTGAATATACATGACGCTGAAATTTGCTTTGCAGAAGTTGGTTGCGATGTCTTGCTGATTGTTGCTGAGAGAACGGGATAGCGCGTCTGCTACAATATTTTGAGTACCGGTAATGTGAACAATTGTAAAATCAAATTCCTGTAAATAAAGCCTCCATCTGCTTAATCTGTCATGTGTACATTTAGCGGAAAGTAAAAACTGTATAGATCTATGATCTGTGTAAACGGTAGTGTGTCTTCCATAAAGAAAATGCCTAAATCTCATAAATGCCCATACAACACATAATGTTTCAAGTTCTGTAACAGAATAATTGCGTTCAGCAGGTGACAGAATGCGACTCGTAAAGGCGATGTTTTTAATTACTGTACAACCATCTTCTTCAATTTCCTGAAAAATGTGTACGCCTAAAACAGTGTTAGAACTGTCGGTGGCAATGGAAAATTTCTAGTAAGATCTGGATGTGATAAAAGTGGTGCATTCAACAAAGCTTGTTACAGATTGACAAATTCAGAATGTGCTTGGCTATCCCAGGACCAAATAGTGTTTTTACCCATCAATTGACATAATCTAGGGGTGTCTAAAGCAGAGTAATGAATAAATTTACGAAAAAAGTTAGTTAAACCCAAAAAGCTGCGTAGTCGTTTCTTCGTCGTAGGAGCAGTAATGTCACGTAAAGCTTGAAGTTTTTCTGGGTCAGGCGCCATGCCTTCTGCTGAAATTACATGACCAAGAAATTTTATAGAAGTTTTGCCAAAGTGCGATTTACTGAAATTAACTATGAGTCCTTGTGCACGAAAAGTTCGTAACAGTTGTTCAAGAATCAGATTGTGTTCAGACCAGTTAGCTTCTGCAATAAGAATGTCTTCTACATACGTTGTGATTCTGTCTTTTAATTCTGTCGGAAGTATAGTATTCAAACCGCGAATAAATGCTGCTGAAGAAATAGTTAAACCAAACGGTAATCTACAAAACTGATAACAGTCACCAAAACAGAGAAAAGCCGTATACTTTCTGCAGTCCGGATGGAGTTGAATTTGCCAAAATCCCGATTTCAAATCTAATGTGGAATAAATAGCAGTACCATGAAATTTCTGTAGAAGTTCTTCTAGTGTCTGTGGGCGATGTGTTTCATTAATAATAATGTCATTGATGTGACGCGAATCAAGTACGAGGCGGTCATCCACCCTTTTTCTTAACAATATGGAGTGGGTTTATGTACGGACTAACCGCCGGTTCGATAATTCCTGGGTCAAGCATAGCCTGCAGTTCTTTCTTAACTTGTTCTCTGTGAATATACGGAATGGGATAATGTTTGGCTTTAAATGTGTCGTGCTGTTTAACTTGAAATTCATACATAAAACCGGACGTAGTACCAGGGACGTTGTCAAAAACTGGAGCTTGCTGTAAAAGAATTTTGCGTAGTTGCGTGCGTTCGTCGTCTGTATTTGCATTGCTCTGTTTAACTTTATCAGAAATCATCTGTATAACGTCGTAGTCGGCTTCGTCTGGAGTATTATAGTTGTGTACGTACGTATCTGTCAACAATGTGGAATGACAGTCTATGTTACATGAAGCACAAATGACCTCTGTACGATTAATTGTTTGTTCTTCTACAGATAAAGAGTGCTGAAATTCTAATGCCAGTTGTACATTCTCATCTTTTAACATTAAATAGGAATTTTGAAAGTCAATAATTGCGTCGTGTTGTACCAGAAAATTCGTACCTAAAATAACGTCTGTTGTCAGTAAGGGAACAATCCAAAAATTTTGAGTGAAACGTATGACCTGCAATACAAAATGATAAGTGTGTCTGTAACTTTATATCTATTCCTTTACCAGATACTGCTCCTTTTACTTTAGTTTTGCTTAATGGTAACGTAGGATAGGTATTCTCTTTGTTACATTCGTTGAAAGTTTCCTCATTTATAACTGACATAGGTGATCCAGAATCTATCACTGCTGAAAATTTGGAAGATCCAATCTTTACTTCAATGACAGGGTGTGAAATGGTTTTTTGAATAACTGGTCTTTCTTGCAAAAGAGTGTCTCGGATGTCCTCAACAGTAATAACATTTTCGTGAACAAGATTCTCTGTGTCAAAAGTATTGCTTGCGTTACTGGAAGATGTAACCTGTACTGTATCTAGTCAAATTCTATCTGATGTGCTATTATTTTCGGGAGGATGCTGTGGCATTTCAACTATTTGTACGGTTCTGCTATTTCTTCCTGACTTATTACGTTCGGGATGATATCTACTGTCTGGTTCATTCATGATAATCTGTTGTTGCGGTTGATTTTGTTGCTGGTAAGACCGACTGTTATTAAACGTACGCTGAAAATTGTGCTCATTACTTTTACGTCTGTCATGATAGTCATTTCTATGCGGTGCATTGCGATATGAGTTGAAATGGTGTGTTTTCTGTACGTACTGATTTCCTTGTTGCTGTGCGTTACTATTTGGTGGAGCCGACGCTATACGTGTAGGCGGCGAAACATTAAAGTTTGGTTGACCTTGCAGACTGCATTGTTGGTTAGGTATGCTAACCGGCTGGCTTTGATGCTGTTGTAGGGAAAAGCCTCTATTGTTACCAAAATTTGTTTTCTGTTGCTGATAATTATGAGGGAACTGCTGATTAAAATTTTGTCTGTTATTAAAATTACTCTGGTAGTTCTTGTCATTTCGTGAGTGTCTAATGAAAACTGTCACTTTCGGTAAAACTTGTCGTATCAGGTTTTCTTTACTCATCCTTAATCCTAGATAGATCGATAGTTGAAGAGATGTTTTGATAGATATAAAGGATAGTAAAAGAGAAGGTAGCAGTGCAGAAAACTAAAGATGAAATAGTACTACTACGGCTCGGGGCCCTGTGCACGCTACGGCACATATTCATCGAAGTGTAATGAATCCCCTGAGGTCTCTTACGCGCTGCAAATAAATTTTAATTTCTACATTACAGGCAATGCCGGCGAAAATTCAAAAACACATTGTTGTATCCAGTCCAATTCTAGTTTCTGCATTACAGGCAAAGGTGATGAAAATACAAAAACAAATTGTTGTATCCAGTCCAAAGGATGTATTTGTGTTCTGTCATTTTTAAATACCTTAGATTTTTTTACGGTTAAAAATTGCTTATAACCGACGTTATCGTCTCTGAATGTGTGAACAGGTTCAGGTTTGTGTAACAATCTGTTTGTCTGTGACTGCTCGGAGTCTAAGTCATGTACTCTCTGTAAATTACTTAAGTTATACTGGCTGTGTGGGTGTGACAAATGTTCGAAACGTGGCGTATGCTGTGACGTGTTAGTGAGTGAAACAATTGTCATTTCTGTCACTTTAAAACATTCGTCAATTTGGCTGTTCTGTTGTTCAAATTTCTTATCGACTTCCGCATCCATCGTGTGTGAAATTTCTGCTGACATTAATTTAAACTCGTCGCGTGACTGTGTTGCGTTTTCAGAACATTGTTCAGCGACTGCACTAATTTCATCTCTAAGTGATTCTGTTGTGGCTGCATGTGTATTACTTAATTCTTGTGCAACAGATCTAACTTCTTCACTACTGTTCCTAGCATAAGCCTTACTTTCCTCACATTATTGTCCTTTAGTGTCATAACGTTGCACGGAAACGGCTGTAATCTGTTCACTAAGTTGTTTGTTCTGTTCATTAAGGTTGTCGTGTTTTCCGTTCGACTGTTTGAAACTTTCATTAAATTGTTTGCACGATTCATTAAGTTGTTTATAATTATTGTCTAGTTTTTCATTAAGTTGTTTGAAATTGTCGTCTTGTTCTTTCCTATACTGTTTGAGATTTTCATTAAGTTTCCATTAACTTGATCACAGCCAAAATTAGCGGCTCTATTTTCTATGCTGTGTGTTGGTGTATCTGCATTTGTCACGTTTTGTGTAACCATTCGGTCATTCTCTGATTCACGAAAAGGTTTGCCCATCGGATGAGCACTGTCGGTCGCTAAATCGGAATCAAATAAATCTGACGTGTTTTGTGAATATTGTTCACCTGCGTTAGAAACAATTATCTGTTCACTACATAAATTTTGCAAATTAGGCGTGTCAAACGGGGCAGCGTTCATTGTATCAGAACGTGCCTCGTCATCAATTGTCGTTAAATTAGCAGAGGACACAATTGAATTTGTTTGCCCATCATGAGCATTAAAATCATTATTAGTAGTCGGAACGCACTGATTGGCTGTAAATGGAGGAGTGTCGCAAGTATTATCGGTCAAATTATTCGAGTCGGCTATTTCACTCACTAAACAAATCAAAGTTAAGCACAAAAAGAAACAAAGACAAAGCAAAAATGGAGCAAATACAGTTACAACAAAGAGCAATAAATTGCCGATGATCTGTGAAAGAAAAAGTGACAAATTAGTAAATGCGTTGCGCCAGATGAAAACTACATTTAAGTAAATAAGAGCAAATATATGACTGCTTCTCAGAAATTCACAAAGAAATACGATCCTGGACGGTTGTCGCCAAGTGTAACCTCCCCACAAAATTGAATAAATAGTAATAATGAATATGTTATGGATAATGATTCTAGTTTAGTGTAACCTCGCCCCAAACAGTATAAATAATATGAATATGATTCTAATTTTTTAGTGTAACCTCAGAACAAAATTGGTTCCCATTTGTAACCTCCCTACAGGGATTCATTCACATTTAACCTCCACATAAAATTTGTTTCCCATTTAATGTACCCACAAAATTCTTTTCTCATTTAATGTAAGCTCGAAACAGAAAAATTCCTAAACCTCGTAATAAAAAATAAATTCAGTAACCTGGTAAATTTTGGACTACAGCAGTGCTGCGTCATGGCCCTGTAAGATCATTCTGAATAAAAAAGGTAAAATTCTTACCTCAATAAAATTGTCGAATATATCTGCTCTTACAATAAATTTTTCCGGCACACCTCTGTGCAATGCTGGCCGATAGATTTTTCATTTATGAAAGGAAGCAAGTGATTTTTCTTTTGCAACAATCGGAATGATCATGGATTGGAGAAATTAATAAATTCTTTAAGTTGAAATGAATGCTTGTTAAAAAAATTACTTTATGTGACAAAGATTATTATTAGGACATTTTTAAAAGATTTACATGGGAGTTCAGATAACATTACTAGATATGCGCGAGGCTGCTTTTTACCTTATACAATAATACTCAGGCTCCGGCATCGCTACCGCGACCCGCCAGCAAAAACGATACACCATACCAGACCAGAACAGACTCCAGACAAGCGCAGACGAGCAACTACTTACTGCTACAGCTACACAGTTCCTACTCAGTCAACACTGCTCTCTGGTCAGCGATTCTCTTATACCTTGCATATCGCAGGCAGCCCATGAGCAATACATCGAAATTACATCTGCTCGGACCTCTTACAAGTTGACTTTTAAAAACCAAATGCTAGAATTTGATAGTTTCAGTACGGTCACATATACTACCGATTAATTTATTTTTACCTTGCAACGAGATGTTTAGATCACGTAAATACCACATGATGTCTTCCACGAAAGCGAGGTCAGCGATCCATTCAAGTGTGACTGTGGAGAACCTTTCATACCAGTGAACAGAGGTATGTCGTGTCTCAGATCTAAAAAGACCGAGTACTTTCGAACAACTTAACCATCGCGTGGCACAATCAAAAGGAATGCCTTCGTGAATTGATTCAAATTCCTCCAAAACTCCTTAAAAATCCCGATGATTCAAACCTTGCAGTCCCCAAAAATTCACAATTTCCACGATGGACTTGAACTTGTGGAAAACTTCTGCACATAGCTGTTCTTGACGTATAAGGCAGTGTATTGTCAAAATTGGGGGAAGCCCAGCTTCGCGAACTTCTGTTTTCATCCACCTCATAAAACGTACCCCCTTCCGGCAACACTGCAAGGGCCCCATCCGTTGCAATTCCGTACAGGCCCTCTAGTAACAGCTGAATATCTTTCAGAATCTCGTCTACAGGCAGGAAAATATCTTCCCAGATTGTGGTACATTTCAAATATCTTCCCAGGTTGTTGGCACTTTTCGAAGACACCACCATCTCGGTAACTGTGAAATCTTTTTCGACATCCCTTACGAAAATTGCAAGATGAGCCATGCTGTGATTGTCAGTGCTCTCATCGAGGGGACTCGACTACTCTACGAAGTTACTACATTTACTGTGCAACTGCTTATTTAATTCCACACCAATTTCTTGCACTCTTCGAGGAACTGTACGTTCAGACAAGCTTAGTGCCTCAAATTGGACCACTACAGACGGGCATATTACCTCCGAACATTCTACAAAATACTCTTTTACAAATTGTCCATTCGTAAAAGGTCTTCCACTTTCTGCAATTTTCAGTGCAACAGTGTAACTTGTTCGAACTCCGCTTCCCGCAGTACAATTCAGTTCAGATATCTGCAGGACAACAACAACGGCAACTAACTTTAAAATCTTACCCCAGAAAAAAGTCTCACGATTTAGTTTAACAACGATATGTAAAGAGAAATAGCGCAAGTTTTTATAGATATGAGTACAATTACAAACAGCCATATTTTTGTTTTTCTTTTAGAATGAAGAGTATAAACAAGGCTTACCCCTTGGTAAGGCACAGCACCTGGGCGCTCAAGCACTAAATGCTAGTGTTGGCGTAGCCCGATGTAATCGGTTTGATGTGCTAAAAAGCGCAGATTGACTAGTTATTTATTGATACAGCCGTCAGAGGGAGGGAGTTCACAGATTCGAGTTATTTCAGCTCTAAAATAGTTGAGTTTATAGCGCCTCGTATGATTAGAGACGGTGTGCACTGTCAAAACACTACTAGAAGGCTTCCTGAAAATATCGACGGTAATTTTGCAATCACTGAGCCGTACAGAGAGGTCACGATAATTTAAGGTCCCGTCTTCGTCCATTATTTCATGCATGGAGACTAACTTAGGGTGGAACTGATTAAACTGCGGTAGTCATGGAGTGGAGTGGTTTTAATTTAAACCTCAGTGTCGTCGTATAAAGTCAAAAGCTTTGTTTTATGTCTGATGCATTCAAGATGTGGAAGAAGACAATAGCTTGTCGACCAACTCACAAGAAGGAACTGTTTCTACAATTCTGCTCCATCCATAGAACTTCTGCATGTTCGCATAGGAGTTTTCGATTTTAAGCAATTTTTAGTTGAGCTTAGGAAACTTCAAACAAGCATCAGTGCACAGAATATGGCTAAGGTGGAAAACATGCGTGCAACGTTAGAGACAAATAAACGCAGAAATAAACTGAATCAAAATACGGCGGTCACGACTGGTATGTATTGTGGAGAAATGGCGACATCCGTCATCTACCCACCAACGTCAAAGCGATGTCATACGACGCCGTCGATACGAAATTAACAGCCTATTGAAAAATGTATGTCATACGTCTCGCAGATTCGCCAAATTGTCCGTCCTGCACTCTAATGGTTGCAGAGTAACATAGATTAGCGTGCAAAACAGTGAAGAAAATCTGCCAGGTCGTCAGGCGAAGACTGATCAGGATAGCCCGAACGGCAGCCAATAGCGTTACGCAAGCATACTACCGAAATCCCAAAGATGTGCTTTTGTATCCCGCCTGGGAGGCGGCGAGTTGGTAGGAACGGGAAGAGGTAATACAAGTCGGTACTTCTAGAAAATGGTTTACTGGTGCAAAAACAAGGCCATAAACGATTACATAACTTTGTACGTAGGTGCGATGCTGAAGCGAAGTGTCCTGGCTGGCTGCCCCTGATGAAATGGGCTGAAGCAGTCACGGAGCACGTAGACCTCGACAGCAGCAGCCAGAGGGCGCTGTCGTCGGTGTGTCTCGTAGTGCCAACCTAGCAGAGCGGGCCTACGTTGTGGCATCGTAGCTATCGATACCACATGTGCCATATCCGCCAACAAGCAGCAATACCGTCAGCTGGCTAAAAGGACACACAATACATTAATTCCTGACAGTAGAAGACAAAAGCAAAGAGGCATTCTGCCCGTACCACAGCAACAGTATCACAGTGTCTTAAAGGCAAGAGACTAAGAGAAGATGTCTGTCAACTTTTTAAGAAAGATATTTTTGTGGTATGTCGGTACAAAATGTATAGCAGTCAGCTGAACTAACTGAAGAACATTAGACCCACTATGGATTTCTTAAAGTTATAATTTCACTTTCTGGTTTCTGTCTGTAGAGGACTTGGACGTTTCTGCATTTCTTCAACACAACAGAAAAGAAGTTATGAAGAATGCATGCAGCAAAGGTGCTGTTTTCTTTAAGGAGCGGCAAATTCACTTAAATTTCATTCATATCTAAGCAAACATATAAATCTCGAGTTCAGTTTTAATCCAGGAGGAGCAGTTCGTTTCACAATATACGTATAGGGTTTAATCAAAGAAGAATTTAGTTCATTTTAAAATTCTGAGTCCCTTTGATGAAAGGAATAACTCTGTGGAACTGCAATTGAAAGAATAAATTATGTTACCGTGGCAGATGAAGCCGGCGCCGATAAAAGCGAATAATGGAGAGCTGAGCGACGGAAGAACGGGCTAGGGGAGAAATGAGCCAAGTAAAAGAAAAGACGCCACAGTGATTTAGGCGATCTTGTAGAGATCTGCCACGTCTTTCAGCATAGCTTCTTCGCAGAATCGGTGAGGTAATGAATATATTCAGAACAATCACAAGACAAAAGGACAGGGAAACAGCACATGTGTTAGGGCATCAGGGAAAGCTCTGCAAGGTATAAGCTCCTGGAGAAGACAAATACTGGAATATATCCCAAAAATAGCTGAGGACGTTGGGTGTAAGTGGTACTTTGAAATTAGTACGTTGGCACACGAGTTGTGGTACGCCACATAAAACCAGCGACGCTATTGATAATGAAAAAGAACAAAATAATCAAAGAATTATGTGCATGGAGTTGATATGAACTCGGATGGAAAACACGTGTACATCATTTCACGCTGTTTGAATTCTAGGTCAGAGCTCCTCAACCGTAATTGCCGCCGAACATTGACATGCCAGTTTCTCGAGAACCGATCACAAGATGTTTTCACCGGCTGAGAGATCAGTAGAAAGTGTTGCTCATATCAACAGTCTCAGACTTTCTGTAAGTCAGAAGAGCGTAGGAAACAAGTAGTCTTGCGTTAAACTGTTGTAATATAACGTAACGGAGACTTTAAAGATACGACACAGCCACTGGCTACTACGAGTCAGAAATGTAACGACAGCTGTCCCAGTTACCGGCTGTACAAATCAAGCGTAACAGTGTTGTTACCCTCATACCATTGAGGCAGGTTCAATGGTTCAAATGGCTCTGAGCACTATGGGACTTAACATCTGAGGTCATCAGTCCCCCAGAATTTAGAACTATTTACACCTAACTAACTTAAGGACATCACAAACATCCATGCCCGAGGCAGGATTCAAACCTGCGACCGTAGCAGTCGCGCGGTTCCATACTGAAGCACCTAGAACCGCTCGGCCACCGCGGCGGGCTATTGAGGCAGGTGTTGGGCTTGTGTGACGGGACGGCATATGTAATCAGACATCTCTCCCTCACCTCGCAGCATCCACACTGCGATATGTCAGATGAGATGCTTTACACAGAACCAGGAAACGTGAAACAGCTCGCTCGGGGTGAGACGGTCTAGTTGGAACCTGGCAGCCAGGCGAGTTGATGGCTAGCACAGTTTCGACAGTTAACAGTCACCAACTTTGAGACTAGCAGCGATACCAAGAAGAGCGAAACAGACCGGTTCCTGGTTTGCAAAACATTATAACCTCAATTGCGGCCTGCTACAAACCTTTGGACTTAAGGTGCGCGTGAGGGAATGAGCGTGTTGTGTGATTCAGCGACCGATCGGACCTGGAGGCGGAGGGCCTCTGTGTTGGTCTGTCGGCTTCACGCTCTCCTTCCTGGATCATTTATGGATATGTCTGGTAAGCTTCCGATTTGGGTTATCGGATACGAGCGAGCCGAGAATCGATAGTAACCATACCTGCGATTGCCATTTCTTGTACAGTGCTGTGACTGTTTAGTCGGGAGTTTTCTTGTTGGTTGTACCAGGTTCACGTCCGGCATAACCTCGAACTTTTGGTTATTGATCCCGCTTCAGTCACTGCTCAGGGAAGATGTGTGTGTACTCGTAAAAAACTACTGTACTCGCACATTTATTTAATGCTTCAATCTGGGTGTTATTTGTGAAGTTCGGTCTCATCTTCCTAGATGCCTATAGTGTGGCGATGTTGAAAGGTGGCTACACTGAGTCACAGCGCCAGAGATTGCGCCAAAGAGTATTATTCAGCCGCCTGCACTGGCAGTGCTTGTTGAGAAGTCGTAGTGGAGAGTGCTTGTCGAGAAGTATGCAATGTATTTGTATCAGTGCGGTGTTACATGTTAAGTCGGTTCATGTCGTGTGCAACGTAATGCATGTACTATTACTGGCGAGCACTATTCCGTATATTATCTTATTGGATAATTTCGTTTTTATTGTTTGTTAGGGTGAGCCTCTCAATCTTAATCATTATGTCTCATTTAGTCAGGACTTTATTTTCCGTTTGTTAATACGATCTTATACGTGGCTGTAATTTTATTCTAAAGGTTATGTTCTGCCTGTTGCTAGTCAGGTATTCGTTAGCCAACCGAACGCGTTATATTGGGGTTCAGTACCCCGCTTCGCGGGGTTGTTACTTGCCTGCCCATCGTCCACATGACACGACTTTAGTACGGCTTGTGGTTGGCAGTCGAACTTCCTGCACAGCAACTGTATTAGGAACTGTGTTCAGATTGCAGCCGCCTTACAAGTTTCATTGATTTGACTCCGTTAACTCACTGAAAACTTATTTATTCGTTTTTCGTGTTGTAATTTTGACTTCCCTACTGCGACGTTCAGTCTATGGTAGAGGCCTGGCCCAATTCCGATGCTAAAGTCTGTATTTCTCTGTTAATTAGGCAACCATCAGTGTTTCTTTTGGTGGGACTTGGGTGAAATTTGCCTGGTTAATAGAGCAGCGGCAGTTTCCGATAGAGGAGGCAAGTTCACGCCCGACCGAATGACCACCAGGATTCAGGTGGTCCTGCAGTACTTAATCTTTTCGAGCCCACTACGCATTGCCAAGACATTGATGTACAACACGTGCATGTAATTATTTGTCTCTCAATCCCTACACTTGTACTGCAGCCCTCCATTCAGGTTTCTTTTTTCAGCTCATGTAAACTGTTGAAGTGTTAACCAGCTAATTGACCAGTTGAGTATTTACTACATTTATTTCGTTAAATGTGTTTATGCAAGTGTGACTTGGCCAACTGAATCATTATTAATCTCATTTCTGGTATGAGCTGCTGGTGTCTGAAGTGGAGAAACAGTAGTAGATTTAAAATTGGTTAATTTTATGAAGGTTCCCATTCGTTTTTTGTATTATTCAGGACTCAACACTTAACATTAGTTTAGTTTGGTTATTTCTACTGCGTTTCTTGTGCACCTCTGCTATCCGGCAGTATTGTATGGTGCTTATTTGCGTAGTATACTTTATTTTCGATTGTAAATCTTAAAATTTCTTTCATGAAAGAAGTTTTAGCTATTTTATTCTACTGCTTCAGTTGTTATTATTGTATTTGTTCTGTGTGGTACAGTTTTATGATTGTAAATTATTCTGTTTGCCAGTAGTCAATACCACTGTAGGTTTTTTCCGATAGATGATTAATAACTCTAACGTAGTGTTTTCTGTTAAAATAAAGTGAAAGTTTACAACAGGAATTACATAGAGTGTCCCTCTGGCCCTGTCATTCCTACCATAGGCCGCCTGATGCGGGTACTGCAGCCCATTCTTGTAGAAGAGCGTGGTTGACTCTGACATAAGGATTGAGATCCACTGAGCATCATTCGTGCTACTACATTTAGTTACAGTTTAATACTCAGTTTTGTATCTTTCCTATTAGACACAGTTTCTGTTGGTCTGAAATTTGGGTTCCAGGTGCGTTTCTTTCCATGTGGTCTACATTCACGTTCGGGGTGGGCTGTTTAAAAAAGAAACAGCTACAGTGTGAGTATCCCATCCGTGGAATCACGCGAACTATCAATGTTACTTCACTTGGAAGTGAGAGCGTCAGTCCACGTGATAGAATAACAGATAGAGCAGAAGAGTGTTGCGCTTCAATAATGTTGCGCTTCCCTCTCTGAACTTCAGAAAACACTTCAGTGCCTAAAAAGCAGTGTTCCTTCCATCTCATGCCCAACTGTATAGAATGCAGGGGCAAATTGAGCATTGGTTAAGGCGGGCTGAAGATTATCGACTTGAGATTGAACAGGATGGTCAGTTCACACATTGGTTTAAGCCACTTAGAGTGGAGGGCGATCAGGGAAACTGAAGTTACCGAACATCTGGAGTTATTCATGTCGCCCGGAACTGGTGATATTGAGAAATCTCCTGCCAGATTTGCTAATATGACCAGTCCTTTTCTGAGTGTGTTGGATGGCAGAGAAGGCCTCGCTCTAGACACGCAATAGGAGTTGGTTAATTTTTTTTATTGGATTCCATTAAACTAGAGGAACAAGTAATGGTTTGCGAGATGTCGTCGGAAACATTTTCCAGCTGTTTTTTTCTATGTGTCAGGAGTCCTCGGCCGAAATGGTCGACACGATTTTATATACCAGGGGTCATTAAAAGAACTGTGTGTGCAGATTACGAAGGAGCGTTTGTCCATAGAGTAAACAATGACCTAGTCAAATATTATTTATTTCGGTTGCTGAAGAGGGATGAGGATTTAGTTCACTACGTTCTTGAAGTACGTATGGCAACCAAAGCTTTTGACCTACAGATGTCCCCTGAGTGTGAGGTTGTTAATACTATCATCAAGGTATTAAGCCAGAGGATCGTTACAGGGTTCTGTTTGCTGAGGGCCCGTGACTTATTGCGACGTGAATCATCTGGTTACTCTTGTGGAGAGGGTTAAATAAGCCGACGAATGGAAAGTCTGTGAGAGGGTTCCATCTCAAGCTTCTGCCAACCCCACTCCAGGAGCGGGTTCCGCTAATAACGTGCCGCTCGTTAAACGTCGTTGGTATAATTGTGGTCAGCAGGAACATTTTGCTCACCGATGCGAGTCCGGTGGAACGGAACGTCTTAACAGCTGACACCAGAAGATGGCCCGGGGTGTTACCGGTTCGGTATTGTCATGTCACTGTAATCAACTTCAAGTCGTGACTAACAGTTTCTTTCGTGTGCTCTTACGTTGATCATGTGCTTTTGTGTGCTTTCTCAAACTCGGGTGGTAAAGTTTAGATAACGAGTCGTCGGTGGTGTTCCAGACGCCGGCACATTTGTAAGCTCCCCAATTAAAAACCCGTAGGCATATGTTGCAGGGCTGTTAATCGTCAAACTCTTCCCCTCATTGGTCGTGTACGCGTATCTTGTCAGATTGGTGAGTTTTTGTGGCCCGTGGAAGTTTTTGTGCCGAAGTGACTCACGCCTAACCTTTTACTGGGAAGCTATTATGTTCATCGTACTGCGCTCGCGCTAGATTATGCATGCCGCCGATTTTATTTCAGATTTCGCGCCGAAGTGAAATTCTGTTCGTGTCAACTTTCTAAAGGGGTGAGATCGTGTAAAAACCAATCTGTACTAAGGTGCACCTGACTACCAGTCAAGCTCAAGGTCTTGATAGATTTACTGAGTAGCTTTCCCGAAGTACTCACAGACGAATGAGGTGTTACCAACCGTTTTGAATCTAGTATTTTATTGTCTTACCAGATAACGGCTAGACAGTTACCGTAGTGATTGTCCCCACCCAAAATGAAGGCGCAGGTGCGAGTTGGTTAACAAAATGCTCACGGAGTGAGCTATATGGCCACTTGCCTCACTTATTCCTCCTCAGAATTGTTTGTCGTGAAGAACAATGGAGGGGGATTTCGACCAGTTCTGGACGTCCGTGTTCTTAATCAAAAGATCATTTTGGAGTCCATTCCCCTTCCAGATTTTCACGGTTGTTATTTTTCTTTCTGGGTGCTCGTTAGCTTTGATGTTTGTTTTGAATCAGGCCTACTACCAAGTTCCTTTCGCTGAAGAGTCCAAGATTGTAGTACAGCTTTCTGTACTGACTGGAACTTATTTGAGTTTAACCTGATTTTTTTGGCCTGTTAAGGGGTGCAGTGGTTTTTTCCAGGTTGATTGATTACGTGTTTGGGTTTCTCAAGTTTAAAATGTATCTAGAACAGTCTGGATGTTGTCGTCATTAATAGTGACGATCATTGGGAGCGTCTAAGTCGTGTTCTTGAGCATTTGAGATAAGCGGATCTTACTGTCAAACCATCTAAGATTACCTTAGGCCAATGTGAGATATCATTTCATGGACATTTAGTTTAGGCAGAATGGGTTAGGACTGACAAGTCAAGGGCCAAGGCCATTTATTGTTTCCCCCCATCCAAAATCAAGAAGAGTGTTGCGCACGTTATTGTGGTGACCAATTACTTTCGGAACTTCTTCCCCAAATTCGCGGTCTGGCTGCCTTTGAATCTTTAGCGAAAGAACTATGAACCCCCCCCCCCCCCCCCCCCCGAGGGCTGATGGCCGACAAGTCGCCACTGATTCTTTGAAAATCACATTGAGCTACGCTCCGATTTTGGCGCATCCTGACTCCGACTCTGTTTGTCGTCGAGAAGAAACACGCCACTTAAACGAGTTGGAAGAGCTAGCGGTTCTATTTCAAATGGAGAAATTCAGGTTTTATTTGGATCATCGGGAGTTCAACGTTGTTGCCGATACCGTGAGGAGTGTGGTAACGTTGTTGCCAATAGCCTGTGCCGTATGTCCGGGGATCATGGGAAGAGTCTCCAGTTAGGTGAGCACAACTCGAGGGACGTTTCTGTGAATGCTCTGCTTACTGACATTCCCAAGCTGTATTGCGACATCTTGCAGAGGCAGCACGGTGGTCGCAAACTAGGCCCCCATTAGGAATCAGCTGAAGTCGAGGCAACCCGTTCTCCGTTATGAGCTGCGGAAGGGCCTACCATGCTACAGGGGTCCACGGGAAGAAGAGATTAGGTTCTGACTGCCCACAATTCTCGTTCCTGCTATCTTTAAATATTTTCACATCTCTGTGGCTGGGGAACATTAGGGAGTCGACAAGACCATCCACAAAATACGTAATTCGCTCACCTGTCCCTCCTTGCATCAGCGTGTCAGGAAGATGGTTAACCAGTGCCTGGAGTGTCAGATAGCGAACCCACCACGATGTGGAGCACTTTTTTATTGATTATGTCGGTTGCTCTACCCACCCAATGTGGATATCTTTATATGTTTGTTGCAGTCGATGGTTTTACACGGTTAAGCTGGCTGTTGCCTAGTAGTGCTTTTTTGTGGTCATCCGTCTTCCGACTGGTTTGATGTGGGCCGCCACGAATTCCTCTCCTGTGCTAACCTGTTTATCTCAGAGTTGCACTTGCAACCTATGCCCTCAGTTATTGTATTCCAATCTGAGCCTTGCTTTGTATTTTTTCCCCTCTACAGCTTTCTCCAGTACCATGGAAGTCATTCCGTAATGAAAGAGATGCGCTATCTTCCGGTCCCTTCTACTTGTCAGTGTTGTCCACATATTCCTTTCCACTTCAATTCTGCGCAGAACCCCGTCACTCCTTACCTTATCAGTCCACCTAATTTTAAACATTTGTCTGTAGCACCAGATCTCAAATTAATAGACTCTCTTTTGTTCCTGTTTTACGACCGTTCATGTTTCACTAACATAGAAATTACTTCCTCAAAGTAAGGTCTATGTTTGATACTACTGGACTTTTCTTGGCCATGAATGCTCTTTTTGTCAGTGCTAGTCTGATTTTGATGTCCACCTTGCTCCGTCTGTCATTGGTTGTTTCGCTGCCTAGGTGGTAGAATTCCTTAATTTCATCTACTTCATTACCATCAATCCTGATGTTAAGTTTCTCGCTGCTACTTCTCATTACTTTCGTCTTTCTTTGATTTACTCTCAATCCATATTCTGTACTTATTAGACTGCACATTCTGTTCAGTGTATCATGTAATTATTCTTGCTTTCACTGAGGATAGCAATGTAATCAGCAATCTTATTATTGATAACCTTTCACTTGAATTTTAGTCCTCCTCCTGAACTTTTATTTTATATCCCTCATTGCTTCTTTGATGTACAGATTGAGCAGTAGGACCATAAGACTACATCCTTGTCTTACGCCATCCTCAATCCGAGTGCTTCGTTCTTCTAGGTCGTCCACTCTTCTTATTCCCTCCTGATTCCTGTACATATTGTATATTACCCGTCTCTCCCTATACCTTACCCCTATTTTACTCAGACTTTCGAACATCTTGTGCCATTTTATTTTGACGAACGCTTTTTCTAGGTCAACAAAATTTATGAACGTGTTTTTATTTTTCTTTAGTCTTGCTTCCATTATCAACCGCAACGTCAGAATTGCCTCTCTGGTGCCTTATCTTTCCTAAAGCCAAACTGACCGTCATCTAACAGATCGTCAGTTTTCTTTTCCGTTATACTGTGCATTATTCTTTTCAGCAACTTGGACGCTTGAAGTGTTAAGGTGACTGTGAGATAGTTGTCGCATTTGTCAGCTCTTGCAGTCTTCGGAACTCAGTGGATGATATTTTTCGTAAACTCAGAATATACGTCGCCAGACTCAAAAACACTACACACCTTCGTGAATAGTCTTTTTGTTGAGACTTCCCCCAATTATTTTAGAAATTCTGATGGAATGTTATCTATCTCTACTGCCTTATTTGATCACTAAACTGACTCCTCTTTCTTTTTCTTTTACATCAGATAAATTTTCCCCCTCTCAGACGTCTTCAATGTACTCTTTTCACCTATCTGCTCTCTCCTTTGCATTTAACTATGGAATTTCCGTTGCACTCCTAATGTTAGCACCCTTGCTTTTAACGTCAACGAAGGTTATTTTGACTTCCGTGCATACTGAGTCAGTCGTTCAAATGGTTCAAATGGCTCTTAGAACTATTGGACTTAAATTCTAAGGTCATCAGTCCCCTAGAACTTAGAACTACTTAAACCTAACTAACCTAAGGACATCACACACACCCATGCCCGAGGCAGGATTCGAACCTGCGACCGTAGCGGCCGCGCGGTTCCAGACTGTAGCGTCTAGAACCGCTCGGTCACTCCGGCCGGCGTCAGTCGTTTCTACAACCGTTTCTTTTTCGATTTCCTCACATTTTTCATGCAACCATCTCGTCTTACCTTCCATGCACTTCCTATTTATTTCATTCCTCAGTGACTTGTATCTCTGTATTTCTGAATTTCCCTGAATATTTTTGTACTGCCTTGTTTCATTGATCAGCTGAAGTATATCTATTTGTACCCATAATTTTTCATAGTTACTGTCTTTGTACCAATGTTTTTTTTTCCTACTCCAGTGATGGCCCTTGTTAGAGATGTCCATTCGTCTTCAATTGTACTGCCTACCGAGCTATTGCATATTGCTGCATTCACAGCCTGGAGAATCTTAAATAAGATAACGCCAAAGAAATATAAGCAATAGTCTCTCACGAGGGAACAGAAGGTTGTCACGCTTCACCACAACATAATAGTTCACGAGAAAATAAATGAATCAGAAAGTACTGAATTTGCAGTAACTTATTCTGCAATACTAAATTTTGAAAGTAACGTTAAATGGAGTCGCTGGTTTAATAATTGACTGGCTTAACTTAAACCTTATTATGTAAAAAAAATAGGTTTCAGTAACCTCAGTGTAAAATTTAGAAAAAGGCAAGCAGTTTACTCTTTGTTATTGAAATAGTGAACTGAATTTACTTTAAACAAATGAGCAACTTATTTTACTTTTAAAATAACAACAATAAAATACATATCAGGTCAGCAGAAGTCATTCGCTAAGCTGAATGCAGAATAAATGAAATTGCGCATTCTTAATTTGTGCTGTTGCATGGAAAGGAAAAGGGACCCCACTTGATAATTATGTCTGAGGACAGTGATAACACAGTTTCCTTACAAGTTTTAACTATTGCAAGTTATTATTCAGGTTAGCCATACTTCCTGAAATAAATGTTGCTAGGTAATGCCAACGTAAGTTTATACTTTGTCACTTAACAGTCTTACGATTTGTAGCTGTGCAGACGACGAGTAATGTAGCCGACGACAGCGCTGAGCTGCCGTTGTTGCTGCTACTGTTATTCGATGACAACCCCGAGTCGTCTCCAGAGCTACGGATATTTATGGCACAGGTAGTAGTCAGAACCGCAGCTTCCTCCGCCTGTCCGCTCCTACCGTGCGCTCAATGCTCAATGCGTCTACATTGACGCGAGCACAGCTGCACACCACGTCTGCGGCAGGGCCCAGAAAACACTTCCGCAATCTTTCGTGACACAAGCTGCTCTCTCCCTCTCCGCTCGACACGCGACAGAGACTCTCCGTGCGCAAAGATAAACAACGGCACGGCTACTGCCATTTCGTCGCTGCTATCGATACATTTAAATAAAGTTCCCTTGGCGATTACCCAGCAATTTGCAATATTTTCGATATAAATACAATCAATCACATACATAGATTACGTATTAAGTATAGTTCCTGTAATGAAGCTTACATTTTCAGAAGTGTATTATGTTGAAATACCCCTGTCGGCCGCTGTGGCCGAGTGGTTCTCGACGCTTCAGTTCGGAACCGAGCTGTTGCTGCGGTCGGAGGTTCGAAGCCTGCCTCGAGTATGGATGTGTATGATGTCCTTGAGTTAATTAGGTTTGAGTAGTTTTAGGTCTATGGGACTGATGACCTCAGATGTTAAGTCCCATAGTGCTTAGAGCCATTTGAACCATTTTTGAAATACCCCTCAGGTCCCAGTCCGTCATCATTTAGTCCACTCACGACCTCCTGCATAATGAGATTACTCTTCAGATAATCAAAGATAACTGGCGCATGGCCAAGACCAACATCCTAAGCGCCCATATGAGGGAACAGGCACAATATACCCAGCGTAGGCGTCCGGCGAATGTGCAGGTTTGAGATACGGTCTTCGTTAGGAACTTCAGACGTAGCAATACTTCAGGTAAAGCTTTGCAGGGTGTGCCTCTTGCGGAGATCAGAGACGAGGGCGGTGGCCGTGGGGCCAGGAACGTGGAACAGCTTGCTCGGTGCGAGGCGGCCGAGTTGTAACCTGCTTGCGAGGTGAGTTGTGCGCAGGTAGTTGATGGCTAGCTTCAGTTCTGCAGTTTACAGTAACCGCCTCTGAGCCTAGCAGCGATACGAGGAGGAGACACTCAGGCCAGTTCCTGGTTCGGAAAACATTATAACTTCAATTTCGACCTGCTGAAAATCTTTGAAATTAAGGGGCGCGTGCCGAGGAAAGGAGCGTGTTGTGTGCTTCAGCGAACGACAGGATCTGGAGGCGGGCTGTGGACCGCCGATGTGTTAAAGTTGTCTGTAAGCTCTGGATCGTCGTACGGATATGTCTCGTGACCTTCCGACTTGGGCTATGGAATGCGAGTGAGCCTAGCATCAACAATAACCATAGCCATGATTGCAGTTTCCTGTACTTGTACTGTGACTGTTTCGTCAGAGAATTTCCTTGTTGCTTGTTCGAGGTTCAATTTCGGTACCATATCAAACTTTTGGTCATTGATCCCGCTTCTGTCTCGAGGCAGGAAAGTTGCCTATGTATGCCTATAAAACTACTGTATTCGTTTATTTATTTAATGCTCCAATCTGGGTGTTATCTGCGTTCGGTCTCAACTTCCTAGCTGCCTGCTGCAAGGCGACGGATCTCTAGCGGCACGCAGTTGTATGTTATGTCGGTTTATTTAGTGTGCCACAACCTACTTGTACCATTACTGGAGCGCACCGTTTCATCTGTTGTTTATATTGCACGTTCATATTACCAACTTTGATTGCGTTGTTTATTTTTTCTGAGGTAGGCTTCTTAATCTAAATTGTTAAGTCCCTCTTACTGAGGACTGTATTTTGCTTTTGTTAATACTATCTTAAACGCGACTGTAATTTTAGTTAAAAGGTTATGCTATGTCTGCTGTCAGTCAGGTGTTCGTTAGTCAACCGAACGCGTTATATTGGGCTTTAGTGCCCCTTTTCAGATGGCAGTACCCCTCGCCCACGTGGCTGTAGTTTGGCACAAAGAAATTGTTCAAATGGCTCTGAGCACTATGCGACTTGACAGCTGTGGTCATCAGTCCCCTAGAACTTAGAACTACTTAAACCTAACTAACCTAAGGACATCACACACATCCATGCCCGAGGCAGGATTCGAACCTGCGACCGTAGCAGTCGCGCGGTTCCGGACTGAGCGCCTAGAACCGCTCGGCCACCGCGGCCGGCTCTAGTTTCGTACTGATTGTGGTTGTCAGTCGAACTTCTTCCTCGGTAACTGTATCATGAACGGTGTTTAGATTTTTTCCACCTTACAAGTTTCATTCATTTGACTCCGTTACCTCACTGAAAACTTATTTACTCGTTCTTCGTGTTGTTGTAATTTTGACTGTCCTACTGCGGGGTTCAGGCTGTAGTAGAGGCCTGGGCCAGTTCCTGTATTAAATTCTGTATTTCTCTGTTAATTAGGCAACCATTTTTGTTTATACTGGTGGTAATTCGATGAAATATGCCTGGTTGATAGGTCAGCCGCAGTGTCCGAAAGCAGATCCGAGTCCGCGCTCTACCGGACATTCAGCAGGATACAGGTCTTCCCGAACCCACTACGCCTTGCTAAGACAGGGCTGTATAGTACGTCCATGTATTTATTTGTGTCTTAATCATGGCGATCCTACAATACTCCCCCTTTTAGTACCTTCTTTTTTTATTTATAGTTCATGTAAGCTGTTGAAGTGTTAACCAGCTAATTTAGCGTTTGAGTAATTAAATAATTACAAGATTTATTTTCTTAAATGTGTTTATGCAAGTTTGGCCCACTAAATGGTTGTTAATCTTATTCCTTGTATGCACTGTTGGTTTTTAAACAGGCGGAACTGTAGGAGATTTAAGAACTGTTAATTTCATGAAGTTTCTCATTGTTTATTTGTACCAGTCAAGACGCAGTATCTAACATCAATTTTGTCTGGTTTTATTTCTTGCATTTCTTGTGCACCTCCGCTATCTGGCGGTGCAGTAATTTTCATATATGGTGCTTATTTGCGGATTTTACTTCCATTTTGAATTGTAAGTCCTCAAGTTCCTTTCGAGAAAGGATCTTAAGTCCTTTTATGGCACTGCTACAGTTTTAATTGTTGCTTTCCATATCTTTACTATTAATCCATCTGGTATTGTTATGTGATGTTAAATTATTCTGTTTCTTAGTAGTCAGTACCACTGGAGGTGTTTTTCCGATAGATGGTTAGTCTATATAAGTTAGTGTGTTCTATTAAAATAAAGAGACAGTTGACAACACGAATAGCGCTTAGTCTCTCTTTGGCCTAGTCCTTCCTCCCACAGACAAACTGACGTGGGTTCTGCGTCTCAGAGGTGGTGCCACCTATAAGTCCAATGTGTCCATTGGGTGTTCCATTGTCAGTCTGCCTTTCCACGTCAATGGAAAGCACAACAGTGGTCACCCTGCTGATAGTCCGTGGTGCGCCACACGCCATAGCACTGCCCATACGGAGACGTGTGTTCCTGCAGTCGAGGCCCTAGATATGTGACGTAGCTGTGCAGTCCTATACGGTGGTATCCATACACATCCATACATATTATGAAACTAGCTTAGCGCCCGCTGCTTCGATTGCGTAGCCTGTAAGGTCTGAACATTTTCTTTGCTTTTTCTTTGTGTGTGTGTGTGTGTGTGTGTGTGTGTGTGTGTGTGTTTCTTTAATCGGATTTTTTTTACTGTTCTCAAATTACAGCATTTTCTAAGCTTTTCACGCTAACTAGGGCCACAGAAGCATTGTCTTTCCCGAACGTATTTCGGAACAAAATGAAGTAGAAGGTCTTTGTCAGTTGTGCTTTTTGCGCTTTTGTAATGATATTTCTGTAGAAGCTTTCATACCTTAACATATAGTTCCTTGCAGCTAACTGAGAAGTGAAACACCAGTTTTCTTAGATCTGGCTTCAAAAATTTGTGAACATAACGACAAATTTTCTAAAGATCCTTCATCCCCTAATTCACCCTCTCAACGTGTTGAATTTCCAAAACCACTGAATCATATACTGTTCTGTAAACGAGAAGTTAAAATACCGGTTTTCATTGATGTAGCCTTGCAAATGCTTAAGTAGTTCTTGAACAATCATTTATAACCTTAAAGAACCCACTTCACCCATTATTTTACCCCCTTGGTGGTTGAATATCAGGGAACAGCGAAACACGTATCTTTTTCATTTCTAACCAAGAATCTAAATACCAACTTCCTAAGTTATGATTTTAAAAATACTTTCACAATGAAATATTTTCACAGAACATTTCACCCCCCGTGTCACCCCCTTAGGGATTGAATTTCCTGCGACAATGAAGCACTTATTTTTATTTCTATGGAGACGTCAAATACCAGTTTTCCTAAACAGAGGTTTAAAAATGCGTTAATTCTTCTTTCATAATGTTTTATTTTCGAAGAAACTTTTATTCACCGTATACTCAAACAGTTATTTTTTATTTCTGACTGAGAAACTAAATGTCAGTTTTCTTAGTTCTGGCTTCAGGATTGGCTTCATAGTGATATATTTTCAAAATGCCTACCATTCCCTGTTTCACCTTCTTAGGACTGGAATTTGGAACAATCCCTTCTTAAAGGATGCATATGGTATAAGCTGAACACCCTCTGCAAAGTTTTATTTTTTCATTGCTATCCGAGGGCCGGATACCAGTTTTCAACGATTTACCTAGCAAAGGGCTGGGGGTGCGAGTGAAAAAGCAGTGTAGTCCATGACGCTCGAAAGCCTATACTTCATTCATCCAGTGTTTGCGAATAATAACACTTAGTGTCCTGCAACCAATATTCACAACCTTTATGAAACTTTTTCTCGCTGACGACCTACACAAAATGCTACATTTTTGCAGTTAATGCAGTAATACTGCCGCATGAAGCATGACGTTGTAATTTATTTCTTCTTTGCTAATTACTATATTCGCCACATATTTTTCATATATCACTGCCACAACACGTTGTTCAGGAGATATGACGTCATGAACACTGAGATGCATCTGAAACTGCCACCTCATGCATGTCGTTGAAATATCTTACTTCGATGTTTCTAACGTTATTCGCGAAATTTTTCACAGGCGGTATCCACATCTGCCGCTAAATGTACCTACAAAAATGTCATTCTACGACATATAACTCTGGAAGTACGACCTCAGATATCGAGATACGAGAAAAAACTACCTCATCATGTGTAGGGTTTTAATTTATTGCTTCTTTACTACTGATTCTATTTGCAACACATTTCACACACACTATCCACGTATATCGCTGAAGAGACCAAAAAAATATATCTCATTATACAACAGACGTGAAGTACTGGTACGGGTAAAAAAGAGCGGCATGCTATATGACGTTTTAATTTGTGACTTCATTACTACTCATTTACTACCAATTCTATTTGTAACACTTTTCGTGTGCAGTAGCTAATTACACAAGTGAATATACCGAATAAATTATGTCAGTACGCAGAACATTGATCGGGAAACACGACATCAGAAACTGAACTACGTGAAAATGAAATTGCAGTACGAAATTCGCTAGAGATGCAGAGATGGACAAATACAAGTGAAATATGTTAAACACAGGAGAAATTATATGGCATGTGTGTACGTGGGCAAAACCATGGGTAAAAAGCTCATCCTAAACCCCTGGAACAATTTCAACCAAGTGTGGTATACACACTTGTTACGATCCGGGAAGAAATGCTGTGAGGGTACGAACCACTATATTCCTATTGGTGTGAGAGTGATAACGTGGAGAGAGACGGGAGGAGGGGGAGAGGACAGACAGCAAGAGAAAGGAGGAGATTGACACACATGGGAGGGAGGAAGATATACACTCCTGGAAATTGAAATAAGAACACCGTGAATTCATTGTCCCAGGAAGGGGAAACTTTATTGACACATTCCTGGGGTCGGATACATCACATGATCACACTGACAGAACCACAGGCACATAGACACAGGCAACAGAGCATGCACAATGTCGGCACTAGTACAGTGTATATCCACCTTTCGCAGCAATGCAGGCTGCTATTCTCCCATGGAGACGATCGTAGAGATGCTGGATGTAGTCCTGTGGAACGGCTTGCCATGCCATTTCCACCTGGCGCCTCAGTTGGACCAGCGTTCGTGCTGGACGTGCAGACCGCGTGAGACGACGCTTCATCCAGTCCCAAACATACTCAATGGGGGACAGATCCGGAGATCTTGCTGGCCAGGGTAGTTGACTTACACCTTCTAGAGCACGTTGGGTGGCACGGGATACATGCGGACGTGCATTGTGCTGTTGGAACAGCAAGTTCCCTTGCCGGTCTAGGAATGGTAGAACTATGGGTTCGATGACGGTTTGGATGTACCGTGCACTATTCAGTGTCCCCTCGACGATCACCAGTGGTGTACGGCCAGTGTAGGAGATCGCTCCCCACACCATGATGCCGGGTGTTGGCCCTGTGTGCCTCGGTCGTATGCAGTCCTGATTGTGGCGCTCACCTGCACGGCGCCAAACACGCATACGACCATCATTGGCACCAAGGCAGAAGCGACTCTCATCGCTGAAGACGACACGTCTCCATTCGTCCCTCCATTCACGCCTGTCGCGACACCACTGGAGGCGGGCTGCACGATGTTGGGGCGTGAGCGGAAGACGGCCTAACGGTGTGCGGGACCGTAGCCCAGCTTCATGGAGACGGTTGCGAATGGTCCTCGCCGATACCCCAGGAGCAACAGTGTCCCTAATTTGCTGGGAAGTGGCGGTGCGGTCCCCTACGGCACTGCGTAGGATCCTACGGTCTTGGCGTGCATCCGTGCGTCGCTGCGGTCCGGTCCCAGGTCGACGGGCACGTGCACCTTCCGCCGACCACTGGCGACAACATCGATGTACTGTGGAGACCTCACGCCCCACGTGTTGAGCAATTCGGCGGTACGTCCACCCGGCCTCCCGCATGCCCACTATACGCCCTCGCTCAAAGTCCGTCAACTGCACATACGGTTCACGTCCACGCTGTCGCGGCATGCTACCAGTGTTAAAGACTGCGATGGAGCTCCGTATGCCACGGCAAACTGGCTGACACTGACGGCGGCGGTGCACAAATGCTGCGCAGCTAGCGCCATTCGACGGCCAACACCGCGGTTCCTGGTGTGTCCGCTGTGCCGTGCGTGTGATCATTGCTTGTACAGCCCTCTCGCAGTGTCCGGAGCAAGTATGGTGGGTCTGACACACCGGTGTCAATGTGTTCTTTTTTCCATTTCCAGGAGTGTACACAGAAAGAGGAGAGAGGGTAATGTGTAGGGAGAGGGGGAGGAGTAAATGGACAGAGAAAGAAGAGAGTAATACATGTACAAAGACAGGAGGGTGAGGTGGGGATGTTCAGAGAAAGGGTAGAAGGATGAGGTGAACACAGAGAGGGGGGAGGGAATTTAAGCAGAAAGGGAGGAGAAGGAGACGGACAGTGAGAGGGAAGAGGGGGAGACGGACAGAGAAAGGAAACAGGAAGATATGGACAGATAGGGGGAAGAAGTAGACAGAGAGATATTGGAGTAGGAGATGGACAGAGAGGGGGTAAGGGATCAGATGAACAGAGAGAGGTGGATGGAGGTGGTGAAGTAACAGCAGACTGGAATAAAAAGGCTGACATATCAAAAAGTCATGGGACAGCGATGTGCACATATAAAGATGGCTGTAGTGTCAATAATGTTCCGAGAATACCAGATTTCAGGCATTACCTTTCACCACAGACAACGCATTGGCCGACGCTCTTCACTTAACGAGCGAGTGCAGGGATGTTTCCGTAGAGTTGTCAATGCTAACAGGCAAGCAACTCTGCGTGAAATAACCACAGAAATCAACGTGGGACGTACGCCGAGCTTATCCATTAGGACAGTGCGATGAAATTTGGCGTTAAGAGGCTATGGCAGCAGACGACAGAGCGAGTTCGTTTGCTAACAGCACAACTTCGCCAGGAGCGCCTCTCCTGGGCTCGTGACCCTAGTCGGCTGGAATATCGTGGCTTGGTCGGACGAGTCCAGATTGCTGTTGGTAAGAGCTGATGGCCGGGTTCGAGTGTGGCGCAGGCCCCAGGAATCCATGGAGCCAAGCTGTCAAAAAGGCACTAAGCAAGCTGGTGGTGGCTCCTTGACTGCATGGACAGTGTTTACATGGTGTGGGCTGGGTCCTCTCTTCCAACTGAATCGATCATTCACTGGAAATGGTTGTGTTCGGTTACTTAGAGACAGTTTGCACCCATTCATGGACGATGGAATTTTATGGACGATTGTACCCCATGTCACTGGGCCACCATTGTTTTCGATTGATCTGAAGAACATTCTGGACAATTCGAGTGAATGATGTGGTCACCCTGATCGCCCTACATCAATCTCATGAAAATTTTATAGAAAATAATCGGGAAGCCAGTTCGTGCAGAAAGTCCTGCACCGGTAACACTTACGGAGTTATGGGCGGCTATAGAGGCAGCATGGCTCAGCATTTCTGCAAACGACTTTCGACTAGCAGAGTCCATACCATGTAGAGCTGCTGCACTATACCGGGCAAAAAGAAGTATTTGGAGGTATTGCATGACTCTTGTAACGTCAGCGTAGAAACCTGGGCAATGCATGGTACTCAGCTAGTGAATTATATGTTTGTCCATTCGAGTGTTGGTCGCCCGGAGACGTTGAGGCATATCCCGTGTTCTCGCGACAATGATGGAATGCCGACCAACGGCAACAGAAATATCGAGGAACGATAATCCACAGTCTACAAGGCAAGATCGTGCCGCAGTCGAACTGCAGCACATACTGCTTGACGATTCTCCTTTTTATTAGAGTTACAGCATGTTGTACTAACAGACAAGAAACTGATCTCTGTATAAGGAAACAGCTGCGTAATCTCTCCTTACGTATCGTGCAGAATACACAGGGTACTCCTGCATTTTTATGCAGTAGCATTCAAATGCTAATAATTTGCATGTTAAGTTATGCTGTATGCTTCATATCAATTTAACTTTTGCATGCTGGTTTTACGATTTTTAAGTTTGAATAGCCAACCAAGTATGTAAAATGTTAATTACAGGAGAGGGTCTTTATTACAGTGAGAAGTTATTTATTAATATCTATTTGTCAATAGATCGACAAGAAATGGTGCTACGTGGTACAAAACGAATTCTCTTCGACTTCACAGTATTCCGGTTTACTGAAAGAAGGTATTTGAAAACAATTTCGTGCTGCGGATATTCTCTTTTCGCATATGCCATTTACTCTGCTAAAGTTTACTCACTGTTTTATCAGGGGCGAAAAATTTTAACTAGGGACGTCCTAATTAGTGTCTTTGTAGGACAGTACACAGTAGTAATTAACACCCGTTATTAAACTTTTGAACTGCTTGCTGCAACCCAATGCGGTCTTCTGTCAGGTTAGATGTAATTTTCGGAACGCTGCGTCGATATAAAAGTTTACGGTACCTAGGAGGCTAACTAATTAGTAGATATTTATTGTAATGTGTCTCCTAAGTAATTAATCATATAACCAATTATGACATCTGTTCAAAAATGTTCAAATGTGCGTGAAATCTTATGGGACTTAACTGCTAAGGTCATCAGTCCCTAAGCTTACACACTCCTTAACCTAAATTATCCTAAGGACAAACACACACACCCATGCCCGAGGGAGGACTCGAACCTCCGGCGGGACCAGCCGCACAGTCCATGACTGCAACGCCTTATGACATCTGTAATGCCAATGATGTATAAATACAGCGTCTCACGAGAGAAAGTCCATCATGGCAATATTCTCTCTAGTGGTTACTGTACAAACTGTAATCATGGGTGAAATTATCTGTCAATACACAAAGACCTGTTCTTTTTAATGTATCACCTTACATACGTTCCTGATATTACTGCTTTCATCAAAGATACTGCAGCTTATATAGGCCGTCTCTAATAATGTACTTTATTCATGGCGTGACTTCACTGGGTGTATGTTTGTTTTATTATGACCGCTGTGTTCACAGGATCATTAGTTCAGTTTAATAATTGAATTAATAGTTATTTATTAAAATAAAATACCAAGCTAGAAAAAGTAAGACGATGTTTCTAAATGGAATCAGCAGGCACACTTATAACTGTATGACTAGTTTCGAGTTGCTAACAAAAAATTCAGTTCCACAAGAAGGGACATTTTCGACTGTGCAACTAAAGGTTTATGGTACTCTTCTTAATCTTTTCCGTCAGTATTGTGGTATTACGTCTTTCATATTTAATTCATGTTAAAAGAACATAAAAACACTGTTACAAGTGCAGACTATCGTTAGAATGAATCAGATCTAGAAAATTTCTGTCTGAAAATGTGTCACTGAGTGACAGCAACAGTAATGTACGAAAATCATACTGCTCTGTATCAAATTGTTGCCTCTAGTGACTACACCACAGAGTAGAAGTCTGTCATTTTTAAACTTGCCTCGCCATTTGTAGTACGTTATTACAAAATAGTGATGCACTATGTCACACGTGTCTGCCGGCGCGTGCTTCTGTGTAATTCTTGAGCTTTTGTTGGATTTTTCATAGCTGACCCAAGTAGATAAGGTTGTTGCTTGTTTGCTAGTCACATCGCCAGCAGATATATTGGCTAATTTATTCCAATAAATGTATTTCACCAGAGGTCTTCTTCCTATGTGCCCTATTCTTGACGTTGTGAGAAGCTAATGCAATAGTGCCCAACTATGTGGGGATCAAATTAGTGTACTGAGACTTCCTAGATTCCATTGAGGATTACATCGGTAGGGTCCACATGCCAGGAGGCAACAAGTTTTGCTGTGAATATGGAGGAGACGAGGCCCATATTAACACACACAGCCGCTTCGCATATAACAAACCCACGCTGGGGAATCACCAAGATAAATATAGCATTCATAAGATTCCGAAAACCAAACATTTTGCTACAGGTACCTACTTAACAAATAGAGGAAAGTAAGAGAAGCCATCAAGATAGAAACGAAGGAACTTGTTGTGCTGGTGAGCCACAGTTCTCACTAAATTTCATATACAGTTAAATGGCAGAGGAGAAGAGTAGCTTAAAAAAATACTGCTATTATTTACTGATGAATTCCCAAGGGAATTTGGAAAGCAAATGCTTATAAACCTTCAAAGAAGTATCTCATTATATTACATGAGAAATAATACTGTTTTATCAGGAACAAGCTGCAAATTTGAAACATATGTACTACAGAAGTCTCTGTTTGTATAAACACTGGGAAGCTCAGTATTCACGCAAGTGTAAAGCCATTATTCTTATTGAGCCGTACTTTGAATTGGGAGAAGGTCTAGAACGAAGTAAGTGAAAAGATAGCATCGAATTTTGGTTAAAAAAGATGTCTATACTTAAACTGAATGTTACTGCAAATACTCGAAGTATTTGTTTACCTGGTGTAGGAACTGATATTGTTTCCTTTTTTATCTACCTGTTTTTATCTGAACGGGTGCATTGTATCACCGTCGTTTTAAAAGCAACGTTGTTACTTTGCTGTATTCGAAATGTGTTCGCCTGTGGAAACCTTGAGCCATAAGCAGAGAGACGGAGGAAATCGCCACAGCAGAGCTCGGAAACCCTGTTGTTTTCCACAAATGCACAAGATGACGCAATTCGTTTTTATGGCTGCAGGACGTGGCAATGTTGGCACAATAAAGGTACTAATCGAAGAGGCCTGACAAACCGACGACTTGAGGACATGATGTGTGTAGATACTGAAAGAAGAAGGGAGCCCCGAAGATCAGCAGGAGTACCTAGTGTTTGTGTGTCTTTTATAGGGAGAAGAGAAGGAGACACATAATTCCTACGACAGTTGTTGGCAAACCATTTGATTCGCGAGGTGAAGAATCCAAGATTCCCAAACAGGCTGATGTACATGCACTCAGAAAAATGTGCTTGACAATAGGTGACGTCCGCCGGGACGCAGCGAGAGGCTCTGCACGTGGCCGTAGGAAATGACCATCAGGGACTGCTAACTGATAGCCGCCTGCCGCCTGCCGCCTGCCGCCTGCCGCCTCCACAGGTGCAGCTGGGAGATGCAATAACACAGGTCAGCACATTTCAATAACACCCACTCCATCACTCCAGTAACATTCAGCCTGCCATTAATTCATTTGGCTAAAAGAAACCAAGACCACAAAGATAAAGTGAACCAAGGATAACAGTTATCGCAAATGGCATGTTATTGTTCCATTTTCTTCATTTTCTGCGTGATATAAATATGATAACAGTTTCAGAATATGTTAAAGCGTAGCTGCAGTTAATCTATCTATAGTCTAAATAGATCTATTGAACGAAACTAGCAAATAGTTGTAATGTACTCTGTAGACTTTTTTGAAGGTAACGCACCTAATTCTTTAGTTGTTACTAATTTTCAAATGCTCCCTTCAAGTATAATTATTCTGCTTTCAGGATACATAAAATACATAAATTAGCCCTTCTAAGTTGCGCTCATCAATTTTGTTTTTACTATTTACTATTTAAATCTCAGTGTAGTGCGTTAATCTGTCACCACCTGTTCAACTTTACTCTCTTGTACGATGTATGATGCATCTGTGAAGAGCTCCAATTTGTTGGTTTAACGTAACCAGCCGCTACCACGAGGGCACAACACCAGACTGCGTGTACAAAATGCCCAGTCAGACTGCTCATTCGCGGTCACTACTATTATAATTACGTGTAATTCAGTCACAGCTACTCTATTCCTTTTAACATCATAAGTTCATTTTTCGATAAGCAGATGTCCGTGATGCTAAATCTAGGACAATATGTGGTTCTTTTTACTTTGCCTTTACGTAGTGTAAGGTAATTGTAGCTACGTTATAGCCATCAGCTAGGAACTACTTGTCTAATTAGGCTACCGTATCTTTTCAAATTGTAATTTTGACATTGCCTCAGGTTTCAGTCCACTGCTCATAAATATATGTGTAATTTTAGCGCTATTGGCCATTCGTACTCCTCGACTTCAGGGACATTTCAGGTGTGATGTTAAAATTAGATCCTCTTAAGTGCAAGTCAGCTGCTACCCAAGATTAGATTACGATGGCACCGGAAACGTTATTAGGGCGCTAATGACCTTAACATAAATAAACTATATACCTATGCGCTGACGATTTTGTTGTCTCCAGCCAAATACTATACGTGAATGATCTAAAGGAAATGCAGAGCTACACATTATTTTCACGTTCTTTATTGAATAACAGCTTTCCACAGTTGTGTAAGTTGCAAGATATGCTCACAGCAAAGATAAACAAGCTGACAGTATGCGATTACAACATAAGTGTTAATATTTGAAATATGTCATGTTTAAACACCTACATGTAACGGAATGTTGCGAGCATGCAAAATCGGAAGTAGGGGAGACAAACGGAAGGCTTCAGCTTGTAGGAAAGGTTCGTGCAAAATTTATACCCTGGATAAAGGAAACGGCAAGCAAGGCGCTACTGAGACCGATTTTGATGCGTAGCTTAAGCATTCTAAGCACTCAGTAAAAGTCGTGGCTGCGGATACAGAATTCATAAACGCGCTGCTAGGCTCATTTGAGTGCAGTACAGTCTACTCGAAAGTGTACTAAAGATGATAAGAAAATGTTTACAGGCAATACGATGTTATTACAGCGACAGATCACTGGTTAAAATTACATACTGCTTTTCGGGGATGACTGTTAATTTCTGCCACATGTACCAGTAAGTGACCATAAGTCGAGACATTAGATTGGATTACCTATGCAGCCATACGGACAGTTTTATCCGGCTGCATTGGTAAATCGACTAGGGGAAACAGTCTTTGATATTGGCGTGAAGTAGTGTGAGAAATGTCTATGCATATATAGTAGTTGAAATACTCGTGGTTTTGTTTGCGTCAGGACGTGGTCACTTTCCCGGACACTTTTTATCGGAAAATGAAATTAATTTCCCTACATCCATGACAAAATCCGTTCACAATACAGAATTCAACAGCGTAACCAGATACAGAAACCGCCAAAATATTCGGCTACAAATATCTGCAAAGCCCGTATTTAAATTTCGCCATTCCATTAGTGTACACATTTTTGTTCACTCGAAGCAACAAAAAAAATGAATTTATAAATTCTCTCAGTGATGCAGCCAAGCGCAAACATGGGACTGGTGCCTCTGCAATCGTAACAGCACTACTAAATATATGTATGGTTACAGCACCTGATGATTATCTAGAGAGACATGTAGAACGTAAAAACAGTTTTATGAAACCATATTTATTATCATAATTGTTACTAACTCGTTCAGTTAAAAGATAAGTACCACGGACCTTTTCGAGGTGGGGTGGTACTCGTGCTCCAACAAACTAGATGTCTGCACTGCGACGGAGGGGTAACAGTGGAGACACCAGACAAATGTATGTGTTACAGTAACTAATCTGGCTTTGGCTAAACTGGCTTTGTAACTTCAACCAACGTGGCATCGTTATGTTGCAACTGCGAACGACTGAAAAGTACGGAGAATCTACAGCTGTTATTTTTCCCAACTAATGAAGACCCGGCTTCGATTCTATGAATTGCCAGGGATTTTTCCTCAGTGCGAGTATTGGTACGGGGTGTACTCAGTCTCCTGAGACCAGGTGAGGAGCTACAGAAACGATTATCAGTGGTTACAGGGTCAGAAAACCCTGCGCTAACCGGGAGAGCGGTGTGTTGACGACTTGCCATTGGCAAGGAGGTTGACACGCCGGCCGGTCCGGCCCAGTAGGGCCGTACAGAGTACCTTAACTTTAACTATTTCTTCCGAGGGTACGAAGTTCTACTCTACCACCTAATGATGAAGACACTCTTGGGTAAAATACATTCGTAAGTTAAAATAGTTCCCTGTTCGGGATTCCCACCACCATTTTCTAAGGAGAAGGTCGTCATCAGGAAAACATAACCGATATATTGCGAGTTGGACCTAAGAATATTAGATCCTTAATAGGGTAGTTAGGTTAGTGATATAAGTAAACGGCAGATGCATCCATGGTAAGGTCTCTGAATCGATATCCCTTATTAGAAGTAATAATGCCCAGATAGTACTATGAACAGAACGCTGGTTAAAAACCGAAACCAAATAACAACGAAATTGTAAAGTATTTATCGAAGTGATAGATTAGAGACCGATGGGGCGACGTAATTCTTGCAGTAACGTATTTGATAATATCTAGCGAGCTTATTACGAATTTAGAATACGAAGTAAGGTTGGTGAAATTAAGCGTCAAAGCCGGGTCAAACATGGTAGTCAGATGCTATTACAGGCCGTACGTCTGCGGATCTCGCTCCGCCTTCCGTCACCGCCAGCCATAGTGACAGTGGTGATGGTTCGAGGAGAGGAGATGGTCCGAGGACAGGGCCGAAACCGGTTGCCAAGAAATAAAATATCTGATAACGCGAACGAGGTTGTTTCTATTGATTTTTAACATATTACGGAGATGCTCAACAAGCTCCGAGACAGACGCTCTGTGCGCATCACAGAGAGGTTTACTATTCAAGTTTCGAGAGAGAGCGTTCTGGGAAGTACAATAGTACTAATATGGATGTTTAACGACATTCGTTCTTCTTATCACCTTTCACGAACGGAATGGTACCAATGTGCCCTCCGTCAGACAAAATCAGATGGCTTGAGGAGCACAGATATAGATGCAGAAAAACCGGACCTCTCCTCAGGTGAGTATAGGGTTATATATAGAATATCAAAGAATGGTAAACGTCTGATAATGATTAAGAAAATTGGAATGGGTAAGCTGCTATGAACAAAATAGAGAAAGAGACAAAACCAGCACCCATCACAGCTGTACAAGTTTATATGTCATCTAGCTCCGTACATGACGAAGAGATTGAAATAGTGTACAATGAGGAAAAAGAATTTAGTCAGAAAGTTACGGAAAATAGGGGACTGGAATTCGATAGCAGCAAAAGAAAAACAAGGAAAATATTAGGAGAACATAGACAATGGGAAATGGTAGAAGGGGTAACTTCCTCTTAGAGTTTACCGCAAAAAATATATATTCATCGCTAACACTTAGTTTCAGGATCGTGAACGAAGGTTCTATAGGTGTAAGAGGCCTGGAGAACCTGGAAGGGCTAATATTGAAATGCAATGGTAAGACAATGATTTGAAAAGAAAATTTTAGACTGGATTGCATTTTCGGGAGCCAATGGATGATCTAACTATAATTTGTTAGCTATGAACCGTAGACTGAACTGAAGAAACATAGGAATTAAGGATGTAGAACCTCGATAAATTTAATGATCCAGAAACTGTTGACTGTTACAAAAGAAGCATCTGACAATGATTAAGTGAAACAGGAGAGACAGAATACAAACCAAATGGACAGCTTTGAAAGACGAAAGTCACACAGGATCAAAAACAATGCCAGGTATAAAGAGAGATACTTAATACAAAACAAGTGGATGGCTTTGTAAGACCAAGAGCCAACCTCTGTGGCTGAGCGGTTCTAGACGCTTCAGTCTGGAACCGCGTTGCTGCTATGGTTGCATGTTCCAATTCTGCCTTTGGCATGCATGTGTGTGATGTCCATAGGTTATTTAGGTTTCTGTAGTTCTACGTCTAGGGGACTGATGACCTCAGATGTTAAGTCCCACAGTGGTCAGAGCCATTTCAGCCATTTGATGACCAAGGTCACAGAGGATCAAAAACCAAGGCCAGGTATCAATCATGGAATAACACAGGAAGTACTGAATTTAGTTGACGGAAGAAAAACACCTAAGACTTAGGAAATGAAAGAGGCGTAAGAGAAATTGAGTTTGACAGAAGATGAAAGCCATCTAAACAGGATTGGTTAGAGGACAAATACCAGCTTGTGGAGGAATGCATGAGTGGACGGATACATGACTAAGCGATAGAAAGATTTCGCCCACAGGAAAATTAAAGATGGCTTTGGAGAAGAGGGAGCAGCTTATTGAATAGAATAAACACAGTACGTAAGCCAGTACGAACTATAAGCAATGAATGAAGAACTGAAAGATTCAAGGTGTATATAGAAGTGCGAGGGAAATAAGCTTCAAGGCAGTATTATAGAAAGGGAAAAGTAGATAAAGAGTTCTGAGATGCTATAATGTAATTTAATAAAATTTTAAATTTCTTTTATCTGCTTTGATAGCTATTAATAAAGTGACGTCAAAACAAAAGACAAATAACTCTAATAATACTATGGACACTATAATGTAATTTGATTTAGCCCAACCCGGATCAGCAGTCATCAAACTAGCTCAGTACTCAGGGTGGTTACGGGATTATAAATAATTAATTGTCTCCCTCTGAATCATCACAGATATTCCCCAATGTACGTACGTCCAAAGTATAGTTAAAACTCATGTGTTTATAACACCTGATAATATTTCGCATGTCAGTTATATGAGAAGTAATGAAACCCGTAACTCAAGATCGTGGTTTCGTCTCAAATATTAATATAAGATAACAAGCCTAAGCTTTTGCAGATGAAATCTTATACTAGAACTAGAATCCTGTGACCAGGCCTTTCTGCCTGGGATATTATCTCGCAACCCCGAGAAAATCTGAAAATGAAATATATTAAATTATTCATAGCGGCCGCATAGCTCGTGGAATGTGAAAGAAAGTTTAGTGTCCTAGCCGGCGGTACGTCTCGAAGATGAGCTGAAAGAAAATTACTAATTATTTTCTAGTATGGTGCCTAACAATGGTCAATATTGCGTTTTAGGTTACAGAATTCCCTCCCTAGACCCGACAAGACGCCTCCTGAGACGCGGCAAGGTAGTAGTAGGCAAAACGCAACAGGGAATAACAATATAAATGTGGTAATAGTAAACTGCAGGAGCTTCTATAGAAAGGTCCCAGAACTGCTCTCATTAATAAACAGTCACAATTCCCACATTGTACTAGGGACAGAAAGTTGGCTGAAACCAGATGTAAACTGTAATGAAATTCTAAACTCAGATTGGAATGTATACCGCAGAGACAGGCTGGACAGTGAAGGGGGAGGCGTGTTTATAGCGATAAGAAGTGCAATAGTATCGAAGGAAATTGACGGAGATCCGAAATGTGAAATAATTTGGCTCAGCAGCTGTTGTGGCATAGCACCTGAAGGAAAATTTGGAAAACATTTCGAGTAGATTTCCCCACCATGTTATAGTTCTGGGTGGAGATTTTAATTTGCCAGATATAAACTGGGAGACTCTAACGGGCAACGGGGACGAAGAATTCAGTGAAATTTTTTTAAGTGCTTTATCTGAAAACTACCTTGAGCAGTTAAACAGAGAAACGACTCGTGGCGACAACATATTAGACCTTCTGGTGAGAAACAGACCCGAACTATTTGAAACAGTTAATGCAGAACAGGGAATCAGCGATCATAAAGCGGTTACTGGATCGAGGATTTCACTCGTAAATAGAAATATTAAAAAAGGTAGGAAGATTTTTCTGTCTATCAAAAGTGCCAAAAAAGCAGATTTCAACACAAAAGATTTGTCTCAAGTACAGATAGTGTTGAGGATCAGTGGACAAAGTTCAAAACCATAGTACAATATGCATTAGATGAGTATGTGCCAAGCAAGATCGAAAAAAATGGAAAAGAGCCACCGTGGTACAACAACCTTGTTAGAAAACTGCTGCGGAAGCAATGGGAACTTCACAGCAAACATAAAAATAGCCAAAGCCTTGCAGACAAACAAAAATTACGCGAAGCGAAATTTTGTGTGAGGAGAGCTATGCGAGAGGCGTTCAATGAATTCGAAAGTAAAGTTCTATGTACTGACTTGTCAGAAAATCCTAAGAAATTTTGGATTTATGTCAAAGTGGTAGGTGGATCAAAACAAAACGTCCAGTCACTCTGTGACCAAATTGGTACTGAAACAGAGGATGACAGACTAAAGGCCGAAATACTAAATGTCTTTTTCCAAAGCTGTTTCACAGAAGAAGACTGCACTGTAGTTCCTTCTCTAGATTGTCGCACAGATGACAAAATGGTAGTTATCGAAATAGACGACAGAGGGATAGAGAAACAATTAAAGTCGCTCAATAGAGGAAAGGCAGCTGGACCTGATGGAATACCAATTCGATTTTACACAGAGTATGCGAAGGAACTTGCCCTCATTCTAGCAGCGGTGTGCCGTAGGTCTCTAGCAGAGCGTAGCGTTCCAAAGGATTGGAAAAGGGCACAGGTCATCTCCGTTTTCAAGAAGGGACGTCGAACAGATGTGAACAACTATAGACCTATATCTCTAACGTCCAACAGTTGTAGAATTTTGGAACACGTACTATGTTCGAGTATAATGACTTTTCTGGAGACTGGAATTCTACTCTGTAGGAATAAGCATGGGTTTCGAAAAAGATGATCGTGTGAAACCCAGCTGGCGCTATACCTCCACGAGACTCAGAGGGCCATAGACATGGATTTCCAGGTAGATGCCGTGTTTCTTGACTTCCGCAAGGCGTTCGAAACAGTTCCCCACAGTTGTTTAATGAACAAAGGAAGAGTGACTGGATAACAGAACGCAGCATGTCATTCTCAATGGAGAGAAGTCTTCCGAAATAAGAGTGATTTCAGGTGTGCCGCAGGGGAGTGTCGCAGGACCGTTGCTATTCACAATATACATAAATGACCATGTGGATAACATCGGAAGTTCACTGAGGTTTTTTTCGGATGATGCTGTGGTATACCGAGAGGTTGTAACAATGGAAAATTGTACTGAAATGCAGGAGGATCTGCAGCGAATTGATACATGGATTGAAACATGGTGCAGGGAATGGCAATTGAATCTCAATGTAGACAAGTGTAATGTGCTGCGAATACATAGAAAGAAAGATCCCATATCATTTAGCTACAATATAGCAGGTCAGCAAACTGGATGCAGTTAAGTCCATAAACTATCTGGGAGTACGCATTAGGAGTGATTTAAAATGGAATGATCATATAAAGTTGATCGTCGGTAAAGCAGATGCCAGACTGAGATTCACTGGAAGAATCCTAAGGAAATGCAATCCGAAAACAAAGGAAGTAGGTTACAGTACACTCGTTCGCCCACTGATTTGAATACTGCTCACCAGTGTGGGATCCGTACCAGATAGGGTTGAGAGAAGAGATAGAGAAGATCCAACGGAGAGCAGCGCGCTTCGTTACAGGATCATTTAGTAATCGCGAAAGTGTTACGGAGATGATACATAAACTCTAGTGGAAGACTCTGCAGGAGAGACGCTCAGTAGCTCGGTACGGGCTTTTGTTGAAGTTTCGAGAACATACCTTCACTGAGGAGTCAAGCAGTATATTGCTCCCTCCTATGTATATCTCGCGAAGAGACCATGAGGATAAGATCAGAGAGATTAGAGCCCACACAGAGGCATACCGACAATCCTTCTTTCCACGAACAATACGAGACTGGAATAGAAGGGAGAACCGTAGGGGTACTCAAGGTACCCTCCGCCACACACCGTTAGGTGGCTTGGGGAGTATGGATGTAGATGTAGATGTAGATGTAGAAGGCCACGTCTACTCAGGACAACCAAGGTTGAAGAATACACATCTTAAGTTATGAACAACTATATTTTATTCTTCGATTTACACTTACATAGACAATTACATCAAGATGATCTTCATACCCTCGTTCTTTTCTCTTCAAGTCCTATAACAGAAGAAGACGACGAAAGAATAGAGAGTTCGGAGTATATTGCAACACAATGCATTTGATTACTGTTTGGAGCACCGTGCCAGCAATTCATACAATAACTATCACCACATGGCACTTACAAAATTTAAAATTCATGACACCACAGGAAATACAGTACAAATGCCCCCTGGGATGGCTGGGACAAAATTATTTATGCATTTCACAACTTTGTACATCTATGTTTATTAAATAAATTTCCCAAATATCGTTTGCGCACGATAGTAATTCACATATGTGCTGTGACTAATTCTAAGGAAGGGTAACTACAATACTTCTCTACCCATGTGGCAGATGTTTCAGTCCGGAATAAAATTAACAAATCTCACTGGAAAATGATTAGTGGTAACCCCTCTATTTAGGTTCGCGGACATGGAAAAAGCGGGAGTTAAAAACCTGCCCAGGATCTTCAGACTGTATGGCCACATTCATCCAGCGTCTTCAGAAATCCCAATTTAGATTTTTTAAAATTACGTTACACTGGCGCCGATAGTAAGTGTTCTGCAGCGTGTGTAACTGAATTTTCAAAGATAATCCTTATCACTACAGAGTTTGTGTTCTGCCTTTAAACAGCTCGGGTTCATATACACCAACAGCTGATTGCTCTGAACGCTTACCCGAGGGGCCGAAATCGAAACCGGAATCCTGAGACCTAATTTCGTTGTTGTCACTGATTAAATATATGTATAAAATCATCTAATGAATGGTAATTAATGAATAAAACGTTTGCGTTACGTGTATTATACGCACGCGATCGACGACAAGCTGACTGAGTATCTGGATGAGTGATCGCAGACACACGCTGTTCCTTAAATCCAAGATCGACAGTGAGGTAAGGAATCGAATGCACACGACCAGGTTTCTAATTGAAGGTAGTCAGTAGCAGCAGGGTGAAAGCAATTAATAACAAACTTTCCACATAGTTGCCTGCCATAATTTCGATTGTAACTGTTAGTGCAGAATATGTTGTTTATTTACTGTCTGATTTTTGCGTGCGACGCTATTTACAACAGTTAGCACCGTGGTTAGACCGAGTACAAGACGTAACCGTTTGGAACTCGAAAGTGATGAGACCGACGACCAGGTGGAGAATATTCCTGGATCGTTGGTAGGAGATACTGTAGTTAGTGTAACTGAACGAACTGCGATCCCACCTGACAGTGTAGAATCGCAGACTGATGTTTGTCAACAGAGCTCACACTCTCGGGGGGGGGGGGGGGGGGGGGGGGACAAGAGACTGTCGGACCCGCGGTTGACATCAGGATGCAATAGGATGCTATTTTATGCTTTTTAGTGATTCTCATTTCCTTGCCCCTTTCTCTCCTCCATCACCTTCGTCTTTTGGCCACTGCTGGGCTTGACAGAAGACGACAGTCCCTCTCTGATACGCACTGAAGAGCCAAAACATTATGACAACCTGCTTAGCAAACGTAAAAGAACGCGGGCAGAGTTAGCAAATCCGAGCGATGTGCTTGCATTGCTGTTGCAGAAGTTGGAAATAATGGAACAGCAGAGAAAAAGAGAGCTTAAAATAATGGAACAGCATGGAGAAAAAGAGCGTGAGGAAGAGTTTTTTTGAAAAGGTTGAGACTAACATAATCGCTAAAGTGGACGAGATGTTAGAGATGTTAGTCAAACGCGAACAAGCATTAGTACAGAAAATCAGTCGTGCTCTAGATGACAGAGATCAACGTATTTTAGAACACGTTAATAACGAAATTGTAAAGGTAGAATCAAATGTATCTGAAGTTAAGAAAAGTTTGAAAGATTTACCAGATAAAGTAAACAATTTGGCCGGAGAAGTATCCGAGGTCAAAGATTTTGCTTCTACTCAAGGACATGTTGGTCAAATGTTCCCCAAGTGAGCCATGTCAAAGAACACAATATGAGAAAACACAGTGAAATTATGATCACATAACTAGAAATAAAAAAAAATCTTATTGTAGGTGATAAGCTGAGCACTTTTTCACTTATAATGGAACACACACTTCGAATGATACTACTGGGGCTTGTTACCATAGCAAACGTGCACTCATCACACGTAATACACGTCACCGACCGCCGACTTTCAGCTGTTGTGACGCCGGTGTGACGAAGACGCTGGTGCGACGATACTGCAGGTGACGGAGCTGCCAGCAGACCCCCCCCCCCCCAGCCCGCTCCCCACTCACACCCGCGGACAGGCGGTTGTTGGGCGGTGGCCATTGGCTCTCCGATCAGCTGATCAGCTGATTCGCCTCTGCTCTCGCGCCGACTCAGCATCGTGTCCATGGCAGGCGCGTGAACATCAGATAACCCAGGCTAGCATTAATTGTAACTATTTGCATAACAGATTTTACTGGCTAGTGGAAAAAAGAATTATTTGTGGTCCATTCATCCGATATTTGCACATGAATGTTCGTTTTAATGTCCTGTTATGTATTTAACTTTTCGAACAACCTTTAGTCCAGTTTTCGGAACATGATGTATTTTCTGTTTCATTCGTTTGAGAGTTACCCTGTATATTGGTTCATGACTAGCCAAGTTTCGCAATCTTAGAGTGTCCTGTAAACTCATGTAGTCTCTTTACATAAATTCCAACTCCGTACTCTTGTTCACAACAGCTCAGTGAACATTCACTGAGTCTATCTACTGGTCACCATGGTTATTGTCCAAAGGTAGATTTACTTTTGTCCCAACTCACTATAGTGTTCACACTGTAACACATTTTAGCTTCACATGATATTAATATTGATATTATTCCGTGAAGTCATCTTCGCTGCACAGCCGTAATCTTAATACACTAAATATCAATTTTTTTACATTAATAAAACAAATTACTATGCCAACCTTCATACTCAGATTTCAGAGTCTTTTTCTCTTTAAACTTTTAACTGATATGAGTGCACATTGACACAGTCTTTTTCATTGTCCTTATGTGTTTGCTAGAATTTTTTCACTTTCATAGCACACGCTGATGCTTTTGGAAATTAAATTGTTTTACATATTGTGTCTATCGAAGCACAATTCACCATGTTACATATATTGTCTTTGTCGTTGACATTACATCCTTCCGTTTTACAAGTCATGACCTTAACATATAACCCACATTAGGATTTGATGTTATTTTCATAAATTTTATGTCATAGTGTAATGTTTCTTGCAGCGGTCTCTCCACGATATTTTCAGAAATTTAATAAATTATATAACTCAGTACAGATCTCGAAATATCTCTTCTTATCTTACCGATTCCTAATCTTTAATATACGATGATTATCAATGCAAAGTAGTTTCAAGCCCTATTATTCCTTGGAGCGTGCATTTACTTCATGGAATAGCTTCTCTGCTATCTATGTTTTCTCTTATGTAAAGAATGATTGAGATCTTGCCGATTACCCGTGAAAGAAGGAAGATGTATATGTATGTATTGTTAAGCTAGTCGCTATCGTGATGAGATTCTGTATGAGAAGGAATTTAATACATGAACTAAACTAAAGTAAGTGTGTTCGCGTATTACTTAACTGATTATTATTGACAGTGTCTGCTTACTACGCTGTGTTGCACGGGATCAGTGGGGAACGTCTGATTTACACTGGACGAACCTGCCGTTTTGTACGCTCAAGATATCCAGTTTATTGCTTCCAATAAATAGGCTAACACGGTCTTACCAGCAGATCTCCGGTCTTCCCCATGTGATCACCGAAAGTTAATAATTATTACAAATGTTTTCAGGAGATCAACTGACAATCTTCGTCGCACCGAGACTCCCGCTTTTTCCATGCCCGCGAAACTAAATAGGGGGGTTACCTCAAGCCATTTTTCGGTGAGATTTGTTAATTCCTTTCCAGACTGAAACATCTGCCCACGGGTAGGGGAGTATTGTAGTTACCCTCCCTTAGAATCAGTCAAAGCACATATGTTAATTACTATTGTGCGCAAACGATATTTGGGGAATTTATTTAATAAACATAAATGTACAATGTTGTGAAATGTGAAAATATAATCGAACAGTACTGTGCTCTGACAGGTACGCATGAATAATTTTGTCCCAGCCATCCCAGGGGCAATTGTACTGTATTTCCTGGGGTGGTTATGAATTTTTAAATTTATGAGTGCCATGTGGTGATAGTTATTGTATGAATTGCTGGCGCGGTGCTCCGAAGAGTAATGAAATGCATTGTGATGCAATATACTCCATGGGCATTAGAGATTCTGTGTCTGAACTCTCTATTCTTTTGCCGTCTTCTTCTGTTATTGGACATGAAGAAAAAAGATCGATTGCCTGAAGTTCACCTTGCTGTAACTGTCTATGTAAGCTTAAAACGAAGAAAAAATATAGTTGTTCATAACTTAAGATTTGTGTACAGTATTCAACAATATGTATTCTTCAACCGTGCTTGTCCTGAGTAGACGCAGACTTAACGGAATATTGACCATTGTTAAGCGCCATACCAGAAAATAATTAGTAATTTTCTTTCAGCTCATCTTCGAGACATGTGCCGGTTAGGACACTAAACTTTCTTTCACATTCCAGGAGCTATGCAGCCGCTATGAATAATTTAATGTATTTGATTTTCAGATTTTCTCGGGGTTGCGAGATAATACCCCAGGCAGAAAGGCCTGGTCACAGGATTCTAGTTCTAGCATAACATGTCATCTGCAAAAGTTTGGGCTTGTTATCTTATGTTGGTATTTGAGACTAAACCACGATCTTGAGTTACGAGTTTCATTACTTCTCATAGAAATGATGTGCGAAATATTATAGGGTGTTATAAGCACATGAGTTTTAACTACACTTTGGACGTACGTACATTGGGGAACATCTGTGATGATTCAAGAGAGAGACAATTAATTATTTACAATACCGTAAACACCCTGAGTACTGAACTAGTTTGATGATTGCTGATCCGCACCGGGCTAAATTAGATTACATTATACTGTCCATAGTATTATTAGAGTTGTTTCTCTTTTGTTTTGACATCACTGTATTAATAGCTATCAAAGCAAATAAAATAAATTTAAAATTTTATTAAATTACATTACAATACGACACTGTGAAGAGAATTTGAGAAAACACTAAAAGATCTAAGTCCAAAAAAGGCTCTCGTAGGAGACATCATTCCATCAGTGTTATTGAGATCCTTGGCAGACGAGCAATGAGAATAGTATTCTATCTAATGTGTAAGTACATGACACTAAGAAAATATCCTGAATCATAAAGAATATGGAACTGTTCCAATTATAATCAAAGCAAGTACTCAAAGATGTGAATATTACCAAGCAATCGTGCAAAATATGAAAACGAATTATTTACAGGAAAATGAAACATCAGGTGGAGGCTCACTTTGCTGAAAATCAATCTGGGTTCTGGAGAAATGCAGTAACACGCGAGGCATTAATGATCATACTGTTACCTTCGAAGATTAGTTGAATGAAGGCAAACCTACGTTTATGACATTTATATTTGAGAACACTTTTGACAGTGTTGACTGGAATACATTCTTTAAAATTTTGGAGGTATATAGAAGGCGGCGACCATGACTTACAGTTGACACGATAGCATCCCGCCGAGTGTGGTGGTGCATCTCTGTCGATTCCTATAGCGCTAATGAGATTTTCCTAACAAAATGCTATTTACTGATCAGAAGTACCTAGTTGTCTTCCTTTGCAGCTGCCAGCATTGCAGTCGGACGACGCTCGCTGGCCATTCCGGTACGCGCCGACAACAGCGCGTCTCACAGTCTTAGTTACCATGGTGATACGGCGCGCACTCACACACTCAGGACTACACAGCGAGCAAGCCGCAGGACGGATGGGGTTGCGCACACCGGTCTGCAGTCTGCAATACGGCCAGTAGAATACCAGGGCCCACTTGTCTTGGATTGCACACCGGCAACGCAGCTTACACAATCACACGAAGTGATTTTAGTGAAAGAGAAGTACCTCACGGTCTCTCCGTGTGATACTAGCTCGCCATACCGAAATCTGTTCATTGCAGCAGGTCGGGGCCCAGCAGTTACCGTGCTTCTCTGGAACAATGGTGTTTGAACTGCTCACCAGGGACCATTACCACTGGAAGGACCACACCGGTCAATCTGACCGGTGAGCGTTAACATTTAATTAACACTGTACGTTTTAATTTATAGGCCTTATTTTTCACGAATTTTAATATGTCTTGGTGGTTTATAATCTCTACAAAAGACAAACGGCTATTTAAAAAACTTAAAGAATTATAAACATTTTTAGCTTAAAGGACCGCAGCCGGTCATCCTGACCAGTGAGGTGTATTTTACGTTTCATGTCTGTAAAAGTGGCACAACGGATTTTTTCATTGGCTTAGTTTGTTTTATTTCATTTATGTGGTCCCCTCTGTCTCTTCACACTTACTTAATTTAGTGGAAGACTGGACATATTTTAGCTGCTGTTCTCTGTCAATACGCTGCTGTGCTCCGGAGAAGTTTAGCGCTTCTCCTCATTATTATGGCGTTCCAGTGTTTTCGTTCGGATGAAGAATTTCTGAATTACGTGAACAGTATACCGGAAAATGATTCTGAAGGAGAAGGTATTTTTGAATGTGACGAGTTGAATGATAAAGAAGACAAAGATTATATATGTGACACGGAATTGCAACACCATCAAACAGAACAAGGCGAATCGTCAGAGTTGGAAGATGAATATTCAGAACCCGTGAAACAACATACGAATAGCCCAGAGCTTACACGTTCCATTCCAGAGTCAGCACAAATTCTCGCTCGCAGCCAAGGAAAGAAAAACGCAAAAAATCGCATCCATCTCAGCATCTGGGGGTTGGAAGTCGAGAGACTGCATACGACAGATCACTATGGACTCGAATTGCACCAGGGCATGCACCTGAAAGATCAGGATGCCACGTGTTGGTAGAAACTCCTGGGCCAACGTGTAATGCCTTGTCGCAGGCAGTTATTGAGTGAATGTCGAGTGTTGATATACAATAATATTCTACAGAACATAACAAACTTCACAGAAATTAAAGCCGGAGAAGTTATCCAGGATGACATACGGCACTTGATAATGCCCAATTAGAAACTGCCATAGCTATAATGTACACACGTTGAGTGTACCGAGGAAAGAATTTCCCCCTGACACTTCTGTGGTCTCATGTGTAGAGGCCGACAGTTGAAAGAAATTACAATGAAATCCAGACCATTAGCTGCTTACACGTGTTGATAAATTTCAACGGGGACATGTTCGGAAGAACGTATACCATCTTCATATAGATAAGGCTTACCGGCCAATAATCTTATTCAGTGCGGATGCACTCACATTCCGCAAACTCTTACGGGAATCGGTAGATTGACTGCCGCGAGTAATGTGTATAGTGGGCAGCGGCACTACAAACGTAGTGTGTGAACAGTAAGTTGGAAATGTGGGACTCACGGGTAGTATGTCAGAGATATGTCCCTGCAGTCGCTCTATTCGCTGTGTCCTCGATGACTCAGTCGGATAGAACGCCTGCCGTGTAAGCAAGTCACGGGTTCGAGTCACGGTCGGGGCACACATTTACAACTGTCTCCGTTGATATTTATCAACGCCTGCACCTAATGGTCTGGATTTCACTGTGATTTCATTCTTCGAGAGCTGCAAGATCACCAATGTCCGAAAGAACAGATACCATTTTCGTATGGAGAAAAAGTTAGCCGCCGAATGTTTCTTTTTAAATTAGCAAAAGAGTTCTCCTCTCTGTATCTACATTCAAGGAAAGTACCTGTTCATACATTCACTGCGATCACTGAAATACGTAAGGTACCAGTACAAAATACCTGTCAGGTAGGAGGATGAAGAAGTTCGAACAAAACCAAAAATATGTGTGTTCAGCGCAATAAATTCGTATGCAGTACATGGCCTCGAAGTGTTCAGTACGTATGTGCGAAATGTTTTGATAAAGATGATGGCTTTGATTGAAAGGATGTCACAGAGAGAAAAAAAATGTCATTTTCTCGTTATTTCTGCAGCAATTTGTGTCCATTGTTCTTAATTTTTCGTATTAAACGTATGTTTATGATCTATTTGTGCCTTTGCCTGAGTGCATGTCATACAGTTATTTACATGTTTACCTGCATTTGTAAGTTTAGTTTAAACTGATTTTATATTTACAATGTTTTCTTTGCTTCGACCTTTCATATTTGCGTAACTAAACTTTCTAAAGGAATCTGAAGCACAACACATTTACACTATCAACATAATCCACTAATGACCTATAAAGACACCGTACTGAAGTAACTTAAGAAGTAGAACTGAAAACAAAGAAGAAAAATTTCATCGATGAAAAGTCCGGTAGCGGCCCTCCTGGGTCGTTCGCTAATGCCGGTTCTCCTAGTGTTAATAAGGCCTGCTGAGGCATGGTGTAGGAAGGCGACACAGCTTTTCCATCAGCGAAAGTGAGGATGAGGCAGAGTTGCTCTTAACAGTAGAGTCCAGCGGATCGAGTTGTTGACGGCATCCTCGATCGTAGCCTTTTCAGTAAATCGCAGACGCTGCGTCACAGGTTCTGTGCCAGTTATAGTTAGCTGCCACACTGAGCTACAACTGAACTACAACTGAGAACTAAGCGTGGAAGTCAGGGTAAATGTACCTTATGGGTTACACTGAGGACTTATTCTTCAGTGGGGATTATTGAATGCGCCTTAATTTTTTGAGCTCATGAGCGCTCTTGGTCACTCCAACACGTCGCAACTATGCCTCTGAGATGCTATTTCCTGTCATGTCAGTAAATGAATAGTTACTCTTGTGTTCGATTTGAGCCTTCTTGCCATGCTTTTTCCAATCAGCTTGATGACTGTATCCCTCTGTCACCATGATCTCATTAGGTATGTTGCTCACTTCAGCACTCAGCCTGTCCAGCGTGTTGCAATAGCTTCCACGTTTTCTGCTACTACAACAGCGTTTCTCTATCATTGACATTATGCCTGGCTGTTGACCATTTTTCGTCCTCCTCTTGCTTTACCAGAGAAGAACTTTATGAGTTTTTTGACATCCAACTGGAATATTATTCTGAGGCACTTTTAGAAAATATGCCACGAATTTCCCTTCTTGAAGTATACCTGAAGTAATCGTACCACACATAGTACCAGGGGCGTTGTCAAAAACTGGAGCTTGCTGTAAAAGAATTTTACGTAGTAGCGTGCGTTCGTCGTCTGTATTTGCATTGCTCTGTTTAACTTTATCAGAAATCATCTGTATAACTTCATAGTCGGCTTCGTCTGGAGTATTATAGCTGTGTACGTACGTATCTGTCAACAATATGGAATGACAGTCTATGTTACGTGAAGCACCTCTGTACGATTAATTGTTTGTTCTTCTACAGATAACGAGTGCTGAAATTCTAATGCCAGTTGTACATTTTCATCTTTTAACATTAAATAGGAATTTTGAATGTCAATAATTGCGTCGTGTTGTACCAGAAAATTCGTACCTAAAATGACGTCTGTTGTCAATAAGGGAACAATCCAAAAATTTTTAGTGAAACGTATGACCTGCAATACAAAATGATAATTGTGTCTGTAACTTTACATCTATTCCTTTACCAGATACTGCTCCTCTTACTTTAGTTTTGCCTAATGGTAACGTAGGATAGGTATTCTCTTTGTTACATTCGTTGAAAGTTTCCTCATTTACACTCCTGGAAATGTAAAAAAGAACACATTGACACCGGTGTGTCAGACCCACCATACTTGCTCCGGACACTGCGAGAGGGCTGTACAAGCAATGATCACACGCACGGCACAGCGGACACACCAGGAACCGCGGTGTTGGCCGTCGAATGGCGCTAGCTGCGCAGCATTTGTGCACCGCCGCCGTCAGTGTCAGCCAGTTTGCCGTGGCATACGGAGCTCCATCGCAGTCTTTAACACTGGTAGCATGCCGCGACAGCGTGGACGTGAACCGTATGTGCAGTTGACGGACTTTGAGCGAGAGCGTATAGTGGGCATGCGGGAGGCCGGGTGGACGTACCGCCGAATTGCTCAACACGTGGGGCGTGAGGTCTCCACAGTACATCGATGTTGTCGCCAGTGGTCGGCGGAAGGTGCACGTGCCCGTCGACCTGGGACCGGACCGCAGCGACGCACGGATGCACGCCAAGACCGTAGGATCCTACGCAGTGCCGTACGGGACCGCACCGCCACTTCCCAGCAAATTAGGGACACTGTTGCTCCTGGGGTATCGGCGAGGACCATTCGCAACCGTCTCCATGAAGCTGGGCTACGGTCCCGCACACCGTTAGGCCGTCTTCCGCTCACGCCCCAACATCGTGCAGCCCGCCTCCAGTGGTGTCGCGACAGGCGTGAATGGAGGGACGAATGGAGACGTGTCGTCTTCAGCGATGAGAGTCGCTTCTGCCTTGGTGCCAATGATGGTCGTATGCGTGTTTGGCGCCGTGCAGGTGAGCGCCACAATCAGGACTGCATACGACCGAGGCACACAGGGCCAACACCCGGCATCATGGTGTGGGGAGCGATCTCCTACACTGGCCGGACACCACTGGTGATCGTCGAGGGGACACTGAATAGTGCACGGTACATCCAAACCGTCATCGAACCCATCGTTCTACCATTCCTAGACCGGCAAGGGAACTTGCTGTTCCAACAGGACAATGCACGTCCGCATGTATCCCGTGCCACCCAACGTGCTCTAGAAGGTGTAAGTCAACTACCCTGGCCAGCAAGATCTCCGGATCTGTCCCCCATTGAGCATGTTTGGGACTGGATGAAGCGTCGTCTCACGCGGTCTGCACGTCCAGCACGAACGCTGGTCCAACTGAGGCGCCAGGTGGAAATGGCATGGCAAGCCGTTCCACAGGACTACATCCAGCATCTCTACGATCGTCTCCATGGGAGAATAGCAGCCTGCATTGCTGCGAAAGGTGGATATACACTGTACTAGTGCCGACATTGTGCATGCTCTGTTGCCTGTGTCTATGTGCCTGTGGTTCTGTCAGTGTGATCATGTGATGTATCTGACCCCAGGAATGTATCAATAAAGTTTCCTCTTCCTGGGACAATGAATTCACGGTGTTCTTATTTCAATTTCCAGGAGTGTATTTGACAGCATACTTATACACTGTACAGTTTATCTGTTCTTCTGTCCCCATGGACCAGAACCCTATGGCTCATGGATTTACTCTTGATCCTACAACATTGCATTCTACATTCAGTGCACTGTAGTTACCGTCTTGACGTTTACCGAAGTCATCACAAGCACAATTTGGTTCAATTGGCTCTGAGCACTATGGGACTTAACTTCTAAGGTCATCAGTCCCCTAGAACTTAGAACTACTTAAACCTAACTAACCTAAGAACATCACACACATCCATGCCCGAGGCAACACATCCATGCCCGAGGCAGGATTCGAACCTGCGACCGTAGCGGTCGCGCGGTTCCAGACTGTAGCGCCTAGAATCGCTCGGCCACCCTGGCCGGCCATCGCAGACACACTCACACAACTTTTCATAAATTTACAGGTTTCTGTACCAGTTTATACATAATCACTAATTAATCCACAGCTTTATTAACAAACTACGAAATGAGTGTTTGGTTTAAAGGTAACTCTGAGCGGTGTACAGACCTTCGTTTACACCAATCAGAACTACTACGGGACTGGAAGGTGTAACACTTTCGGTCATAATGTTGTGACATTTTGTATTATAATACACCTATACGTACTGGAGCATTTGCTCTGCTGCGAATCGTCCTTTTTGTGTCACTACAAGTCCATCAAATATAATTATACCCATTCCTGTTATCGACAGAGAATAAGCAGATCTCCCCAATATTATTGGAGTTGTTCTTCAGAAAGATGAACAGGGCTTGCACAAGATTTGAATGAAATATGGGTTACTCGACAAATTTTATTGCAAGTATGTATTTCTGAATTGATTTCGATAATTAAGGACAAATGTCAGACATATCCATTACTTCACTGATTTAATGCTCTGAAAATGTTGCTAACTATTCAAGTAATTAATTAATATTTTAAGTTTTAATACTTACATTGTAATATATTTTATAATATCTGTTAAGTACCTAATCGCCTTTCAAACAAGCAAATTGAAAGTTCTCGTCCAGATCCGAATTCGACGTGTCCAAAGAGAAATTCTTGTTGCTGGAAGACGTGCCAGAGACAAAGGTATCATTAAGAACTGCTGCCAAAAAGGCAGCCTTAGGATCAGGACAAGTATTTGTACACTTTGTGGGTAAAAAGGCATGTATTTCAAAAAAGGTGCTTTTGTAGGAAGAAAGGAAACCTTTGTAAGACAAAATCTCACGACAGTTTGCCTTGCAATAACAAGTATCAAAATATAACTGTTGAAGTTTTTTGGTACATTTCTCTTCTATTAAGACTGTATCAACTTTTGTCGATTGTATGAGTAATTAATATATTTTTACTGTATGGTTATTTTGTTTCTACTTTCGTAACTAATATTGTTAATATGGCTCTGTAATATTCCTAAAAATATTACTTCAGTGTATGACTATTTTTGTATTGCTGTACTTCATATTAATGAATTAGATGAATGATCAATATTCTCAATAAATATGGCATTGCACAATACAAAAATGCTGTTTTTTTTATTTCAAACAACATGTAGTTGCTCTTAATTTTAATATTTGCCCCTAAATAAATTTAGTGAAAACTAGTTCCGTCTAATTTGAATGCGTCCTTACTAGTTGAAACTAGTTCATACTGATAGTCTTAGTTAAAAGTAGAATTTACTGCTGGTCAAAAGCGAAAGCCAGTTAAAACTAGTTTTAACTAGTAAGAACGCGATCTAACTAAAAGCGGGTTTTGACTGTAATATATATATATATATATATATATATATATATATATATATATATATATATATATATATATATATATATATATATACTCCTGGAAATTGAAATAAGAACACCGTGAATTCATTGTCTCAGGAAGGGGAAACTTTATTGACGCATTCCTGGGGTCAGATACATCACATGATCACACTGACAGAACCACAGGCACATAGACACAGGCAACAGAGCATGCACAATGTCGGCACTAGTACAGTGTATATCCACCTTCCGCAGCAATGCAGGCTGCTATTCTCCCATGGAGACGATCGTAGAGATGCTGGATGTAGTCCTGTGGAACGGCTTGCCATGCCATTTCCACCTGGCGCCTCAGTTGGACCAGCGTTCGTGCTGGACGTGCAGACCGCGTGAGACGAAGCTTCATCCAGTGTCAAACATGCTCAATGGGGGACAGATCCGGAGATCTTGCTGGCCAGAGTAGTTGACTTACACCTTCTAGAGCACGTTGGGTGGCACGGGATACATGTGGACGTGCATTGTCCTGTTGGAACAGCAAGTTCCCTTACCGGTCTAGGAATGGTAGAACGATGGGTTCGATGACGGTTTGGATGTACCGTGCACTATTCAGTGTCCCCTCGACGATCACCAGTGGTGTCCGGCCAGTGTAGGAGATCGCTCCCCACACCATGATGCCGGGTGTTGGCCCTGTGTGCCTCGGTCGTATGCAGTCCTGATTGTGGCGCTCACCTGCACGGCGCCAAACACGCATACGACCATCATTGGCACCAAGGCAGAAGCGACTCTCATCGCTGAAGACGACACGTCTCCATTCGTCCCCCCATTCACGCCTGTCGCGACACCACTGGAGGCGGGCTGCACGATGTTGGGGCGTGAGCGGAAGACGGCCTAACGGTGTGCGGGACCGTAGCCCAGCTTCATGGAGACGGTTGCGAATGGTCCTCGCCGATACCCCAGGAGCAACAGTGTCCCTAATTTGCTGGGAAGTGGCGGTGCGGTCCCCTACGGCACTGCAAAGGATCCTACGGTCTTGGCGTGCATCCGTGCGTCGCTGCGGTCCGGTCCCAGGTCGACGGGCACGTGCACCTTCCGCCGACCACTGGCGACAACATCGATGTACTGTGGAGACCTCACGCCCCACGAGTTGAGCAATTCGGCGGTACGTCCACCCGGCCTCCCGCATGCCCACTATACACCCTTGCTCAAAGTCCGCCAACTGCACATACGGTTCACGTCCACGCTGTCGCGGCATGCTACCAGTGTTAAAGACTGCGATGGAGCTCCGTATGCCACGGCAAACTGGCTGACACTGACGGCGGCGGTGCACAAATGCTGCGCAGCTAGCGCCATTCGACGGCCAACACCGCGGTTCTTGGTGTGTCCGCTGTGCAGTGCGTGTGATCATTGCTCGTACAGCCCTCTCGCAGTGTCCGGAGCAAGTATGGTGGGTCTGACACTCTGGTGTCAATGTGTTCTTTTTTCCATTTCCAGGAGTGTATATATATATATATATATATATATATATATATATATATATGTAAAATGAAACATCGCATTAAAGACGAAGGAAGGAGTTTTGATGAGACTTTACTGGACTGTGTCACTCAAACAGAATTTTTGCAATACGCTTCTGCTATGTTTACAGATATCAAAACACAGAGGTAAAAGGTTGCCAAAGACAGCAGTTCAACAAGACAGGTACGAACGTTCTTTATCCCAAAAATAAAATATTTGTGTCCCAAACAAAATTGCTTCCCATTTATCGAGGGCAAAGCACATGCAGACTGAATATCGTAAAAGGCTACTGTAGTTAAAGATGTCTGTCTGCGAAAGAAAATTCAAATTACGCAGCAAAATAAAAATGTATTATTTCCAAATAAATTCAAACACAAAACACACTTGGCACTACTGTCATAATTTAGTTTTCCATAAGATTACAAAAAATTACATGGCTTGGATACTGGAGCTACCGGTAAAATTTTTAAGTTGAGCAGCAATAGTTAATGATTGATTGAAATCTCATTGCTGTACCGCACTTTTGCAAGTACAATGGACCAAATTGTCTGTATAAACTACTGAAACACATGCAGCTTATTTATTGACACTACTGAAATAAATTTCAGGTTGAGAATCAAGCTCAGTTTGAAATTAGTATCGTGCATTAAGTTCGTCAAAATTCGCAAAACTTGTTCTACAACACTGCAAAAGAAACATGAGCAATGCTGCCGATATATCGTATAGCCTAAAGTGCACTTTTTCATGAGAATTAGCAAGGTAGACAATGTTATTCTTAGGTGAAATCAATCTTCAAATAACTGCAAGTGTATGGTAATAAAATTGGACTGCGCGGAATTATCTTTGTCTCATGTCGTTCTCATGGGGTTTGGGGTCCATACCTGTTGATTTTACAATAGGAAATTTCAAATTAGCTGTCATCACAGAAAAAATCAAATTGAGTCATAGTTGCTGCAGGCAAATAATGCTCCTAAGCAGCGAATTTAGAGTTGAATACGGAACACGATTTATTCGTTAAGTGCACATATTGAATGGCAGATTGGTGAAAAATCTAGTCGCTGTATGTTGTCAGATGCAAAACTGATTCCACATACAATACTTTGAAATTCGCTGTTAGTTTTAAATACAAATCTACTCGCTGTATGTTACCAGATGCAAAACTGTTTGAGCCCACATAGAATAGTTAGAAATTCACTATAGACTTTGAATATACATGGTAACACTTCAAATTTATTTAAAGTGTCTAAATTCACAGTCAGAAAATATTCTTTGCTCAGATCAATACGGGTCATGATAACCGGAAGTCCATAAAATATTTAGTGTTCCCACTGAAATGTTTGAGTTGGAGTCTGCCTCGCTATGAGATAATCAAGTGCAGACTCACGACAGAGATGCTGTAAGTCTAATGTAAGACGTCTATAAGTCAATTGGGCTGTCATATTTCATCTGGGTGTGGAATTACTCTGAGCAGGCTCTACACGCATATCACAAGTTCAACCGAACCAACGATAAAATTATTCTGTATGTTAACTGTCGTACTGAAAAACTGCTAAGCCCACGAAATGCTGGTGTTAAATCATGGTCCAGAGAAACGTGGATTCTGTACGACTGCTGAAACACAAATATGGCAGCCCGCTCTCATAAGATCAATATTCCTTGCCCTGGAATTTCAGAGTACTTACGTCATTCAGTGGTTTACAGGAGTCAACAATCTGTGTGTGTGTGTGTGTGTGTGTGTGTCTATGTGTGTGTTTGTGTGTGTGTGTGTGTTTTCTTTGCTGCTGCATCTTAGGTTTGGAAATACTACGGGGTGTTCAAAAAGCAGTGCCGTATGATTGTCAGCCGCGCGTGCCGTACGCAGCAGTGAATATACCGAAATGAAACTCAGTGAAACACAAGTTATTAATTTATTGGATATGCATTTTTACTTATAAATTTTCACACTGAATGTTGAAAGTGTCCCCCTTGTCGTTGAAAACACAATTCAATTCATTTAATTATGTTTCCAAACACAAGCTGTAACATTTCTTCTGTAACAGAAGCAGTGAAAGTGGTTGTTGCAGTTTTCAATTCATCTATGGATTTTGGACTGTTTTTATAGACTGTTGCTTTCGCTGCACCCTAGAAGAAAAAGTCTGTGGGTGTTACATCAGGCAATCGTGGAGGCCAAAGTCCCTGTGAAATTCTGCGATAGCCAAAAACATCAGCAAGCAGAGATATTGAAACGCCAGCTGTATGTGCGGTTGTACCATCTTGTTGAAAATAACCGTTCAGTATTTCACTTATCACATGTTCTCCTATGAATGGGTACAGAATATCACTGCATTCTCGTTGTGCGTTTATTGTTTCGTTGAAAAACATCGGACCCACAATCCGACGTCTAGAAATTGCAATCCAGACTCCTGTTTTCACAGAATGAAGTGGTTCCTCATGAATACACAATGAATTTGCAGTACTCCACATACGAGAATTTTGCCATTTCATGTACCCGGATAAATGAAACCACGTCTCATCAGTGAAAAACGTTTCATTAAGAATATCCCTTCCATTTTTTTGATCAAAATTTTTTAACCATTGACAATTATGCAGTCTCTTGCCATGATCAGGCTTTTTAGCTCTTGCACGGCTGTCACTTTGTACGGGAAAAGTTCATATTTTTTTATTACAGCTGTGTGGGCTGTTCCGACACTAACATTGATTTCCTGGGCAAGTTTTCTTACTGACTTGTTCGGACTCACGGACATTTTATTGGATATATCGAGTAGTTTATCTTTAGACAAAACGCTAGGACGGCCACTTCTCGGTGCATGTGTCACTGAACCCATACTTCGAAATTTGTTAGTCAAATCTCGCGCAGTATCGCGATGTGGGAGTCTTGTCTTCGGGAAAACTGAATTAAATGTTTGACGAACTGTCTGTGTATTTACCGCCAGCTTTGAACACTTGTTCGATTAAAAGCACACGTTCTTCAATGGTTAGCATTTTAACAGTGACAAAAAGGAAACAAACGAACAAAGGAACTAATCTTGAACGTTCACAACACGTAACGACACACACCAACGATACTACTGACGCTGGCTTACATAAAGGAAGCAGTGGATTGTTGGGAGAGTCGACTTGAAGGGAAGTAACCCAGGCTGGCGAACAATCATACGGCACGCGCGGCTAACAACATACGGCACTGCGGAGCGACTTTTTGAACACCCCTTATAAGATACAGTGTATACATAAGTTTTTCGGTAAATGCTTTTCATTATGGAGCAAAAATTGAGAACTTTCCTATACTTTTGACCATAGCCAAGTTGACTGCCCGGGGCTACATTGTGATCTCATTTTAATGCCCACTAAAATAGTAGGCTGCGACTAACTCTTTCATTGTAATACTACGCTGATGGTGGGTGGAGAGATGAGTGAGACGGATTATGTTGGAAAGAAGTAGGAACACGCCATGCGATAGATAAGGAAGTTGTGGTTTGTGATAGGTGGCTTCTCACTTGGTAGATAAGAAGCAGACGGCATATCTGCTACGATCATTGATTTTACTATTTGTTGCCACCGCCAGGGCTTGAACCGCGGCGACAGAAGAGGGAAGTAGCGAAAGTAACCTGTAACTATTCGGCCCGTAGCACAATGAAACACTACCTACTCGTCTTCGATTAAGACATCACCTGTCCTATTCTACGACTTGAAATATGAGGGTTGTTCAGAAAGTAATTTACGTTTCAGTACTCTGCGGTGTGAAATGTTGTTAGCGTCTCCATCTCGGTGAAGGAGAGTCTACTGAATGATTACGCATCTCGCTGAGGCCATTTGGGATGATTGCTTTATTCACTGGGAAAGTTTGACGCGTGCAGTAGAAAATCCCATGAGCTGTGAAATGCGAGAAGTGCATCATATTTAACATCTCGAGCAGTAATGTTCACAAGCAGATGCGAAGTAGTCAGGCGAGCGTGGTAGATGCTTAGCAGGTGGAGAAATTCAATTTAAAAAAATTCACGGAAACTGCCGTTCATTTTTCGGAGATCTCACTACGGTTTCCTCAAATTTAACAAATATTGTTGTTTTATGTTCTGACACAACATCTAGTCTCTTACAAGACCACAAAAGGTAGTGCATGGCAGCATCCTCTCGAAGGCTAAAATGAACATGGTGAAACACTTCTCGATCGTGCTGTTGCAGGAGACGAGACTTGGATAACGTTGGTGACTTGTGAGACGAAGCAAAAGTCTATGGAGAGGGTCGCACGGGTTTTCTCAGGAAATCAAGCAGACACTTGCAAACATTGTCATCAAGCAAGGTTATGGCAACACTGTATTGAGACAGAGAGGGCATTTGTCTTGTAGAATTCCTCGAAAGTGGTGAAACGATAAATAATGGGAGGTGTTGCGAAACGTGAAAGATATTACGAAGAATAATGAAAAACATTTGTCGAGGAAAGTTGTGTGTTATGCGTTCATAACAACGCACGACCCCACCTAGCCGTTGAGACTCTACGGACCTTGGAAGATTTTGGATGAGTATCTTGGTCATCCATCGCAGACTCCGGACCTTCCTCGAAGCAAGTTTCGTTGTTTCTCACACCTGCAAACCTGGCTCACACCACGGCGTTTCGATGATCACGGGGAACTGCAGGTAGGGGTCCATGTATGGATGAAATCTCAGGCAGCAACATTCTATGACGACGGAATAGACAAGCTGGTACAATCTTATGAGAAACGTCTTAATTTACATAGAGATTACGTTGATAAATAATTGAATAATGTGCATTCCCTTTACAATATTTTCTTATGATTTAGAAAAGTGCAAATGTATATCTTCCAGTTGTGACACGTTGTAAATGCGGATTTTAAAACCAGTGTTCAGTTTTTCTATCGCACACTGGTACATTTTGGATCTTCTGCTCATTTTTTCGTTGTCCATTCAGTTACTTTCGGCAATTCCTCTATTAATCTACCTTCGATACTTGACAAAGCTCTTCTTCGTAACTTGCAGACTAGCAGTGTTGGAAACTTATTATGACTGAAAGACGAATTTTCAGTGACTAGGACCATTTCTATCTTTACGCTAGGCTAGGTGGCCACCTAAAGTGGCAACATTTTATGGGCGTCAAAGGATGGAAAAAAATAATTTCAGATCAAACAACGAAAAAAAAGAGCAAATGAGGAGAAAAAATGGAAAAGAGGAAAAACCAAAACAACAAATTGTTTTCAGAAGCATTCGGAAGTTACTTAATACGTCGTTACTTTTCCATTACTTGATGGAGAAATACACTCATGGTAGAGGCAGGTGACCATTTAGATTTGGCACAACTTTTAAATATAGAAGGGTCCTGATTGCACAATTCTTCATTAAGCGTTAGGCGTATCAAAATTTCGTCACCAAACTGAAGCTGTGGATTGAAGTATACAAGAAAATGAACGATGGCATATATGTACTTATTAACATAAATGTGCTTCTACGTATTCCACTATACAGAAATTTCAGTTGGTAGCGTACTTACATTAAAATTAAACTTTAGTACAAAACCCAAGAAAGTGAGCGCATAGACTGAATACAATACAGATCTCGTCATTCTGGCATATGTGACGGTACCGTTGCCTATTAGAATAGAAAATGTGTCCAGTGAGTGTGGCGATTAAGCTACCTAAGAAATAAACGAAGGCTAGTAGGTGGAGCTAGCATTAACGATAGAAAGCACTTCTAGGCATTGAGATTAAGTACTTGTCAGAATCTCTTGAACAATTAGACAAAATTTATGTATTCTACTTTTATGGAAGAGAAACTCATACAGTAACAGTATGGAACGTGCTTCGTTGGGTAACATAGTGAACAACGTTACATAGATAGTCTTTAATCAATAATCAGAACAGAAGCTATCACGAACCAATAGCTAGTGTGGTACAATATAAATATAAAACCGATAAAGATGATAAATAGAATATAAGTTGTGAAAGAATAAATTTACAACCATCACTTCTTTCTGTCCGAAAGATCAGGTTGAAACGCGTATGTATTCATTACCAGCGATGGCGAGGCATGATAGAATCTCTGACCAGAGAGTTATTTATCGTTGCTAGTCTGCGCTTGACCGCGCGAGACGACAGTAGTTGCAAGTAGTGTGTAGGCAGGAACAGTAGCGTGTAGGGAGTCGGCAGGAATAGTAGCGTGTTGCGAGTCGGCAAGAGTAGTAGCGTGTAGTGAGTCGGCAGGAGTAGTAGCACGTAGCGAGTCGGCAGGAACAGTTGTTATATGTAGCGAGTCGGGAGAAGTAGTAGTCAGTCGACAGTAGTAGCGAGTGGACGGTTGTACTGAGCGGGCATCGGCATGCGTCGGTGACGTGCTCTTCTCGCGACTCTGGTCACGGTTCGGGACGATGTATATTGTTATAGAAGGTAATGAAGCAGCATTGCGCAAATCTAATAATGTATGTTAATTGTAATTAATTTGTTCAAAAAAAATGCCCCAATAATAATTTTTTTTATGAAGTAACTCTTTTAAAGAAAAACATTCATTGCAATTTAAAGAATATTTCCTATGCATTTCCTCCAAGAATCAAAATTAAATATAAGCCAGCATTGCATGAAGCTGTGTAGTAGAATCTACAATTAAGAGCAGATATAGATGCAGTTTTTTCTTATTGAGGTAAGAATCTTTTGCTTTTTTTATTCTGAATACAGGGCCGAAGGTCAGCGCTGCTGCCCTTATAAAATTTATCAGGTTTAATTATTTCTGTTCAGATGTTACATTCAGTTCATGATTCATTATTTAATTAATATTATTGTGGGTTTACAATCAATCTTCATCCCTTAACGATATTTTGTGGGGAGTTAACATTCTGGCACATTTTCATTATCATTGACTATTTACTATTTTTTTTGAGGGGAGGTTACACTTGGCGACATCCGGCCAGGATCGTATTTCTTTGTGAATCTTCTGAGAAGTAGTCATATATCTGCTCTCATTTACTTAAATATAATTAGAATTTGGCGCAAGCATTTACTAATTTTGTCACTTTCTTTCACAGATCATCGGCAATTCGTTGCTCTCTGTTGTATTTGTGTTTGTTGGATTTTGCATTGTACTTATTTCATGTGTGAATAATTTTGATTTCTGTGAAAATGCCGCGAAAAACTGTTAATAGTACATCGCGAGGTATAATGAGTGAAATAGTCGACTTAAACAACTTGAACGATAGTACTTGTGACACGCAGTGTAATGATGACAATCCTCCATTTACGGACAATCAGTGCGTACCGGCCACTAATGATGATTTTTATCTTAACGATGAACAAACGAATTCAATTGCGTCCTCTGCTAATTTGACGACAATTGATGACGCGGGGCGTTCTGTTGCAATGAGCGCTGCCCAGCTTGAAACACCCGGTTTGTATAACTTACGTAATGAACAGACGTTTATTTCTAACGAAAATGAACAGGATACTCAAAGTAGGACAGATTTATTTAACTCCGAGGTAGTGACTAACAGTCCACATCCGATTAGCAGACATTTTCAAGAATCACAGAATATCCAAATGGATACACAAAACGTGACAGTTGCAGGTACACCATCAAACAGCACAGACAATAGAAATGCTAATTTTGGCTCGGATCAAATGATGGCATTATTGCAACAACTTCTTGAATCAAACAAACAAAATAATGAAGATAACAAACAAGTTAAGGAAAGTTTGAAATAACTTAATGAAAATAGTGAAAACCTCAAACAACAACTTAGTGAAGATTTCAAACAACTACTTAATGAAAATACCAAACAACAGAATGAAAGACAAGACAACAATCATAAATAACTTAGTGAACAGAACAAAGAGCTTAATGAAAAATTAGACAACAATTCCAGACAGCTTAGTGAACAGATTAGAGCCGTTGCCGCGCAGTGTCATGATACTAAGGAACAATTACGTGAGGAAATTGAGACTTGTGCTAGGAAAAGTAGTGAAGAAATTAGATCTGTTGCTCAAGAATTAAGGGATCTGCAAACAGCTGCAACAGAATCACTTAGAGACGAAATTAGTGCAGTCGGTAAACAGTGCACTGAAAAAGCAACACAATTACGCGACGAGTCTAAATTAATGACAGCAGAACTTTCGCGCACACTGGATGCAAAAGTAGACGCGAAATTCGACCAACAGAAACAAATTGACGAACGTTTTAATCATCACCTACAAAACAGTGATACGCGTTTCCGTAAATTTATACAGGAACAGAATAAAGTAAAGCGACAAGTCATTGAAACAATTACCGCACAGAGACAGGAAGATAAACGTAAATTGTTTGCGAAGGCAAAAACATACGTAGACAACAATATTGCCACAGTGTCCGACGAAATTAATACCATCAAACAGTTGAACACAGAATTGCGTGATGAAATTTCCGATCTTAAATCGAAAACAGACATACACACAGCAGATTTTCAGAAAGTGACAGACAGATTCGAACAATTAGAACTAACACAGGATTCCGATGTCATTAAAACAGACGTTAAAAAATTGAGCGAAACCACACGCAAAATACAAAAACAAATTAATGCTTCTGACACTAAAAACGATGATAAGGTAAAAATACTGACTGAAAAATATGATGAATTGGCCAGTCGTATTGATATTATCGAATGTAATAATGACAGCAAATCAAACGATACTGCACCGATTTCGTTTAACCAAACATCTGAATTCCAAAATCTACAGCAGACAATCAGTGAGATAGATTCGTCTAATAATACATTACGTAGAAAATTGTCAAGTTTACAGCAAGAGGTAACAGAGATGAAAAGTATTTCAGTTAATAATACATCACAGCAGACGCCACTTTGCGAACATTTGTCAGATTCACGCAGCGTGTATAATTTGGATAATTTGCAGAGAGTACGCGACTTAAATTCCGAACAGACACAGACAAATAGATTCTCATACAATCTTGAACCTGTTCAGACATACAGAGACGATAATTTTGATTACAAACATTTTCTATCAGTGAGAAAATTTAAAGTATTTAAAAATGACAGAACACAGATTCACCCCCTGGATTGGATACAATTCAGCTTTGCTTTTCCACCGACTTGGCCTGTAACACATAAACTTGAATTTATTTGTAGTTTTTTGGAAGGCGAACCGGCAACTCGTATGAGACCGATCGCGAGGCAATGCTACTCGGTAGAAGAATTTCAGAATGCTTTTCTGTCAGCGTATTGATCGAAGACGACACAGCGTGGAATTAAGGATCAACTAATTAGTTTGCCAAATTATGAAAACTCAAATTTTTCCACTGTCACGCAATTTTTTGAGCACGTGGTCCAACAAAACCAGTACTTAAGTGAACCATACAGTGAATCTGCACTTATACAATTATGCATTTCTAAATTACCACCGTCATTAAGAGTGTCACTTTTAACGGGTCAGCAGAAGGAAAATATTTCGGCATTCAGAGATCTGTTACAGCTTTTGGAAGTGCAGCAGTCGGATTATTCCTTTGTAAACAAAAATTGTTCATATAATAACCAAGGTCAACAAACGTACAGTAATTGCGATCAGCCACGCATTTTCAATAGCAAAGGTAATAGACGTTTTAGAAACGACAACCACCAGGACTTTAATAACAGACAAAATTTTAACTATCAATATCGTCAAAATTATCAGCAACAGGAACCACATTTTGGTAACAATAGACGTTTTTCCCAACAACAGCAACAAAACCAACCGGTTAGCATACCTAACCAACAACGTAATGCACAAGGTTAACCAAGCTTTAATGTTTCGCCGCGTGCACGTATAGTCTCAGCTCCAACAAATAGTAACGCACGGCAGCAAGGAAATAACTACGTACAGAAAACACAGTATTTCAATTCCTATCGCAATGCACCGTATAGAAATGACTATCACGACAGACGTAAAAACAATGACCACAATTATCAACATAGTTTAATAACAGTCGGTCTTACCAACAGCAAAATGATCAGCAACAATATATTCTCACGAATGAACCAGACAGTAGGTATCATCCAGAACGTAATACGTCTGGAAGAAATAACAGAACAGTTCAAATAGTCGAAATGCCACAGCATCCTCCTCAAAATAATAGCACGTCAGATAGAATTTGACTAAATACAGTACAGGTTGCATCTTCCAGTAACGCAAGCAATAATTTTGACACACAGAATCTTGACACACAGAATCTTGTTCACGAAAATACTTTGTGCAAGCTGCTCTCGATCTGCAGACATCGTGAACAGAAACAACGCACGCTACCGCTTTTTTTTTTTTTTTTTTTTTTTTTGTAGTGGGCCGGTGGGGGCTCGGGGGGCAAAGTGGGCAGGGGTCGAAACCTGAGGCCTGGCCACAGTGTCCCCCTCACCACCACCGAGCCTGTGGTGCTTAGGGAAGTGGGAGAAACAGGAATGAACAGTAGTGGAAGGCGTTGTTATTTGTTTATTTGCATGTGTTTTTGTAATGTTCACTAATAGCATGAAATTATGGGAACACATATGCGAAAGAGAAAATGAAATATAAATTCTGGGTAAAAAAGAAGAAAGGAAAAAGGAAAAGCAAAAAGAAATAAAATCCGCGCAATCTGCGACGCGCTCTCCCATCCGCGGAGGTCAGAAGTAGAATAGATCGTAGGCGGTTGCTACTCAGACACCGCCGGGGGAGGAGGGGTGGGTGCCCTCTGTGCCAGGCACCCCCCAACTCAGTGGAGGTCTAACAAAGACCGCTCGAAGATAGTTAGCAAATAATGTTCGGTAACGTGGCATGTTTTCGAGAGCTGCATGGGCTGTTCGTAAACAGGTCCAGAAGTCGAGGCGGGATTTAGGTCCCTCATGAAAGAGATAAGCGACCGCCCACCCTTTGACCCCCGTAACAACATGACATTTGGCGGCTGGAAAATGTCGGTCCTCCGGGTATAGAAACATTCGAGGCTCGACTGTGTCTGGTGGCACCCGGAGATAGCAGGCAATGATTTGCTGCACGAAGCGCCATACATCTCGCGATGAGGCGCATGTCAGACGGTGTTCATCAGTGTCCAGTTGCTGGCAAAGGAGACAAAGAGGGGATTCCGACAAGCCAATGTTGTGCAGGCGCTGCTTCGTGGCAAATGTCCTGTTGACTATGTGATACCACAGTGCCCGGACGTTCGTAGGGAGGAAGGGCTGGTGGACGGTAGTCCACACTATGGGCCACTGGATGGAGGGGTATTTGGTCTCCATCACATTCCGGGGAACACAGCGCAGCAACAGGCTGTAAAAATCCTTAGTCCTAGGTGGGCGTGTATCTGGGAGACTGGTATGTATGTAACTGTAGTCGACGAAAAAGGTCGAAATATGGGACAAATGAGGCACGATATGGCCGACAGACACCGGTGGTGAGGTGGAAGCAGGTAGGAGGACCTCAAGCAAGCTGCGTGTTAGAGATGTACCCTGGCCCATCCACTGTTTTCTCATGGTACTCATGTACAAGGCTGCAGCTCGCATACGGACATTGACGAGCCCGACGCCACCATACCATGAGGGCAGGGTAAGTGTCTCATAACGGACTTTAAACATTGAACCAGCCGTGAGGTAATAGCCAAAAGCCGCCTGAAGGTTGCGCCCAATTGCAGTTGGCAGAGGGAGAACTTGCGCGATGTGAACCAATTTTGACGCCACATAAAGATCAATAAACGCAACCCGTTGAAGTGTGTCCTGGTGGCGCAAGAGGTTCTGGCGGACGTCGTTGCGGATGACGTGTAACAGGCGACGGAAATTCGTTGCCGCCGTGCGTGTGACCGTGGGGGTAAAGGTAATGCCCAGGTACCGGAAAGTCCGCACAAGCGGCAGTGGTGCCACTTCACTCTCCTGGAGGCCTCGTCCAATGTGCATTGCAGAAGATTTGGCGACGTTCATGGCACTGCCAGCGGCAGCCCCATAACGGGTAATCAATTCGAGGACATCCGAATCTCAGAGCCGGAGCGAATGAGGAGGAGGAGGTCATCAGCAAATGCCCGACAGCGAAAAGTGTGTTGGCGTAGGGTGAGGCCAGAGAGCTTGGTCGTCAAGCCCCCAATAAGGGGCTCAAGGGCAATTGCATACAGGAGGGTAGAGAGGGGGCACCCCTGCCGTATCGAACCGCAGATAGGTACCGGCCCTGCTTTACGTCCATTGACTTGGACACGTGAACTGGCACTATCGTAAAGACGCCGGATGACGTCGAGAAACGGAGGGGGGATGCCCATTCGGGCTGCCACCGAAAACAGGAAACGATGACGCACTTTATCGAAGGCGCTGTCGAAGTCTATAGCGACGACCGCTGCCCGGAGCCTGCAGGCCGCCGCTATCGCAATTAAGTCGCGGCATTCCCCTGTGGCAGTCTGTACGCTAATCTGTCCGCCAGGCGTCGTTTGCTCTGGCGAGAGGATATGAGGGAGTGTAGTTCGGAGCCGCATTGCCAGTAAGCGCGCGAAAATCTTGTAATCGGCATTGAGGAGGGAGAGCGGTCTGTAACTCGTGACCCTCGAACCACGGGCTGGTTTGTGGACTGGTATAATGATGCACTCAGCAAAGGCGGGTGGGATTGCTTGGTCAGATGTTATCAGTTCTTGATACATAGTCGTCCACCGTGGGGCCATGAGGTCCCGAAAGGTACGGTAAAACTCAATCGGTAAGCCGTCAATGCCGGGCGATCTGTTGACTGCCCCCTTGGCGATTGCGTTGTTGACTTCGTCTAGTGTGACCGCCACTGTCAAAACATCCGCCTCCGTGTGGGGGAGGGTGCGCGTGACGTAATTCAAAATGGAGTCGTCTGCTGCAGTTTCAGCGTCGTCATCACTATAAGTACGACGGTAGTGCTCGACGAATGTGCGGACGATGTCATTCTGAGTGGTCACCTGCGTTCCATGAGGCGTGGTCAGAGTGCCGATGATCTGCCGACGACGCCTTCGTTTGTCGGACACTATATCATGCATGGATGGAATTTCTAAATCCGCGCGATCGTGGCGCCGCGTCCGTATCACAACCCCTTGCAGTCTCCGGCGTGCCAGCGCAATTATCTTCGCCTTAGTTCTTTGCCGTTCCAACTGGTTGTCCGGGGTTGGCGGTTGAGCATCCAGATCTCGGAGAATCGCGTAATAGAAGTCAACAGTGGTGCGATGCCAGTCGGCCATGTCCTTCCCGTATCTCATCAGTGTCCTCCGGATCGCCGGCTTGGCGCAGTCCAACCACCATGTCAATGTCGAGTGGTAGCGGGGAAGGCGTCGTTCGCTGGCTGTCCACGTTTCAGTGACTTGTTGGCGACACGCCAGGTCATGCAAGTGTGAGGTATTGAGTTTCCATGGCGCACGGCTGCGCCATACTGATTGCGGCGGAAGGAGGACCGTACAGATGTAAGCGCAATGGTCGGAAAAGGCCAGCGGCCAGCGTTCGGCGCCCCGTATCGCAGATCTTAAGAGTTTGTGAGACATATATCCTATCTAGCCGGCTTGCGGAATGACTTGTAAGAAAGGTATCGCCAGAAAGGTCGTCGTGTTGTACTTCCCAGGTATCGTGAAGCAGGAGGTCTCGCACCACTATACGTAGCTCCTGGCATGTAGTATAGTGGGGAATCTGATCTTTAGGTTGCAGAACGCAGTTAAAGTCACCTCCTAGTAGGCAATGGTCATAACGCCCTAAAAACAGGGGAGCGATTTCCTCGGAATAAAACTGGGCTCTTTCATGCCGTCGGTCGGTGCCTGAGGGAGCGTAGACATTAATGATGCGTGTCCCCATGGCAGTGAGTGCCATGCCCCGAGCTGATGGAAGGAAGGCGACATCGGTCACAGAAATCCCGCGGCGGACGTAGATGGCCACCCCGCGGCCCATAGGATCACTCGCGGAGGCGTGGGCGGTACAGCCATTGATATCCGGGAGACTATCCAAGTGAACTTCCTGCAGAAGGGTGAAATCAATATCCGAAGCCCAGAACATCTCCTGCATAAGGCGGATTTTCACCCTGGAACGGATGTTGTTGGTATTGATGGTTGCTATCCGGTAGGCCTGGTGTCGGATTACTGGAGGCTGGTCCACTCCGCCGTCCGCGCAAGGGTGTGGGTGTCGCAGCGGAACGTTATCCCGCTGGCCCGCAGGGGAGTCTGGGGAGAGTATGATTAGTGGTGCGGCCGTGACGGCGCAGTGTCCCGTAACGGCTCCTGCTCCGTGACCTCCTCCTCGTGCCACGTCGTGGAAGCGGGAACTGGTGTATCGTCCATTTTGTCTGCAGAAGATGTTGTAATTGTGCGTGGTGTAGTGTCGCCTGTGGGACGTTCATGATTTAGTTCAGCGTCAGCACGGGGCGCAGGCACACCGATAGATGTCTCCGCGCTCATTACGTCATCGTCAGCAGTAGCGAGTTCTGAGGCCTCGTACTGGTCGACGGTTACGTCCTCCTCGACGTGTAACGTCTCCTCTTGGCCGGAAACGGTGCGACGTCTTCGCTTGCGACGTTTCGGGGAACGTTGTTTCCTTGTGCGACCCTCCGTGTCCGACGACGGAAGGGAGTCGCGTCGTTCTGGCAGAAAGGCTGCTGTAGGAACGATGAGCGAGTCGATCTCCATCGTGTTTCCGAGATCAGGGTCAGCGTCTGGTTGCGCCGGCATCTTCGGAGCGGCGTCAATGGCCGGCCGAGGCGGCGGGTCGTCCGAGGCGCTCTCCGTCGGTGTCTGGTCGGGCTCGTTGGTGGCGTCGTTTGTGGTGACCGGGCGACGTTGCAAAGTGGTAGGAGAAGCCAGAGCAGCGGCATAGGTCACCGGTAGCACTGTAGGTTGCGACGTGGGTGGTTTTTCGGCAGCTGGAAGTTGCGTAATACGCCGTTGTAGGCATTCGGATCTAAGGTGGCCTTCTTTGCCGCACCCGGAACAGGTCCGAGGCTGGCCATCGTATATAATTATGGCACGGCATCCGCCGATCTGTAAGTAGGACGGGACGTGGCTTCGGAGATCTATGGTGACCTGTCGGACCCCGTTTAGGACAGGATACGTCCGAAACTGTGTCCACTTCTCCGCAGTGTGGCCGTGGACGGTGCCGTATGGGCGTAGTGCCGCGACGACTTCCTCAGCTGGAAGTTCGAATGGCAATTCGAAAATGCTTATCGTTCGCATACCTAAGCCTGCGTGGTCGACGGTTACCTCCCCACATTGCCATCAGCGTGACAGAAGCGGAGCCCCTGTTTGGTCTCACGTAGTATGCGTTCGCACGCCGCGTCGTTAATGAGTTTCACATAGACCGTGCTGCTCACGATGGACAAATGTATGCCGATAATATCGGTCGCCGGGATCTTCACTTCCTCTCGCAGAAAACGCTCCACCTCGAGTGCTTTGGGTCGGGCATAATCGTTGCAGAAAGTAAATCGGAGTGTTGATTTACGGTAACGGTTCGCCATGGATCGTACAAAGTAAGCCGGCACTTAAGCAACGGCCGTCAGAAAGTAAACAAGGCGAGCTCGCGCGCCGCACGAAGTCAACACGTACGCGTCCGCTCTGTTGCCCTGCCGAAGGCAGACTATCATTAGACCACAGGCATAACCAGCTGACGGTTTCTCTATCATGGGACAAGACTTCCTCCAGGAAGTGCCGCAGTCTACAGTGTTGCCAGATTGTGCAGATAATCGGACTTAGAGAATTAGCGAGTCGGTCAGTTTATTTGTCCCATGTCGCGATCGGCGCGGACTTAGCCTCTGCAGCGGCCGGCCGCCAGTCGAGTTTTACGTCAAAGAGTGTACATCAGGACAGCACGGGCAAAATGCTGTCATCCAGTGATTTGATGAATGGAAACATCAAGGAAACTTCGAAGATAGGGTAGTGCCACAGGCCGCAATAAGTAGTGAATGTGACGGCTGCTGCCCAAATTACTTGTTATGAAAAGCAGAGGTGCTCGTATTGTGTAGGCAATAGCATCCAACGTGATCATACCGTGGTCTGCGCCTCTATGATGATGAAGTTTGTAATCTGGAGACATTCTTCTTGCCAGACACCCAACATGTGAATATGTTTTTGTGACGCTTCACACAGAACTCAGACACGTCTTTAACGACGCTGTGGTGTCACCGCTGTGCCCTTCATTGTCCTTAGGAGCATGACTATCGGCATGGCTTTCTCTATCGCAGTGTTAAAGGAAGCTGCAACAATGGTCGCCATATAAGAGGCTGTAGTTCAGTAGACGCTATCAAACTTTCACGGTGAACTATAACTGTGTGCGAGTCACATGGTCACTGCTTTTTAAATAAGCTGAGTCGTGTTTACTTGATTCCAGCCATAGGTGAATATTAGGACAATATTTGTGCAACCACTTTTCCTCAACGGTGTGGCACAGAACAGGTTGTTGTATGGAGAGCGACCACAGTTTTCTAGTGACATTTTCACATTTTCCTCCTGATCGGTAACGAACGTAATCTTTAAGATAAGGTCTGTAATCTCCCTAACTTGATAATGTTAGTTGCAGTTGCACCCCATACATTTGTAGCACATTTCCCCAACAACCAGGAACTCATCAACAAACAAGACCCGATTTTTGCACTGCAGCTGTCACGAGATTGAATGGGTAGTAAGAGTAAAATAATGCCTTCGACTGCACGCGTCTGTCCACGTGCCAGTTGTGCGTTCGCACACACCATCCTCCATATCCAGCCACACTGGGAGACCGTAGCCACACGATATTGGTCTACTACTTCTTTTTCATGTCGACAAATGTTTGATGGTTGAGGAAGGGCGTCTCTCGCACTTGCATTGGGTTACTGTGCTCCTTATTTCTGGCAGTATCTGTGCAAGATCTAGAAAGTCTTCTCCTGCCCCTTTGTCAAATGGCCGCAGATCTCTTATGCACACTGCTACACGCTTCTCCCGGACAATGGATTTTTCTGACGCCGGATGGTTGTCACTACCAGCGCTGTATTAAAGTATGCAAGTGTTGCAGCAGGGTACTGGTACTGCCATCACGGAGACCTAATAACTGTACACAGGCACTACACCCTGCAAAACCTATAGACGTGTTCTGAGTATCGGCAACCTGTGTAAAATCTGGCCATACCATGCTGTCTTCATATTAGGGATGGGCCACGGATATTTCCGACGGATACTAGAACGAGTGCAGTGTTCGCATGTGCATTAGTGGAGACACGAACTCGTAGCCATCAGCTGTAATTCTCGGAACAACCAATCCGTACTTATTATTTGGGTATACACGTGCGTATTTCTGTATTTGCTTTCAGTATGGCGAAGGAGTGGACCACTGACCACGTCGGAAAGTTATCAAATTTTACTGCAAAAGATCTTGTTTGTGGAAAACGACCCAGGAACATAACATGAAGAAGAATATAAAAAGCAAGGAGCATGAAGAGAATGTTGAAACATTTCCAGACGATATTCCAGTTCTGGACCATTATAATAAAAACTTAATTACAAAATTTTAGATCAAGTTTCATAACTGAGCTCAGTAAGGTGGAGGCCTTGGAAAGAAGCGGAAAGAGGAAAGGATAAAGTGTGTAAACGACTAAGATGTTGGTTGTACTATGTACACTATCGTACTATACATTACTGCGTTGTCCATTATTTTATATTACGAGTAATTTTTCTTTACACATTAAACCTTCGAGATAATCAGAGGGGTGCAGACGACGCAAAAAGCGAATCAACTTCCTTGCGGCCATCACTCGCGCCTTTCCTGCGCTGTCTGTCTCCCCGTTGACACCGGGACTCCGTTTAGTACCCGAACGAGCCGAGGACCGCAGCGGCACATCGCGCATCGTGCATTATTCCCCCGGTACAGCTGAGCATGACTTTCCGCTGTGCGCGGGCGGAACGGAGCGGTCGGCCTCAGGTGGACTCGGGCTGGTAAATGTGGCTCGATGCAGGGCTCTGTCATCCAGTATTATCGCGGAACTATAAACTGCAGTCTCAGTTAACCACATCATATCGCTGTCGAGTTTCGACACCTGCTGGCAAACGTTGATTCTTACGGAAATGGGCACAATGTGATTAAGCAATGAAAATACAATGTAAACGCAGTATCTTATAAAGGCTGTCCAAAATAAAGTTCAGTTCCAAAACGCTATTGAAAGAGGACCACTTCTCAGAATGACGTCCAATATGAACAACATATCACTGACGCAGGGGAAAATGTCTGGGAGAAAAAAAACCCGAAAATAAAATTTAACCAACAGATGGCCCTGCCAGCGTCTTACGGTATATGGGGTCTGTTGCAAATGACAGATGAATTGCAATACAACGGTTTTGGTTTTAGTTACACGATACATCATCGGTACTGTCTAATGTGCATGTTTACACGTGTTCGGCAGCCAACAGCTGTCGTACTGTTTGTAAGGTGAGCCTATCCATTACGCAAGGTCGTACCAACTGAGTCCAAAAACCACATAAAAGGCAAAATTACATCCGTTTTTAATTGTTCTGGGACCAAAAACCGCGTAAAAAGCAAAATAAGCACGGTTTTTATTGCCGTGAGCCGAAAATCACTTAAAAGCCAAAATGACATCGGTTCTTAACTGCCATGAGACTGGCTCACAACACGTGCAGTGCGCTGTCCGCCGTTTCCTGGAACAAGCTGAAGGCGAGAGACAGCATGTTCCACAACACATCGGAGTATTTGGGGGTCGTGTTCAGAATGCGTTGCGCAAATTTGTGCCTTCAATTCACATATATTCGTAATCGGCGCCCTGAACACATCTTTCAAATAATCCCTCCCTCCTCCTCACTCCGCCGGCTGTCACACGGATGAAGGGAAGTGGCGGCTGATAATTCTGGAATTTCCGAAATGTCTATGTCTCAGCCGCTTCACTCGCAGAGGAATGTGTGGAGCAGCGCCATCTTGCATCTCCCACCCACAGATCCACGCTGTTGAAAGATTGTAATGGCGTTGATACCCAAAAGGTCGTCACAGCTCTTAGTGGTGACGGTACAGGACTCATACCCTCGATAAAATACTGCCCTACAGTAACGATGCCGTCAGTCCGCACCGCACAATCAGCTTTTCGGAATGAAGTGGTACTGGTTGACGTGCAGCGGATTTTCCGTTGCCAATATTCTGCAACTGTGCGTAGTGACCTGTCCGAGATGTAAATGGGCTTCGTCTGTCACAGAATGTTTCATGGCCATTCATTGTTCATTTCCATGAGAGCAAGAAGTTCTAGAGGAAACAGCTGTCCTGCTGGCAGGTCAGCAGGAAGCAACTTCGGAACATGTGTGATTTTATATGAATATGATGCTTCGTAGAATTTTATGCAGCGTTCTTCTACGAATTCCATCGTTCGGGCAATCATCGATGCGCTGCATTTTTACACACTACCGCTCGATCCGTCCTGCAATGTTGTGGCCACATCTTCGACAGACGTCAAATCGACTGCTTTCCTCCCTCTTCCACATTGCACTTCAAAAGAACCTGCCTTTTCGAATTTTGTAATCATTTTTTCCAGGCCCTTAGCGTACCCTCGAATGTCCGGAACTTCTGCAAGGCTGCTGACAGTCACCGTTCTTGTGAAGGAGCTTCACCAGCAGCATGCGATCCTTCTTGAAGACAGTCATGTAGAGCGTCTCCGGCGCAAACTGAAAAGCAGTCTTGTGGGTGGTTGGGTGGTTGATGTGGGAGAGGGGAGTAAACAGCGAGGTCATCGGTCCCATCGATTTAGGGAAGGATGGGGAAGGAAGTCGGCCCTTCGCTCTCCAAGGAAACGATTTAGGGAAATCACGGAAAACCTAAATCAGGATGGCCGGACGCGGGTTTGAACCGTCGTCCTCCCGAATGATAGTCCACTGTGCGCGCCACTACCACACCTCGCTCGATGCAGTCGTATGTCGCTTGTCTGTGAATATGCATCATCTGACGCTTAAGCGCCTTCTATTGATTCAATTTGCTTTTCTTCATGACGTGTCCCCCTGCGCGAATGTTCTTCAATTTTGACGTGGTTCTGAGCAGCGGTTTTCTTCGTACGGCGTTTTGAAACTAGAACCTTAACTGTACCCATACTGTGCAGGATCTAGATGGTATAACTGCCTACTTTGTGTGATTGCTTTGAAATGCAAAACATTTGCCCTCTTAGGCTTGCGTTTGGTTTCATGGTAATTTAAGGTTTGTTGTGCTCCAATATAATGGGTTGCAATTTCAATGGTCAGCCGATTACAAAACTTTGCCGTTAGGGTAAGTTGATGCTGTTTTTTAACAAGTTTCCTGCCATTGGTAGTTCATGTACTGCAGGAAGTAAAACGAATTTAAGCATTGTGCGAAGTACATCTGTTTCAAGTCCTTGCTCAACAGTTCGCTCTAACGTAAGCGACAATCCCTCTGTACATACGTGCCACCATACAATATGTGAGCCAAAAGATTCTAGCCTAATCTGAATAACAAGCTAAACTCTACCTTGTCCATTTTATTTCCGCAGATCTTTGTGTATTAGTTACCTTTGCCGCATCAACTGAGTGAAGACCACTGGTCGCAGGTGCTATGTAAGAAACCTCACAGAAGCTGCATCCGTTTCCTGCCTACTGTTTAATACAAATCCACCATCCGCAAATGTTTCTAGTTGCGGAGAGCCGTTGCACACTTCACACTAAACGAAATTGTGAACTTACTAAAATGAGTCACGAGAGGCCATGGCACGTATAGACGTGCTTTCTAGAGATATCTTAACGTATTATGGACGACACCTCTTTTATGTGTCTTAAATGAAATTATTTCTTAAACGATGGCGTTTCAGTTAATCTATCTAATCAGATGCATGAGGACACTTATTAGTGGATTCGAGTATGGGGTGGATCTATCCCTCGCTTGTTGAGCTTGAGCCTTATTGACAATATATTAATCGAGGTTCCGAATGTCTGTGAAGGAATGGCAGAGAGGTTAGTGATGTTGTACGTGGGAGTATGATGCCAAGTCGACGTTCTAACACATCCTTATGGGGTCCCGTTGGGCTGTGGGCGGGAATTTGAATCCATTTCAGAAATAGTATTGTCCACAAACCATTGCCTCACGACACTTCTTTATGATAGGGCGCACTGCTGATACAATCATCGTCTCGCAACTATTGTTCTACTTTACGAAGCACAGAGTGCCGTAAACTGTGTTCATATACTTCCACATTTAGAGTTTTCGTAAACGTCGTCCTCCCCCTCCTCCATCTCATACCGTAACAAAGCCTCCTGCGTACATTGCTGTTGGCATTACACATGATCATAGGTAAATTTCTCCAGAAATTCACCAAACCATAACCCATCCAAAGGAATGTCACAGGTTGTAGCGTGATTAGTCACTCCAAATCAGTCATTTCGAGTCATCCGCTGTCTATTGACGTCACTCTTTCCACCAACTAAAGCGTCGCGTAGCATTGCCTACATAAAAGTGGGGCCTACGAGCAGCTGCTCGACTACTGTATCGCATTTTTTAAACGTCGTACCCACAGTCATTCTGCTAAATGGACTCAAGTAGCACTTTGCAGCTCACACATGATTCCCTCCTTTTATTTACTGCGATTTTTTCCACGGTGCTTGACAGACCCTGTAATTTAGAACTTCGTCTGGTCTTGCTTTAGCTGTGATAGTTCTTCACGTTTCCATTTCACAATCACACCACAAGCAGTCGATTGGGCCACCTTGAGGGGAGATGAAATGTCCCTGATGGGTTTGTTAGGTGACATCGAATGACTACTCCTTGTTCGAAGTCACTGATCCCTGCTGGATGACCCGTTCTGTGTCACTACTTCTACACTAACGACACGATGCGTATTTCACCCCCTTTTATACTGGCGGATGCGCCTTTTATGACGACTTGTGGTGAATTCCGAATTACGTACGTATGTCTGGGTTCTTTTGATCACTTTGTGTATGTAGAACGTTTAGTCACCTTCGTTAGGTAAGTTCCATGCCACAGCATACCATCCAGGATAGTATACGGCAGTTACACAGTATTTCATATACGATGAAAGACCTTGGTCTGGAATTGCGCGAGAACCGTCAGTACGGAGCGCAGTCCGTAGAGCAGTTCTTACTGCGGCTCCTTCCTCGCACTCTGACGCATCAGCGTAGCCGAACTATGTAGGAGTGACCTTGGAAACAATTCCAACAAAGTCGTTGAGGCATGTAGCACTTCAATTTGTTGCGTTGGTAGCACCTGCTCAAGGAACTATCAACAAGTTTTAATTTTAGTAATAACAGCCTCAGTTGCACCGTTTACCTAGAATTTACCTAGGTTTAAGTCGGGATAACACAACCTTCTTCAGAATAACAGTAACTGCTGTTTGTCCTTAGTGTCCATAGTTCCAGTACAGCACTAGTGGCTGCCGCATCGCGGTCGCGAAGTGGGCTCAATAATGGCTCTGAGCACTATGTGACTTAACTTCTGAGGTCATCAGTCCCCTAGAACTTAGAACTACTTAAACCTAACTAACCTAAGGACATCACACAGATCCATGCCCGAGGCTGGATTCGGACATGCAACCGTAGCGGTCGCGCGGTTCCAGACTGTAACGCCTAGAACCGCTCGGCCACCCCGCCCGGCCACGAAGTGAGGCCGACGCAGTTCCAGATAAGTTTTATAGTCTGACGATGATTTTTGGATTTGGAGTTTTAGCTTGACGGTGTCCACTATGGACAAACGATAGTTACTGTTATTCTGAAGAAGGTTGGGTTATCCCGATTGAAACCTAGGTAAATTCTAGATAAACTGTGCTACTGAGGCTGTTAATTATTAAAATTACTATGTACACAGTTGCTGACAGGACCGCTAAACTTTGAAGATATCAACAAGTTCACACTGAAACCTTATTAAGCAACCATCACACGTTGGCTGACTAATTCAGATACTTTTTCTCGGCATCAGTACTATGTTTTGCTATAGCAATGTGAGCGTGATGGAGACATTGATACAAAACGTTTCCTTTTTTTTCTGATGAAACGTGGCTATTAATATGAGGGCTATTATTAAGACGTTGCATTAACTTAGACGTCGGAGTTCTCAGAATCATAATGTACTACAAAAGCCATTGCGTGATCTGGAAAAAGGAATGGGAGTCCAGTCAATGCAACAAGATTTGCTGAAAAAGTCTTCATACACCTAACCGTAAATTCTCATAGGTATGTGAACAATATATAGCAATCTTGTTTCGGAGGACTATCGAAAAGGCCGACAGTTGTTTCATAATCGACAGTGCGGGAACTAAACAACATCTACATGTAGGTTTATCTGGCGACAAGAATTGTCTGTGTGAGTTTGTGCACAGCTCTTTGAATACAAGCTACTGTTACATTTTTCTCAAGCGGTAAATGCAGCACCAGTTTCCGGGGACTTCTTTCCAAGTCCGCTTCCAACTTGTCGAGTTTGGCTGATAGAGATACGCACCTGCCAAGATCTGAGAGATAGGCACCTGCCAAGATCTGAGAGATAAGGACCTGCCAAGATCTGAGAGATACGCACCTGCCAAGATTTGCGCCACATGTGGTGATCCGGACCGCCTCCCCTGGTATTCAGCCGGCCGGAGTGGCCGTGCGATTCTAGGCGCTACAGTTTGGAGCTGAGCGACCGCTACGTTGGCAGGTTCGAATCCTGCCTCGGGCATTGATGTGTGTGATGTCCTTAGGTTAGTTAGGTTTAATTATTTCTAAGTTCTAGGCGACTGATGACCTCAGAAGTTAAGTCGCATAGTGCTCAGAGCCATTTGAACCATTTATTTCCTCTGGTATTCGCTCTCTTGCAACACACGTTAAGCAGCTTGTATTTTTATTACATATTGCTGGTATCAAATTGACTGGAAATGAAGTACTACGACTTCATTTACTCTAGTAAACCACCTGCAGATCTTAAAGTTTGTTATCAGAATATTTATTTATTGCTTACTTAACCTTAAGGCCCTCTCTTACATCTGACTGGGAACATCAAATAGAAAATATATTTCATAACATTCACAATAAAAATAATTGTCAATATTAATAAATAATAATAAATTGGAATAATAATAATAATTCAATAGTAATAATAGTGTTGCTAAAATAATGGAGAAATTCAGAATAATCTTGGTCAGTTATTATGTAAAAACAGAATACCAATAACTTTAATTATTAATAGAAACAGTAATGGGGAATAACAATAGTAAAAGCAACACTAATTACAGTAATAATAACAAGTAATGGAGGCATTAAGGATGATATTAGATTGTTGTGGCACTTATGAACTCTTGTGATATTAGAAGAAGTGGAGGGATAATGAAACAAGAGAGGACTCAAATGAAAGTTACAGTGGTTGCTAGGAAAGAAGAGAATTTCGGCAGGGAACCCTGTAGACAGGGTGAGCTGAAGGTAGTTATAGCTGTTGTAATAGGTTGGCCTTTTGCTGACTTTTGAAGTATGGAAGGATTTTGTCTAATATTTTGAGCAAGTTTGTTCCAGAGTCGAGTTCCTGATACATAAAATGATTTAGAGAATATTACATTGTTTGTAGTGCTAGAGAAAGGATTTTACTTCATTGAGTTTACGGGTTGAAGATAAATATGAATGAATTAATGCAGTCAATGTGTGAGGTGGCGGGTTGGAATTTAATTGTTTATATAAATAGAATGTTACGTAGAAAAGATGCATTTCCCTGCCGTTTAACCATATGTGGGGCAGCAGGTGGAATTAATTGTTATATAAATGTTCCTATTTCTATTTGGAATACCTCCCAGCTACCATAGCCACTAGCATCAACAGACATGCAGAATGGTTTTTCAAAATCAGGATGATGTAAAACAGAACTATTAATTAAAGATTGTTTAAGCACCTCAAACGCCTGTTGACATTCGGCTGTCCAAACCCAAGGGGTATTCTTTTCCAGCAGGAGGTGAAGACAGGGCGCATTAAAAGCCTGATCACTAACAAAACGTCTATAGAAGCCGAAAAGACCGAACATTGATCTCAACTGCTTCTTGTTTCTGGGTGCCTCAAATTTTTCAATGACTGCTAGCTTGCCTGGGTCAGGCAGAATACCTTTTCCACTTATCATATATCCCAAGAAACCTATTTCCTCTTTAACACACTCTGTCTTTTCAATCTTTAGTTTCATGCCACCTCTCTCAATAGCCTCTAACACTTCCTCTAATAAAGCCATGTGTTCTTCCCAGGTAGGAGTTGCTATTAACAGATCATCTACGTAGATTGTTATTTTATTACTGGTCCTAAAACATGGCTCATCACACGTACGAAGGCACAAACAGAGATATTAAGTCCGAAAGGTACCACACGATATTGGTAACAAACTCCTTCGTACAAGAAAGCTGTGTACTTCCTTGAACTTTCCGCCAGTGGCAAATTCCAATATCCATACGTGATGTCCATCGAAGTTAAGAATTTTACTCCCCGGAACTTTTGCAATAACTCGTCCATGTTCTGCGGTCTATCACTTTCCCTAACCACTATTTCATTCAACCAACGAGCGTCCAAGACCAATCTGACACTCCCGTCTCTTTTTGGTACAACAACAAGAGGATTATTGTACTCACTGACCGCTTTTTCAATCACACCCCACTCTAGCATTCTCTGTATCTCCTTTCGAACTGCCTCCTTCCTAGCTACATGTATTTGGTATGGCTTCCTGAAAAACACTAGGCCAGGTTTCACCTTTAATTGACATTCATAACCTTTGACCACGCCAGGTCGATTTGAAAATATCTTATGATGCCTTTTTAAAACCTGTCTCAGTTCTTCCTTCTGATTAGCTGAAATTTTTTCGACTTCCTGCAGTTTAGCTTCCATTTTGTCTAAAATAATTGCTTCTTCTTCCTCTCCTGTGTTTAGCTTACTTTTACTAAAATTAACACTTTCGTCCCAATATCTCCTATTTTTCAGAACTCGTATAGGCAGTTCCCAAGTTTCATCATTAGTTACTACATGTTTATCACTAAAAGGTACCGTAATTAATCCGGTTATCGGCAAGACCATTTTTAACTGGCTTCTTTCAAAGTCAACAACACTCTGATATTTTGACAAGAAATCTATGCCAATTAAAACCTCAATACTGAGATTGTTTACAATTAAGCATGAATGGTCAATTAAATTACCATTAATATTAAAGGGCAGCAAAGCTTCTTGCTTTACCGTTTTTGACACCTTGCCAGTAGCACCAATTATTCTCAGTCCTGATACCCTCATTACTGTAAGCTTGTCTTTACCAGGTAACGCATCAAAGAAGGACTGAGATATCGCACTCACCTCACTTCCACTGTCTAGGAGACAACGTACATTGATACCCAACATATTCACTATTATTATAGGGTGGCTTATTCTAGGTTGTACAGGTGGTTCCTCAAATTCATCCAATAGTTCCTTTTGGATTTGTCCCCAACTAAAGTGATCGACATCTGTCTTCATTACATTTAGGTCAAAGTGTGTAGGGTTTTCCTGAATTACATTTTCAGCTGCCTTTTCCAATCGGTCTATTAATTTCAAATCGAAACACCGCACGACTTCATTACATTTAGTTTGCTGAACATGACCCAAATTACTGTAGTCTGAGCGATTCTGCGCCTCCAGACCGGGCATAATACTAGTTACAGCTAAACCACTTTCTCTATTATCGTCGGGTTCCTTCTCAAGTGACAACTGGTCATACTGGGTTCATCGACCCCCAACAGGCTACCCCCTACATTCGCACTTACCTCCTGTTCTAAATTTATTAGTACAGTATCAACATCCTGCAAAGGCACTTTAGATAAGAGCACATCATCCTCATCTTAAATATAAGCATGAATTTCTTCTGCTTCTTCACCTGACAATTCAGTATTTTGTAGCTCTTCCCCACTATTACACTGCTGCGCCTTCTCTTTTTCTTCCCACTTAGAAAGCGTCTCTAACACGGTATCTATCAAATACGGTGAGTGATCTAATATTTCTGCTGTATTCTTAGATGCTACCGACCGTTCATCCACATGTTCAGTCTGAGTATTCTGATCTGTCTTACCAATTACCGTAACTACTGGCTTAGGAAAAATAACCGCCTGGTGAGCGCCAGTGTCCTCATAGAAGGGAACTGGTTTTCCTGCCTCGGCCTACTACTGTTTCCTTTATTTCCATTATAGTTAACTGGCATAGCATTGCTTTTCGCACTGTTGTTTACCTGCACAATTTTGTTCTGAACAAAATTACTATCTTTTGGATGCCATGGTTGGTTCTGATAGTTATTTCTCCAATTCCTACCTCTCTTAGGATGGCGAACACCTACTGTTCTGATGTTTACATTGCCATTCTGCTCGTTCTTAAAATTACTACTAGTGTTATTACCATTTCTGTTATTACGCGCTTGCTCCTCATTGGCAGCAACACGCTCTACACGTTCCAAATACTCAATGAAACGATCAAGATTGTCTCTGGGGGCAGATATAATTCTAGTTTGCCAATACCATGGCAGTTTGGCTTCAAGACCTAGTATTATCATTTCAGGTTTTAGCTTTTCGGCCAAATGAGACAAACGTGAGATCCATGACCTGGCAAACTCTTTAATAGATTCCTTGCCTGCATTGAAGCGTTTTCCACTCCAAAATTCTCTCAACACTTCATTTTGCTTATTACTAGACCAATACTCATTAATGAAAGCTGTTTTAAATTCCGCTAATGTTTTACACTTCAACATAACATCAGGTGACCAACGCATGGCGTCACCTGCTAAATGGCTTCTAATAAATGAGATTTTCTCTCGTTCAGACCAAGTTGGTGGAATCATATCTTCAAAATCGTTCCAGAAATCTAGCGGGTGGATATTTTTATCTGGTTCGAACCGCAAGAACTGCCGACACCCAATAAAAGTGGCATTTGCAGCTACAACTTGTTGCATACTACCATTACCAGAAGTTACTGAAGCTACTTTACTCTCAATGTTAGCAATGTTAGTACTAATATTTTCTACTCTCATTTCAACATTATCTACTCTTTGCACAATATGAGTAGTATCAGTTTTGATTGCATTTACTTCTGCTTGACATATGTTTACTTTTATATAAACATCTTTGAACCTATCTCAGCATAGTTCAGATTCCGCCTCGATCTTTTCTGTTAACTTGTACTCCAGCTTCGCATCTTCCATTTGGAAGTCTTTGCGAACCTCAGCAACTTCGGATTTTACTGTTTTATACATTTCAGAAAATTGTTGAGCAACCTTTTTCTTAATATCCTCATGGTTGTAATCAATTTTATAATTCAAACTGTCCAGATCCTCTTTCAACTTATTGCAACTAGCCTTGAAGGAAGTTTCAAATTCAGCTTTATTGGATTCTAATTTATTGTTCATTGCCTCAAACCGTTTATTAAAATTGGTTTGGCTGGCCACAATCTCATACTTTAATTCAGCATTACTGCTTTTGACCTGGGTTATTTCAGACTTTAATTCAGCTGTCATTCTAGCATTACTGGCAGCTATTGCTTGTAATATAACATTTAAATCAATAACCCCATTATCTTTGGGTTGCTCACTAGCTGGCTTTTTATCACACTCAGAAGACGAAAAACTAGCTCCAACACCAGAATCATCAAAACTAAATGAAACTTCTGATTGATCAGTCATATATAACTTCTCCTGTTTAAACTCTACCACCTCTGATGGCTGTTTCGTTTTTAACTCATCAGATAAACTATCATCCAATAAATCAACAATCTCTGATTTCTGCTTTACTACAGGGGTCTCTATTATTGAATCATTGCCCCTTCTCACACTACTGTCAGGAGACAATACTTCATATTTCACTTTAATATTACTATTTTCATGCATATTTACAATTGAATCGTTGTCTGGATTTACAATTCCCTCAACAGACATAGGTTCTGATTTAAGTTTAACCTCAGTTTCTTTTGGCGGTTCCATCGCCGACAGTCTTTTAGTGCAGGTTAGTAAAATTTTTAACAACTTTTCACTTAACTTAGTTCCTTCTGCACGACGTATGGCGTTGCCGGCGTGGCGTACCAGGATTACAGATGCGACGCGGCCCGTTGAACTGCAGATGGCACTCCGGCGGCGGCTGTGTGGCCCGCAACTGCAGACGCGGCTCCGTTAGTTCCGGCGGACGACTGCGGTGAGGCGAAACTGGCTTCTCGCGATGCCGGCAGCGCCGCTAGACTCAGTGCCAGCTCCGTCAATCCAGATGCGTTGTTAATCCAGTTGCGTCGTTCACATACACACGTAACACTGTCACTGTTCTATTACTCAGTTGCGTGCCGCATTTCACTTCCGAATCCGAATATTTAAAAAATCACTTTCGCTTTTACTCAGTATTTTCCAGGCCGATGCACCAATTGTGGGGCGGCGGGTCGGAATTTCATTGTTTATATAAGTAGAATGTTACGTAGAAAAGATGCATTTCCTGCCGTTTAACCGTATGTGGGGCAGCAGGTGGAATTAATTGTTATATAAATGTTCCTATTATTTATGCTGTCTTTTGCCGTTCTCAACACTGGCTCTCTAACTACAATATTGGCAACCTGAAAGTGATTAGCAAAACGTGAAGCCTGTAATTAGAATTCCTAGTGCCCACTTCATCTGAGAAATATACTTATAGTTACAGCTTATAGCTCTGAGGAATTAGGAGATTGTCTGGGATTCATAATCAAAAACGATCGTGGAAAAAAACTTCGTTATATTCTGAAAGTCACAGATGAAAAAAAAAAAAAAAAAAGAATCCACAGAATCTGACTAACAGAGCAGTTCAGAGTCTAATGCGCTGATGCACCTTTAACTGTCCAAATTAAAGATTTAAATGAATGCTCGCCATAATTTGATGATAATGTTCATCAAACGCCACGCTAAATAATGGTAGAATGTCTGTCCTGCGGCGGCACGTGAAAATACGACATATGCAAACTGAAGATATATCATTAAAGTCATCCCAGAATTTACACTTCACTCGAAAACGATTTCATGGTTACTCGTATACCGAGTAACTAAATCCGGCACCCAAGGCTGTTTATAGCAATGATACCGACGCGATGCGACTCCCGGCACAGATGGTGTGCTAATCTGCGCCTTGAGAGAACTGGGGCCTTTCTTCCTCGCGCAGCGTTCTTATATATAAAGCCGCGGTGCGGACGGCTAAGGGAACGCCTGATCAAATCGGCTCTCCCGACCAGCCGCTGGTTGTTGAATAAATCATTGCTTCCTTTGCTGATGGCAGATGAAGCTCTCAATTGAAATGCGCAATCAGCACACACGTAAGTAATCATAATAAAAGGCTGATGTGGCTAAGTCAATTATTTTAGGCGAGAGAATTAATTTAATTACACTACACGCAGTAGACGAGCTCTGAACTTGCCCTTTGGAGATACGCTATCGCTATAGTTATATAGTTATTCAATTGAAACTTCTCACATCTTTATGATTATAGCGGATCTCCATTCTACTTAAATATAAACATCCTAGCCTTATTTATTAGCCTACTTAATCTATCTTGCTTCCTTAATTTTTAAGACAAAAACCAGACAATATTGAATTTTAACTAAAATCTTAATTTGTGAGATCCAAAGTACTGTTTCTATTAAATTATTATGAAAAAGGAATCTAAATATACATTTTTAGGTCTCTAGCTCTTTTCTGTTGCGCTAATGATTTTTACAGAAAAACGTCCAAATTTTGAAAATGGTTAAAGTTATTGAACTGACATTCAACACATATTGATTTAGTATTACTCCTGACGTGCCAGAAACGTTTCAGGTTATTTACTTGATTTTAAAAGTATTGCGCAATATTTATGACGTCAGAGCTAGTTACAGCGGACTGGCTGGCACACAAATGGAAAGACTGATCAGAATTTTATAAAGTGTGAGTAGACTGCTTCCCTACAAATGGGATGACGATACACCAAACACAGAGTATAAGTTCTACGCTTATTGGCATGTAGCAATGGTAATTGTTCACTGGTAAGTGTCATATGGTCGAAGTAGCGTACATCACAAATGCATCGCAGAACAGCATTCATCGCCAGTTCCAGCCGATGCAAGCTCTCATCATTGGAAAACAGGATCGCCTTAAACAAAGTTGGGGAGTTTCTTTTTAAGCTCCAGAGAAAATACCTTTCTATATCAGGTTGGTTAATAAGTTCTTCGCGTTTTTGTTTTGCATGTTGTTATTTCGTTTGCGATGGGTTCATTTACCGACTGCCATTTCTTATTTGTAATTCACTGTTGCTATTTTAGGATACATAATGTCATTTTGTTATTTCGAGATAGTGAGTGGAGCTGTTGACGCGAGAAAATGAGGTGTAAAGTGGCGAAGTTGGAATGTTTCCGATGTATTCTTCCGTCTTTCAGTAGAGAGGTAACAGCAGACGAGGCAGCCACAAATATTTGGGATGTATAAGGGGATGATGTTATTGGACAGATCACGGAAAGAAAGTGGTTTTATAGTTTGAAGGAGGGTGGTTTTGACATTAGTGACTCTCCAGGTTCAGGAAGACCTTTGGGGTTTTTTATGAGGATCGTTTATACACATTAATTGACAATGATCCACGTCATTGTTCTCGAGAACTGGGCGCTCAAATCACGATGATATTTCGACCTTTCGAGAGACGCATAAATTGTCTTCGATAGAGAATACAAAACACTGTGACACAGAAGATGGAATTAGACATATACGAGCGTTGTCAGGGTGTTACCTACGAAAAAATATTCTACGAACACCCAAAACGTGTTGACATTACAATCATTAGAGCTGAGTATATCATATGGTTTAAACTGTGGTATGGCGGTTTCAAACTTCCAACACTCTTGTTAAAATTGTTGACGTATTTTCCAAAGAACTGTTCCTCCTTGTCTTGTTAACCAGTCCCAGTCATTTGAAACGACAAATATTCTCTGGCGATCCGCAGCGTATCAGCGTACCAGCTGCTATCGCTAACCGCTCTTCCACGTTACACATTATTTGCGGCACACCTGCCGACAGTGTATTTAATGCGCTCCTGCTCATTAGCGCTTGCTGAACGTCCATTCACTTTTGTCGTGAAATCTCCTACCGTCCACAAAGCTCCCATTCCATTAATGTTCGAAATTTTTAATGGCCATTGCTCTCTGATATTTAGGAATACCCTTTGATTTACACATTTTAAATGCTGACATATTCATAATTTGTAACTCTTGATTCTCCAAATAGCTCCTCATATTGGCCCTGTATTTGATATTAATAACTTCTGAAGCCTTCCGGGTGATTTGTTGTCGTCTCACAGAATAGGGTGTGCTGCCTGTGGTCCGCCTCTTCCCAGCACGGTGCTTCGACGTCGTAACTCGACCTATTCATCAGGCGTTTCTTGAGACCTTTCGCTTTGATGACTGGGTCGAATATTTATGCCTGAGTGGTGCGTGGTATTCATCACTCCGTCCGAGTCCGCTGAGGCTGTCTCTTGCGTGGTATCCGTCCTCTGGCGTTTCCCCGTCCGCCCGCGATCGTTACGGCTGTCTTTTGCGGTTGTCGCCGCCTCACAGCGTTCCAAGTTACCTCCGCACCCGCCAGGCACGTTCCAGGCACTGCCGGCTTTCTCTCGTGGCAACGTCTTACTCCTCGCGTCCAGAACTCGGTACGCATCTCCGAGGTGCGCTTTCTGCGGCATCAGACTGCTGTTGGAGTTACGGTAGTGCGTCCTCAGAGGGAATCTTTTTGATCGCTCCTTACACATACAAGCACTACACGACAAACAGCTAGGTCTAAATGAGTATGGAAAAGTCCATAATACACGTAACCTGAGGAAACCGATCTAAACTGATTCCATTATAACATGTGCTATAGACATACCAAGGTGCAAATATTAATAGCTCTCGCCGAGGTAACAAGGTTCAGATGATTACCGGGAGTTGCCCAGCCAAATACCACCTTAAAACTGTTTAACATCAGTAATTAGAGGAAGAATCCACAATGATAAAGAAAAAGCGGAAGGACTTCACGGATTCGGGTAGACTTCAGTAACCAAGCTTAGCTGTGTTTTGTTACGTTTCCTTTCATGGAATTAGAAAAGTGGATATACTTCGAAAGTTAATCGACAAAACAGTGCCAATAGGACTAGTGAAAATCATAGAAGAAATATATGCACGTAATAAAATGGGAATTATAACACAGGTATGGCCACTCCTGATCAACTTAATAACAGATCACATCATTGATGCCATAAGAAAGAAACCAGGATATAAAGTGGTACATAGAGTCGTCAATATGATGTGTTATTCTGATACTGTTGTACTGATAGCAAATAATGAAGATAATTTACAATGTTTACTACACCAACTCAATAGGAAAGCTGTGCAATATAACAAGGAAATCTCATCTAAAAAAATCAGAGAATGTGGTAACATCACAAACACCTCTAAGATCTAATTTAGAGGTAGATGTTGTGTCATTTGAATGGGTGATGATATTTAATTACCTAAGGACTGTTATCACTAGCTAAAAGAGCTTAACCATGGAAGTGAAAAACCAAGTGGCAAAGGCAGTAATCTTAGGTAAATACGTTATGGATTAACTATTGACGACAGCTCAGGGGAAAATAAAAACTTGCAGAAAAGAAAACGATGAAACCAAAGTTACTGGCATTGTGTATGAGGGTACATAGATACATGCAAAGAATAACCATCTGGGATGAGAGAGCAGATTTATCGATAGGAGAACAGTGTAGCATACAGATTAGAACTAATCAAAGAAAAGAAGTTCGAAGGACCATTGGAAAGAATGGACAGCACAAGACTCGTTAACATTAACTTGGAAAACCGCAAATGAAACAGCTGCCTGGACGACCACATAAAAGACGAAACTACAGGCAGACAAATGCCACGTAAGGTTTGTCGAAGGTATTACCTAGCCTTCAGGTACTAAAAAAGCCACGAAGCTGAAAGTATGTCGAAGTTTCTGAAAGGTACATATTTAATGTGTGCAGCAAAGGTGCACACGTGGAATTGAGGGTGCTGCCGATTCGGGGGTTTTAGAGAAACTCTTCGCCGTCTTATTCAGGCACATGTTAATGTTGCACTCTCCTTCCCCACGCCAGTAATTGCGCCACAGGAGGGTGCGAAACGAAACAGAGGGGCTGAAAGCATATACATCATTTGCTGCACCAGATCATGTGCGCATTTCGTCGAATTATTCTGAACGGTCTCCGCTGGTTCCACCCTTTGTACGGGAGCCGAAATTGAGGTCGCACTACACTCCAAAGGATTGAGTTCACATCAAATAGGGTTACAGCCCTACGAAGTCCGTAGAGCAGGGTTGAAACGCGAAGAAGGTGGTAGCACTGTCGAACGGTGTCAAGAACGCCGTGCAGTTGCTCATCACACTGTCACAAGACTGCGAAATCTGTGGGAATTATCACCCCAAGGTGTGGGGTGGTTTCTTTGACCACCTTTATGCCAGCCACGCAGGGCCTTTCGGTCGATTTTGAATGGCGGCATGTTTGAAATATTTTCCTCAGCTACCCACAAGAGAACTGCATGATCTCAACTCTACGTGTTACGATTCTGACATCCATCGCACAAGCGTCAAAAGAAGGGATGAAATATGGGTAAGACAGTGTCTGTCGATCTTCGCATCGTGTGACATGTCCACCATGGCGTTGAGCAGATTTGTGGAGAAAATTGGTACCAGCGTGACTTCATTAACCCATCTCAAAGCTCGCAGGGATTATTGATCTCTGGCTTTATTTGCGCACGGGTCGACATCTTCATCTACATCTAGATGTACATGGATACTCTGTAGATCTTACTTAAGTGCCTGGAAGGGGGTTCATCGAACCACCTTCACAATTCTCTGTTATTCCAATCTCTTATAGCGCGCGGTGAGAACGAACATCTATATATTCCCGTACGACCTCTGATTTTCCTTATTTTACCGTGGTGATCGTTTCTTCCTATGTAGGTCGGTGTCAAAAATATATTTTCGCATTCGGAGGAGAAAGTTGGTGATTCGAATTTCGTGAGAAGATTCCGTCGCAACGAAAAACGCCTTTCTTTTAATGATGTCCAGCCGAGATCCTGTATCATTTCTGTGACACTGTCTCCTATATTTCGCTATAATACAAAACGTGTTGCCCTTCTTTGAAGTATTCCTATGTACTCCGTCAGTCCTATCGCGTAAGGATCCCACACCGTGCAGCAGTATTCTAAAAGAGGACGGACAAGCGTAGTGTAAGCAGTCTCCTTAGTAGATCTGTTACATTTTCGCAGTGTCCTGCCAATAAAACGAGGTCTTTGGTTAGCCTTCCCCACAACATTTTCTATGTGTTATTTCCTATTTAAGTTGTTCGTAATTGTAATACCTAGGTATTTAGTTGAATTTGTGGGTTTTAGATTAGACTGATTTATCGTGTAATCGAAGTTTAAGGGATTCCTATTAGCACTCATGTTGATGACCTCGCACTTTTCGTTATTTAGGGTCAACTGCCAATTTTCGCACCATTCAGATATATTTTCTAAATCGTTTTTGCAATTTGTTTTGATCATGTGATGACTTTATTAGTTTATTTTATTTATTTATACGTCGAGTTTCGTAGGACCAAATTGAGGAGCGAATCTCCAATGTCATGGAACGTATCAGAACATAAAATTACAACGTAAAAGTAGTAACAGATAAAAATAAATGATCATTAACCTGAAAAAATTCAGTCCATGAGTTTAAGTAAACGCTATCAGCAATACAATAAAAATCAGGTTAATTTTTCAAGCAACTCCTCGACAGAATAGGAGGAGTGACCCACGAGGAAACACTTCAGTTTCGATTTGAAAGCGCGTGGGTTACTGCTAAGGTTCTTGAATTCGAGTGGCAGCTTATTGAAAACTGATGCAGCAGTATACTGCACACCTTTTTGCACAAGGGTTAAGGAGTCCGATATAAATGCAGGTTTGATTTCTGCTTAGTATTAACCGAGTGAAACCTACTTATTCTTGGGAATAAACTAATATTGGTAATAAGAAACGACAATAACGAATATACATATTGAAAGGTCAATGTCAAAATACCCAGACTAGTGAACAGAGGTCCACAAGAGGTTCGTGAACTCTTACCACTTATTGCCCGAACTGCCCGTTTTTGAGCCAAAAATATCCTTGTAGAATGGGAAGAGTTACCCTAAAATATAATACCATACGACATAAGTGAATGAAAATAAGCAAAGTAGACTAATTGTCGTGTCGAATTATCACTCACTTTTGATACCGTTCGAATAGTAAAAATGGCAGTATTAAGTCTTTGAACAAGTTCCTGAACGTGGGCTTTCCACGACAGCTTACTGTCTATCTGAACACCTAGAAATTTGAACTGTTCAGTTTCACTAATCATATGCCCGTTCTGTGAAATTAAAACGTCATGTTTTGTTGATTTGTGTGCTAGAAACTATAAAAACTGAGTCTTACTGTGATTTAACGTTAGTTTATTTTCCACAAGCCATTAACTGAGGTCATGTACTGCACTATCTGAAACCTAGTCAATGTTGCACACAACATCTTTTACTACCAAGCTAGTGGCATGAGCAAACAGTAATATTTTAGAGTCACCCGTAAAACTAGAGGGCATATCATTTATATAAATAAGCAACAGGAGCAGCCGCAACACTGATCCCTGGGGCACCCCCCACTTGACAGTACCCCACTCAGACCCCACATCGCAGTCGTTATCAACATTCTGAATAATGACCTTTTGCTGCTTGTTGCTAAAGCAAGGGGTGAACCAATTGTGAGCTACTCCCCGTATTCTGTAAAGATCCAACTTCTGGAGCAATATTTTGTGATCAACACAATCAAATGCCTTAGTTAAATCAAAAAATAGGCCACGCGTTCGAAACATTTTGTTTAGCCCATCCAGTACCTCACAGAGAAAAGAGAATATAGCATTTTACAGTTGTTAAGCGACTTCTAAAGCCGAACTGTACATTTGTTATCAAATCGTATGATATAAAATGATCAATTATCCTTATATACACGGCCTTTTCCATAACTTTTGCAAACTCTGATGAAATAGAAATAGGTCTAAAATTATCTACATTATCCCTTTCCCCCTTTTTATAAAGCGGCTTTACTACTGAGTACTTTAATCTCTCAGGAAACTGACCATTCATGAAGGAAAAATTACAAATATGGCTAAATACACGGCTAACATGTGCAGCACAGTACTTTAATATTCTGCCAGACACTCCATCATAACCATGAGAGTCCTTAGTCTTCAGTGGTTTAATTATTGACTCAATCTCCCTCTTGCCTGTATCATGGCTGATTATTTCAGACATTAATCTCGGAGAGGCATTTGCCAAGAAAGTTATATGATTTCCTATAGAAACTAAATTTTTATTTAATTCGCCAGCAATGCTCAGAAAATGATTGTTAAATACTGTACTTATATCTGATTTACCAGTAACAAAAATATTTTTACTGCGAACTGACTTTATATTGTCGACCTTGTGCTGCTGACCAGACACTTCCTTCACAACTGACCATATGTCGATAAACGACAGCGTCATCTGCAAACAACCTAAGCCGGCTGCTCAGATTGTCTACCGAATCGTTCATATAAATAAGGAACGGCAAAGGGCCTATAACACTACCTTGGGGATCGCCAGAAACCACTTTTGTATTACTCAATGACTTTTCGTCACATACTACGAACTGTGACCTCTCTGACAGGAAATCACAAATCTGTTCACATAACCGAGACGATATTCCATAAGCACGCAGTTTCACTATAAGCCGCTTGTGTGGTACATTGTCAAAAGCCTTCCGGAAATACGGAATCGATCTGAAATCCCTGGTCAATAGCACTCAACACTTTATGTGAATAAAGAGCTAGTTGTGTTTCACAAGAACGATGTTTTCAAAACCCATGTTGACTGTGTGTCGATAGACCGTTTTCTTCGAGGTAATTCATAATGTTCGAGCACAATATATGTTCAAAAATCCTCCTGCTGTAATGGGACTGTAATTTAGTGGATTACTCCTACTACCTTTCTTGAATATTGGTGTGACCTGTGCAACTTTCCAGCCTTTGGGTACGGATCTTTCGTCGAGCGAACGGTTGTATATGATTGTTAAGTATGGAGCTAATGCATCAGCATACTCCGAAAGGAACCTAATTGGTACACACTCTGGACCAGAAGACTTGCTTTTATTAAGTGATTTAAGTTGCTTCACTACTCCGAGGATACTTACTTCTACATGTTGGCAACTGTTCTCTATTCGTATTCTGGAATATTTACTTCGTCTTCTTTTGTGAAGGCATTTCGAAAGGCTGTGTTTAGTAACTCAGCTTTGGCAGCACTGTCTTCGATACTATCTCCATTGCTATGGCGCAGAGAAGGCATTGATTGTTTCTTGCCGCTAACATACTTCACATACGACCAGAATCTCTTTGAATTTTCTGCCAGGTTTCGAGACAAAGTTTCGTTGTTGAAACTGTTATAAGCATCTCGCATTGAAGTCCGCGCTAATTTTCGGGCTTCTGTAAAAGATTACCAATCGCTGATTTTGCGTCTATTTAAATTTGGCATGTTTGTTTCGTTGTTTCTGCAACAGTGTTCTGACCCATTTTATGTACCAAGGAGGATCAGCTCCGTCGTTCGTTAATTTATTTGGTATAAATTTCTCAATTTCTGCCGATACTATTTCTTTGAGTTCAATCCACATCTGGTCTACACTTACGTTATTAATTTGGTATGTATGGAGAATGTCTCTCAGGATGGTGTCAAGTGAATTTGTATTGGCTTTTTTCGATAGGTATATTTTTCGCTTATTTTTGGAGGATTTGGAGATTACAATACTCAGTCTCGCTACAATAACACTGTGTTCACTAATCCACGTATCAGTTTTGATGCTCGTTGTTAATTCAGGGTTATTTGTTGCTAAGAGGTTCGCGTGGGCTCATGAACTAACTGCTCGAAATGATTTTCAAAGAATGCGTTTAGCACAATTTCGGATGATATTTTATGCTTACCTCAGGAATTAAACATATATTTTCGCCAACATATCAAGGGTGAATTAAAGTCACCACCATTTTTATCGTATGAGTCGGGTACGTGTTAGAAATAAAACTCAATTTTTGTTTTAACTTTTCAGCAACTGAATCATCTGAATTGAGAGGTCGGTAAAAGGAGCCTATTATTATTTTATTCCGGTTGCCTACAATGACCTCTGCCTAAAGTAACTCAAAGGAAGTATCTACTTCAATTTCGCGCCAAGTTAAACTACTTCTATTAACAACAAACACGGCACCGCCAACCGTGTTTTGCCTATCCTTTCGGAACACCGCTAGGTTTTTCGCAGAAATTTCGGCTGAGCTTTCAGTGCCTATAACATTTTGAGCATCAGTGCTTTCTATTAACGCTTGGCGCTCTGGTACTTTCCCAACACAGATACAACAATTTACATCTGTTATATGGCTCTGAGCACTATGGGACTAGAACTTAGAACTACTTAAACCTAACTAACCCAAGGATATCACACACATCCATGCTCGAGGCAGGATTCGAACCTGCGACCGTAGCAGTCACGCGGTTCCAGACTGAAGCGCCTAGAACCGCTCGGCCACACCAGCCGGCTTACATCTGTTATACCAATGGTTCCTGTATCTACGCTCTTCCTGTGTTCGGCCTGCACACTTTGTGACTGAAACCCTTCTTGTGCTTTCCCGAGACAATCTAACCTAAAAAACCGCCCAGTCCACGCCACACAACCTCTGCTACCCGTGTAGCCACCTCTGCGTATATTGGACACCTGACCTATTCAGCGGAACCTGAAACCCAACCGCCCCTGCAGCCTACACGGTCGCAGAACTGTCTGAGCTTCTGATGCAGACCCTCCACTCTGTACCATAGGTCCGCAATCGGTCCTGTCGACTATGCTGCAAACGGCCAGCTCTCTTTCATCTTTCAAGCAAGACTGGCACACTTTCCACTTCTGTTAGCCACTCGAAACCAGAAAGAATCTCTTCTGATCCAAAGTGACACATATAATTGGTAGCGACGTGAGCAACCACCTGCAGTTGGATGCACCTTGTGCACTTCAAGGCATCCGGCAGAACCCTTTCCTTATCTGGAATGTCTCCACCTGGTATGCACATGGAGTGCATATTGGTTTTCTTTCCTTCTTGTCAGCCAAGTTCCTAAGGGGCCCCATAACGTGCCTAACGTTGGAGCTCCCGATTACCAATAATCCCACCCTCTGTGATTGCCCGGATCTTGCAGGCTGAGTGGTTTCCTCTGAAACAGGACAGGCGAAAGCATCTGGCTCAGCGACAGTGTCAGCCACAAACAGCACCTGAAACCTGTTTTTCAGACAGAGTCCTTACCTGTGGCCACCTGGAAAGTCTTTCGCCACCTGCTTCGCCTGGGGTGACCTCCCACTCGACCACAAGTGAGGGGTCAGCCTCAGTGCGAGCAGTAACTGGGTTTGCCACTGGTGAGGACCGATCAGAGGACTCGGACGTGCTGGACGTCCATTGGATCCCCACGGCCGGCCCACAACAGTGGTGCCCATCCACTGTAGCCTCAAGCTGTGCTACCGAAGCCAACACAGCCTGAAGCTGGCAGCGAAGTGTCACCGACTCGGCTCGCATCCGCACACAACAGTCGCAGTCCCTGTCCATACTAAAGACCATGCAAAACCAAACTATGCAGACAAACGGACTATCGGCACAAGCTGCTCAACTCTACTGTAGACCCTGACGAAAACGCAGGAACTGTGTCTAATAATACGCTGATATTCAAAAACCCAACTACCGAAGCACTTAGGTGAAATTGATTAGGAACTTGTAATATGTCACAAAATTGGTTTACTTTCCAACGCTAACGAAAACGCGAGAACTGTGGCTATTAGATATTAAATATACACGCAGAAACTCAAGAAACTAAACTATTAAAACACATATTTCATGTAATAAAATTCGCTCCTGGTTAAGAAGTTGTAAATGTCACAAAAGCGGTTACTTCCCTGTTGCTGTGTCTGTCTCGGTCGACTACTACCCTTTGAAACGTAGTCGATATTAATATTGACATCACGGGACACCTCCTTTCGTACCTCTACACAGGAAGGCTGCACGCAACTTTGTGCCAAATTCCAAACTTTCACGTCGCAGTGGGAGAATATTACCGAATTTCCAATTACGATTCTTTAATTGTGTTGCACAGGAATCTTTCGACCCTGCAAACAGCCGCGTACGCCTCGACGGCCGAAAAAGTTGAGAGTATGGCTACTCGTATGTATGAAGCACTCTGTTCAGATCTTACAGATAAATGCCATCTATAGCGTCTACGTAAGCATATGTCTCGCCACCCAATGTTGCTTTCGACCTTCCTTCTCTGCCGATGACCAACTCCTATGCCTCACTCATCTCCTCTCCAACCAGATTAATACCTGTCGCTCCTTTCTCTCCGCCATTTTTGTCTCCCTCGGCCTCGAAAAGTCCTGCGACCGTCTCTGGCATCCGGGTCTCCTGTCTAAACTCCAAACCTGTAAGGTGTCAGGCAAATCCAACACCTTCCATGAAAACCCTGACATGATAAACAAATCCAGTAGTATGTCACATAGCTCCGCATAAATCGTGACATTAAAATAACCAAAGTAATGCGACTAACGAGTGAGCAAATGGAATACCACAGACTAACACAAGAATGCCTAAATGCATGTCATACCTTGCCACCGTGAGACAGACGCAGTTCCGAGGGGAGAAACGAGAACAGAAGACGAGAGCAGAACCGTGTTAAGCGAGAAGGCCCTACGATAAGGGACGGACACCCACGTCGCCAGCTAACCGCTAGGACTACCCCCCAGCCCATGTTAAAAGCTAGAACCTTCCAGAAGAACAGTATAGATCTTACAATAACACTAAAAGGACCACACCAGCTGCAAGTTTTACCGTGAGACTTTTTCGCGTCTCTGTTACGTTGCAAACTTTAAAAACATTGCCCCACCACGAAAAGTGTAAGGTTTCTCATTGGATGGACAGAATTTTTGTAGGTGGAGCTTAAGGTTAACATTGAGACTCTGATTGGTCAGATGAAAACACAGCCAGATAGGTTTTTTAAACCAACTTCGGTAAATTATAGTAAGGAGAAGTTAGGAGAGAGTTGCGAGGTGAGCAGAGCTGTGCAGTCCGCCGCCCCCTGACGAACACTGACAAGGTAAGGAACGCACGCGATGCCACATAACAGCGCATAAAGCTTCACTCAGAACTGGAGAAGTCTCATCTGTTACACCCCCTTTTTGCGTAATACTAGTGTCGATCGTCAATTAAAGCTCATGGTGTTCACATTTGCCACTTGAATTAAAAATCTGAACCGCGATGATTTTTCTGTTACATAGTTATTGAGAAGCCACATCAGCCACTGTAATTTACGACAAGTTAGATAAGTAATTAAAGATAATTAAGGGTCACTGTAGACCATTTTGATAGTTTTCTCTCTTGTGAAACTTAATTTAAACCTAGATTATAGATGTGATATGGCATAGGTCATCCTTCGATCCATTGTAGAACTTGGAAACCCACTCAGGGAATATTCGTTCACATTTTTGTTGAATGCAGTTGGTTTTTATCAACCTGTATTAAAACATTTCCTTTTATCAATAGTGCAATTTATAAACAATGTTTTGTGAATAGAATAAAATTTCCAATGGTAAACTTAACTGCTTTTTCGACGTTATTTTACCAGCTAACTAAAAATTGGGAAGCCTTGAACCCCTTCCACTAAATTTAGTTAGTATTAAGATCCTTTTACAGCGAGTGCAGTGGAGCTGACGCTGAAATCATTAAGTATTTGGTTATATCATCGCTAGTCTCACTGAACTCTTCTGAACTCTACATGTCATGTGTGGTCTGGCGTCTCCTTACCAGCAACAGGTCCCAGGTTCAAACTAGTCAATTCCCTAAAAAACACGCACAGAGCGTTGTTGCGCGAAAGTGGTAGGGAGACATTATATAGAACAAACAGTCACCACGCAGGATGTTAGAGAATGGCAACCCTTCCAGAATGGTAAAATACCATGAGTGCATGTCGACCACATGCCTAACTAGGTCAGAAAAATATCCTGGTGAAAAATTTTCGTAGTACAAAATTTTTTTTTAAAGTTATACATAGTCGAAAACAGTAGCTGCAGCGATAGATAGTGAGACATTCTAGTAGAGACAATAGCATAATTAAGTTATGAATTTTAAACATTGTTAGAATTAAGTTTTCTCCTCAATGCAAGCGCACAGGTGGCGGATACATCGTTGACAAGTTGGATCTGACCAAACAAATAAGAGAATGGATTGTCAAGTCGTGTGAACAAAAAGTTTATGAAACGTGTGAGATCTTATGAGCACATGTTGACTCGAAGTAGGGCGCGTGAATTGCTTTTAAAACAGAAAATAAGGGATTCGGAAAGATTAGCAATGGCAAATCGAGACCTTGTTCGAATTGAGGTAGAGACCCAGCATGAAAATGGATAGAGAATAGAGGACAGTACAACAGACGATGCAGTATCGCGAGAAATAGGACATATAACGCACCACAACGAGGATAATGTACGTCAGGGCATAGAAAACGTAAGTCAGCATACGACAGAGGAGCAGGAAAGTAGAGAGACAGTCGATGAGGATTCTAACTTGCGTCTTGAATACGTAGAACCCATAGTCCAAGGAATCAGAGCTCCCTCAGCACAGAGTACAAAGAATGCGATCAGAAACGTGTCACAGCACAGTTCAATGCAATCGGTTGCGAACCAACACTTAGGCGAAAACACAGAGCTCAGGACGTCGGAAGAAAACGCAATAGGACCCACCAATCTGGCAGAATTATTACGACAAATTACGGAAACCATGGCAAGGCAAAATAAAGACATAGCGAACCAAATTCAAATTCAGAATGCAGAAACCACGAGACAAATGCGCGCGATTAAAGAACAAAACAAAAAAAAAATCAGTTGCACCTAAGTCATATTGAAGACGAGGCAAAAGAATCTCGAAAAGTGATAGGAAACTTAATAACAGGTCACAATCAATTGAGAACAGACATTGACAAGGTACAAGTGGACGTACAAACATTGCGTAATGACATTCAGGACGAGATCAAAACATTACGTAACAACACCCACAGAGAAGTCAAGAAACTAGAGAAACAGATAAACGTAATTACTAGACAAACAGCAGGTACAGCGCGTCAAATTGTTGAAAACAGTGTGCTACACAAACGTATCACAAAAGCAGCGCTGAAAAGATATGATAACTGCATAGTCAAAATAGAAGCGCAAACGAAGCGACGATTTCAGAAATTGCGAACAGAGTTGTTGCAAACCATTGAAGAGCGTAGTGAACAGGATCGAACAAGCACTGAGTCTGCAACCACATCCGTATCTGTAACAGCACCGGAAAAACAAGCAATTAACGAAGATATCATGCATTTTCGATTCCAATCACAGGCGGAAAGTAACATGCCTGAAATCAGACAGCCTGCACTACGGGTACGCTAAAGTTACAGTGGACAATATCCAATGGATCTACCACAACCGGAAAGAACGACGGGAGAAATGATCAGAAACAAAAGTGGCGAAGAATCGCGAATTTCATATGGAACTATGACGAAGTACGACAACGATCATTTCCTCACAGTCAGAAAATTTCAACACTTTCGAGAAGGAAACTCATTACATCCACGAACTTTTATTGATCAATTCCGAATAGGATTACCAGAACACTGGACGCTAGCACACAAATTAGACTTTATGTGTGCACACATGTCAGGAACAGTCGCAGAAACTATGCAGAATGTTGCAGCGACATGCCGATCGTACGAAGATTTCAGAGACAAATGTCTCTCACAATATTGGTCTAGCGAAGCACAGAACAGAGTGAAGTACGAATTATTACAGAACCCATATTTTTCAAATTCAGGAGAGAAGAGTTCCATGAAATTTTCCGAATTATTGGCAAAGAAAAATCAATGCTTAGATGTAACATACAGTGACGGAGAGTTGATTAAATTATGCGCTATGAAGCTACCATTGAAATACCAGCAATCATTAGTAGGTCGCGGAGACAATGACGTCGAAGCATTTAAAGGTATTCTAAGGGAACTAGAGTTCATATTTTCGGAAGATGACGCAAGAAAAAGACGAAGCGCACGTGAAAACGAAAGCAAAACGCAGTGGAATCCACAAAACACAGTACGAAGAAACAATAATTACGAACCACGTGATAACTTCGCACCAAGAAACGACAATAGATTTCAACAAAGAACCGGTTATGGATTTAGAAGAGAATATGGCAATAACTATAATTCACCCAGGAACGGCAACAAGTATTACAGAGGGAATAACGACAACCGGAACGGGTATTGGAGCGCCAATAGACCAACAAATAAACCACTATCAACAAGCTGAACAAGAAAAGAGAATACAGATAGAAGAGGTGGAGGTAAGACCACCAAACCCCGATAAACGTTCGAATTGACAGCTAAGCGCCCATGACAAAGAGAATGATGCACCTACCCAGGACAATTCCAGCACCTTGAACAGAGAAGTTAAAATCTTATCACGAGAAGAGAAGAAGGAAGAAACAAATCCGCAGGGACCAGATGAAAACGAAGACATGAAAATAACAATATCGTGTTGGGACGAAATTAATTGGGAGAATACTGACGAGGAAGATGAATTACCAGAGGCATGCACAACGAATGTAGGAGGAAAGGACGAAGTAATGAGTATTGCAGAGCTATTTGAGATGGAAACCAGGGAAAGCGAATTCAATGAGGATAATGCGCAGTCGACAGAAGTTGAAAATAAGTTACGAGTGGGCACACAACCCAACGTATATAATGAAGGAAGTTACGAAGCGATAATTAGAGCATTTAGATGCGATTATGTGGAAGTAGTGACGATGAAGGAGAAGATAGACGAGGATGAGGAAAAAGTAGAGGATGTTGAAGAAAGCATAAATGAAGGAAGAAATAGAGAAGAGGAAATAAAAGAGAGAGAAGTAGCAGTCGAAGCTTATCCTACAGAGAGTTCGAATTCACAAGGGAAATTCCTAAAAAGACTCATGTATGATTCAGTGGAGGATTCGTTGATGCAAGAAGAAGAAGAACAGAACCAACCCTTTCAAATTCAACCAATTGTGAAGGCCATGGTAAAGCATGTCCCAGTCAATATTGTAATTGATAGCGGAAGTGAACTGACTGCGATCTCAGAAAATTTATTCATGCAGTGTAATGCCGATGAGGAATTGCCAGTTCTGAAAACACCTAAGATTAAAGTAAGAGGTCCTATTAGAAACAATGCTGCGGAAGTAACGAGACAAACAAGGTTAACTCTTTCGTGTCAAGGTCAAAAGATCGAAGCCAACTTCGTGATTATACCTAAACTAACTGTAGATTTGATTATAGGTGCAGATTTTTTAAATGAGAGACAAGGGATAATAGATATGGGGAAAGGTAACGTAACATTCGGGAATGTCACACTTCTCTTCAAGCAAAAGCTGAAATTAGAAGAAATACCAGTTATAAACAAAAAATTATGAATGATGCGAGATAAAGAGGATGAAAAATTAGAATGGAATGCACAAAAGGGAGAATCGCCTCAACTCATGTTAGAAGTCCATATAGAAATCGACGAAAAATTGCAAGAAGTTCAAGGTATTTTGGAATATAGTAAAAGAAAATTAGAGGGTATTTTACGAGTTAAAGCAGAGGTATTTATACCTAAGACTGGCAGTATTAAACTCTTTCAGTACAAGTTTGAAGATTAATTTTATTACTGGTAAATAATCAGCACAATATTTCAAGATTATGTTGCAGATATGATCGTCAGGAGAAAGAAGAATGAAGAGAGAGGAAGGTGGGATAAAGGAAGTAGTTTCAATAAAAACGAAAACAAAAATAACACCAATAGTACCATAGATTAAGGTGAATGAATAAAGCGTAGATAGTCTAACAACATGAAATACTAAAATGCTATACACCACGAAACTACACAAAAATAAAAAAACGAATTTGAGGTTTCTTGTACAAGTTAAGACTCAAAATATCTTAGAATTGTAACATGGAAAGGGCGCCGAAATTTGTAAAGCATTTTAAAAAGGCGTAAAACAATGTAGGTACGAGACATATGTTAAATGATTATAAGTAAATTTTTTTGTAAGAACCATTGTAAAAATTCCAGCAAGGATGAGATGCAACGACCCACAAGTTGCAACACGAGAAGTATCAAGAAAGGAAAGGATGTAATTAGCAAGACACGATTCCTACAAGGCAGAAGTGTCGAGAGAAGGGAAAGGACAGCGAGACCAACAGAGGGCCCTTGTATCGAAAGTGGGAATAAATCTGCCCGCTAAGCGGAACCCTGCTGGGACAGAACACGGAAGCACACAGTGGCGGAACCCTGCACAGACACGACAGGACACTGAATGCCAGAAGGGTCTCCGAACGCCCCCACTCAGTGGAGCGAGCAAAAAACGGCCCCACCAGAAGACCGCTTGGGCAAGCCACCACTGGCAAAAAAAATATGTGTAAAAGTCACATTACTGCTATTAAACAGCACACTGATGCACGAAACTGAAGAAAACTTCCACAAAGTAAAAATGGGGCGCCCAAACAATTTATCAAACTGTTACTAAGAGGAGAACTTCAAAGCGACTAGTTATCAATAAATATTTCCATATCCTGCCCAGGAAAGAACCAAGAATCAAGTAAGAAGCAGAGAAAAAGCAGGAAGAACAGAAGTTGAAATTTTGCAAGATTGAGACCAAGAAAAAAGATGGGTGAAGAACAGACGACATACCTTCCCAAATCCCTATCCTATTGTAAACTTGTCGTCTGCGAAGTATTACAATGAGAAACGACTGCTTTCAGCGACACATAACGATGACTTTCACGCATACATAGCCAGTAAACCACGAGATTCTGCACTCACAGCTCCATTCCATTAAGGGACCTCCACAATAGCAACACACACTTGCAAAGCCAACAAGGAACAATGAACGAAGCTGTTCATCAAATACTTGCCCACATCCATCTCGCTCAAGTCCATCATCTTCGTGCAAAAACATTCGCCAATCTCATGCTTAAACATTCATAAGATTGTGTGAATGTGTGAAATCAAATTATGTGATGTAGGAATTGTGCAAAAGAAATGTGTGAAAAACTAAATAAGTTAAGCACACCAGACAGCTAATAAACTACAAAATAACAGTCATTGACTATGGACTTAAGTGAAAAATAGACTATCGATAAAAATAAGTCATTACTTCTGAAATGGACAGTATATAAAGAACAAAAGTAAAGCAAAATAAACACTAAAATTATATGCCACTAATTTTCGTCTTATAATAATAAAAGAATATCTATATTTTACTTATTTTCTCCTTATAAAAACAAAGAATAAAAAATTATCTTGTTGGAAGTTTTCCCTTTTTTTTGACATTTGTACCATTTGTAAGGATAATATCTCAATACTTGTGTATGCATATATCTTTGTCAAAGCAATTCTTGGAAATAATTCTTATTTGTAGTGTAACAATGTTGAAATGAGTGTCTAGAAACAAAAACATTTTACCTGTACATGATATTTAGAAAATCTCATAGGAATAGATTTTACTTAATTACTACATTTATAAAAACAATATTTCTAAGAAAATCGGTGTGAAATACTCCTCACTTTTGATAACAAACTTCTTAAAAAACAAACTTCACAATTAAATAAAGAAAAACAATAACTAAAAAATAATAATTGTAATTGAATAAAAATATTCTTCTCTTGTCAATATAAACACATTTTTGAGAATAATACAAAAGAATATAAAAATATAAATTACTAATACAAACTAGCATAGAACAGAATAACGTGGCTGAACAGTAGGCAAAAAAATTTAGATAACGGAATGATTTTTGACTGGCTTAGACAACGATTCAATCATTGCCTAACTTCAGTACAAAAATTAAGTTCGAAGGTTGGTGATATGTAAGGTGTCAGGCAAATCCAACACCTTCCGTGAAAACCCTGACATGATACAGCAGCATGTCACATAGCTCCAAATAAAGCGTGACATTAAGTTAACCAAAGTAATGCAAGTAACGAGTGAGCAAATGGAATACCACAGACTAACACAAGACTGTCTAAATGCATGTCATACCTTGCCACCGTGAGACAGACGCAGTTCCGAGGGGAGAAACGAGAACAGAAGCCGAGAGCAGAACCGTGTTAAGCGAGAAGGCCCTACGAAAAGGGACGGACACCCACGTCGCCAGCTAACCGCTAGGACCATGTTAAAAGCTACAGCCCTCCAGAAGAACAGTATAGATCTTACGATAACACAAAAAGGGCCACCCCAGCTCGCAAGTTTTAGCGTGAGACTTTTTCGCGTCTCTGTTACGTCAGGACCACCCCAGCCCATGTTAAAAGATAGGGCCCTCCATAAGAACAGTATAGATCTTACAATAACACTAAAAGGACCACACCAGCTGCAAGTTTTAGCGTGAGACTTTTTCGCGTCTCTGTTATGTGCAAACTTTAAAAACATTGCCCCATCACGATAAGTATAAGGTTTCTCATTGGATGGACAGAATTTTTGTAGGCGGAGCTTAAGGTTAACATTCAGAGACTGATTGGTCAGATGAAAACACAGCCAGATAGGTTTTTTAAACCAACTTTGTTAAATTGTAGTAAGGAGAAGTTCGGAGGGAGTTGCTTCCGAGACAGTGAGGTGAGCGGAGCTGTGCTGCTCGCCGCCCCCTGACGAACACCGACAAGATAAGGAACGCACGCGATGCCACATAACAGCGCATAAAGCTTCACTCAGAACTGCAGAAGTCTCACCTGTTACACCCCATTTTTGCGTAATACTAGTGTCGATCATCAATTAAAGCTCATGGTGTTCACATTTGCCACTTGAAGTAAAAATCTGAAACGCGATGATTTTTCTGTTATATAGTTATTGAGAAGCCACATCAGCCACTGTAATTTACAAGTTAGATAAGTAATTAAAGATAATTGAGGGTCACTGTAGACCATTTTGATAGTTTTCTCTTGGGAAACTTAATTTAAACCTAGTTTATAGATGTGATATGGCATAGGTCATCCTTCAATCCATTGTAGAACTTGGAAACCCACTCAGGGAATATTCGTTCACATTTTTGTTGAACGCAGTTGGTTTTTATCATCCTGTATTAAAACGTTTCCTTTTATCAATAGTGCAATTTATAAACAATGTTTTGTGAATAGAATAAAATTTCCAATGGTAAACTTAACTGCTTTTTCGACGTTATTTTACCAGCTAACTAAAAGTAGGAAAGCCTTGAACCCCTTCCACTAAATTTAGTTAGTATTAAGATCCTTTTACAGCGAGTGCAGTGGAGCTGACGCTGAAATCATTAAGTATTTGGTTATATCATCGCTAGTCTCACTGAACTCTTCTGAACTCTACATGTCATGTGTGGTATGGCGTCTCCTTACCAGCAACAGGTCCCAGGTTCAAACTAGTCAATTCCATAAAAAACACGTTCAAAGTGTCGTTGCGCGAAAGTGGTAGGGAGACATGATGTAGAACAAACAGACACCACGCAGAATGTTAGAAACCTACGCCCTTCCTATCAACTGTGTCCATCTGATTGCCTCCTTCCTCTCGCGTCACTCCTCCATTGATAATGACAACTCCCACACCTTCTACCTCTCAGCTTGTGTGCCCCAGGGCTCTGTCCTCTCCCCTCTCTTCCACCTCCTCTACATGGCAGATATGTCCTAGCACCCACTCCAGCACACCTCCTGCGGTATGCCAATGATACCGCCTTCCTTGCCCTCGCTCCTGCTCTTCAACGGTCCCAACACCTTCTCCAGAATCACCTTGACCATTTTGCCATATGGTGTAACCAGTGGCTCCTGAAAATCAATCCTTCCAAGACCCAGGCAATCGTCAGAAGTTATACCATTCACTCCTACTGGCTCGTTGATTTTTCCCTTACCATCTGAGCCCGCCCTATCTGCCTCTACCCCACCCTCACCTACCATGACCTCACCATTGACCGTCATCTCATCTTGATCCCTCATCTCCACTCTATTCAGCCCAAAGCCCTCAAACTCCTCTGTGGCCGGACATGGGTGTTGAACCCCTCTACCATCCTCTCCACCTATAAATCCTTAATTCGTCCCATCCTCTGTTATGCCAGTCCCACCTGAGTATCTGTCTGCCCCCCCCCCTCCCCAAGTTCTATAAGTCCCTCCAGATTCTTGAGTGCCATGCACTCTGCCTTGCCTACTGTATATGTCTCCTGTCCCCCACATGGATCCTCTATGACCTGATTCCTTTCCCCCATTTGCTCCTTTTCCTCGAACATATCAGTGTCCTCTACACCTCCCATCAACTTGATCCCCCTTATCCCCTGGTTGCTCCCTCCTCTCCAACCCCCACCCTCTGCCGCACCTTCACCATCGTGACCCCTCCTCCCTCCATCTCTACACCATTCGCAAGGGGGCTTCCATCGACTCCCCCTCGAGGATGATGCCCTCTCTCCCTCCACTTACCCCTCCTATCAACTTTGATCCTCACCTTCCCCTCCCTTCCTCTTTCCTTATCCCACGCTCCCTCCCATCTCTTCCATCCTGTTTTTCCCTACCTACTCTCTCTCTGACTCCCTTCTCTCCCCAAGTCCTTTTGCTCTGCCCTCCACTGCCTTCCCACTCCTTCTCGCATCCGCCCACCGCCCCCTTTTTCCTATGGCTTCTCCCCCCATCGTCTCCCCACTTTTTCCTTTCCTCCCCTCCCTCTCCTTTTCCCCCTCACCGGTCCACCCTCCCCCCCTCCCCCCACATCAGCCGCCGTGTCGCCTCTATAGTTGTTGTTTTCAGTGAGTGTTCAGTGTTGTGTGTCCCCTGTCAGTGTTGCGAATAGCCACCATACTGTCACTAGATGTGTTTTTTATCTCGTGCTAACAGAAACCAGACTGTCGCCGTTTTTTTAAATTGTATCTGTCTATTTACTATGTGTTTTAATCAGCATCGCCGACCATTTGTCTTTATAATTTTCTTCCCATCTTTTTCTCCATGTTTTAGTTTTTAACGGTCACAGTTTCATCGCCTGCTTTTATTGTTCTTATATCTCCTAATTCTGTTTTTTAACTTTTCTGTAGGATGCAGAGAGGCGTACTGTGCTGCTGCCAGGCCGCCCCTCCTCTGGGGGGGAAATCAAAATCCAATAAAGATAAAAAAAATGTGGCTTGCCAAGATAGTGAGCTGTGCCCGGAGGTAGGGTGCCGGCAAGACCTCCATACTAGGGTTGTGGCTAACTTCTCTCCCTAAGGCAGTAAAGACGACGCTAGTTAGTGAAAATACTCCTAAAGCGGCAATCTGTATTCTACATATCTCCTATAGTGTGATAAGTTTGGCACAGCGGAAGGGAAACGTGGGTGCCTTCCTCAATTTACTTCTAATTCTCGCGCAGTATAAAGCCAAACACATATATCACGAACGAAACAGCACAGTATGCACCAATCAAGAATCTTGTCAACAGAGCAGATGTAAAGCGCCGCTTGAAATTTTGTCAGGTACGACGGACAGCTGAAGACCCATTATCCAAAAATAACATATTTGTACTTAACAAGATGCGGCAACATTATAGGGTGAATTACATAAAATATGCACGGAAAATATTGAAGAAATAGAAAGTGCTACTGATGTGCGGTTTTCACAATATGGATTACTAACCAGGGGCTCGTACTGTGAGTCAATAAACATAGTGTAATAATACTTACAAAGTGTGCTTTTTGTGTAAACACACACTTTTTTAAATGGAACTGTGCCTATCGACATTAATAAAGTAGGGTGGATTAGGATATCAGTAGTGTTTGTTGCAAGATTCTAGTGCGAGACTTTTACGACGTATCGTACTTCGAAAAGTTTACACAGCGCCACTTGTTTGTGCCGTTCAAGCAGCATAGTTGCTAGGTACGGTGTTGTTATATTTGCGTACGGGGTGCTTGTGTTTTCCTTGGAAGCATTGTCACTTGCTAGTCAATTAGATCGTGACAGTCCAAGCAGTAGGTCATGAGTGGACGGTGGGATTTACCAGTGCAGAAAAAGTCTATATACTCATGGTGCTTGGGGAGTGTAGGAAGAATGCAGTTCGTTCTAGTACAGTATTTGCGGCAAGACATCCCATCTCGGCGATTATCTGTCATCTTCTTCATCAAAGTACGTGAAGTATAGAAGTGACGACAGAACAGGGCGAAATTAATGTTCTTGCTGCTATTGCATTTGATCCGCACACTAGCTCCCTCGCAATTACACGGAGAAGAAATATGAGTCAGGCAATTGCCCTACGCATTCTCCATCATAGCTTCCATCCGTATTACGTCTCTCTCCATCAAGAGCTGCATGGAAACAATAATGAGAATCGTGTTAACTTCTGTACATGGGCATTAAGACTGGATACTCCATATGTATCTCGTATGTTGTTTAGTAATGAAGCCATATTTACCGGTCATGGCCAGGTAAATCACCGAAACATGCACTATTAGTCTATTGACAATGCTCATTTGCTTCATCAGGTGAAATTTCAGCGTCCATGGAGTGTTGGATAGTGAACCATCAGCTCATAGGCCCGTTTTTCATAGATGGAGCACTGAACGCACTTAAGTTCCGCAGCCTCCTGACTGATCATTTTCCACGGACATTTTCTCTGCAGGCTAAGATGAACTTGTGATACCAACATGATGGATATGTATTACTACAGCGTGTCTTCTCGAATTGTTTCCAAATTGTTGGACTGGGGGCAGAGGACAGGTACCTTGTCATGCATGCTTCCCAAATTTGACACATATGGAGTTTTTTCTGTGGAGAAGGCTGACACACGCTGTCTACAACGGTATACCAGCTACACCAGATGATATGAAGCTAGGTATTACTGTGGCCTGCTCAGACGTCTTCGCTGAAATGCTAAAAAGCATGCAGCAGTCGTTCCTTACCAGCCTAAACAAGTGTGTTGCCGCAGCCGGTGGATATTTTGAAAAATGGTTCAAATGGCTCTGGGCACTATGGGACTTAACATCTGAGGTCATCAGTCCCCTAGAACATAGAACTACTTAAACGTAACCAACCTTAGGACATCACACACATCCATGCCCGAGGCAGGATTCGAACCTGCGACCGTAGCAGTCGCGCAGTTCCGGACTGAAGCGCCTAGAATCGCTCTTCCACCACGGCCGGCCGTTACTTTGAACACAACCTGGGATGACCAATTGTCTCGTTACTGGGCAGAGTCCACGTAACAAGTATATGCACTTGTGTTGTTCTTTAGTGTGTGCTTTTACGTGTGTTGTACAAGTGTCGGTGAGGGAACTTGTCAAAGTACGATATCTCGTAAACGACTAGCACTGGAATCGTACAACAAACACCACTGCCATTCTAATTTACTCTGTTTTTAATCTGTTAATGCTCCATTGGAAAAAGTTACTGTTTGTATTAAAAATATATTTTGAAGTACAACAATAGCATTTTCCATTTCCGCGATATTTGCTGTGCAGTTTTTAGGTGACTCACCCTGTATACACGCTCAAACCGTGCAGGCCACCAGAGGAAGGTAGGCGTAATAGTGACGTAGAGCTGAATACTATATCTCATACCACACTGTAGGGGGTAGAGAGAGACACCTAAAGCGATTATGGTGCCATCTTAATTGAAACCGGCTGAGGAAATCTGACATCAGCAATAATGGGACGACACCTTACTCTGCATAAGACAGGATGTGAGAAGCTCAAGGACGTACTATCGTACTTCTCTTTACATGAGCTGGAAGGTAGCGAAGACCACAAGGAACACTTAATGACTAACCTATTGACTCACGCTCAGAGCGGGAATTCCATGGCGGAGAGGATAATACTGAGACAAAACTCAGAGCCAAATGGTATTTATACCAGTATGCTGCTACATCAGTAGACAGATCAGACTTCAATATTGCAGACAGGAGAATGAAACACGTCACGCGCACTGTCAGATACCAAGAAGAAACTTTGAATATTTCTTTTACACAGACTACTACTAAAAAGCAAAGATTTGGGAAACACTCCTCACTAAAGAATAAAATTTCGCTTTAGTATTACCCACTATAAAATAAAACAATACTGAAATGACAAAGTGGTGGAGGAGTACCGTGGAAGATTTTTATCATAAACTCCTTCCTGATGACGATCCACGAACAGAACAAGCAGAACTCAACGAACTACGAAATACAAAATTTCTGCTGTTGGTTCCCTCTTCACGCAAAAGGAAGCTACTTCAGCACTTTAACAATTAAAGCACTAAATAAAATAAGGCTTTTGGATCCGATGGATATCTCTTGGAATTTCTCCAAAACGTCGCACCATTGATCACCACACAGCAATACACTCATTATACCATGCAACAAATTTTCTGCTCAGTAAAAATTATCTTTGTCAGTAGATATTTAAGTGTGCCCCTTCACAAGAAACTAAAATCAAATGAGTATATCATAATCTATATTGTAAGAACACGCACGTAACTAGCTCACTTAGCAAAAATAAACACGATCGACAGCAAATTTTCTATGATGGTCACCTGATCGCATCGCTGTGCTCTGCTCGAGTCTGGACTATGCCTTGCGGCCAGTACAAGGGCGCCTCTACTCAGGACCTCAGCTCTGTACCGTGCTGAAACGCGAACGGAGGAGAGTACTCGTGTGACTGTGGGCGGCTGTTGGCACGAAGTCGATGGATCATCGTGCGTTCCGACTGGGGTATATTCGGATGGATACAACCATCAAGTTCACAGCGGAAGCAATTGGCTGAAAACCGAAGAGAACCCCAAGTACGAGAACTCGTTGGGGAAGTAATTCAAACCTGAAGAGAACTCAACAACTTTACAGTTAATTCCTGGAAAATTAAATGGGACTACACTGCACAAAGAATTTGTGTTTTTGAATTCCTTCCCGACATTAGGGAACTTTTTCTGATAAGTATCTTCCCCAGATATGATTCCTCGCCCATTAACCTCAGTGCTTTTCCGTTTCCCTCTATACTACACGATCTTCGATGGCACCGATACCAAATGCGTTCGTCTTATTCTTCTCGGGATTTCCTAAGGTCCACGTTTCACTTCCATGTCATGCTCTACTCCAAACGTAAATTTCCAGGTACTTCTTTCTCATTTCTATATTAATAGCTGATACCAGCTGAGCTCTTTTCTTTAATAGATCTTCCTTTGTTAATTTATTCCAACAGTTTCCTTGTGTCGGCCATTCTGTTACCATATTTCATAGAAGGCCTCTTTCACTTTTTCCATCACTTTGGGGATCACAGTTTTCATATTACATGTGTCATTCTCTTTTGCAATGTTTTTCATAAAACAGTCGGTACAGTTCTCCTTTTTCTATTACTAGAAAGTGACTGCTTCAGTACGTATTAGATAAGCATGTTGCTAACCTCTCTCCCTTTCATTGCACAGTTCACAACAACACGAATAGAACATTCAACGGCACCAAACTTCATCATACTCGTCAATAGCGTATATTTATTCCTCACATCATCTGCAACTTTAAGTCTGCTGTTCAGGTCACTATGTGTGGTCTATGGTACCTAGTATACCACTAACATTTCCTACGTTTCCAATTCTTTCTGAGGACTGGGTCTGCGGACAATGACTGAAAATATATCATCGTTTATGTACATGATTGTGTAATTTTACGATCATGTCCACTGCCTGAGATCTACATGAGTAAAGGAAATATTTTTCAAGAGTAGGCAACTTGCTGTCCACTCTCGGAATAACGGAAGCATTTTGCTGTTTTCGGTGAAACTCTCACAAAGAGCAAATTAATCGTGTGGATTGAGGAAATCTTATTTCAATGATTGCATGCATGTTGTTAATTCAGCAATGAAGTACCTCAGACTAATGAATAATCCTGACCAATAAGAAAGTGATTGGATCTGGCGTTTGTCTCTTTTATGAATTCCACTTCCTCATGATAACTTCAAAGATTCTCAGTGTACAGTTATCTTCCCTGGAACTACAATTAAGATGGTTGCCTGAAGTTACCCCTGTAATAGGATGACCAGAGCGGGTGACGTGGTCGAGGTTGTACGGCGTGGCTGGATAGGAGAAGGTGGCTGTTTTTAGCAATCTTCCTCTTTATTGTTGTTTATTCCAATACATTTTCCGGTAGCTCAGCCCCACCGCTCATGTCGTGGTGGAGACATGCTGATGCACAGCCTGGAGAACGTGACGCTGTGCTCAGTCAGTTGCTGCGCAGGCGGTGGGTGGTTAGCCGTATGAGGCCCGGCCTAGCTCGCCTCCTGCAGACACTGCGGCTCGTGATGATGCTGGGAGTCGCCGGTGCAGCAGCGGGAAACACCCTCCGCCGGCCGGTCCTTGGGGACAGCAATGATGTAACAGCGACCAAACGCCCAATCGGTCGAACCAATGCTGATGCCCACCTCTGATGCTCTTAAATAGTGCAGACCGCAGCTGAATCCGCCGGTTACGCGACGCCATGTTTATTAGAATGTTCTCGATCAGTTGGCTAACGAACTGCACCACACGCGGCCTGCGCCTGCGTGATTCTGCTAATGCTGTGTTCTGGCTGTTGATGGCTGCTGTGCACACACACACACACACACACACACGTACCAATGCTCGTTGTAAAACTGTGTCACTTGCATAACGCGCCGGCCAGCCTTCGTCTGCCGTCTGCCGTGAGGGTGGCGCATTGCGCACTGAAACACACTAAATCACAATATCGCGCCATATTTCCAAAAAATAACCCGTAGTCCTCTACAATTCCTCCCTCATACGAAAATAATTCGTCCCCAAATTCAACCAAAAAGTCAAAACAACTACAGTTCATTTCACAAACACCACAAAATGCGATTAATTCACTATTTACACTTTGTTCATTCACTTCTATCTTCAGTCAGATTTTTGTTCATAAACATTACTCATTGTTCTGCTGCAGTGTCTCACAACTGTTCAGTGATTTTGTGTGGACCCTTGTGTTAAAGGTTGGAAGGGGCGGGTTTCGGGCTACCTTCCACTTGAGCCGATAGTACACTAATCCTACGACAAAGATAAAAATACAGGTGATGGTGGTTGATGATTCAATAACTAGTAAGCATTGCTTATGCTCATTACGGTACTCAAGCACTCATTGGAAAAGATGTTCCATAGTAATACGTCCATCCAGAGTTGCTAGCATCTGGTCCAAAGAGGTGAGCAAAGTCGGGCCTAATGTGCTATTCAAAAGAGTGAGATTTTATTTTGTGACGAATTGCACCAGTTGGTTGGACACATAGATCAATGTGTGTGTTATGTTCATGATTGTAGCTCCAGTAATCACGGCTGGTAAACGGAAAGTTGGCCCTGAAATGTCACACTGTGTGCCATTATTTACAGTCCCTCCCTCTGAAATTCTATTCTTTGCGTAGTACAGGGATAAGTGTTCGTCTGTTAAAGTCGTCAGTAGCTCCAGGGATGCGGGCAATTCCGATTGAACTTTCCGTAATCCTTCCCAAAGTGCTTCCAAAGGTAACAGTGTAATTAGGCTGTTTATGTTTTCTTATTGGCAACGTTACGTAGCGCTATGTATCAAAATCACTGGCTGTGCTGTGAGCAGTCTGTAGCTAGTTTGCATTGTTGTCTGCCATTGTAGGGTTGGGCAGCGGCAGCTGGATGTGAACAGCGCGTAGCGTTGCGCAGTTAGAGGTGAGCCGCCAGCAGTGGTGGATGTGTGGAAGGAAATGGCGGAGTTTTGAAATTATATATATTATGACTATTAAGGTAAATACATTGTTTGTTCTCTATTAAAATCTTTCATTTGCTAACTATGCCTATCAGTAGTTAGTGCCTTCCGTAGTTTGAATCTTTTATTTAGCTGGCAGTAGTGGCGCTCGCTGTATTGCAGTAGTTCGAGTAATGAAGATTTTTGTGAGGTAAGTGATTTGTGAAAGGTATAGATTAATGTTAGTCAGGGCCATTCCTTTGTAGGGATATCTGAAAGTCAGACTGCGTTGCACTAAAAACTATTGTGTGTCAGCTTAAGCACAGTCATGTATAAATGTTCAAAGGGGACGTTTCATATGTCGACCCTTAGCCGAGGATACCTCACTGGAATCTTCTGATTTTTTCTTGTAGTTTGTGTATTTAGTGTAGCTTTTATTTATTGCTAGCGCGTAATTATATAGAGAATTTCCTTGGTAGTTGTGGTTTTTCATTGTTGCACAGTAAAACAGTTGTGGCATGCATGTAGATTTGCTCCAAGTATTTCGCATCTACGCTTGCAATTAACTAGATATTATTTTCAGTTCTATGTTAATGTGTTCTCTTATTTTTGCTCTTCAAATTGTGTTTTTTTGTGTTGTCGTGAGAAATATTGTGACAATAATGGCGTGTGAAAAACGTAATACTAGGCTCCAAAGTAAACTGAGAAATGACAGTGAAGACAAAAGCAGTGTGTTAGCGCCACCGAGTAATGAATTAACTAATGTTCAAAGTAGTAATTTGGTAATTGTACATAGGGAAATGGAGCAGGCTGCAAACAATGGTGTAGACAGTGAAACAATTAGTGAACAGGGAAGCATTATCGATCGGTCGGTCGGCAACAGCTTGCCTCAGGAATCCAAAATGACAGGACACAATCTTGCAAATACTGTAGACTCAGGTTTTGGGTCCTCACCGTTTTCTCAAATGAATCAAGACACATTTTCTGCTTTTCAAAATGCGAATACTGCCGGTTCAAATGCACTGCCGAATAGGACTGAGGAACATGTTTCAGACACCAGTGCACTGTTATTACAGTTAATGGAACAAATGGGACAAAGGCTACAAAAGTTAGACACAACGCTTGAACAAAATCAGAAACAAATGGGACAAAATCTTCAGAAGTTAGACACAATGGAACAAAATCAGAGACAAACACAGCAAAAGCTTCAAAAGTTAGACACAATGGAACAACACCAGAGACAAACACAGCAACAGTTAGAGACAATGGAATAAAATGTTCGGAAGTTAGACACCACACTTGAACAAACACGTGAAGATTTAACTACTGAGTTACATAACATTGAATCTAAATGTCAAAAAGTCTGTAATGACGTAAAAACACAAATTTGTGAGCATTTTCAACCTATTTTTTCGCGGCATGAAAATGCATTACAGAATCACGAAGCAGCCATAAAAGAACTGCAAACCATTGTTCATGAAAATCATGAGACCCTGCAAGCTAAAATTGACTCAGTTGCATCTACCGATTCGGTTACACAACTTGGAAAAACTCAAGACAACTTAAAGGATACAGTACATACTCTGAAAATGGGTTCAGAAAGACACACTGAGGAAATGTGTTCACTATCGGAGAAAGTAGCCGAACTTTCGGATCAGGTCACTAACTTATCTACGAAGGTAGATGATAATCTGAATGACACAAAACCGGTAGTCTTTAATGACACAGAAGAATGCGAACAAATTAGGAAACTGAAACAAAATCTGAATCAAATTAATACGCAACACCAAAGAGAAATCCGGGAAGTACAAGATCAGCTGACACAGGTAATACAAGAATTACGAATTTCAGAGGACACTCGCGCTCCAATACGGGAAGAGGGACATAGAAATACGGAACAGCCACAAAATAATAACACAGGGTACTTCCGAAATTGTGAAAGAAATTGGCAAGGTGCACCGAATTTTGAGATGGAACCGCAGACACGACCGATATGCTACTCGCCGACACGATGATTTTGACTATAAGCTGTTGATTACTACAACGTAAATTCAAAACATTTAAGAATTCTGGCAACGACATTCTTCCACAAGCGTGGCTCCATCAATTCTCTCATTGTTTTCCTCCCAACTGGTCATTGGTGCACAGGTTAGAATTTATGTGTGGCTACTTGGAGAATGAACCAGCTGTAAGAATGCGATCGGTCATTCACGATTGCCACAATGAAGGAGATTTTTATCATGCCTTCCTCTCAGCGTATTGGTCTCAAGCTACACAAGACCGAGTAAAACATAACATCATAATGATGAAACGTTTCGAACAATCTGAATTTTCCAGTCTTATGAAATATTTTGAAGACATGTTGCATAAGAATCAGTATCTTTCAAACCCATACAGCCCCTCAGAACTCATCCACATTTGCTTAATCAAATTACCTGAACATTTACGACATATTATTTTGGCAGGGCGTTCCAAAGACGACATTGAAGCTTTTCAGGGACTCCTACAAGAATTGCAAATTGACACAGACAGTCACGGGATGCAAAAACAGGAAAACAATCACTACAGGTCACATCCGTCACAATTCCGTGACGACAGAAACAATAACTAGACACGACAATTCTATTCTTACAACGTAAATCGCGACCAAAACAGACACCACCCATATGACAACCACTGGCAGAGTAATAGTTACAGAGAAAATTTGCATTTCCGCAGTAATGAATATGACAGAGACAATCACAGAAACAAACAATATGGCAACCAGAACAATTTTTATCACGGGAGACAGAATAACTTCAGACACAACGGTCCACCGTGCAGTGATAATGCAGGGAGAAATTCTCCACCACTTAACCGACAAGAAAGAAACTACAGGAACTACCGATATGACGACAGACGGCATAATCATAACGACAGACGTGAATTTCATCAGAACTGGCGGGATTTAAACAGAGCAGGGCCCTCTCGTCACAGTGAATTTGTAGAAGCTAGGTCTCCAAATCCCAATAACGACGCGCGCCAACAAAGGAACAGACAATGACTCGCACTGCAGGCTGCCGCGTGCGCCGGCTGGCTCAGAGAAAAATAATATAGACGCTAACCTTGAGAAAAATTCCAGTATTCTTTACCGACATATACCACATGACAATTCCGTGCCAGTTGAAACTCTGCGTACTAGGAAGAGTAAGGTTTACACCACATTTCACATGTAAAACCGTTTATTGAAAGATAATCTGTTTTTTAATTTAGTCTTTGCCATAAAATTTTTCACTTTACATTACTAGTATGCTTTGTCAGACTTAGAATCTGTTTGCGGTGTTTCTGTTTCATATCTGCACAGTTTTTCTGAATTATTCTGGAAAGTAAAACATGTTTTAGTAGTAACTTTTGTGGAATAGCTACAATGACACAGCCTTTTCCATAGCACAACAATACGTTACAGCTCAGTACTTTCTTCATCACGACAATAAGCGTAATAAGTAAGATATCTATACGCAATGCATTTCACTTTTGTTTATCATGAGGTAAGTACAATGACTTTTGCAGAACTTAGCTTTCGGAGGACGATAAATACGACACTTCCACAGAGATTATCTTACAACAAGACGCACAGTTTAGCGCTACAGGACACATATTTGAGTGATCAATTTTGTACTTAAATCATTATTTTTAAAGATATTTGAAGTACAATGATACAAAGGTTTTCCGTGATACATTTCATTCCTTTTAATGTAATCTGTATCACCTGAGGGTATAATTACATTAATCCTCAGGGGGTACACGCTTACTTTGTGTATCATGTGTTTGGCAAGCACAAGGAGCCCTAGCTAATATGGTATTTGCTTATACAACTTTACACATCGGTACCATATTTCTCTAACACATAAATTACACAGCTATCTGATCATTTAACTGAGAGATAAACTTTTTTTTTAAATCAGTGACACATGTTTACGCAATTACACAGTTGGGTAACTTCACACTTATGAAATTGTATTTTGTCTGTACTTTGTGAACTGTTCATGTTTTTTTCGGAACCATTATGATACTATGAGAGCTTTGAATGATGTATTTGGTAAGGGAGCATGATTTTAAAGTACGTTTGAGGCAGATGGCACTTTTGACATGAGCAGAGAATTTTTTTTAATTATTGGAGGAAGCTACGACGATTTTGAGAGTTGACTGAGGTGTTATGATGTTATTATTACGATGACTATGTGTTATGTTTATGATCAATATGTCGATGCTATATGAGGAATTTGATTATGCTACATATTCATTAAGATGAAATATTGAAGAAGTTAAAAAAAATGGCTCTGAGCACTATGGGACTCAACATCTTAGGTCATAAGTCCCCTAGAACTTAGAACTACTTAAACCTAACTAACCTAATGACATTACACACACCCATGCCCGAGGCAGGATTCGAACCTGCGACCGCAGCAGTCGCGCGGTTCCGGACTGCAGCGCCAGAACCGCTAGACCACCGCAGCCGGCTATTGAAGAAGTGTCGACAAATAAGGTAAGGAATAATGAATAGTGGTTAGGGACTCTGACTTGTGAAAAAGGATGTTGGAAACCAAGAACCGTACTTTAAGAGTTATGAAATGTGTGTAAATACGTGAATGTATCACAATGCCGGCGAAAATTTTTTTGGACTCTGTTATATTCATAAGATTTTGTTTCTACACATCTGCAATGCAAATTCTTGACCTGTGAAATATTTTTATATGAGACTGTCACTGTAGCGGAAACTGCTCTCATAAATATTTCCGTAAGAAAGTTAAGTGACCTTCTGCATGTAATGCGTCGTGGGCACCCAGCTGTGCCAGCCACCTTGAAAAAAAAGCCATTAGGGTGTGTATTTCAGAGGCACAGGTAGAAAAAAAGAAAGGGGAGACCATTATCCTCGCTATTGATATTTCCTTGTTGAAAGCATACTGTGGAGCTCTTAATTTATGATATTTACTAAAATGCCTAATGAAACGATGAGAAACATTTCACGGCTATTGTCTTGCTAGTTGAGAAAAATGCCATATGGCTTGCTTTATGCATTTATTTACTCGTTTTGTTTAATATCATGTTTCTAGCTGCAGCAGCATTGGTTAAAATAAAATTTAATAGATGTACTAATATAAATATTTTATGCCTACCGATCCAGTAAATAATTTTATGATCTATTCAAAAAACGAAGGAGCATAAAAAGACGTTTCCCTTCACAGGAATTGCATACGGAATTTTCTTTTCAACTACTTGGTAATTTCTTTTGTAGAATAAATAGTGATGCATCACTCTAGTGTTAAGATGTGACATAGGTATTAAACATGGCCATTTTTACTGTAATATTTTTTCTGCTTGAGCTTTGTCATGTTTAGGTATAAGTTACTGCTATTTGCCAGGCATAGTGTTACTGAATTTGTCTTTGTGTTACTCTGCTAAGCCAGTTTACTACTGATTTATTTTTCTTGTTGCTGCACATTGGCTCATATTGGTTGTAATTTTGCATTGCTTGGTAATTTAGATATACTGTAGCTTGCTTTGCAATTTTCCATTTTTTTTGTCATTGCTGTTCATGTTAATTGTTTTGTGCTGCTGCATTGCCTCGTCCCTTAGTTTAGCATCTGAGCTCAGTAGATTTAAGTTAGCTTAAGAGGGGGTAGCCTATAAGAGAATGAGTTGCGATGAATTTGAAGAAATGCACTGAGAGGTTATACGAGAAAAATACAGAAAGCATGCTTGGATAGGATTTTTTTGGTGGAAACAAAGGTTGAAATAAGACGAAAGATCTATGGAATGAAGTTTTGGGTTGGACTGCAGTACCAAATGTTACACTGCAATAAAACAAAACCTGTCCTTTCCTTTTGTGTTATCCCACTATGTGTTTGTGTACCATTGAGTATTTGTGTTTTTCCTGTCTTTATGTGTTTAGCTGATGAGAGCTATGTTGTAGAATTTTTCTAATAGTCTGCTACATGAACTATGATGAGGAATACAAATATAATTTGCATTAATAATATGTTATTTACTTTGTAAAGATGTTTAGACATTATTTATTCTGTTTTGTTTTAATGCTCATGTGTGAAGTTGATGTTTCGCAAGTTATTCTGATCTTTTATGTATGTACTCATGTCATAATTCCTCTAACACTGATGTATATGTTATTTCTATTCTTTTGTAAAGCCTGTACTACAAATGTTATCTGTATTGTTATGTTCTTTAATGATGTATTTTGTACCTTTGTTACTGTATTTTTATGTAATAAAATCGTAATTGACACCAGTTCATCATATTATTAACTTGTAAGTTACATTTCACTGCACACGTTTCTGTTGGTCATAGTATATGGACAATATGTGAGAAGCAGGGACTGTTAGTGTTTGCACGTGTGTTAATAATTCAGCAAGGGACTGGATAACAGCATTGCTGGTTCTAAGGACAATTCCAAAAACTTTGTGAGTGCACAAGTGGTGGTTATGGACTTGCTATATTCTCTGCAAGACTCTTCGATGGTGATTGTGCACCTGCACAGTCGCAACAGATGGCTGCTAGCTATCTCTACAAGGACTGAAGTGGGTTTGCACCTTTGCTGACTCACCAATACCATTATTTCTACAAGGACTACAGTGGGTCTACACCATTGATGACCCACCAATACCATTATTTCTACAAGGACTACAGTGGGTCTACACCTTTGCTGACTCACCAATACCATTATTTCTACAAGGACTGCAGTGGGTCTGCACCTCTGGTGGCCCACCAATACCACAATCTCTACCAGGACTACAGTGGGCCTGTCCACAATTTCTACAAGGACTGCAGTGGGTCTGCACCTCTGGTGGCCCACCAATACCATACTCTCTACCAGGACTACAGTGGGTCTGCTCTGTGATGACCTACCTACCAATCTTCTTCAAAACGTCAAATGACTCTGCTGTGGGTTTGCTCTGTTGTGGCCCATTACCTGTCTGCATGTCAAGAGTCAGCACAGTCTTTCCGTTGGAAGGACAACACTACTTCTTCACGACTGCATGGAAATCCACTACTTCCATGTGCATTGTCTTTTACTGCTCAGACTTTGAGAAAACAAACTGCAGGTTTACTCTTATGATGAATGATCAGGACTGTCTTTATGGACTGTGAGAAAATTTTAACTTTTGACCAATATGGTATCAATAAGTGTGTGCATTTGATTTCTTTGTTATTGTATTTATGAAAAATTTTATCAAATCATTATTGGCCACTGCCCAAAACAATTTGTAAAATTTTTTGTGGGGAGCATGGGGGCTATGTAAGTAGGCCGTTTATGTTTCCTTATTGGCAACGTTACGTAGCGCTCTGTATGAAAATCACTGGCTGTGCTGTGTGGTCTGTAGCTAGTTTGCATTGTTGTCTGCCATTGTAGGGTTGGGCAGCGGCAGCTGGATGTGAACAGCGCGTAGCGTTGCGCAGTTAGAGGTGAGCCGCCAGCAGTGGTGGATGTGTGGAAGGAAATGGCGGAGTTTTGAAATTATATATATTATGACTATTAAGGTAAATACATTGTTTGTTCTCTATTAAAATCTTTCATTTGCTAACTATGCCTATCAGTAGTTAGTGCCTTCTGTAGTTTGAATCTTTTATTTAGCTGGCAGTAGTGGCGCTCGCTGTATTGCGGTAGTTCGAGTAATGAAGATTTTTGTGAGGTAAGTGATTTGTGAAAGGTATAGATTAATGTTAGTCAGGGCCATTCCTTTGTAGGGATATCTGAAAGTCAGACTGCGTTGCACTAAAAACTATTGTGTGTCAGTTTAAGCACAGTCTTGTACAATTTTTCTAAGGGGACGTTTCAACAGTACCGGGGTTAGGTGCCCACACGTTGCGTGCAACAAAGCCTCCTGTAGTTCCGTGGCTTCTACGTGTGCTTCCATAATTCTATTAGCAAGAAAACGGAGCAATTTAGCGATTATCAGCTTTGAATCGATGTTATCCACCCGGTGCTTGATTATACCCAAGTCGTGATTGGTTGTGTCGGCTATGGCCTTAATGTGGTACATCAAGGCCATGGCCATCTCCAACTGGTGGTACCCGCTTCGAAGATCCAAGGTTATGAAGTACCGACACTGACCCAAATTATCCAGAGTTTCAGTGATATTAGGCATTGGGTATGCATCCAATACAGTTTTTTGATTCAGGAAACGATAATCACAACAAAAACAATATGCCTTGCCCCCATCAGGTGATTTTTTACCCACTATTACCACAGGAGCGGACAAGGGACTACTACTAGTTTCTATTATCCCATCCCTAAGCTGTTGATTGGTAAATTCTTCCATGACAGGCTGTAAACTTTTTGGAACACGATATGGACGTTTATACACAGGTGCTTCATTCCCAGTGTGGTTGTAATGCTGAACTAACAGTGTGACGGGCAGTGGACCACTGACAGACTCTGACAGAATCTGCTGCGAAATCCCTATCCAGTTCACCTTCCACTATTATCTCCAGATTCGCTATTACATTACCCCATGCTAACTACACCTCTTCAAGGCCGAAATTATAAATACCAACAGGCACAACCTTTTTTCCTTCTTTCTCCCGCACGTAGGAGATGCTATGGCGCGTAAAACACTTCATTTTATCCAGCGGCTCATTCTTAGACAAATGTTCAATGACACACAATGAATTTACTGGCACACTAGCTCCAACATCTGCCCAGATTATTTTCCCTATACCCATCAGTGTAGTATCCCATGAGTTAACCCTAAGGGACCTGGTACACAATTTAGGTAGCCCAACTGACGTCTGGGCGGTTCCTTGTGACAGTAATGGTTTCTCTGCCACAGAACCTAGGCGAAATTGTATTCCAACCAGTTCTACTGTACGTCGTTCCTGGTTAACTTTTGCGTGATGCGCAACCAGGAAATCCAATCCGAGTATGACATCATTGCTGCTGCCAACAACTGGAAGTTCCTCATTTCCACTCGGAAGTTTAACACTGCTGATCCGAGTGACTTCACCTGTCCCCCCACTCACGTCACTTAACTCCCAGTGTGATGGTTTTAATTGTACTTTACTGAGTACATTTCTACTCGCCACAGATACCTGAGACCCGGTATCCAATAAAAATTTGCACGATCTGCCCCTCACCAAGCCGGTCAGAAAAAAGTCTGCCACTGATTCTGCACTAGCATTAATACTTACTAGTGGTGTTGCACAGTGGACACACTATCCCCTGCCCCATTTAACTGAGGGGGGTGAGGCCCACCTTGCAGTTTCCTATCATGTTTCTGCCAGGAGCCATTGCAATTACGCCCCCAATGACCCCAACATCTGCATTTCCTGCACTGGACTTCCTTGCAATTGCATCTAATGTGTCCCATATGACCACATCTGAAACATTTCATTTCTGCATTAAACACTGCTTTCCTGTCCCATGTCTTCGTTACTGCTTCACTTTCCTCTAACGCAACAGCGATTGCAACTGCCTCATTTAGAGTCTTAGGGAATTCCATCCTAATCTTGCGGGAGGTTTTGGGTTGTATTCCCTGCAAAAATGCGTCTAGTGCGCTCTTCAGCTTCCTGCAGAATAGCTTCATTAACCCTACCGGAATCCGTTAGCTCATAGGTATCAACATTAATTTTTCGAATTCGATCTACAAAAGCTTCTATTGATTCCTCAATCCTTTGATACATTCTATTCAATTGTTTCCGAGAATATCTATATGTAATTTTCCTCTGATACCTTTCAAGTAACCCTTTTTTGAATACTTCAGATGTCCGAGCATCCTTTAATTCTTCATGGCATGTAACATACGCCCTGGCATCCACAGTTACTTTCAACTTAGCCACATGCAAAAGTGTTTCTGCACCCCAATTTCCCAATTTAGCGACCATGCTAAGGTTCTAAAAAAAATCATAACATCCTCCCCAGCTTTTCCGAAAAAGGGGTGACCAAAGATGCAGCATTAGTGTCAAGAATTACTGCATCAACAGGAAACCACTCTTTGCTCGCATCTTCAGACTGAGCAAGCTCTATCTCTAATTCCAACACTCACTCAAGTAGCTGAATAGCCATCTCAGCTGACACAGACTGTACCAGCTATCGAATCAATACTACCGTAAGCCCAAAAAGAATAACAGGAAGGGAAGACAGACTATGCTACAGGTTCAGACAAACTACCAAACAAAAAATTGGCACTTCTTTGTCATGTTGCAGGAGTTTCTGATCCATTGCTGCCCTTCTCAGGTGCCACAAATCCTCATCAATTACCAGCCACAACTTCCTCCAAATCCAGGGAGGAGACCACTACTGTCACCAATTGTAACATGAGTGTGTGATGCGCAGGTTGTCCGTCTGACACCACGTGTAATAGGATGACCTGAACGGTTGACGTGGTTCGGGTTGTACGGCGTTTTTAGCAATGTTCCTCTTTATTGTTGATTCTTCCAATACATTTTCCAGTAGCTCAGCCCCACCGCACATGTCGTGGTGGAGACATGCTGATGCACGCAGCCTGGGGAACGCAACGCCATGCTCGGTCAGCGGCTGCACAGCCTGTAGGAGGTTAGCAGCACGAGGCCCGGCCTAGCTCGCCTCCTGCAGATTTTATGGTTCGTGATGACGCCCGGAGTCGTCGGTGCAGCAGCGAGCAACGCCCTCTGCCGGCCAGTCCTGGAGGACAGCGTCACTGATGACAACGACGTAACAGCGACCGATCGCCCAATCGGTCGAACCAATGCTGACGCCCACCTCTGATGCCCTTAAATAGTGCAGACCGCTGCTGAATCCGCTGGTTCCACGGCGCCCTGTTTATTAGAATGTTCTCGATGAGTTGTCTAACGCAACCGCGCCACACGCGGCCCGCGCCTGCGTGATTCTGCTAATGCTGCGTTCTGGCTCTTGTTGGCTGCCGCGCACGTACACACATACTGACGCTCGTTGCAAAACTATGTCACCTGCATAACGCGCCGGCCAGCCTTCGTCCGCCGTCTGCCAGGAGGCTGGTGCATCGCGCACCGAAACACACTAAATCACAATTTCGCACTACATTTCCTAAAAATAACCCCTTGTCCTCTACACCCCGCATGGGTCTGGCTATATATCTGACAGTTGTGATCGACGGCCTTGTAATCAAAAAGTATCCCATAGGAAATGCGTCATCCTCCTGTCCACCAAGATCTTACCGACACGTAATACCTACATTATCATCACCGCTGTGCAAGAAGTGTTTATTCACTTCGTTATTCAGACTCGATGGGATGGCACGCTACGATTTCCAACAACACTTCCGAGAAGTGCCAGGAAGTTTCAACACTTCCGAGAAATAAAGTGTAGTAAATTCCAGAACTGCTCCAATGATGTCTTCAGGCACAGAGAAAATTAATGGTAGCCTCATTTTACACAGGTAAAACAGAAAGATGAAACGTGAAGTAGATGCAGCTTGCGACAGTATTACACGTTCTGAAATTCCACTTTGATGGAATTTGTAAAATAGTGATTCAGTTTCCGAAGAATAAATATTCTTCCTGCGGTGAAATCAAGTGCGTACTTGGAGCCTCAGAGGAGATGCTATATCTGAAATGGCATTGGGAGAGCCTACGCTGTTGGCCTAATGAGAGTAGGAATTAACTTCTGGATATAGTTATCGTGGAAGTATTGCAATTCCAAACTGAGTACATCATGACGCAGGAATGAGATTTGCCGAGCATCCGGAGGTGCACCAGAAGTTACGTGAAACGTAGATAACCGCCGCAGAACCATCAGAAGCTTGGTGCACCCAGTGAGGCGGGCCAGATGCTGCTTTTAGCATAGACCTTAGCTGACACTGACGTAAACATAGTACGAAAGCAACAGAATTTTAATGTCATCGGAAAAACACAATTTTTATTTATTTCTCTGTGAACTTCAATTTCCTTTCAAAATTTTTCCTCATTATTCTTAACAGTTTTCTCAATGAACAGACTGAATAACGACGGACTACAACACTCTCGCACTGCCTTCTCACCAACTGAAACCCTTCACGTCCTTCAACCACAGTCTGGTTTTTATACAAACACTAAACAACCTTTCACTTCCCGTATTTTACTTCGGCAGCCTTCAGAATATCACTGTGTCTTCCAGTCAATGTATTCAAATCTTTTCTCCAAATCGATGAATACTAGGCCCTATTTTCTAAGAGAGGGTCAGTACTGCCTCACGTGTAGCTATATTTCTCCAGAATTCAAACTTATCGTCCCTGAGTTCGGCTTCCACTGTACTTTTCTTCGATACTTGTGTATGTAACTTGTATCTGTTTTTTGCAACAATGACTAATCAGACCAATAGTTCGGTAATAATTCCGTCTGTCATTAACTGCTGCCTTTGGCACTGGAATTATTACGTTCTTCTTGAAGTCTGAGGGTATTTTTTCTGTACTCTACATCTTGCATACGCAATGGTATAGATTGTCATGGTATTTTCTACTGAGGATTCCAAGAGTTTTGAGGAAACGGTCTTGTATTCCAAACGCCATGTTTCGAACAACGTGATTCAGTGCTCTGTCGGATCAATTTAATATCTCATGTGTTATCCAAAGACTTAAACAGTCTTTGGATAACAAGTGAGATGCTGAACAGAACTGACAGAGCAGTGAATGAAACGACGGTCCCTCGAACTTACTTAGACCTTTGGTAGAGAATAGCATAACAAACTATTCCATTGGATGTGCAAAATATAGGGCATAGGCGAAATACTTTCAGACTTCAAGAAGAACATAATAATTGCAGTACCAAAGGTGGCATTTACCTCTGCAGAAGCAGCAAAAGCACCAACAACAAGTTTGCAAATCTGTAAGCGTTTTTACTTTTAGATCTGCAGGGTACTGAATGAAGGTAGAAATAAAAAATATAAGTTTCCTAGAGATTTCTTTACCTCCTGTTGCTCTGCCTGAGTGTATCTTAGTTGCAGAAGAAGTAAAATTCTTTTCTCCTGATTTCAAACGACAGCAATCACAGTCGTTTCTTTGAAGGAGGAACACTACACGGCTGAGCTAGCGGGAAACTGTCGCATGGATCTCTCTCTTAATCTCAGTGATGGCCAAAATGGGTGGTATGCAATGTAAAAGATCAAAGTGGGTATGCAACAGCCATTCAGAATATCTCTATCCCTAAATTTGCTTTCTGTATTTAGCCTTCTAGCAAAAAATGGATTTAGTTCAGACAGGAGTTTACATTCAGGTAAACGAACAATATACAGTGAGAGTTATTTCCAGAAATAATTACAACAGAAAATGAAGAGTTGGGCGACCAAAATAATTGCCCCTAACCTTAATTTATGATGTTTAAGCGGCAGTCTGTTAATCTGAAAACTATTCTAAATTTCATTTATCTTCAACTTCTAGTTACAGAGGTGGAAATAAAGTTCATGCCTGTTCCATATCTTCAAGAACAAGTAAGAGACTCATAAGATACAGCTCTTTCCTCTCTGTTAGAGGACATATTTGGCAACACTGTGACCTTCGACTTAGTTTCTGGAGTGGGAGAGAGTTGTCTTGATACATTCACGTGATCTTCCCTTGTCGAGCTGAGTAAATATTCTGAATGTCTCTTGCATAAGGGATCACATAGAGATAGAATATTTATATATTTGACCCCAGGAAGCTCGTTCCTCTGAAAGCTCGTTCAAAGCTGAAAATACAACCACACCAGTCTTTTAAATTGTGTACTATCCACCCTGGCCATCACTGGGGCAAAGAGAGAGCTCCATGTGACTTTTGTCCGCGAGCTCAGCAGTAAAGTGACAGCTGTTGGTTGATATCTCGTTGGAGACAAGAGAATAGCTCCTTCTGTGATTGAGGTACACTCAGACAGGGCGACAGTAAAAAAAAAAGCACTCCGTCGTCAAGCCACGAGTGGCCTACCGGGATCATCCGACCGCCGTATCATCCGCGGTGGAGGATGCGGATAGGAGGGGCATAGGGTCAGCACACCACTCTCCTGGCCGTAAGATAGTATTCTTGATCGAAGCCGCTACTATTCGGTCGAGTAGCTCCTCAATTGGCATCACTAGGCTGTGTGCACCCCGAAAAATGGCAACATCGCATAGCGGCCTGTATGGTCACCCATCCAAGGGCTGGCCACGCCAGACGATGCTTAACTTTGGTGATCTCACGGGAACCGGTGTATCCACTGCGGCAAGGCCGTTGCCCCACACCGAGCGACAATGAGTAAAGAAATTTTTAAGAGTCTTCTCCCTCATAAGTTTTCTTTCTGTCACCACTCATCACCCTGTAGATCTAAAAGTGAAAAACTAACAGAGTTGCACACTTGTTGTTGCTGCTTTTTATGCTTCTGGAGAGATAAATTTTAGCTTTTTTATGAAGAAACAATTGTAGTGACTTAATTTGGGCACCGAATAATTTATTAACTGAATTTAGTTACTTGTCTGCCCGCACTGCTACACTTCCAAGTTTTCGTGGTAGTCCTGTAGTGATGCATGATAGTCCTCTGGTCCTACAACACAATGACCGTGGACTGTACGTGGTCACAGACGGTGGATAATGTGTTCCTAATTCGTGACGATCTGAGGGCTTTTGTCTAATGAGCACCTCGTTCCGTTGTAGAAGACGATTATTTTAAGGTTCACATGTTAATCTGCAATTCGTTTGTACTAGTACAGTGTGCAGTCTATGGATTTTTTTGTTAGTTGATTGACCACAACAGATAAACACAAGAAATAAGTTAACCATCAGCGATATTGTCTCCCATATTATCGAACATTCACTATACTCATTCGCTTCCGTCATTTTCTCCACATCTTCTTGAGTTCTTATGTTTGGCTATTGAAAGGATATCCTTACGCTGACTGCTTTCTGATTTTCTTTTTTGGGTCATCAGTCTTCTGACTGGTTTGATGCGGCCCGCCACGAATTCCTCTCCTGTGCTAACCTCTTCATCTTAGAGTATCACTTGCAACTATGTCCTCAATTATTTGCTGGATATATTACAATCTCTGTCTTACTGTTCAGTTTTTGCCCTCTACAGCTTCCTCTAGTACCATGGAAGTCATTTCTCATGTCTTAACAGATGTCCCTTCTCCTTTTCAGTGTTTTCCACATATTCCTTTCCTCTCCGATTCTGCGCAGAACATCCTCATTCCTTACCTTATCAGTGCACCTAATTTTCAACATTCGTCTGTACCACCACATCTAAAATGCTTCTAGTCTCTTCTGTCCGGTTTTCCCACAGTCCATGTTTCACTACCATACAACTCTGTACTCCAGACGCACATTTTCAGAAATTTCTTCCTCTAATTAAGGCCGATATTTGATATTAGTAGACTTCTCTTGACCTGGAATGTCCTTTTTGTCATTGCTAGTCTGCTTTTGATGTCCTCCTTGCTCCGTCAGTCATTGGTTATTTTACTGCATAGGTAGCAGAATTCCTTATCTTCATCTACTTCGTGTCCATCAGTCCTGATGTTAAGTTCCTCGCTGTTCTCATTTCTACTACTTCTCATTTTCTTCGTCTTTCTTCTATGTACTCTCAATCCGTACTCTGTACTCATTAGACTGTTCATTCCGTTCAGCAGATGATGTAATCCTTCACTTTCACTCGAGATAGCAATGTCACCAGCGAATCGAGTCACTGATATCCTTTCACCCTGAATTTTAATTCCACCTTTCTTTTATTTCCATCATTGCTTCCTCGATGTACTGGTTGGGCAGTAGGGGCGAAAGGCTACATCCTTGTCTTAGACCGTTTCTAATGCGAGCACTTCGTTCCTGGTCGCCCACTCTTATTATTCCCTCTTGGATGTTGTACATTCTGTATATGACCCGTCTCTCCATATAGCTTACCCTAACGTTTTTCAGAAATTCGAATATCTTGCACCATTTTACGTTGTCGAGTGCTTTTTCCAGGTCGAAAAATCCTATGAACGTGTCTCGATTTTTCTTTAGCCTTGCTTCCATTATTAACCGCAACGTCAGCATTGCCTCTCTCATACCTTTACCTTTCCTAAAGCCAAGCTGACCGTCATCCAGCGCATCCTCAATTTTCGTTTCCATTCTTCTCAATGTTATTCTTGTAAGCAACTTGGATGCATGAGATTTTAAGCTGATTGTGCGGTAACTCTCGCAATTTTCAGCTCTTTTCGTCTTCGGAATTGTGTGGATGATGCTTTTCCGAAAGTCAGCTGGTATGTCGCCAAACTCATACGTTTCTACACACCAACGTGAATAGTCCTTTTGTTGCCACTTCCTCCAGTGATTTTAGAAAGTGTGATGGAATGTTATCCATCCCTTCAGCCTCATTTGATCTTAAGTCCTCCAAAGCTCTTTTAAATACTGATTCTAATATTGAATTCCCTGTCTCTTCTAAATCGACTCCTGTTTCTTCTTCAATTACAGCAGACAAATCTTCCTCTTATGGATGCTTTCAGTTTATTCTTTCCACCTACACTCTCTCTCCTTTGCATTTACCAGTGGAATTTCCGTTGCACTCTTAATGTTATCGACCTTGCCTTTAATGTCATGTTTTGACTTTCCTGTATGCTGAGTCTGTCCTTCCGACAGTCATTTCTTTTTCGACGTCTTCACATTTCGTCTTAGCTTCCCTGCACTTCCTATTTATTTCATTCCTCAGTGACTTGTATTTCTGTATTCCTGAGTTTCACGGAGCGTTTCTGTACTTCCTCCTTTCATCGATCAATTGAAATATTTCTTCTGTCACCCACGCTTTCTTCGCAGTTACCTTATTTGTACCTATGCTTCGCAACTTCAGTGACGGCCCTTTTTAGAGATATCCATTCCTCTTCAACTGTACTGTCTACTGAAATATTCCTTATTGCTGTATCTACAGCCTTAGAGAACTTAAACCGTATCTCGTCATTCCTTAGTACTTCCGTATCCCACTTCTTTGCGTATTGATTCTTCCTGACTAATGTCGTAAACTATGACTTGTATCTGAAATATAATTACGAATAAAGTTCAGACGCAGTGACTTTAAATCTAACATCACAAATAAAGAGCTGGCCGAATTATTTGGAAAGTCCTACTCTTAAGTAAGTTAATATTACTCTGTTACAGCAGTTTTCCTCAAGAATGCTTTCATTGGCACCACCTCTAACATACAATAAAGAAATAAGAATACAGAATAACACTGATTAGCAAACACGAACATCCACAAGTATTTTTGATAAGTTTCGAAATCAGATACTGGATTGTAAGGCGTACCCAGGAGAAGATATAGACTCAGATTACAATATAGTAGTGGTGACGAGAAGCGTCACCACTACTATATTGTAATCTGAGTCTATATCTTCTCCTGGGTACGCCTTACAATCCAGTATCTGATTTCGAAACTTATCAAAAATACTTGTGGATGTTCGTGTTTGCTAATCAGTGTTATTCTGTATTCTTATTTCTTTATTGTATGTTAGAGGTGGTGCCAATGAAAGCATTCTTGAGGAAAACTGCTGTAACAGAGTAATATTAACTTACTTAAGAGTAGGACTTTCCAAATAATTCGGCCAGCTCTTTATTTGTGATGTTAGATTTAAAGTCACTGCGTCTGAACTTTATTCGTAATTATATTTCAGATACAAGTCATAGTTACAAAAATGAGAATAAAACTCATGGGCTATACTTTAGATATTTCGGCTGCCAGTCATTGCGATAGCTGACAGCTTTGCCGCGTCTTCGAAAGGAAAGCTTCCCAGGTGCTAGCCAGTTCATCCCATCAGTTGAGCGAACGTGTTTTTTCTGTCACCAGTCTAATGGAGAATTGACAACATAGAAGAAAACGTTCGACAACTACATGACCTCCGATTTACAATCTATTGTTGTTCATAATTGCCCATCTAAATTCACTTGATATTTCGTTGTAATTTCCGATAAATTAATTGAATGGTTCTTACTTAAGGTGTAACACTGGGACGTCAAATTTATTATTTGATTCCAGGAAGGTCATTCCACACAGAATCTATAACTAATCTCAAATTTAAAATTACTAATTATCTATTTTAATGAGGAATACCGCAGTGTGTGAGAATTGTTAGCACCACCAGCGCTCTAGCTATGTGATAAAGAAGCTGCTTTCTGCAGGGAACGCTGCGTTAGCAGTACGTTCTAATCTCTCTAGAGTTATCCACATTTTGTCTACTTTTCAGTTCTTCTCTTAGCTAGCTTTAAACTTCGAGATTGAAAACAAGTAAGGAAATTTCAACTTCATCATCCCAAGTCTCACTGCAATTAGGTGTAATACCTCCTACATCTAAAGCTGAAAAATTTTAAAAATTGTGACCTTACATCCTTGTTCAAATTTGTATATTTCCGTTTGTACCGGCACACACCTCAGTTTCTTCTGAATACACTATTGACCGTGTGGGGGATTAAATGATTTGTTAACTGGGTTTCTTTTTGTGTCTACTCTCGCCCCGAGATTTACATATTTTCGTAGTAATCGCGAGATTCTTCTTGGGTAGGACACAGGCCTTCACGTAGACGGACCATATCGCGGTCAAAAGTGCTTAATACCTTTCGAATGCGTAATGTTTTGTGCAGTCTCGTGTTACAGATACAGCTTGTTTCATTTCATTAGACTTTAGTCGTAAGGGTATCCTGGTAACTTGCAATTCATTTGCATTAGAGCAGAGTACATTTTTGTACCTGAATATAACAGAAAAATGTAAGAGAGAAAATAATAACTAAAAATATATTACTTCACAACAATGACAGAGTCTCATGATGCTCAGGCAATGTCTGGCTTCCCCATCTTTAGAAGGTTGCGCTGTTTGGAGACAAAGATGTTGACAATCCATGTTTAAAGTGCATTTTCATCCACAAAGAAATTATTTTTTGTTTGTTCAATAAGGAGGAGAGAGGTAAACGTTTGAGGTTGCTACCACAAAAGATTTTCGGTAGGGATTGTGTTTCAGCCACGCTCTTGGGTAGGTTCTTTTGTGAAATCAGCTTAGTGTAGACAGGCGTTCTCTTAGAGTCTACCGAGCGAGGTGGCGCAGTGGTTAGACACTGGACTCGCATTCGGGAGGACGACGGTTCAATCCCGCGTCCGGCTATCCTGATTTAGGTTTTCCGTGATTTCCCTAAATCACTCTAGGCAAATGCCGGGATGGTTCCTCTGAAAGGGCACGGCCGACTTCCTTCCCCATCCTTCCCTAATCCGATGAGACCGATGACCACGATGTCTGGTCTCCTTCCCCAAAACCAACCAACCAACCATCTTAGAGTCTTAGAGCAGTAACACTAGTTGCAGTTTCCTTAGCAGCTTTTCATATGTTGCGACCGCAGGGTGTCTCAGTGGTTGACAAACTGACGCCAACTACCATGGACACACATCTGAGGCGCAGGTCTTAACGAAAAACTTCTTTTTTGTTCCACTAAACGCTAAAAGTTTCATTTTTGATACTCACGTAAACGTATCCTTGTCTTAACGTCCTCCTATAGGTTTCCCAATATTTCCTTAAATCTACCTTTGTTTGACATTCGTAATTCCTCTATCACTAAGTATTTTTCTCGTGAACGGTTAGAGGTATCAAGTTCTGAATTGTGTCAAATACTAAGGCCTATGGTCCATTATTGGTTTAAATAACTTGTAAGACTGCGCAGTAAAGTGAGAGGACGCTATGTGACACATGTTTGGATATTCTCAACCTCAGGCATCAAATCCCGTGGATTAACATGCTGTTCTTGATGGTCTAGAAGTATAGGGCGTGCCTGCAAACCGACACGTCGCAAAATCGAGTATGGGATGGATCACAGATTTTTCAGCCATCGTTTTAACGTAGCACTCATATCTCAACGACATGAGGAGTTGTAAGTCACAACTCTTGGTTCCGATTCCACATTAAATTGTACGTCCCTTCTCCCCGGTTGGAGGTCACTGGGAGACTACGCGTACGCAAATCGCCAAAGTGGCGTCCACTTTGCACCAGGGCACTGAGCCACACGAAGAATTATTATCATTATTTTTGTTATTATCATCTATGAACATAACCAGGTTTCGACGCAAAACTCACAGCGTGTGTGGTACCCGCAATTGTCTTCATTTTTCTTTTGTTTAAATGAGGTTACCCCTGGTATGTTACATACTCCAAGACTCTTTACATAATGTACTGCACGAGAAAACGTCACCGTGCTCTTGACTATGTAATTGTATGAAACGAAATGCGGTTTAGAGACCTAAAGATGACGGTGTGTTCGATGTATGGCCTTTGCATTTAAAGTAGCCCATATTTATGAGCAGACCGTAAATACATAAATCAGGATGGACTCACAAGCGGAAAACAACACTTCCTGCTGAAATTCCCGCATCCTACCATTTTTCCAGGTCGTGCAGCTGGCTGTTACGTGATTTTATTTCAGTGATCACAAAATCAAGTCAAAAGCGTGCATTGGGTATCCAAGGCAACAAGTCAATATCGATGTGGCCGAACAAGGATATGAATATTTCGACCAGGTTGTAATCATCCTCGAGGAAATCAGAATTCTCCTTCATTGTGCAGCATCCTTCTTCACGACACAGTCTTAAGTCAAGGCTCTGCGTAAACTGGTGGTCTGTTCAGATGATTGTAGCTACGTATGCTTAAGGTCTTGGTTCGATTCACGCATAAGGCAACCCTTTTTAAGAAGCACAAAGAGACTGTCTTTACTTTTGGTTACGCCGGTTGAACAACATAGGGTTGCACCGTGTTTCCAAATCCACATTTAACACGACGTCCAAATGGTTCAAATGGCTCTGAGCACTATGGGACTTAACATCTGAGGTCATCAGTCCCCTAGAACTTAGAACTACTTAAACCTAACTAACCTAAGGACATCACACACATCCAAGCCCGAGGCAGGATTCGAACCTGCGACCGTAGCAGTCGCGTGGTTCCGGACTGAAGCGCCTAGAACCTCTCGGCCACACTGGCCGGCGACACGACGTCCCTGCGTCGCTACGTCTTTGTGGAGAGTCGGTGTGGGATGGGCGATGGAAGAGGCACAAGTCAAGCCAAGCTGACATTCTGTCACCATTAAGATTTCTTACACGAGAATTTTTTTTTATTAATGAACCCGGCGCCAAGTAAGGTCACAGGGTACTTACTTTTTAGAGTAACTTGAGATATCGAAAATAATTTTGCTGGACTGCAATTCGATCTCACATTTCCCCGTTCGCTGGGTTCGATCCTTTAGAGACGATATAGTTCCATCGTGTCATTCTTTCACCAATATTCCGAACTACTCAACGACTCTACGAGGAGCGCGTGTCTGGGTTCAAATTATGGTCTGTCACAATGCTTTCTTCCCGATCATTTCAAACTGTTGCATGAGCACATCACACTACAGGTGTGAAACTATTTTTAACACCTCTCCATGTGTTGACAGCAATAACGATGGGTGCAGGTTTGATTATCAGTCAGACTCACAACTTTGTGTCGAATCATTTCAGGTTCAAACATACCATTCTTCGTTATTGATGAAAAGAATTCGATAGTCAACGTCTCTTTGTGTGTAGTCATCAACGATGATGTGTGCAGGGATCGACTCTCATCAGCAGATAACTTTTCGTCATGTTATTTTCACTTGAGACATGTGTACAAATCGCTACTGGGAAAATAAACCGACTTTAAACGTCTATTTGTGGCTAGAAGTCAACATTGGCAAGTGCAGGGATCGAATTTCGGTAGGCAACACTTTTTATCTCTTTAGTTTCAGTCATCTCGCAATTGGAATTACGATTTATAACATTACACTGTACTTAGTTAACAACTCGATTATTTGCTGAGTTACAATCTCTGTCAAACACAAAAAACTTTATGCCATGTGATTTCAAGTGTACACGCTCACACTCTTCGTTATTTGTGACGGAAAACATATTTACAATCTTCTGCAGTTAGTTAAAAAGAACAATAATTGCTGGTTTGGAATCCCAGGTCCCAGTCCAGTACAAAAATTTTCCTCATAGTTTTTCAGATTGAAACTTGTTTTTTGAAATGTGATTTAGTGTAATAAATCTACGTTTCCAATCGTAAATTTTTATGGGTAATGGTGATGCTTTTGTTACAAAAAGTGTCAGGATTCTCCCTAATACAAGGAAAGAAAGATTATTAAATAATCTAGAAAAACTGAAATACCCACCCATATGATAAAACTACTGAACAACATACTTAATGAACAAACAGAGTTATTGAATAAGATATATATAAAAGTTAACAGCATTTTAATCAAATAATTTTGGTTTTGGAGTCCCTGAATGTTAAATTTTCTAATGTGCAGTTATATGTTGTATTGCTTTCCAATTTTTTACATTTTGTATGTTCCACCTTCACATGAAAATTGTCAAATTGTAATTTATATAGTTATATAATTATGTGAATGTATGTCACAGATATACATAAATTTGATTTTAGAAGTAACAAAAAAGGGTAACACAGATGCCTTCATCTGTCTGTCCATGTTTACCCAATATGACAGTTATGTCAAATATGATCAAGAATTGTTGCTGCCTAATATTTGACAGCAGTAACATAGATTACGACCGTACTATGTTACAGGATATACTTCATATATGCACAGGGTAGTCCATTGATCGTGACCGGGCCAAATATCTCACGAAATAAGCGTCAAACGAAAAAAACTACAAGGAACAAAACTTGTCTAGCTTAAAGGGGGAAACCCGATGACACTGTGGTTGGCCCACAAGATGAGGCCTATGTACAGTCTTAGACATAAAAACTGACCACCGGCCGGCTGCCACAGAGATTAAGTCCGAGTCGTTCACTTAAGGTGGCCAATAAAACTGACCGCCCCTGACAACTCTAAGTCCGGCCATCCGCACAATCTGGCAACACTGTAAGATGCGGAAGTGTTAGGAGGAAGTGTTGTCTAATTCCGAGATCTTCTCGGGTTGTGTCAGCCCATGGTCTAGTGGCAGTCTGCCGTCGGCAGTGCTGCGAGGCGGTCACGCCCCAGAGCGCAGCGGGCGAGGCGCGCACGGTGTGTTTGTGTTTACTTCGGTCGCTGTAAGTGCCGTTTTCCCTTCTAGATCACCATGGCGCACAACTATCGGTTCAAACGGTTCAGATGGCTCTGAGCACTATGGGACTTAACAGCTGCGGTCATCAGTCCCCTTGAACTTAGAACTACTTAAACCTAACTAACCTAAGAACATCACACAAAGCCATGCCCGAGGCAGGATTCGAACCTGCGACCGTAGCAGTCGCGCGGTTCCGGAGTGAGCGCCTAGAACCGTGGCCGACACAACTATCGGAAGAAGACATTACGTTTCAACTTTTGTTCCGACTTCGCCCGACCCAAGGCCCTGGAGGTAGAACGATTTATTCGCAAAGAAGTTAAAATACCACCAACGGATCTAATTGGTATCCACTTGTTCATAGTTAGCAGTACCGTCTACGTCAAACTGATCAACGATGCGGCGTGCGACAAGATGCTTCAAGAGGCAAAACGTGGACTGCGCTTCTGTCATTCCGACGGCAACGTCGGGCCCGTTACCGTCGATCACGCAGGTCTCGGCACACGAACGATAAGGATCTTCGAACTGCCGTTCGAACTACCTGCAGACGTCGTCATCGAGGCGCTCCGTCCCTATGGCAACGTTCTGGAACATGTTGCCGAACGATGGGTACAATTTCAAACCTATCCCGTTTTAAAAGGTGTTAGACAGGTCCGCAACGAGTTGCAGAAACACGTGCCTTCCTATCTACGTATCGGAGGCTGCCGTGCTATTATAATGTACGACGGCCAACCTCGGTCCTGTTCCGGTTGCGGGAAAGAAGGTCACGTACGGTCTGAATGCATTCAACGACGTTTCGCGCAGCTCCCGTTGCCGGAAGCGTCCGTGACACCACGATGACCGCCCTAACGGTCACTTACGCAACGGCTCTCGCCACGTCTACAGTTTCGTCCAGTCCGTCGCCCGGTCCTTCCTATCGGCACGTCCCACCGTCCCAGTCACCTATGGACGGTGCGGACGTCCCACCTGACAACCTTGCCGCCGAACAGGCTCCCGCACCGGACGCTGAGGAGAACAGTACTTCTTCACAACACCTGTTTGTCAATTTCATTGTACCCACCGACGCCTTCGAACCAGGTCGACGCTCCTCCTTACCGTCGTCCGACACTGAGGAACACGTGCGCAAACAACGCTCGCCACGTAGGCGCAAACGCCGTCGCCGTTCACCCACGGGCTCTCACATCGTCGCCACCCGCGACAACGAAGACGACATCCAACCAGCCGACATTTCCACGCAGAGATCGGCGGACAGCTTTCACGATGAACAAGACGTTTCGCAGGACGGGACAACCATGGAGGTCGCCACGCACAATGTAACGATCGGTGCGCAGGTTGAGACGCCTGTCTCCCCGCCGACAGCTCCAGATCTCTCTCACCACGACGCAGTTAGCATGGACATTGGACAGACCCACAGCACAGGAGAATGGGCCGACGACATTGAGGAAGATACGCCCCCTCCTCCGGATGAATTGCCTCCGCCGGACAAGGCTGCCTGTTAACGTCAAGAGAGAGGCACTGCAGCTGATGGGACGGGACTTCCTGTCGGTGCCCTCTTCATACTTCCCTTGGTGACGGTAGATACGCGTCCACCGCCACTGAAACAAACGTACCGCTTCGCCACCCTGAACATCAACATGATCGGCACTGCACCCAGGCTGCAACTCCTATGTGACATGCTTCGGGCCTCTGACGTCGACGTCGCCCTTCTTCATCTACATCTACATCTACATTTATACTCCGCAAGCCACCCAACGGTGTGTGGCGGAGGGCACTTTACGTGCCACTGTCATTACCTCCCTTTCCTGTTCCACTCGCATATGGTTCGCGGGAAGAACGACTGTCTGAAAGCCTCTGTGCGCGCTCTAATCTCTCTAATTTTACATTCGTGATCTCCTCGGGAGGTATAAGTAGGGGGAAGCAATATATTCGATACCTCATCCAGAAACGCACCCTCTCGAAACCTGGCGAGCAAGCTACACCGCGATGCAGAGCGCCTCTCTTGCAGAGTCTGCCACTTGAGTTTGTTAAACATCTCCGTAACGCTATCACGGTTACCAAATAACCCTGTGACGAAACGCGCCGCTCTTCTTTGGATCTTCTCTATCTCCTCCGTCAACCCGACCTGGTACGGATCCCACACTGATGAGCAATACTCAAGTATAGGTCGAACGAGTTAAGCCACCTCCTTTGTTGATGGACTACATTTTCTAAGGACTCTCCCAATGAATCTCAACCTGGTACCCGCCTTACCAACAATTAATTTTATATGATCATTCCACTTCAAATCGTTCCGCACGCATACTCCCAGATATTTTACAGAAGTAACTGCTACCAGTGTTTGTTCCGCTATCATATAATCATACAATAAAGGATCCTTCTTTCTATGTATTCTCAATACATTACATTTGTCTATGTTAAGGGTCAGTTGCCACTCCCTGCACCAAGTGCCTATTCGCTGCAGATCTTCCTGCATTTCGCTACAATTTTCTAATGCTGCAACTTCTCTGTCTACTACAGCATCATCCGCGAAAAGCCGCATGGAACTTCCGACACTATCTACTAGGACATTTATATATATTGTGAAAAGCAATGGTCCCATAACACACCCCTGTGGCACGCCAGAGGTTACTTTAACGTCTGTAGACGTCTCTCCGTTGATAACAACATGCTGTGTTCTGTCTGCTAAAAACTCTTCAATCCAGCCACACAGCTGGTCTGATATTCCGTAGGCTCTTACTTTGTTTATCAGGCGACAGTGCGGAACTGTATCGAACGCCTCCCGGAAGTCAAGAAAAATAGCATCTACCTGGGAGCCTGTATCTAATATTTTCTGGGTCTCATGAACAAATAAAGCGAGTTGGGTCTCACACGATCGCTGTTTCCGGAATCCATGTTGATTCCTACATAGTAGATTCTGAGTTTCCAAAAACGACATGATACTCGAGCAAAACACATGTTCTAAAACTCTACAACAGATCGACGTCAGAGATATAGGTCTATAGTTTTGCGCATCTGCTCGACGACCCTTCTTGAAGACTGGGACTACCTGTGCTCTTTTCCAATCATTTGGAACCTTCTGTTCCTCTAGAGACTTGCGGTACACGGCTGTTAGAAGGGGGGCAAGTTCTTTCGCGTATTCTGTGTAGAATCGAATTGGTATCCCGTCAGGTCCAGTGGACTTTCCTCTGTTGAGTGATTCCAGTTGCTTTTCTATTCCTTGGACACTTATTTAGATGTCAGCCATTTTTTCGTTTGTGCGAGGATTTAGAGAAGGAACTGCAGTGCGGTCTTCCTCTGTGAAACAGCTTTGGAAAAAGGTGTTTTGTATTTCAGCTTTACGCGTGTCATCCTCTGGTTCAATGCCTTCATCATCCCGGAGTGTCTAGATATGCTGTTTCGAGCCACTTACTGATTTAACGTAAGACCAGAACTTCCTAGGATTTTCTGTCAAGTCGGTACCTAGTATTTTACTTTCGAATTCACTGAACGCTTCACGCATAGCCCTCCTTACGCTAACTTTGACATCGTTTAGCTTCTGTTTGTCTGAGAGGTTTTGGCTGCGTTTAAACTTGGAGTGAAGCTCTCTTTGCTTTCGCAGTAGTTTCCTAACTTTGTTGTTGTACCACGGTGGGTTTTTCCCGTCCCTCACAGTTTTACTCGGCACGTACCTGTCTAAAACGCATTTTACGATTGCCTTGAACTTTTTCCATAAACAGTCAACATTGTCAGTGTCGGAACAGAAATTTTCGTTTTGATCTGTTAGGTAGTCTGAAATCTGCCTTCTATTACTCTTGCTAAACAGATAAACCTTCCTCTCTTTTTTTATATTCCTATTAACTTCCATATTCAGGGATGCTGCAACGGCCTTATGATCACTGATTCCCTGTTCTGCACATACAGAGTCGAAAAGTTCGGGTCTGTTTGTTATCAGTAGGTCCAAGATGTTATCTCCACGAGTCGGTTCTCTGTTTAATTGCTCGAGGTAATTTTCGGATAGTGCACTCAGTATAATGTCACTCGATACTCTGTCCCTACCACCCGTCCTAAACATCTGAGTGTTCCAGTCTACATCTGGTAAATGGAAATCTCCACCTAAGACTATAACATGCTGAGAAAATTTATGTGAAATGTATTCCAAATTTTCTCTCAGTTGTTCTGCCACTAATGCTGCTGAGTCGGGGGGTCGGTAAAAGGAGCCAATTATTAACCTAGCTCGGTTGTTGAGTGTAACCTCCACCCATAATAATTCACAGGAACTATCCACTTCTACTTCACTACAGGATAAACTACTACTAACAGCGACGAACACTCCACCACCGGTTGCATGCAATCTATCCTTTCTAAACACCGTCTGTACCTTTGTAAAAATTTCGGCAGAATTTATCTCTGGCTTCAGCCAGCTTTCTGTACCTATAACGATTTCAGCTTCGGTGCTTTCTATCAGCGCTTGAAGTTCCGGTACTTTACCAACGCAGCTTCGACAGTTTACAATTACAATACCGATTGCTGCTTGGTCCCCGCATGTCCTGACTTTGCCCCGCACTCGTTGAGGCTGTTGCCCTTTCTGTACTTGCCCAAGGCCATCTAACCTAAAAAACCGCCCAGCCCACGCCACACAACCCCTGCTACCCGTGTAGCCGCTTGTTGCGTGTAGTGGGCTCCTGACCTATCCAGCGGAACCCGAAACCCCACCACCCTATGGCTCAAGTCGAGGAATCTGCAGCCCACACGGTCGCAGAACCGTCTCAGCCTCTGATTCAGACCCTCCACTCAGCTCTGTACCAAAGGTCAGCAGTCAGTCCTGTCGACGATGCTGCAGATGGTGAGCTCTGCTTTCATCCCGCTAGCGAGACTGGCAGTCTTCACCAAATCAGATAGCCGCCGGAAGCCAGAGAGGATTTCCTCCGATCCATAGCGACACACATCATTGGTGCCGACATGAGCGACCACCTGCAGATGGGTGCACCCTGTACCCTTCATGGCATCCGGAAGGAAGGACGCGTTGCCACACTACCACCAATCTACGGCTATGACTCATACTCGTCCACATGTGATCAATCAGGGCGTGGAGTGGCTTTCTACATACGCGAAGGAATCCCACTCAAGGGCACGACAATCCTTCCCTGTGAAAGGGGCATGGCTGTTACCATCTTCGACACGCGCGTCATCAATATCTGGATCCACGAACCGTCGGCAGCGGTCCACTTTCTTCGGACATGACGTGGCGCCCCTGTTTTCTGGACGCTATGATCGCCTTATCACGGGAGGCGATTTCAACTGCGTCCTCCATCCGCAGGACCAAATCCCTGATTATTCGCCATGCCCGGCGCTGCTCACCTTAATCGAAGATTTTCATCTAGTGGATGTTTGGGAGAAAATTCATGGCAATACCCCCGGTTTTACCCATTATACAGCACATTCTGCGAGCAGACTGGACCGGTTTTATGTCTCTGCCCACCTTGGCAATGAAGTCTCCCAAGCTGAACGATGGCCCCTTGCATTTTCGGACCACTGCGCCGTCATTTGCCCCCTGGCTCTGCCACCTCAATCAGTGTGGCGCAGCAGAGGTTACTGGAAGCTAATACCTCCCTACTTACTGAACCACACTGCCGACAATGTACTGCCACTACATGGCCGTCTTGCGAAAGACGCCTCCCGCAGTACACATCCACGTTCCATTGGTGACTGAAATGTGCCAAACCTGCGATCAGAAAGGTCTTCATGCAATGTGGCAATGAAGCAGCCGCATGGCATCGAGACACCACAAATTTTCACTACGCCGTCCTCCGTGAGCTCGATGCGTACCCTCCATCACCTGACACCCATAGGGAACGGCAGCGTACTAAAGCTCGTCTCCTCTCTCTCCAACGTGCACGACTGCATGGTGTTGTGGTGCGTTCCCGATGACAAGACTTCCTCCACGACGAAACCCCATCAACAATCCATGTCGCATCCGACCATAGTCGTCGTCGTCGACTTTTCGTCCCCAACGTCACGACCTCCGATGGTGTTGACCACACAACACAGGCGGAAGTGGTGTCTGCCTTTGCTGAACATTATCGCCAATTTTATGATGATGAACCGATGGCAACGCTAATTCCTGATGATCTCCGTCCTTCCCCTGATCGGACCCTCACCGTAGCGGAGTCAACGTCCATGCTGTCTGCAATCACCGCAGACGAGGTTGTAAATGCGATCAACAAAGGGGCCAAGAACAGATCACCAGGACAAGATGGTCTCCCAGTAGAGTTTTATGGGGCGTTCACCACAAGAATGCTTCCTCGCTGGACGGAAATGCTTCAGGAACTCTTTACTCCGTCCCTCCCAGTTCCACCTGAATTCGTCACTGGCATTCTTCTACCTGTGCCTAAGCCGAAGGGAGGGTCTCATGTCTCTGCATATCGCCCACTTACACTACTGAATGCAGACTATAAAATCTATGCACACCTCTTAGCAGCACGCATACGCACCGTCTTACCTACGGTCCTTTCACCGGAGCAGACTACACGTGGTTGTGGGGCCACCTTACAAACGGACCTAGGAGAATGCCGTGACCTCATCGCACTGGCGTCGGTTTGTCGCCTACGTGCAGCAGTAGTATCCGTCGATTTCACGAGTGCCTTTGATCGCGTTCGACACCCATTCCTCCTCATGGTGGCGACACGTATGGGGTTCCCATTACTTTTTGTCGATGCCATTTGCCAGTTACTACTTCTCGCGGTCTCGATGGTACAAGTCAATGGGAGGCTTGCAGGACCGATTCCTATACGCCGCTCTGTGCGTCAAGGATGCCCTATGTCTACTTTACTATATGCCATTGCACTTGAGCCCCTCATCACCTCTAGACTGCAGGGTCTCACTTTGCGTGACTGCACCTTTCACTGCAGGGCTTATGCTGACGAACTCCTCTTTCTCACCTGTTCCTCCACGGAACTCAATGACGCCATCCATTGGATCCACGAGTATGGACGCCTTTCTGGTAGCATTCTTAATGTACGTAAATCGACTACGATGCACATTGGGCGCGGCCTCCCGGCTATGGTGCCGACCCCACTCCCAGTCAGTACCACCCTTCGTTGCTTGGGTATCGAATTTACGAGCTCCACACACCACACAGTGGCCCTGGCTTACCGACGGTTTTTGCAGTCGATTCGGCACCATGTCCGGGGTCAAGTGCACCGTAACTTAAACCAACTCCAACGTGTGTCCTATGTCAACATGTATGTCGCCCCTAAACTGGTACACGTCGCCCAGATCCTCCCAATGCCGTTACTCCTGGGCCGCCGCATCCAATCAGCCTTTCGAAATTTCGTGTCAGCAGGGGCACTTTTCAAAGTCCGCTACAACACTCTAACACTGGCTCCTGCAAAAGGTGGCCTCGGACTCGTCAACGTGCGGGCACGACCTTTTGCACTCTTTGTCCACACTCTGTCGCGGCACTGGCAGGGGCCGGTCCCATCCTTAGCACGCAGTCTCTTAGATATCCTCCGACCAGCTTCTCTCGATCCACCGATCAATGTGGCACCTATTTCTCCATTATTTGACCACGTCGCCAATTGTTTCATAGAACTCGGCTACATTCTGGCCGATCTTCCAGTCACCCGTCCTCCCCGTACTAAAGATTATTATCGTTTGTTTATGCTGTCCAACCCATGCGACCCCATGGTGCTACAGCATCCTGACATTAACTGGCGAACGGTTTGGGGGTGTGTGCATGCACCCTTTTTACCATCGTCTGTGTCTGCACGCTGGTACGTTTTAGTCTATGGAAAATTCCCGACTAATAGTCGACTTTATCGCATAGGACTGGCCACCTCCCCACTCTGCCCTGACTGTCAGCTCGAAGACATCGACGAGCACCGTCTTACGTGCCCCCTGAAACAAAACGTATGGCTCCTCATCCAACGAATCGTGGGCTTTTACCTCCGTGTCCCGCCAACGATGGTAACCCCAGATTTCCTGTTGTTGCCCCAGACATTTCACTACCCTCTTGCGAAGCACCATACCCTGATCTGGTTTCGAGGACAGGCTTTAGAATACCTCTTTCAGAGTGGTCCGAATACAGTTCTTGGCTTCTGGTACAAAGTTGTGCCCACGCTTAGCTCCCTCACTCGAAAACCATCTTACCGACAAACTTTTGCCGGTTATCTCGGCAGCGTCTTCCTCGTCCCCCTCAAAGTTGGGGTGTGCCATGCCTACCTGTAACATGATGCAACACCCTTATGTACGTTCTCATGCATCGACCAAAAAACAACATAAGAAGATGTGTGCTACAGTTTCTACAAGCCGACATTTTTCGCAGTTTGGAGATGGTCTCAATTTGATTTTCCATAATCGTTCCGGTGAGGGTATGGTTTCGTTTACAACGTCGCACCATACGGCGCTGACTCTAGTTGGTAGAATTTTATTGTTGATATTTTTCCAGACGTTCCTCCAGTTTTTTGTAGGTTAATTTACCGGAATTGGTTTGTGAAGACGATGTCTAGTAATATAATCATAGAGGGTTCTAGTGTTGGTTTGTGCTGGTGGAAGTCTTATACAGCTCCAATCGCCATAGTACTATAACAGTTGTAGGTCACCCAGCGAAGAGAAGAGTCCACGTATTATCTCAAGTTCTTGCAATTTGATATTAATGCAGTTCCCGAGGGTTTCACACTAACGGGTTCTTTTGGCTATCGGAATACTCATATGGGAATTATAAAAGTGTAATTGCTAGAGCGCTCAACTACGTTAATAACACCTCATTCTGGATTGAATACGACTCGGAAAGCGACGTTAATTTGACGTTTCCATCCATCCCCTGGCGTCTTACTGAATGAAGTCTGAAGTGCACGCACAGTCGTGTTGCCTGCCACATTGATTCTGTGAAGTGTTGTGGCAGCTGGCAGTCATTGCTGAATACAGACATGCGCAAATATCCCCACTGCTCTATGGGAAATCGTCTTTGTTGCCTTTTTTTCCATACCGTAATTAGCACAGTAAAATAAGGCTTCTTTTGCTGAAGAACTTGATGCCCACAAGTCCTTAAATAAGGATCTCCTAGCGGGAGTAATGCATGAAAGGATGTTGAACAAAAGAATGGACAGCTCCCTGCTTTTTGCGTTTCCGATAGCGCCTACGATAAGAATCTGGTGTCGTATTATGCTTCACAACCCTAAACTGTTTATGGTTTTACTTCATACTAAAACAAAAGTTATGATATGAGAAGAGGAAATGACTGATATGCTTCTCAGGAACTTTAGTTTTTCGTGTTTATTTTTTCACTTCATACTAGAACAAGGGCGTTAATATGAGAAGAGAAAATGAAATATACGCTTCCAAGACATAATATTTCCTTGTGTGCTACTACTGCATACATGAAAGCCCTGCAGTTAATTTTTGTATGTTGGATAAATTTTGATATCACCTCACATTCCTTTGTGAGAAGGCTCCTATTTTCTTTTCATTCAAATAGAGTGGTCATTTCATCACTGGTTAATATTCAGATGACTAATGACATGATACCCGTTGTAATTACTCCGTGGCACCTGTGAGTAGAATTTCACGTTCGTTACTATAAGAACACGCAGGCAGTGATATCCGCTCACTGCAGTCAGAGCCAAGGTGATTTCTTTCTGTTTATGGTGAGTGTCTGCTGCAGTTTCCACGCTCGGCCAACATAAACAAATCGCGGCGGCATTGGGCACTGCTAATCGCTGCACTTGTCGCGAGCCTCGACAACAAGAGCGCACTGTCTCTGCTAACGATACTACGGAGTTAATATATCTTACTTAACGTAATATGCGGGTCGTGGGTTGGGTAAAAATTCATTTTGTAACCAACCCACCCACGATCATTACGTAAGATTTCTCGAAGGCGTAGGGGCATTGATTTCATTAAGTCGTCCAAAGGTCGCTTGCATTTGTAGGTCCACATGGCAATGGCATTGTTACCTCTGCCCACATATGCTCTATCTGGTTGATGTTCGGTGATCGTGAAACAAACGGCAACAGCTTTATCCTCTCTTGGCCCTGAAACCAATCTCGCACTGCTCTGCTATGATGGATGGGGCTCTGCTCCTATAAATAAACTGTTATCTCGTTAGTTCATATATTTATATTTAAATAACGTATTTGTAATAAGCACGTTGTATTATTATTTTCGACAGTGCTTAAGAATTCAGGCCCTGTCATAGATAAGTGATCTAGATTTAACAGTCCGATTAAGAATGTGTGTTCAAATGTGTGTGAAATCGTATGGGACTTAACTGCTAAGGTCATCAATCCCTAAGCTTACACACTACTTAACCTAAATTATCCTAAGGACAAACACACACACCCATACCCGAGGGAGGACTCGAACCTCCGCCGGGACCAGCCACACAGTCGATTAAGAATGTGGTTTACCCAGTCTATCAAATGATGAGAGTCGTAATCGGATATACATACTAAGACTGACTGGCTGAATCCGGTTAGAACGATGTGGTATCGAAATGAAATTACAGTAATCGATTAATTTGCACGTATTTATTGCAACAATGCTGCGCACATAAATTCCTATTATGGAGTAACAGGTTGTAACTGTCTAAGAAAAAGTGAGACATATGTCTACTAGCAGCAATGTAACGTAATTATAACCATAGTTATGTGATGGAAATACTGAATAGAACAATACACATCTAATTCATTGGTGTGAAGATACACCATATCGGATTTACTGATGACATAATGACAATAATAATAATAATAATAATAACAATAAAAATCCCGTGTGGCCGATAGGGGAACCCCTCCCCCATATCGGTGGTATCGAGGAAATTAAATACTTGGTTTGAACCAAATACTAACACAATCCTGAACGGCTATTCAATCCGTTGAACCCAAAATCCAGACACGTCTGAGTGAATATCACTGCTACTCTGGTCACCGTCTGTTAGCTCAATGAGCTCGGCTGAAAATATTTGTTTCCAAAGGCTTCAACACCCTCTGGTTATGTCCGGTCTTGGTATCACCCAAGCCAAACCAATGAAACACAAGCAAACATGAACTGTGCAAACAGAGTGAACTTTACCCCAAGTGGTACACAACCCGGCTGTCGACAGGTGGCAACCGGATTTTCGGATTCTGGGGAGTCCAGGTTATCACGGCAGAGAATATCTAAGATCTCTGGTAAATTTCCCTACAAGCAGAAAACATGCATTTGAAAACTAAACATCGATACATTGATCTAAGCACGAAAACGAAATAATGTCACAAAAGAAATCGACCGACAAAAAATTCTCATCCTTGCTCTTCGAGATCCACGACCTTGTATTACGGAAACCAATGCATCTTCAAGAAAAAAATACAACAAAAGTTAGCGAAAGGCGTACCAACCTTCGGCATTGTATTTCTCGAACACAGATCTATCATCAACTCTGTCAAAGAAATCACACCCATCAACAATCAAATGGTTAAAATGGCTCTGAGCACTATGGGACTTAACAGCGGAAGTCATCAGTCCCCTAGAACTTAGAACTACTTAAACCTAGGTAACCTAAGGACATCACACACATCCATACCCGAGGCAGGATTCGAACCTGCGACCGTAGCAGTCGCGAGGTTCCGGGGTGAAGAGCCTAGAACCGCTCGGCCACCGCGGCCGGCCCATCATCAATCAACTTATGTCTATGCTCATTCAGAGCCCCAGTAAAAAAATATACTCATCAATGCACATGCCCCCACCAACGTCGAAAATAAGAAAAACACCGAAAATGTCGAAAAATTTTGGAACACACTCGAAAATACTATGAGCAAAATTCACCAAGATGACGTGAAAATATTAATGGGAGACTTTAACTCTCTATTTGGGACAGAAAAAACCTGTAGAAAAATCATTGGTACAAATTCAACACACAGAAACGCTTAGACCAACGGCACACTTCTGACTGACATTTGCCAACAATTCAACCACAAAAGGATGTCTTCCCACTTTAGGAAAAAACCAGTTCCCAGGTAACATGCCTGGCTACCAGGTGCAAGCTACTTTCGTTCGCCTTTAGAAAGTCGCTGAAAGCCAGATTTTTAATTCTTTTGTAGCAGATCTACAAACAGGCAGATACAAACCCAGTAAGAGAATCGTAAGACAACGCTCGAGCAAAATTCGTCTTGCTGCTTTCAATAACCCTTAGCGTCAGAGCGAAAATCTTAAGGTACTGCCAAATTCATAATGCAACTTTTTTTCTGCCGACATATTTTTTGTTGTTGTGAATACATAATTTTATCTATGAAATGCCACATTTTCATAATACTTGCGAATGATACAGGAAATGAAGTAAATACAGACGTTTTCGAACTCAAATGTCGGTAATATCCTACTAATTCGTGTTCAAATAGGCACAATCGTCTTACAGGCACTTAATGCTTTATTAAGATAGACTGCCGTCGTGATGTTTCTGTAGTAAGCTGAATTTAATTTGTATTAGTACAGTGAACATTTTAATTGCATTTTCCATTAGTTTACTAAACGCAACAGTAATCATCAAAGAGAAATTAATCGGCTGTAGAATTTTCTTTCACGATATCTAAAACAATCTGGCAATGCTGAAGTCGTTTACAAATTCTACGCCCGTAGAAACCTACTGGTTCTAACGATGTCATTAAACCAGAGTAGTATTTTCGTCTAGAAATGAATTGCCTTGACGGTTGTTCGATCAAGAGCGGGAAAGGTAAAATTTAACGAATATATGACGAGAGGGACAAGTGCTTGAGAAAGGACTTCCCTATCAATACAAGTGCCTGAGAGACGACTTTCCTATCAATCTCCTGGATAGTTTTGTTTCTCGAATCAACATAGTGCGTTATCATGTAGTAGCATAGGTGATGTACTTTTGTTGCTCGATTTTCTTACACTGCGACCGAAAGGTGTCTCAGTTGTCGACAACAAATTCCAGCTGTGTTGCGCACACACCTTGGGGCAGCATTCGTAGCCCAAACCACACTTTTGGAGCTATCAGATGTAAAATATTTTGTTGACACTACTCTTTGCTCTAGTTTACGTCTTTTGGTGGGGCTCAGCCTTTCATTTCTTCTTAGGAAGTTAACGATAAAGGCATCATAACACGTCACCAGTAACAGTACTGCATAGAGATGCTCAATGAGCGACCTGATGACGTTCAATAATAGTCACTCCATTAATTTTAGTTGTTTCGAATTAGAGCATGCTGTAATCCTACACCAGACTTCTGAACTTTGCCTGTTGAATGCAAATGTCGCATGATAGTAAAATGGTAATCTATCACATATATCAGTAGTCGAGACTTCCTTAATGTGGAAAATCATTCATGCCAGAACGATCTTTGTTGAAACAAGAATATCTTTTTCTGGCGTATTTTTCCCAAAAGCACTCGCTCCAAACACAGTTCAAACCTTTCTAGCTGCTTCCTATGCATTCACCCCTCTGTTATACCAAAAGTAAACGTTGTGTTGCAGATGTTACACCTTTTTCCACTTGCATCTCAATTTTACAATGCTTAACTGTAGTTCATGATTTGCAAGTATACAAAATCCAATGCTTAACTGCAATATGATAACTAGAACTTCAAATTCGAAAATGACAGTTGATACATATACTGACAGCATGGCGCCACGTTCACATGAGCGGCGCCGGATTTCAAGCGGCGGGTGGCGTCTGGCCGGTGGCCGGTAGCCGCTGCAGCGCGAGGAAACGCTCGAGCGTAAGCTGTTATGATTGCGACGCAGGCACGAGCTGTCCTGCGGAATTTTTTCTAGAAGTACTTCTTACTGCTGGTGTGCAGAATGTTAAGTGAATTATCTTCGATGTTCAATCAGACTCATAACTTAAGACCGAAATGTGGTTAAAAAAAAAATGCAGTTGGACGCGAACAGGCGACTATAAGTTTAGAATGCATGACGATTACCACTAGACCACGGCCTCACACAAGCCGAGAAGATCTCGTAAGTAGACAGCACTTCCTCCTAACACTTCCGCATCTTACAGTGTTGCCAGATTGTGCTGATGGCCGGACTTAGAGTTGTCAGGGGCGGTCAGTTTTATTGGCCACCTTAAGTGAACGACTCGGACTTAGTCTCTGTGGCGGCAGACTGATGGTTAGTTTTTATGTCTAAGACTGTACATACAGTTGTCAGTTGTTCGTTTCCCTGTATCAGATGCCATTGGTGATGAGCTATGAATCTGAAAACCGGTGTTGGCTAGTAAGACCTTTCTAATATACCTCATGGTGTATAGACGATGTCCTTTTATATCCACCTGGAAGCTGCGGAGCAGCAGGGGCTCAAGATTTTTATATCAGTATTTCGCAAGACAGCAGAGCCGTAAACATAACTACAACAACTTTAAATTAAAATCGGTTCATATAAATACGCTTTGATTGGCCTGTGTCACGCAAAAACTACGTTGATCAACAAAAATATCGCCCAATTGCCGATGGTCGCATTTCCTTAAAAAATTAATCAACATTTTACATTAGTGGTCCAAATGGCAAAGTGTCACCCAATCTGGTCACCCGAGAGGTACTCACCGATGATAACCATTTCCGACAGGGAACGACGAGGACGAGTTTGTGGAGAGTAGAAGGGGTGTGAGATGACCACACATACTATAGCTGGTTCATTTCTAAAAGAATTTTTCAGCTGGCAGCCTAAATTCGTCCGAGCCGGGTGCTGCCTGGAAATTTCTATGATTAACTTCCAACTGTGTTGTTTTTAAGTTGTAGAAACAATTATTTAAAACATAATTCTTTAGTTAGTTTTCCAACAGAGCTTATCTTGAGTTGCGTAATAGTTATTTTTTTATCGAGCAGACGCTACTTAACTTTACTGTTGGTTTGTGTAAGATTACGACATTATGCATAATTCAGCGATATTTGCATTGGAAACCGACTAACGATCGTCATTTTGAACCATGTATCCGTGCATAAAAAACGCCGATTGTGTAAAGGCTAAATATCATTTCTTCAAGTTTTACTGCAAGAACGATGTTCTGCTGTGAAATGTCTTATTCTTAACATCCGTGGATGAGTGAGTTCAGCTGTCACAACTCTAACGTAAATGTAAATAAAAGTTATACAAACGACAACGTGTGTTATACATTGTAAAGAAATTTATTAGCAACAAATTCCGTATAACTACATTATTTGTCAGGTGGTATACACTAGAAACAAAAAACAATTCTATCCAGTTTATGGAAAGCTTTAATATCAATAGGAATAAATCCAAGAATAATTAAAGCAATTCAAAATTTATATAAAAATTCTATTTCAAAAATAAAAATTGGTAAATATCTATCACATGGATTCCAAGTCACAAAAGGATTACGTCAAGGATGTAGCATCTCACCTACATTGTATAAAATATATACAGAAGTAACTTTACAGAATTGGAAGAAAAAATGTCACGCTATGGGAATACCAATAAATGATAGAACAATATACTCGTTACAATTTGCAGATGACCAACTGATTATAGCCCAAGACTATGAGGACATAGAGTATATGACCAGAAAATTGATTCAAGAATATAAAAAATCAGGTCTAAATGTAAACATGAATAAAACAAAGTACATGGTAATTGGTGGAGTGAATGGAGACTTAATATTAGAAGAAGGGATGGGAACAATAACAGCTACTGAGAAATATAAATATTTAGGTGTGAAAATTACAAATGATGGGAAACAGGACAACGAAATTAGATCAAGAATAAATTCTGGAAAGACGACAATCTCTTTATTGAATGGAATTCTCTGGGACAAACACATAACAACTGATAACAAAATAAGGATTTTTAAAACAATAGTTAGGAGCATTATTACATATGGTTCAGAAGTGTGGACAACAAAATGGCAACTGAAATCAAAATTATTAGCCACAGAAATGGATTTCTGGAGACGTTCAGCAAGAATATCAAGACGAGAAAGAATAAGAAATGAAGTAATCAAAGACAAGATGAAATGTAAAAATTCAATTATTGATTTCATCGAGCACAAACAACTTAAATGGTATGGACACATCAGACGAATGGAACAGGAAAGGCTACCAAAATGCATAATCGACTGGGTACCAATTGGAAGAAGAAAAAGGGGACGACCACCTGATACATGGAAACAGGGAGTTCAGTCAGCAATGAGGAAGAACAACATTCCTGAAGATTTATGGACAAATAGAGAAGAGTGGAGAACAATAATTAGTGACTTACTGTAATCTAGAATAGGTGCTGGAAAAATGTACTCACATTGTAAATCCAGAATAATAATAAAAAAAAAATCCGCGAATGAACGTTAATATCTAAAAACTTTGTTCCATAATATTTGTGTGTTTTATTTGTTTTATCAATAGCTTTGGTTGCTGTAGTTTCAACTTAACTGTTTAAATAATGATTCAAAAGAATTTCTTGATCACTTAGGGTGACTGAAGAACTTAAATGAAATAAAAGATATTTTAATACAATTTGAGACTGAATTAAAGAACTTGGAATGATTTTATGTGCTGAAGGAATTCAGGCCTTGTTTCAGGTAAGTCGTAAATTTAAATACATTTGTTTTTAGCAAAGAGGCAATACGTTCTATCAGAACTGTATTTCGTGTGGAATTAAAGTGAAGTTACACGTGTATACTTTCACTTTCTGGGTGAATCTACAGTCCTACAGAGAAAACGACCAGGAACTCTCTGTAGAATATCTAATGTAGTTAAATTTTGTATTGTAATACATTTCCACTGGTGGCTACAGTTTTCGAGTTTTCCAAGGAAAACGCGTTTGAAGGCATCTGCTGCACGTTCTTCTTCCATAATTCGAAAACTACAGCCTGTAGCGAAAACGTATGCCAGTACAAGATTAAACAACATTAAATTTCCTGCTAAAGGTTCTGCTCATTTGTAAAGGCGCTGCTTCTTGCCACTAGGCCTCCCTTTAGCACCAAAAGTAACTTTGTGCCTGACGGATTGTAGGCGGGACGTCTCGCGATGTTGTTTCTTATTGAGCGCTCGCGACTGAATGCCATGATCACCTGTGGAAAAACTGGAGCTGGCTGCTACGAAGGCGTGCCTTGTCTTTTATGACTGCAATGCTCTGTTGCCTTGGTGGATGACAGCCTCAGACACAATCTTCCACTACTGTTTATTATTCTTCTATGTATGGAAAACCGTTGGAGATTTTACCAGAATGACAATTTCAATCTGGAGAGGAGTGTGCGCTGATGTGAAACGTCTTAGCAGATTAAAACTATGTGCCCAACTGAGAATGGAACTCGGGACCTTTGCCGTTCGCAGGCAAGTGTTCTCCCGGCTGAGTTACCAGGAGTTTCAGTTTTGCAGATTTTGCACGAGAGCTTCTGTGAAGTTCCAAAGGTAGGAGAAGAGGTACTGGCGAAAGTAAAGCTGTGAGGATGGGTCAAGAATCTTTCTTTTGCAGCTCAGTCGACAGAACACTTGCCTCCAAAAGGCGAGTGTCTCGAGTTCCAGTCTCAGTCCGACACACAGTTTTAATCTTCCAGGAAATTTCACTGCAGATTTTAGATGGTTACAGGATAAAAACAAACTTTTGATGGAAACCTATGTTCGAAAACGTCATCCACTGTGGCAACAGATCATCACACTCATAAGAGACAATGCCTTTCTACGCAGCCGCTAGCTCCATCTTACGCACCGGCGATCGTGGCAATCTGCATTTCGAGACAATCCGCCATTGGTCCGTCAGCATACAAAGTCATGCTTGCTGCGAAAGGAGTTGCCTAGTGGCAACCGCTGGCGCCTAACTCTGTACCATCATTGTACATCGTTTCCAGCCATAGGTTCCTTTCCTTCATCCGTTCCTGAAGACACCTTCTACGTGCCCTCAAAGATTGTGGCTACATTTGTGGGATATCCACATACATACTGTTGAGAATATATAACTCATACAATTTTAATAAAAGCTTTTCTTGCTTAATTTTATAGACCAAATACTATTATTATGAATTACTTTTGAAAGCAAGCTCTGTACATAAAATTAAAAAAAAAAACGTTTTTTCAGAATACATAAAAAGTATGGGCCTTTTAAGGACTTCTTTAGCAAATTTGATACCCTTCCGCCTTTGACAAAGTCCAAGCTATGTCCCTGTGTCACTGTTTTCTCTTTATTACGATCAATAAATTTAACTCTGTGAACAGCAACCCGCCACTTTAGGTAACAAAGCCCACCACCTTAACTAAGAATGTGACTGTACCCAGCCATGTGATTAAGCTGCTTACCGCTACTGCCAGGCATTTGGATCACTTCGTCGTGTAAAGCTTCCATATCTGAGGGTGCCGGCCGGAGTGGCCGTGCGTTTCTAGGCGCTACAGCCTGGAGCCGAGCGACCGCTCCGGTCGCAGGTTCGAATCCTGCCTCGGGCATGGCTGTGTGTGATGTCCTTCGGTTAGTTAGGTTTAATTAGTTCTAAGTTCTAGGCGACTGATGACCTCAGAAGTTAAGTCGCATAGTGCTCAGATCCATTTGAACCATTTTATCTGAGGGTTGTTTGTTGTGTTCTACTTTATGGCATAACACATCCATCAAAGTGTTTCAGTTCGACGTCACTTTACTTACTAACATGTACCTGATCAATCCCAGTCATCCACCGGGCAAAGAGGACCTACTGTTTGACGTGGAATTGAATCGGTCATATTAGAAACTACGTAACTCCACATTTTATGCGAAATGAGTTATTTATATCAAATCTTTCTTTAAGGTTAGCCACAGCGTTATGTATAGAAACGACGTAATTTCCATCCACCTGTGTATGTTTCTTCTGTATGGTAGGTTTATGTTAGTCTTAGAAACAACGTAATTCCTGGAGTTCTAGTGTTTCTAATCTAAAAGTGACAGCACGGTTTAGCCTGTTGACAGTGGTATGTATTCTGTTTAGTCTACAAATAATATTTGTCATCGCTCAAGACTTGATTGTATTTTAGACCTTACACAACGTTCTTGGTCTTGGATATCTTATGTGATTACAAGTTGCAGGTTGAGCGTAGTTTTATTTTAATGTTCTGTGATAATGAATGGCTCTACAAAACGCAGGAGGAAGTGAGAAATGAAGCTGAAAACGAGAGTGAGGTAAATAAGGAGCACATGTTCAAGGAAAAACAATTCTTGAAAGAAAAACGGGTCAGAAACGCAATTGTAAGAAAGGATGTTTAGCTAATCTTGATATATTTCACCACACTTATTTGCTAAATAGATTTAATATTTTCAAGAGAAAAGATGAACAGGACATGTACTTGTAAGATCTCCTCGCCTTTACCACTGTAGAAAGCTGTCGTCTGTCTAAAAATGTCACCTATTAAGCGTAGTCACAGTCTTAGGTACTTCATCATATTCGATGATGAAAGTTTAGGCTGACGGTAGACTATGTTCCCTAAGAGAACTGTTGATAGTCAGTAAGTCTCCAGTTGTTTTAAGAGGACAAAACCTCACAGCAAATTGACAGCCTGCGGAAATTATGATGCTCGTTCTTCAACATATTAAATCTTTTCCAGGGACCCAAACTCACTATTCCTCCACGGCCAAAAATTACCTTGATGCAAAGTTAAATGTGAAAATCAAGTCTCAGATGTTTAAGGAATGACATCCTGATATAGACATTGCACCCAGTACTATGCTAAATACTTCAAACACCAAATTCGCCTATGTTTTGGGAGGCCTCAGATAGATAACTGTTGTACATGAGAGGTTCTGGAACACTAACGAGAAGGCAAAAACGTTAGCTGAAGAAGAATTAATGATCGTCAAAGGAGATCTCTAAAAACTTTTACAGTAGTATTCGAGCTTCAGCGATTATGTGCAAAGGAATGGAAGACCTGATTGGTATAATATTTAACTGCATGTAGAATATTTCACTGCCTAATATTGCTTCGACGGTTAACCTTCGACGTTTCTGAAATTCATAATGTGAAATTAGAGGATCATGTTTACCTCTATGATGAAACCAACTGTAACAAACGACCACATGAAGTAGCTTTTTCTTCTGCAGTACGTAAAGAATTGCATTGCAAAGGATGTAAAGGAACTTTGCCTCTTCAGTGATAGCGAATTCACACCACAGGAAGGTTTTTAATGGCTCTTGAGCGTTTTGGTAGCATCCAGCCCTTCTCTCCCATGAGAGGACATTACTTTCACGATATTGACCACGATTTTGGTTTGGGAAGAGTCTTTTGTCAAATCACGATCGAATTTATCTTCCAAGTGAGATAAAAGTAAAGTTAAAGCTCCCTGGGAAGTTCATCGTTACTATAGCAGGTATCGAAGATGTAACACGCTTAAAAGACTGCTGGCTTACTCTATGTAAGAGGACAACAAATTCGCTGGAAAGCGAACATCCTTCAAGAGACAAGCGTTCTGCATTCCAAATATCATCATTACGACATTTCAAGTACTCATGTCAGTATCCGGGGGTAGAAGCTGCATCATGGGCAGAAGCTACATCACCATTCATCAACACAGCAGTGGTTCGCACATTCATTCTGCGGGGTACTGGGAGGGGAAATGAGTGGTTACTGCAAACAAGGGCAGATAACAGACAGCTGCCAATGACTGCAGCTAAACACGCCGACCTGAAGATGATATTGCAGTATATTTCTGAAGAATATAAGTAATTTTACCCAGAAATTTTGGACAAACGTTGAGATTTTGAGTGAGTGTTCTCAGTCTTGCATTTGCATTGCCAAGTCGTAATATTATACGACTATTTTTATTCCGTAATATTAAAAAAAACGTATTAGTTGCATCAAAATAATGTTAATGTTAAAGGTAAAATATTAACAATATTATAAATTTGTGTAAGTTTGCCGTATAAAGCAATTTTTATATGTTGCATAGCTTTTGAAAGAATATTATTATTTTGATTTCAACAGCACGTTTCAGTGATAAATTTTCACAAAAATTTGGGTTAATGTTAGAAAAAATATAAATCAATTAATTTTCATCCCACTTTCGGCTGCTAGAAACTAGAGATTATGGTTTATGTTAGATAAATCACTTAACTATACATATCAAAAAGGTCGAAGAAACTTCTGATATGTGTTGAACCTTCTTTTACAAATAAGTTTCATGTATCCTACTAAGAAAATAAATGACGCCCTGGACCATCACTCCTGGTTGTCAAAATGTATAATGGGCGACTGTCAGTGTGGTATCCCACCACTGTTCAGGGTGTCTCCAGACACCTTCTCCCTGATCATCTGGGCGCATTTCGAAGCGGGACACATCACTGAACTCCAGTCAATGATATTCCAGGCCGAAGTCACGTTTGCTGACGCTCCAAACAGTGGTGGGTTACCAAGCTGACTGCCGCCCATCATACAGCCTGACAACCACGAGAGACCGCCTGGGATGTTATTTCTTTTCGTAGCTGCATCCATTTGGTTGTCACCTTACAACACTTCGGTACTTGAAGATATTCTACACCCCATTTGTTGCCCCTCAAGACAAGCCATCCTGGCCTTACAATTCAGTAAAACTATGCTAGCCCGCATAAGGAAAGCCTTCGTGCTCGCTACACCCTACCTTGACCAGCAAGGTAGCTGAATCTCTCCTCAACTGAAAACGTTTGAAGCACATTGGGAAAGCCTCTCCAACCATCTTGAGGTACTGAAGATCTAACGCTGCAGTTGAAGAGAACTGGGCACGATATCTCTCAAGAGGACATTCAATTACTCTGTCAGTCAATGCCAATCCGAATAACTGGTTGCATAAGGGCCAGAGGTGGACCAACACGTTAATGACTTACTTTACTTTTGAAGCATTTTCTCTTCATTAAACTATTCAATTTTTCGGAAATTATCATATTTTTGGTTTTTCTGTACATTTACTTCACGTTTACCGATTTCCATCCCATCCACACAATTCATGTGTGGTGGGTGGTTTTCTCAGTGTTAGAATGTATGTGGGGACTACATTGGATGTAACCTGTAACTAGTCACTCTTTAATGTGTTAAGGGCTAGGTTGTACCTAAATCTGTAATATCTTAGCTGTTTCTGAACTTACCCTGGTATAAAACCTAATCAGGTCGTCTTTCAGATTTTTCACAAATTTAGTTCTATCTAACAACTGAAAATATCAAAAGTTCATCAGATTGCGGGTTATAGAACAGAACAATTCTAACATTTTCTGATCTACCTTACAAAATTAAACGTACTGACTCTGCATTAAAGAAAACTTGGAAACGTTCGAAACTACTCTCCACGAATTTCACAAGAGGAAACGGCAAAAATGGAGAAGTACTTGATCGAATTTGATGCAACCCACATATTCAATGAGTACTGCTTTCAAAAGTTATACTCTGTCGTGTGCGCGGTAATATTTGTTCTTACTTGTGTGTTACTATAAAGGCCTCTAAAAAATCGGCCATGTCTGCACATTTTATTAAAGTCTCTCGCGGCGGCCTTCTCATTGTATGTAAAGGCTAATCACAAAAACGTCACAGATATTTTCATACGGCTTTCACTAGGCGATAGGCCGCTTCACGGTACTGAGTATACAGGGTGTTACAAAAAGGTACGGCCAAACTTTCAGGAAACATTCCTCACACACAAAGAAAGAAAATATGTTATGTGGACATGTGTCCGGAAACGCTTGCTTTCCATGTCAGAGCTCTTTTATTACTTCTCTTCAAATCACATTAATCATTAAATAGAAACACACAGCAACAGAACGTACCAGCGTGACTTCAAACACTTTGTTACAGGAAATGTTCAAAATGTCCTCCGTTAGCGAGGATACATGCATCCACCCTCCGTCGCATGGAATCCCTGATGCCCTGATGAAGCCCTGGACAATGGCGTATTGTATCACAGCCGTCCACAAAATGAGCCCGAAGAGTCTCTACGTTTGGTACAGGAGTTGCGTAGACAAGAGCTTTCAAATGCCCCAATAAATGAAAGTCGAGAGGGTTGCGGTCAGGAGAGCGTGGAGGCCATGGAATTGGTCCGCCTCTACCAATCCATCGGTCACCGAATTTGTTGTTGAGAAACGTACGGACACTTCGACTGAAATGTAGAGGAGCTCCATCGTGCATGAACCACATGTTGTGTCGTACTTGAAAGGCACATGTTCTAGCAACACAGGTAGAGTATCCCGCATGAAATCATGATAACGTGCTCCATTGAGCGTAGGTGGAAGAACTAAAATGAGCTCTAACATGGAAATTAAGCGTTTCCGGACACATGTCCACATAACATCTTTTCTTTATTTGTGTGTGAGGAATGTTTCCTGAAATTTTGGCCGTACCTTTTTGTAACCACTACGCCAGACAAGTCGTCCGGTCGTGTTAACCACTGAAGCCGGATCAACTCGCTAGTGTTTCATAATTTTAATTGCTTGTTGTGATACATTGGTTTAAAGTTTGATTTAACTCCATCAAACGTCGCGCAATTTCATTCTTGTGCCGAAAACGTGGCATGTCATTCTTTCCTGGTGTAACTTTACCTGCATTACTTATTTTTCTCTGTATTAGCTACATGTCGCTTTTATGATTTATGATTCTGCCTCCTAGCCTTTACTTGGAGATCCTGGTGGCAGCTTGACCGCTTCCCTCAGTGAAAGCGACTGCTATTCGCCAAACCACAGTGGCCCAGTAATTGGCTTTGTTCGAGAACCAGTTTCCAACTGTCAGGCGCACGGGAAAGCGGCGTTCGGGCAGTGCTTTGCGTCAGCTAATACCATTTGCGGTTGACCAGAACCCGTTGGTGCATTAACTAAATATTGATAACGGACAGTCAAAAAGAATCGGTAATTTTTTTCAAACAGCAAGACAGCGCATGCGTATAGCTGTTTGCGAAAAATTCTGATGCCCTTCTTGAAATGTGAACAAAATAAACATATGTAAGTAGATACAAAGAAGTAAATTACAAGCAGTTCATCTAGTGATATACTGAAGTCTGTAGTTTTTTCGGTTTTCTATATGAATCTGATTTCTTTTTTCAATTTGATGTTTCAAAATTGTGTTCAAGGGCACCTTAACTATATTGATGAATCTTCCTCTTCATGTCTGAATAATTATATTTACTTTTACATTTTTATCTTGAGTGCTTCTGAAGTGCGTTTTATGTGGGTTTTGTTTGGAAAGCTAGATTATGGAAGTTAGGCTCCCGAAACGTGTTACTATGGATTATATTACTAATATCAGTAGCTGTAGGTCCTATGCAAAAAAAATAGTTATAAAGAAGAAAGGAAACCTTTTTTCACTAAAGCGGTCAATTAATTTAATGTGAAATTTTTTATTCCATAACGTTGCCTAACTGCTACAGTAGAGTCATTTTCGACATCACATGTTCGAAAACTCATTCATGTAGCATCATACATAAACGAAGAACTTGGTATCTAAGTGAACTGCACAAGAGAGCATAATATAAAAGGAAAGCAGTGGGCATACATGTGACATTTTCACAATGAATTTCTAAATAATGAGCCCAGGGCCCTTTCCCTCTACCATCTTCCCATGTCAGCTGTCATTTCTCAACCGAGTACAACGGAGTTTTGTACACCATTTCAACAGCCAGTTCTAAAATTGCACATTTCTTCTTATGGCATGGTTTCATAAAAATTCTGATTAAACTTACCGATCCATTCTTTGATTCTGAGGAAACTGGACTTCTTACAACAATGTGTAAAAGCTTAAGGCACAGAACCGATACTATAGAATCAAAAGTTAAATATTCAGATTTTATGTGTACAAGAATAGTTTAAGTTTATGGACTTCCAGCATGCTGCAGGTGACGTTATGTAAAAAGAGGTCAAATATTACTTTCTAAATAAAGATATTTGTGTTCGAGATCATGTCTGCCATCTTGTTCTTTTATTCATCTTCCAGAGTCTACCTTCGATTTTATCCTGCTGACCAAAAACGTCTTCATCGCACCTGGTGAAGAAGAGTTACAGAGTATGGTACTTCCATTACACGCAGGTAAAATAAACTGTACAACGGCTATATGAGTTCTAGAGAAATTATGTGATTTAAGCCAATTACTAACATTTAGATATATTTTATGATTCATAGGTACATTTCATTTTTAAAGCTTCTAAGTTCCTCAGATTTTATATTTGTAATCTAACAAAATATATTTATTATAAAATTAATTTTAATTACCTTTAGGATTTTTATGTGTACGTTTGTGACTTATCAATCGTAAATTACTTACACATGCAACCTAATATTCCGCAATAGTTAATTACCACAAGTAGTAATAGTAATGTGTGTTTAGAAATAATTTCAAACTCTTTCATACAATTAAACAAATATCTCACTCTTGTCCAATTGTCATTCGACCTCTTGGACCAGAGGAGTGACATCTCGTTAGTTAACTTTGAAATCTGTCTACATTATAGCTTCAGCCTTAGCTTCCTGTTCGACAGCACTAACGTCTTACTCATGTATAGTGCATGCACTTTTCACCATCATGCCGGACTTTGCCAGGGCTTTAAAATGGTACCCTGAAGCTTGTTTGGCTACCATGTTTGTTTGACACGTAATCCGCACTTAGCTTCTTTTGACCCAGTCTGGAAACACTTTCCATCTCAAGGAGCGTCTAAGTGGCACAAGTGCAAGTAACAGAGGCGCAGAAAGGACAAGCGGCTGTAAACTCATCTCTTGAAACTTCCTGGAAACTCATCTTTTCATTGCACTCTTTTTGATCCGCATAGAACAAGAAGAAGTAAAGAATCTGGCAGGATAATCTTAATATTAAAGTAGTCTCGCGTCAGTAAGAGTTAACTAGTGCCTTCTACAATCAGTTTTCTCTCCCTGTCTAATCAAAAATTACGCATTAGAAGTACACTTTAAAAACTACGCAGGTAGGAATAATGCCGTCATCTTATTCCAGCACACTGCCTCTTTAGGCTCGTAAAGTTGCTGTATACAGGTTCAAAATAATATGAGGATGAAAGTCATTATGCTTCCCTTACAATGGCTGACGCTATTTGCCAAACTATGCTGCGTGAGATATAACTCCTGCAATGGTGCTGCCAGTTGACTGCAGTCGATTCCTCTTCAGTTTCCTAAAATTCTTGTCTACAGTTTCAAAGTAGTAAGATACTGACTGTTATCTAGCCTCTCTCTCAATGGCTGCTGAGTATTGTCAAAGTAAGCTCCATGAGGTACATCTCCCGTAAAACGCTGTTGTGTGAAATCTCTGATTTGAAGCTTCCTGGGACTCGACCCTGGAACCTCGCCTTTCGCTGGCCAGTGCACTATCGATCTGGCTGTCCAGGGATGACTCACGACCTGCCCTGACGGTTGCGCTTCCATCAGTACCTCTTCTCTTACCTTTAGTAATTTATGTAAGTTCTCTCGCACACCTTGTGGGACAGTTTTAATCTGCCAAGAAGTTTCAAATCAGCGCACATTTCGCTGCACAATGAAAATTGCATATGGAAATAATCGCCTGTGATGTGGTTACACCTACCCCTGCAATATCCATTCGTCCGGAAGTGCTCGTTCCGTAAGGCATGCAGAAGTCGGAACTAAGACTGAACAGTAGAAGTACTACCGCTTTTACATTCTGTCAGTAATACTATGGACGTGGTTGCCAAAGCCTGGTGCGTTTCTCCGGAGCAGCACCCAACGAAGTAATAATGTGAAAAGTCATAAGCCATTCGAATTAATGAGTACAACTGCTTCGAGGTACCAACCATTTCAGGTCACTTAAGCCTGGTTTTAAGTACTTTGCTGATACTACTTCCACTAAGGTAACATCATCTCACTGAGTTAAATGAGAGAGCGTTAAATGATATTCGTCTTTTTATAACTTCGGCACTGCGCAATGAGGTAAGCTACCTTCAGTGTCAAGGAATCTCGATGTCAACAGAAAAGCATTTAGTAGAAGATGTAAACCTTGTGTCCTGCTATAGGGGTTGCGGGACTGAAATTGCTTTCTAATTTTGGAAGACACAAAGAACAAAGAGGGCTTCCACGGAGGGCATCCACCACTTCCATTTGATGGCAATCTGCCAGGAGATCGGGCGTATATTACAATGTGCAGGAAAGAGAGGGCTTTTAAAATGAAACGTCTTTCGTCTTAGTTAATCTCTAACATAACATAAAATGGGATGATATCTGTACAGGAACCCATCCGGATCATAATGATATGGCTGCTAGAATTCTAGTTCTGTTAATGGCGGCAAAATTCGTCAGTCAGTTTATACGAATTATTAAACATACGGGTAGAATTGTAATATATGTGATTAGTTCTGCATCCATTTCTCACACCCTCCTTCCAATTGATAATTGCCATTGATTCTTCTCAAAGAAATGAAGCTTCTCGGAGTTTCTTCGTTTATGTGTGTATACAAAAAAATTACGTACCTTTAAAAATATCGATATATGATAAAACAACAAGCCAATACCCATTTAGTACACACTGAACACAAAATTAAGATAAGATGTATGAGTAAGATGTGGTACATTGTACAAGATATATTCATCGTATTTTACACCCGTCTCTGTAACTACAACGAAACGCGTATTTTTGACGCCAAGCTCATTTCGTGTTATTGAAATAAGATACCAATGGTCTGTAATGAAAGTTATTTACAAGTAATATTGATTGCTAGATCGAGAGACCGTTCGTTACAAAAGATATTTTTGAGGTATTGCTTCGTTAGACATTGTTGATTCTAGCCTAAATCGACAATTCTTTGGGAAAGTATGCGATTATTTATTTGAAAAAACAACGCAATATAAACCCAATAACGTTTCCTTACGTCTTTGTGGCTATCTCTGACTCGTCTGTTTCGTGTAGTTTTACAAACTACCCTGCAAATTTTTGCTTTGATCTAAAAGTGTTCTCTTCCTTTGCTGTTGGTCGTAGGTGTAGTTTATAGCGTTTAACTGTGATAGTATGTATTCATTTAATTCGTGAGAGAATGGGAGAGAATTGAGTTAAACGTCTAAATGGTGATTGGAATATGGGGAGTCACGGTGAAGGTAAAGATCAGTGAGCAGTGAACGCAAAGTAGTGGAATAGAGAGTGACTTGGAGGAAAAGGCGTAATGAAAAGAAAGGGCGGGGTGCCGGTAGAATAACAGAGGGTGAGGTATGGGAAAGCAAAATACTTTTTTCCTTGTTTCCATTATGTGATTTTTTTAGATATTTCTTATAGTATCAGGTTTTCAGTATTTATCTGTACACGAGTAGCTGCTTATTGTGTGTTAATGCATTATGAATATCTGAGTTCTCTTGGAAACTGTGTAGCTGTATGTTTCCACTGATTGTGATGACGTTTATGTCTTTTTCTATTGTGCTTGGTCTATGGGAGTCCCATTTAAGGTGGTCTGCTGAGTGGTTTGCACTTTATTCCCATGATATGATGTGCTCTTTATATATTGTGTTCAATTTCCCGCTACTCAATCTTTATGAAGATTTTTTAACGGTCCCTGCGATAGAGCTGGTAGACACCTGATTCTTGTTATCTTGTTCGGATTTTACTTTACGGTAGTGTTTGTGTACTGAGTTATTTCCTTTTTGTGTACAGTTTAAGTCCAGTTTTTTTAACATATCACCAATTTCGAATATTATTTTATTGTGATAGGTCCGTATATGCTATTTTCTTGAGGCTGTGCTGCTTCTGTGTGTTGGTGAGATTATGTTTGCCAGTTTCATCATCCGCATTTTAATTTTTGTCTGAAGTTTATCTACTGCTGTGCCTTTGTATCCATTTTTAATCGTATCTGTTTTACAGTTGTACTCTCTTATTAATTGTCAGAAGTGTTTAGGGGAATCTTATTGAGCCTGTTTAACATGTTTCTGACTGAAGATGACTATGATTTCATGAGTTTGGATTTACGGTTGTGTCCATTGTTGTGGGTTTTCTACATATTTCAAAACTGTTGTTGTGATGGTCTTTTCTTTTGGATTTGCCTCGAAAGTTGTGTTTGTTTTCTTGTTGTTGCACTGTTATAAAATGCATAAACTTGCATATGGCTTTGTATAAGTATTTTATTATGTTCTGGGGTTCATGTACCATGCATATTATCTAAGTACCTGTACTAGTAAATGACGCTGTAGGTTATCTTTCTTATTACATCTTCAAATATTAGTATTTCTATATGGTTCGTGAAGATGTCAGCCAGTGTTGCAGATAGAGGAGAATTACTTGTAAACCTACTTCCTATATAACTTATTCCTGATTGTATTCAAAATATTTTATTATTTTATTAGCTTTAATAATATTTCGTTCCAACTATATGTTCATTACGGAGCTTGGCGTGTGTTTTGAGGTTTTCTTAAATTAGTTTATTGGTATCAATAACAGGAATGAAACAGTACACGCTTGCTACATTGAACGACAGCAATGTTGTTGTGCATGGAATCTGTATATCTCAGTATCACTACAGTTCTGCCGTTCTCCTCTTTTGTTATAATAATATTCTCTGGTTTCAGTTTTACTCTTAATTTTTAAGTTTCCAGACGTCACAAATAATTCTTAATCTATTTGTTCTTTTTAAATCTGTGCTTCTATTAATTTTAATTTTCTTTCATGTGCTTTACAGTTAGCCTTGCATTTTCATTACATCGGTCATTTTTTTCTGTAGTGTGATTGTGTTCAAATTCTACTATGAAATATATTTGTTGTTTCTTTGCTGGTGAGTCAACATCGTGTTGTAAATCTTTTACTAAACCGTGCGTGTGCGTGCGCACGCACGTGTGTGCGTGTGTGTGTGTGTGTGTGTGTGTGTGTGTGTTTGTCTGTATTTGAGGTTTTGTGTGGTGCATTTTCAGGTCTGAAACTTTGGTTTTGTGCTCTGGTCCAATGTTATCAACTGCTCTTTTTTCATGATAGAATCGGAAATAGTAGCACTGCTAAAATTTTAGGGTGTCTGATGATGAAGTTCACATAAATTTCAGTTTATGGTTTGTTTTATCCAAGGCTATGGCTTAATTTCAGATTTCAGCTTAAAAATTTGAGAGGTTTGTCTGGCAACTCTCGTTGCTTTCGAATTGTTTTTGAGCCTAATATTTATGTATTTTGGCATAACACTATCGTGTTTTCAGTGCTTATAATATCTGATGATTTCGGGAGTACGTTACAAATTAAGATGAATCGTCCCAAACTAGAAGCAGATTGTGAATACTTCAAGGGCGTATTAAATTCTTCATTTGTGTAGTCGTATTCTACGTTGATGTTTTATAATTGTTTAGGGTACTTTAACGCCGTCTTTACAACAACAAGAAAACGCGAATTGCTATTACCGAACGGGTACTTTTAATGATGTCTTTGCAACAATAATAAAGTGCGAATTAGTGTTACCGAACGCGTTTCATATTCATGGAATAAAATATCATGAGTTATTTGTAAGGAAAGAAAAGGTGGGGTCAGAATTAACAGCGCCAAACGCTGAACTACCACAAAACCTTGCAAGCAGACGGAGTTTCGTGATGTGAGCGAAAACGCAAAATATCGTACGTAAAATCAACATCTTTTCTAACTAACTGTTTTTCGATTCAGAAAGCAGGCCAACCGGTAAACATCTTCCTTACAGGCAGCTGATGAAGTTTAATATCAATTAAACAAAATGCCCTCAACGTTCGTGTGTGCACGACTTTTGATGGTGATGACCGAAAAGCTGCCTTCTAGTGGAAGAGATTTTCTACATCTTCCCCACATCATGAGAGAAATACACATTATTGGTTAAACAAGATAAAATGAAGCTTGCAGAATCAGCTGTATTTAGAACAGGTGAAACACTTTAGGGACAGCTTTGAGGACGCAGTTGTTTCGGGGTCACCAACGGCGATACTTGTTCCAGGGCCCGAGGCAACACACTTAGAGCAAGTACAGCAAGTACAACTTAGAGCAAGTACAGATGACGACCTGAACACAGAATTTTCAGCCACTATGGCAGTCATTTATTACGCTTAACAGTTTAAGCGTGGTAAGCATGAACCATCGTTACAGCCACCAAGACGAGGCGAGCATTAAGTCAATAAATTTGTATCAGTGTTTAGTTTTTCAGATCTAATTCTCATCGCTGGCTAGTTGCAGTCATCATGCACTTAGGTGAGAGAATTCATTGATACGTTTCAGGTGTCTTTCTTTAAGTCACTAACGATTTCCCTAATCATTGGTCGTATTTGTGAAACAGTTTTCTGCTGAACGTTCATATTGATGATACAGTTAGTAAATAATTTATATTTATATTGGAAATGAAACAAATTGTCATGTTGACCATTCGTTTCCTTTCCTCGTTTGATGGATCGCTTTAGTAATACTCGTATCTCTGTGTAATGTCTGGTACCCATACCATCATGTTCAAAAGGGTTATCCATAGTGTTTTTCACTTAATAGAACGTTATGTGTAGCGTAACATTACTTCTTTTACATCTGAGTAATTTTACGGGAACTTTCCCACCCGTGTAGGATACCAGAGATGGGACCTGTAGTATTTACGGGTAAGGCAAACAGCTCATCTAGCATCTTACATAACTATCAGTAGCTATTAGGAAAATGTTTAAACCACAATGTTGACTCGCCAGAAAATGAAGAACTAATACGCGATGTCATAACAGGATTTAAATATCTTCTCATCCCAGAACAAAGAAATGAACGCAGTAATGTAACTGCAGTGTTAACTAGACAGTTAATGAAAGAAGATATTAAAAACATTGCATCACAGATTAAAAAAACAAAAGAATCAATTCAATAATTACTGTGAAGAATCACAAAGAATACAACAAAGCCTCAGGAAATCATTAATAGAAACAACACAAAAACGTTAAAATCAAACCAAAAAACCAGGTTTCAAATACAACGTAAAAACACTTTCATACTTTCATAAACACAGAGCTTTCATTTACGGACAAATAGAAACTTGTACAAAAAATCCTCAGCCATCCAACATAGAAGACAGCCGAAAATCTGTAGTAGAAATATTCGTGTCCTGCCAACAGAAAATTTCAGCACAGTTCCAGCATATCTACTAGCAAAACAAATGGAGTCTTAGCCCACCACATAGTACAATCTTCAAAATGATGGGACGATAAGAAATACCGCTTATCTGCTAGAATACATAAGGCGTACAAAAATCACATGCACAGTGACACTATCTGCCTCTGATGACGAAAAAATGTATTGTCTCAGCCCTGTCAGTAAAACCATTTAAAGGAAACCTGAAAAAAAACCTGTTACCTCATGGGTAGTGTTAATGAAACAATAAATTTAATACCGTTTGTAACACAATAAAATTATTTTGAATTCAATCAGGAATACTACTGAAATGGTAGGAAGCTAGTTTTAAGATTGGTTATGGTGCTGGATCAAATAAATTGATAATTTCCATTAGTTTTTATAACAATAAGATGAAATACTAAAAACAACAAGAAGTTTTAGCTCTCCTAGTATTCTAGACGAACATTCTAGAAAAGTGATTTACGCCCAGTGACATTTCCACACTGGTAAACTCTCACAAGAGTAAGGATACAAGAAATAAAATTGGAGAAAAGATTGCAACCTTTAGCCGCCTTACAGGGCAATAGAACAAAGAAACACAGTAATTAACTGCTTTCATGGTGACCCAAGTGTTTATATACAATTTTATAGCAGTGGTAGTTAGTAGCTTGCTTTAGTTGGAAACCAAGACAACCAAAATTAATAAACCAGTATTTGGCAGCTAGCTGTAAAGCGGCCAGATTAAATTACTAAACCAAAGAATATTAGAATTTAACTTTCCACCTACGTTTCAAATCAATTACCAAAACTTCGAAACCCACACTTTGAACAGAAACCTTTAGTAACAAGGACCTCCACTGCATTATCTTTGAAGATTTTAAATTCCTTACAATGTCAAGGTGTCAAGCTGTACCAGGCTGCCCGGAACACCCCTACAAGTCCCTAAGCCAAATACTACTTTGACAAACACAGAGAAATAAACCTGAATTTAAAATACACAAAGCAGTTCAAATATTTAGTTTTCACACAGAGAAATAAAAAATGAAGGAAACACCAGACAGCAATCACTATCTCACCTCCACCGTGAGAGGATGCAAGGACAAAATAAAAATAACAGTTAATGCAGAAATGTCATGGAATATATCGCAAACTAAGTAATGATAAACATAAACTTCACTTCTCAGTGCCACCGGGCTCACGCAGTTTTATATTCAAAGTAAACAGAAGTAAAACAGATTACATACGGACTGTGTCCGCTCACCAGCCTACTGCTGTAACTGACAAGGCAATTTTCTAGCAAATCTGAGATAGAGCATTATAATCATTTAACAAGAAATAACAAAAATGTTTCTTAATATACGAACAGAGCATAACCAGTGCACGCTGTGGTGTTACAGGGAGATTTACTGTATCAGTTATCACAATATCGACATATGGTAAGTGTCTACCTGAGTTCAGTAATTTTTAAATGTTATGTAATAGTGACAAGTTTCATCTGAACAATGTAAATTATTTTGATAGCTACGAATTTGTGTGTTTCTGTGTTCTTTATGTATCATGAAGAATGCAGTAGCTCAGTGACAGCTGTAGGAATCTGCAACCTAGCCCACAATGTTGATGTCACCGGACGTCGCATTCAAAGAACAGACCGCCGCGCGCAAGAAAAGATACGGAAGCTTCTCCCAGAAGCTACGGCATATTTTTTAGAAATTGTGTAAAAGTTGTTTCAGAACGAAAAATGAGATCATATATGTTGAGTTCTATTTACCTGATAATAAAAATACTGATTATTCTTTCCTTTTTTTAATCTTTCTCTTAGTGTAAAGTGTACTTTAGATACCGTGTTCAACTGCTGAGCAAAACTGACTGTTAGTTGGCCCTGTATTGCGCATGTGAACAGTGCTGGGAAACAAAACTTTAAACTCAATCAAATATTGAATTTGAACTAATGAAAACAAATTTAATTATACGTCAAAAGTAACTTACTGTGTACGCTAAATGACCTCGCTATCACGACTAATGACAACCACCAACTGTAGTTGGAATGATGACAAACAAAAATTGTGGCGGACCGAGACTCGAACCCGGATTTCCTGCTTGTCGCGAGGGGTTGCCTTACTATCTGGCTATTCGCGCACGACTGACGGCTACCCCCAAACTTCCATATGGCATAACCCATGCGTCTACGCGTACTCGCAGATTCATTATATATATTCTCGTACAGGTCAGGCATTGTACGCAAAAGTCACTTGCCCGGTATCGGCAGATAAATACGATATTGCAGTGCGTTCATGCATGTCCAGAGGAGTTTTACATTGCAATCAGAATAATTAAGGCACTGCTGTATCGTATTTATCTGCCGACAGCGGGCAAGCGACTTACGCGCACAACGTCTGATCTGTACGGGAATATACAAAATGAATGTACGGGTCCTGGTTGTAAACGGATGGATGACGACATATGGAAGTTTGGGTCTGGCTACAAGTTGTAGGTTGATGGCCGAGTGGTAAGGCTACTGCTCCCGATAAGTGCGAAATCCTGGTTCGAGACCAGGGGCCACACAGATTTTCGTTGTCATCATTCCATTCTACAGCTTATGGTTGTCCTTAATCGCAATTGTGAATTCATTTAATTTATTTCCTTTGGACGTGCATGTATGTCCTATGGAATTTGGTATCGTTATGAGAATAACACAGGCACTGCAATATAGTAATTGCGCACTCAGTGAAAACTAATTAACTGAAACTCAATACTAAAGTACATCATGGAAGTTGTGTTACATGAAGTGCAATTTATGACTTGAAATGTTCACGAAAATAAAATACTTCTCTATCCGGAAGAAAATGACTGATATTAGTCGGCCGTTGTGGCCGAGCGGTTCTAGGCGCTTCAGTCTGAAACCGCGCGACCGCTACGGTCACAGGTTCGAATCCTGCCTCGGGCATGGATGTGTGTGATGTCCTTAGGTTAGTTAGGTTTAAGTAGTTCTAAGTTCTAGGGGACTGATGACCTCAGATGCTAAGTCCCATAGTGCTCAGAGCCATATGAACCATTTTGACTAAGATTACCTACACTGTCCACTGTAGATTAACCTCCTTGCTTAGCAGAATACCTCATAATTCTACACAAGAATACAAAGTGAGAAATGCCCTGAAATAAAAATATCTTACCTCATGTTCAGCATGTCAATTTGAGTCTTTTGTACTGACGTTCTCGAAACATCAGCTTCTACTCACTACAAAAGTGGTTTTTTGCTTGCCAGAAACAATCAGTGGCATCGTGTGGTGTAAGGTGCAATGCACACACGATTTATCTCAAAAGAAGTCGTTAGTGAAAAATTAAATTATGATTATGGTCAAAAAAGACTGTACAACTTAAGAAGGCCCTAACCATTGTGCTGCTACCGCTCTGGTCCGTACACAGTCGTAAGTATACTTATGGAGTACTAAACGAATGTAAGATTTTACCACTTAACTTTCCTGTTATTTACGCCCGGCAAGAGCGTGAATAGAGCACTTGGTTGGCGGAGCGGACACAACAAAAAATCATGATAATATGTGGGACCTGAATATATACTTTCGTAAAATAATTCTCCGAACTCTTATTATTCAACATCACGCGGCTCACGGCCTTGTTAATGTAGGATTGCGTGAGGCGCTTTTAGCACTTGTTAAAACCGAGGTCTAAGTGGAGAATTCATATTGACAAAAGAATAAATAAAACATAATCTCAGGGACTGTATGTCGCGTGATCACCGACAATGTTTCTTTCCACGAACAATACGAGACTGGAATAGAAGGGAGAACCGATAGGGGCACTCAAGGTACCCTCCACCACACACCGTCAGATGGCTTGGGGAGTATGGATGTAGATGTAGATCACCTTAAAATATTACTGCAGGATATCTTTACTGTAGTGAAATTTAATTAAAAGAAATCTTGTACTGAAAGAAAATATTTCCTTTTCCTTAACGTAATAGTCTTCGTCTTGCCGAGAAGCGGCCAATATCTGAACTTATTGGAATTCTCTTAGTTTTTACTTTCATACAACATAAAATAGGATATTCACTTTCTTTTCCTTAATAATTATAGTGCAAATCTTTTAATGCGTCCGTTGATGACGGAACGCAATGAAATTTATAATGATATTTTTCCTACGCAAGATGTCTGACAAGAATGGTCGATTTTTCGGCCTTTGTTGTCGTTTATCCAACGTGATGAAAACCTTACAAATAATATTTTTATTTGTGCATGAAGGTCTCTACGCACATGAAGGGAAAAATTCACAATCCACATAAATTATCATATATTATTTAAAATTACAACTTACAATGCGTAATGGCCACCGTAGCATGTGATAGCTTCAACACTACAACATAGAGGGAGTAACAACGTTGGTCTTTTTTGTTTCTTTCGTCAGCGAGTAAAAGAATAATTAATTAGCACGAAGATACTATACAGTTATCTTATTATTATTATAAATTACCATTACTATAAACTACCATTGTGAGAACTAATTGCATGCACATTTTCAAAGTTTTTTACTTTTTCCATTTTACTGTGTTTTGTGTCTGACTTTTCGTCGCACGTTTTAATATTTTGTACAGTATATCGCTACAAGGGCCTCCTGGTATGAATGGGCCCAAAACTCTCGAAGTTTGTGAACAGTCATACCACCTTTATAGTAACACACGTTTCTTCTCACACGTATGTTTTGTAGACACATGTCACTTTACATCTCTTTTGTTTTTACACAATTGCATATTTGTACTGTATATATCCCTTCACAATGATTGATAATTTACAATTAATTTGTTACAAATAACATTTTCCCTTTTTACACGGTTTCATCTATTTCGAGTATGGGCATTGCTCTACATTTTGCCCGCACACTACGCAACGGGTGAGAACAGCTTGGTATGATTGAACAATCCTGGTAAGCAAGAACTTTACTCCCCTTTTTAGGTTACGGGCGACGGGAAAAATCCTGGTTAAAAAACCCTGCTCGGAATCTTCAAACTCTTCACACTCCCAGTACAATCAATTATTGGCTGTGAATGATATTATTATTTGATTATATTGATCTGTAGGCGATCATTTTTACGGAAAACAGTTTGAAACAATATTTACAAGTTACATATCTGATTTACGTCATCGTGCATACAATATGAAAATATGCGGTTGACAATTTTACTACGATCGTTCACATTTCTAGTGGATCAACTTTCTTTGTACGTCCACTTTACATAAGTAACATAGTTTTTAGGAGATACATACATCACTAAACCTTTGAATTCATGTCTCTCGCAGTCAATATTGCAGAATATAACAATAATTTAGAGTTACAAGATTTATCTAGATCTGGTAAGAAATTGTGGTGATGCTCTCGTCGGTTAACATTACTGTTCGGTGCCGCTGGAGTGCTGGGCAAACAATCGGGAACTCGCCTATTGCCATCGGTAATTGAACGCCGGACAGCTGGTCATCGTTGTCGTAGCAGCGGGTCACACCAACAGCATGCTGATCAGGTGTTGGAAGACAGGCCGGCACCGCCATCACGCCACTACGAAACAAGCATGAAACAGGCAAACCGCGCATCAGCTTTCTTATCATGAAGATACATGCTCATGTAAGCTGAGAAAATGTTTTGATTAATTCACAGTCACTCTTCAGCCACACGTGTCACTGTCTTGTTGTTTGTGTATGTATTTCATTCTGAACGTCACTAGTCCAGCACTTTACAACATTTAGGATTACGCTTCTACTATCTCATTGGTTAATCAAATGCACAGCAATAGCTTGCCAACACTTCCCACCACACACGCACTGCATTTTCACTTCCTTCAGCGTTCATATAGTCGTCGTGTTCCGTTAGGGGTTTCTGTTGTATGTTGGTCCACGTGTCACTTCAAGCGTTCGCATGTCCCGAGTTTTCCCCTTACCCACTGACGTATGCGGATTCTGCAGTTTGACAGTACATCTAACATTTTCATGCTTTCAATATTTCAACAGTTTTGTACACTGCATGTAATTATTTTGTACGTGAAACTTCATATTATTACTCAGACATTCGCATATGCTCCGGGTTTTGACCATAAATTTGTATACTACACTCCTGGAAATTGAAATAAGAACACCGTGAATTCATTGTCCCAGGAAGGGGAAACTTTATTGACACATTCCTGGGATCAGATACATCACATGATCACACTGACAGAACCACAGGCACATAGACACAGGCAACAGAGCATGCACAATGTCGGCACTAGTACAGTGTATATCCACCTTTCGCAGCAATGCAGGCTGCTATTCTCCCATGGAGACGATCGTAGAGATGCTGGATATAGTCCTTTGGAACGGCTTGCCATGCCATTTCCACCTGGCGCCTCAGTTGGACCAGCGTTCGTGCTGGACGTACAGACCGCGTGAGACGACGCTTCATCCAGTCCCAAACATGCTCAATGGGGGACAGATCCGGAGATCTTGCTGGCCAGGGTAGTTGACTTACACCTTCTAGAGCACGTTGGGTGGCACGGGATACATGCGGACGTGCATTGTCCTGTTGGAACAGCAAGTTCCCTTGCCAGTCTAGGAATGGTAGAACGATGGGTTCGACGACGGTTTGGATGTACCGTGCACTATTCAGTGTCCCCTCGACGATCACCAGTGGTGTACGGCCAGTGTAGGAGATCGCTCCCCACACCATGATGCCGGGTGTTGGCCCTGTGTGCCTCGGTCGTATGCAGTCTTGATTGTGGCGCTCAACTGCACGGCGCCAAACACGCATCGACCATCATTGGCACCAAGGCAGAAGCGACTCTCATCGCTGAAGACGACACGTCTCCATTCATCCCTCCATTCACGCCTGTCGCGACACCACTGGAGGCGGGCTGCACGATGTTGGGGCGTGAGCGGAAGACGGCCTAACGGTGTGCGGGACCGTAGCCCAGCTTCATTGAGACGGTTGAGAATGGTCCTCGCCGATACCCCAGGAGCAACAGTGTCCCTAATTTGCTGGGAAGTGGCGGTGCGGTCCCCTACGGCACTGCGTAGGATCCTACGGTCTTGGCGTGCATCCGTGCGTCGCTGCGGTCCGGTCCCAGGTCGACGGGCACGTGCACCTTCCGCCGACCACTGGCGACAACATCGATGTAGTGTGGAGACCTCACGCCCCACGTGTTGAGCAATTCGGCGGTACGTCCACCCGGCCTCCCGCATGCCCACTATACGCCCTCGCTCAAAGTCCGTCAACTGCACATACGGTTCACGTCCACGCTGTCGCGGCATGCTACCAGTGTTAAAGACTGCGATGGAGCTCCGTATGCCACGGCAAACTGGCTGACACTGACGGCGGCGGTGCACAAATGCTGCGCAGCTAGCGCCATTCGACGGCCAATACCGCGGTTCCTGGTGTGTCCGCTGTGCCGTGCGTGTGATCATTGCTTGTACAGCCCTCTCGCAGTGTCCGGAGCAAGTATGGTGGGTCTGACACACCGGTGTCAATGTGTTCTTTTTTCCATTTCCAGGAGTGTATTTACAGACTCACGGTCTTTTCTGTGTATCATGATTATTCTTTACTGCGGTTGTGCTCACCACTTTTTCCACCTACACAGTTCGTGAATTCGTTTTTTGTTTGCTTAAAGGCATTGATCTTTCACTATCGCTACTTTAGCGTCCAGATTGTTCGACACTTAAAATACACTTTTCGCAAGCAGTTTGTTCATTGTACGTGTGAGGAGTCCATTATAAGCTCTTTCATTGTTACAATATGTAGCACACATTGCACATATTTTAAAATAAAAGTATTTATATTTCGGTAGGATTCATGTAGCAAGTGTCCCCTCATGCAGAGAGTTCGACCAATTGGTCACCTGGACTATTAAGTTCAGTATATTTAACCATCATGTTTGTTCGCAACACTGATTCATTCTCTAGTGTTTATTTTGTTTTCTGATAACAGGATCCGAGCACATTGCTCCCAAGTATCTAACGTGTGAATGATTTATACCTTCCGCCGCGATAGAAGTTTAAATTCAATATTTAGGTTTGAAAATTCTGTCATTAAGGTTATTCTAACATTCTCTGATATTGGTTTATGCTTTACGGGCGCACATTAGTCACCTAGAGACCATGCAAACTGCCTATATTTCCTTACTCACATTGTGATTTTATTAATTTCCACCAACTCAGTGCACTGTCCTCATTAGTAATTCACTTTTTGCTGTCATTGTTGACATTCTCTCTCATGTATTCATCCAGACATCCTGCTTTCATACACAGACACATAATTGTACATGTACGTAAACATTTAGACACATATTTACAACAAACACTCAAGAAAAATACAAGAAATAACCTAAAGCTTATGAAATAACCTTACACTACTGTAATTACTTTTGTTTCATGATCTCCCATTTCAGGTCGGATTCTTACAGAAATAATGATTTTATTAATGTCTCGGGCATCCAGCACTAACTGCATACTTCCATCTGCTGTGAGCGAAGGGCTTCTGTATGGCGACAATGAATGTTATGTTATTTGCCATTTAAGCATTTGTTAAATCTCTTTAGCTACGGCTTGCTTTTTAGCCAATGGCACGGAGTACGTGGCTCGACAAAACGTATCCTGCGGTTTAATTTGCATGTCATAAGTGTATCCATTTATTATACCAGGTTTCTCGGAGAATACCTGACTATACTTGTTTAGCATGTGAGTCGAGGTAACTCGATTCCGACACCTTTACTTTAACACCTTGTCCTATTTCTTTTGTTTCAGATTTCATATCATGGACTATCTTACTGTAAGTCCACAAGTAGCAGTCATTTTATACATGCATTACCTTTTGGTCAGAGACATCCGCCTGCAACTGCCTACAGTAATTTTTATATGTTGCAGCAGTCTTCATCAGTACCACTTCAATAATCTCGTTGTGGTTTTGCAAGGTGCATGTCGCACGAGAGAGGTCTATCTTTGCGTTCCTCTTACGTAACGTATCCAAACCCAGGATGTAAGATACCGCTAAGTTCCTAACGACCAAGAATGAGCATTTCATCGATTATTTATCTATGTCTAGCACGGCCTGTACCTGATTTTTAGTGGTGTGCACCCAGCCACGTATGGCCCCCACAATTTTACAGTTTTGCACTGGTAAAATTGGCAGCCTCTTAACCTGTCTACGTATTAATAAAATCCATAAACCATAACTGAAGCACTGGCCCCTGTACCAATAATGACAGTTACGGCTATTCCGTTTATATGAGCCTTAAAAACAGCTTGTACTAACTCAAACTTTTGTTGCTATCTTTGATTCGTTTCAGCAATTAATTCCTCCCTGAGGTTTTCACTTTCACTATATCTCAACATGATTGTTCGCACGCTTTGCCTGCCTTCACCCTGTGCCATACCGACCCTCTGCGGAAGGCTTACATATGTCGGTTGGAGTTAACCGCTTCTGAACAATCGGATGCGGCTCTTCAACCACTTCCTCAATACGTACTGTTTCATTTTGTTTCTGTTGTTGCTATTATTGGACATATTTCGGTTGTGGTGTCCAATGCTGCTGCGTAGTTGGCGGCGACACTGGTATAACTTTTATGTTATTCACTGGCACGTTCCGGTCGTCGGGAGCGTGCTGTGTCTGCCAATTTGCAGGGCCAGATTTGTGCCAGTGCTCATTTGCAGTTGGCATATTTTTGTTTGCGAAGGAAGTGTTAAAATTTCCTTCGTTCCTCAGTTTCCTATTTAAATTTCCGTTTCTGTTTTTATTCGCGGAACGGTTACTACTCCCATTGTATTGGTAGGCAGCCGAACCACTGTGACTATTTTGTTTGTTGCCACAGCGGTCGGCGTGGTAATCACTTTCTCTATTCTGTTCACCTTTTCTGGGACTGTTTCTATTCGGATTTCTTTGCTTATTGTTCCTACTGTTCGATCCTGGCACACCATTGCCACATTCCTTTTGCCTGGCATATTCTTGTATTAAATCTAATGAATCTTTGTTGGCTATAAATTGTTCGAGGTCCGTATCAGGCACATGAACAAGCTTTACCCTAATTGAAATTGGTAACTTGGTCTTTAACATACCCAATACATCTCTCGGAAGCATGTGTTCGTTCCAGTATCGTGTCTCGTTTAAATATCTTTCGAAGTAGTTTCGAAGATTGCCTTGCCGGGGGTTAAAAGGCTTCGGGTTATACACCTGCTTTCTGAGTCGTTGTACACGTGACGACCAGAAACGAGCTAAAAACATCTTCTCAAAGTCTGAGTATACCTGACAGTTCTCTGGAGCTTCCATTGCCCAGAGGGCTGCATCTCCGCTTAGAAAAGAAATCACGAATAGTATTTTCTGTTTCTCTGTCCACGAAAGAGGTAAAATATTTCTAAAACTCTTCATAAATATCACTGGGTGGATTGACATTCGTTCGTCAGTGAATACTTGGAACTGCCTGTGCTTAATAAGCGACTCCTCATGTTTTACCTGTCCGCCGCGATAGCTGAATGGTGAGCGTGACGGACTGTCGTCCTAAGGGGTCCTGGTTCGATCCCCGGCTGGGTCGGGGATTTTCTCCGGTCAGGGACTGGCTATTGTGTTGTTTCCAGCATTACTTCATCCCCATCCGGCGCGCAGGTCGCCCAATGTGGCGTTGAATGTAATAAGACCTGCACCAAGACGGCCGGACCTGCCCCGTAAGGGGCCTCCCGACCAATGACGCCAAACGCTCATTGTCGCACCAACAATACTAGCATAACTGCACGGGCTATTCTGCTGGCATTATTGTATGCCAAATGCTCACCGTTTGACTTACCACAGGTACGTTTCTTTACCGAATACCAATGTGTGGTGGGCTATTCTGTTCCCTGCGACCACTTTTCCTTTCGAAACCGGAAGTGTGTTGCTGCATCTCATTTAGTTCAGGGTTTCAGTACGTGTTCAAGTCCTGGCTCTCACACTCAAGACCTATATTTAATCTCTGCAACAGGTTCGTTACCTCTTGTTCTGTTTTTGTTTCTACACTGTCAGCTATTTGATCCATACCTTCCGCTAGCGATTTCACCGGACGCTCCAGTGCATGTGCTCTATCGAGTTCGGTTACCTTCTCGCCAAGATTCTTCGTTGGGATACCTTTGCTTTGTGTTACCCATCCGGGAACTTGTTCACGCCGACCATCTATTTCCTCCTTAATATGTGCTACGACGGCTTTATCTCATTCGTCTAAAATCTAGTTGAGCCGACCAACTAAACGTTTAGTCACATTCCTCTTCCTTCCTTTACCTTTCCAAGTGTTCCCTTTCCTCTCTCTCTCTAAGCGTTCTACTCTCTCCCTTTCCTTCCTCTCCAAGCGTTCTGCTTCCAGTATCCCCTTCACTTGAGCTATCAGAGCCGTTTCTCTTTCTTTTTCTCTCAACTCAAGATCTGCCAGCAACACCGCTACAGAATCATTCGTCGGTGCTGGCTGTGGCAGCACATCAGCTGTCTCTACAACTGATGTTTTGTCTGAGTGGTCAGCTGAGCTCAAGCCTGTCTGCTGTTCCAGCTGTTGACCGCCAGCAACAGGCAGTGTTTCCTTTACATTGCTCTGTTCGGTTTCCGAATTATGGATTGATGAAACAGATTCGTCGTCGATGTCTGTTATGTCGTCCATGCCTAGTTTCCTCTCTTTGCGGGTCTTAACCATACTTGTATTAACATTTACCCCCAAAACACACAAAAAACACAAAAATACACCACTTAGTATAATACAAACAAACACACTGTACACACAATAATACACTATAACCTAACCAACTCACACTGAAAAACTCAGTCGTATCAACTTGGCAAGCAAAATAAAAATTGCTCTTGGATGGAACTTTTAAGCGGTCTATAGCCGCACAGCTGATGGTGTAGCTTATCCCGCAAAATATCTACGTCAATTGAAAAAATATATCTACACTTGGACTTTAGCACTGCCGTCCAACAAACACATTTTCAAGATCAATGTAACCGGTTGCACCAATCAAAGTACTGGGTGTCACACTTTATTTAATCAGTAAACACTCTCCATGGCCCCCAGTTACCTAATGATTCTAATATTGAATTCGGGAACTCATGCAGTCGTATCCATACCTTGATAAGCAATCTGTGTTACTCATCGCTCCACAACAGGGCTCCGACGTCTGTTTTGTACAATAATCTTATGGCAGCGGCAGTCTGTCCCAGTCCAGCTGCTCGAGTTATTTATTTTCCGTGCTCAGTAATGGATTGTAATTATTATAAGTACATGGAACAAAACATTACCAGAATTACGTACTGTAAAAAATTGTTATTATACATACATTGACATAACCTGATACTGTTAATTTTTCAATAAATATTGTACTCACTACAGCAACATTTCTGACTTGAAATTGGATACAGAACAGCAATATTTATTTAATCGAGCCCCACGTTAGGCGCCATTTGTGCCGCTACAGCTCAGGTCCATACACCGTCGTAAGTATACTTACGGTGTACTAAACGAATGTAAGATTTCCCCACTTAACTTTCCTGTAATTTACGCCCGGCAAAAGCGTGAATAGAGCATTTATCTGGCGGAGCAGACACAACAAAAAATCATGATAATATGTGGGACCTGAATCTATACTTTCGTAAAATAATTCTCTGAACTCTGATTATTCAACAGAACGCGGCTCACCGCCTTATTAATATAGGATTGCGTGAGGCGCTTTTAGCACTTGTTTAAACTGAGGTCTACGAGGAGCGTTCATATTGACAAAAGAATAAAAAAACATAACCCCAGGGATTGTATGTCGCGTTATCACCTTACAATATTGCTACAGGATATCTTTACTGTAGTGAAATTTAATTAAAAGAAACCCTGTACTGAAAGAAAGTATTTCCTTTTCCTTAACGTAATAGTCTTCACCTTGCCGAGAAGCGGCCAATATTTGAACTTATGGGAATTACCTTAGTTTTTACTTTCATACAACTTAAAATAGTATATTCACTTTCTTTTCCTTAATAATTATGGTGCAAGTCTTTTAATGCGTCCGTTGATGATGGAACGCAATGAAATTTATAATGAAATTTGTCCTACGCAAGATATCTGTCGTTTATCCAGAGTGTTGAGAACCTTACAAATAATATTTTTATTTCTGCATGAAGGAAAAAATACACAGTTAGCATAAATTATCATATATTATTTAAAATTACAACATACAATGCGTTGTGGCCGCCGTAGCATGTGTTATCTTCGAGACTAGAACAAAGAGTGAGTAACAACGCTGGTATTTTTAGTTTCTTTCGTCAGCGAGTAAAAGAATAATCTATTAGTATTGAGATAATATACAGTTATCTTATAGAGTCTGTTTGTACCATTATTATTTCATTTTATATTAAATTACCATTATGAGAGCTAATTGCACGCGTATTGTCAGAGTTTTTTACTATTCTCATTTTACTTTGTTCTGTGTTTATATTTTTCGACGCACGTTTTAATATTTTGTACAGTATCTCGGTTCACCAATACGAAATTCTCTCAATACAAAAATTACATACATTCCAACCGATTGCGTTATTTGCGACATATTGGAAACAAAGAGATCATATTAACACTAATCATGAATGTTATTAGTTATCTGAGGGGCGAAGATTTGCTTTAAATAGTAGTTCTGACAGACAAACATTTCATTTTTGTGCCTGTAATGGTCACCTTGCAAAATTCCTCCAAAGAAATCTTCTCCATCTGTAGAGTCAATAATGTACATCTAAAAACAAGTTTTATCTTCCATATGATGGACCTTGACGTTGGTGGGGAGGTTTGCGTGCCTCAGTGACATACATAGCCGTACCATAGATGCAGCCACAATGGAGGGGCTTCTGTTGAGAGGCCATACATACTTGTGTTGCCTGAAGACGGGCAGCAGCCCCTTCAATAGTTGCAGGGGCAACAGTCTGAACGATTTACTAATGTGACCTTGTAACATCAACCAAAACCGCCTTGTGGTGCTGGTACTGTGAATGGCTGAAAGCAAGGGGAAACTACAGCCGTAATTTATCCCGAGGACATGCAGCTTTACCCTATGATGAAATGGCGATGACGTGCTCTTGATTAAATAATCCGGAGGTAAAACCGTCCCCCACTTGGATCTCCGGGTGGGGACTACCCAGAAGGATGTCGTTATCAGGAGGAGCAAAACTGGCGATCTATAGATCGGAGCATGGAACGTCAGATCCCTTAATAACGCAGGTAGGTTAGAAAATTTTAAAAGGGAGATGAATAAGTTAAAGTTAGATACAGTGGTAATTACTGAAGTTCGGTGGCACCAGAAACAAGACTTCTGGTCAGGCGAATACAGGGCTCTAAACACAAAATCAGATGTGGGTAATCTAGGAGTAGGTCTAATAATGTATAGAAAAATAGGATCACGGATAAGCTACTACAAATAGCGTAGTGAAAGCGTTATTGTAGCTAAGATAGACACGAAGCCCACGGCAACCAGAGTAGTACAAGGGTTGACTGAAAAGTGATGCCTCCACCTCCGTAACTCTTCAACAGTTGGCAGCATTGGTATGTGGTAGGTACTGGCTTGTTTCGTAGCCTCTTTTCTACAGTTGCAGTTGGCGGGAAGACTTAGCATTGAACGGTTGTGTTGTTACAGTGTAATGTATGGAACCCTGCTCAGACGGTCAATGCGATTTCAGCAACGTGCAGTCATTGAATTCTTAACAGCAGAAGGTGTCACCCCAAAGAAGATTCATCAGAGAATGAAATCAGTTTATGGTGACTGTGATGATGTGAGTACTGTGCGTCGTTGGGAGAGTATGTTTAAAGATATTGAGGCGGTAACATCTGACCTGCGTGACAAACAAAGAGTTGGACGTCCTGTGACAGCAACCGCCCAGTTTCACAACCAAAATGTTTACAGATTGATTCCAGAGGATTGTCTTATCACTCTGAAATTGCAAGCACAATCGGCATTTCACAAGAACTTATGGGTCACATTACTGCTCTGCTTGGCTTTCGGAAGATCTCTGGACGATGGGTACCCCGGATGCTGATTCCTGATATGAAAGCACACAGACTCGAAATTTGCCAGGAACTCCTCTCGCGTTACTAGAATGAAGATGACACCTTTCTCCATTCAGTAGCGATGGGAGACGAAACATGGGGACACCATTACGATCCGGAGACGAAAGTCAGTTTATGGAATATCGACACTAAGACTCCCCCCAGAAAATGAAATTCAAGACGCAGTCCTCAGCTGGAAAAGTCATGGTCGCAATGTTCTGGGACGCAGATGGTGTCATCCATATTGATTTCCTTGATCGTGGAACAACAATAAATTCAGAGCGTTACAACACTGCGAACTCTGAAACGACGGCTAACAAGGGTCCAAAAGGAAAAGGGAAATGTTTTCCTGCAGCATGACAATGCCAAACCACGCACTTCACTTGCCATCACAGCAGAATTTTAGAGACTGAATCTTACCACTGTACGGCATCCTACATACAATCCAGGTTTAGAACCGTCTGACTTCCATCTTTTCCCAATAATGAAAGACGATCTGTGGAGGCATCATTATGCTTCTGCCTGAAGAAGTTGAGAGAGGTGTGAGGCTGTGGTTGCGGAAACAGAGTGTCGACTTCTTCCGTGACGGCTTCAGGAAACTTGTTCATGGTTGACAGAAATGTATTCCACTGGCTGCTGATTATGTGGAGACGTGGATATTGGTAATTAAAGACCACATTCTAAGGATTATTTCTGCGTTTGATTTATTAAAATATTATATGCCAACTAGCCTCGCAGATGTTGAAGAATCTGAAGAAATGTATGATACAACAAAAGAAATTGTTCAGGTAGTTAAGCGAGACAAAAATTTAATAGTCATGGGGGACTGCAATTCAATAGTAGGAAAAGGAAGAGAAGGAAAAGTAGAAGGTGAGTATTGACTGGGGATAGGGAATGAAAGAGGAAACCACCTGGTAATTTTTGTACATAGCGTAGCTTAATCATAGCTGACACTTGGTTTGCGAATCATGAAAGAAGACTGTATACGTGGGAGAGGCCTGAAGACACTGCTACGAGTCACACACACACACACACACACACACACACACACACACACACACACACATATATATATATATATATATATATATATATATATATATATATATATATGAGCGAGGTTTTAAGTTTTAAGACATTTCCAGAGGCATATGTGGCCTCTGACCACAATTCCTTGGTTATGCACTGTAGATTAAAACTCAAGAAACAGCAAAAACGTAGGAATTTTAGGAGATAAAAGCAGAGTTTTTTGAGAGTTTTCAGAGAGATCATTAGTGAACGACTGGCAAGAACATTGGAAAGAAATACAGTAAAAGAAGAACGGGTAGCTTTGAGAGATGAAACAGTGAAGGCAGCAGAGGATCAAGTAGGTAAAAAGAAGAGGACTAGTAGAAATCCTTGGATAACAGAAGAGATTTTGAATTTAATTGATGAAAGGGGAAAATATAAAAATACAGTAAATTAAGCAGACGAAAAGGAATACAAACGTCTCAACAATGAGATCGACAGGAAGTGCCAACTGGCTAAGCTGGGGTGGCTAGAGGACAAAAGTATGGATGTAAAACCACATGTCACTAGGGGTAAGAAAGATACTGCCTACAGGAAAATTAAAGAGACCTTTGAAGAAAAGAGAGCCACCTGAATGAATATCAAGAGTTCAGGTGGAAAACCAGTCCTAAGCAAAGAAGGAAAAGCAAAGTGATGGAAGGAGTATATAGAGTCTGTCGAAGGGCGATGTACATGAGTGCAGTATTATAGAAATGGAAGAGAACGTAGATGAAGATGAATGGGAGATATGATATTGCATGAAGAATTCCACAGTGCAGTAAAAGACCTAAGTCGAAACAAGGCTCCGGGAGTAGACAGCATTCCGTTAGAACTACTGATAACCTTGGGAGAAGCAGCCATGACAAAGCTCTTCCACCTGGTGAGCAAGACATGCGAAATACCCTCAGACTTCAAGAAGAATATAATAATTCCAATTCCAAAGAAAGCTGTTTAGTAAGTCATGGTTGCAAAATACCAACACAAATACTTTACAGGCGAGTGGAAAAACTGGTAGAAGCCGACCTCGAGGAAGACGAATTTGGATTCTGTAGAAATGTTAGAACACGCGAGACAATACTGACCCTACGACTTGTCTTAGGAGATAGATTAAGGAAAGACAAAACTTTTGTTTATAGCCGGCCGGAGTGGCCGAGCGATTCTAGGCGCTACAGTCTGGAACCGCGCGACCGCTACGGTCCCAGGCTCGAATCCTGCCTCGGGCATGGATGTGTGAGATGTCCTTAGGTTAGTTAGGTTTAAGTAATTCTAAGTTCTAGGGGACTGATGACCTCAGAAGTTAAGTCCCATAGTGCTCAGAGCCATTTGAACCATTTTTGTTTATAGCACTTGTAGACTTAGAGAAAGCTTTTGACAATGTTGACTGGAACACTCTCTTTCAAATTCTGTAGGTGGGAGGGGTAAAATACAGGGAGCGAAAGTCTGTTTACAATTTGTACAGTACTAGATGGCAGTTATAAGAGTAGAGGAGCGCAAAAGGGAAGCAGTGGTTGAGAAGGCAATGAGACAGGGTTGTACTTTGTCCCCATTGTTGTTCAATCTATATCCTGGGCAAGCAGTAAAGGAAATAAAGAAGGATCTGGAGTAGGAATTAAAACCTATAGAGAAGAAATAAACATTTTCAGTTTTTCTGATGACTTTCAGAGACAGCAAAGGAGATGGAAGAGAAGTTGAACCGAATGGACAGTGTCTTGAGAGGAGGATATAAGCTGAATATCAACAAAAGAATAACGAGAATAATGGAATGTAGTCGAATTAGAGCAGGCGATGCTGAGGGAATTAGGTCAGGAAATGAGATACTTAAAGTAGTAGATGAGTTTTACTATTTGGGAAGCAATATATCTGATGATGGTAGAAGTAGTGAGGACATGAAATGTAGACTGGCTGTGGCAAGGAAAGTGTTTCTGAAGAAGAGAAATTTGTTAACATCGAGTATAGATTTAAGTGTCAGGAATTATTTTCCGAAAGTATTTGTATGGAGTGAAACGGAAGTGAAGCATGGACGATAAAGAGCTTAGACAAGAAGAGTATAGGAGCCTTTGAAACGTGTTGCTACAGAAGAATGCTGAACATTAGATGGGTAGATCATGTAACTAATGAGGCGGTACTGAATAGAATTAGGGAGAATACGAATTTGTGCCACCATTTGACTGGAGGAAGGTATCGGTTGGTTGGAGACGTTCTGAGGCATCAAGGGATCGCCGATTTAGTATTGGAGAGAAGCACGGAAGGTAAAAATCGTAGAGAGAGACCAAGAGATGAGTACGCTAAGCAGATTCAGATGGATGTGGGTTACAGTAGTTACTCGGAGATGAAGAGGCTTGCACAGGATAGAGTAGCATCGAGAGCTGCATCAAACCAGCTCTGGACTGAAGACCACAATGACAACAATAAAGTGTCCAAACAATTTCTCTCAGATTCACAAATATCAAATTTCCCTTTCGAAAAAAACTCAAATGCTCCATACTATGCCTCAAATAAGAATGACGTAGCGCTGTACAACTTACTGGCGAGCAAGCGAACCACAGATAAACTTCGACACAGAGTCACAGATCTTATTCACTACTCGTTCAGGGCGTTCATTCGTCTTTGTCCCAGTACAGTAAAGATAAATGATTGTGGCAGAAGACATATGAAAACTTACTACTACTTACGTGTCAGTTGTCTCTATGTAGTGTTCTGAAGTAAAACGTTTTGTTTCTTCTACAAAGAAGATAAAAGTGTTTATGGAATGACTTATTTTGAAAATAATGAATCCAAGTTACTTGTACTGAGACGTGTTTCAAGCTCATGAATAGAAGTTATTTTTACTGAAAGAAAATTTAAATCCATTACGAAGCTAAAATAAATTGTAATATAATCTCTGACTTAAAGTAGTGGGATTAGGAAAATTGATTTAAACTGTGAAACTTGGATTAATTTTTAAAGCAGTGGAACCTGATAGGGTATATCAGCAAGCTTAAGTTTTGATAGAAACATAATCACTTTTTATATATAGTAACTGTCTAAAGTGATCACAGTTCATGCAGCTGACAATTTTTGCACTTGAGAATTTTAATACGCCAACTGGAGGCAGTTGTACTCAGTGATCTCAGTGTGAACAGTTATTATTGTTCGGCATAGTAACAAAATAAACGGAGGGAGAGAAAATTCTTTGACTGAACCGACATAATGTCATTTTGGAGGATATTTTCTTGACCTATTAAAACCATTCAGTGTCTGCAAATCGACTGCTAGAGCGGAATGAACCTCTATAAATAATAATATTTCTAATCTTTGATTATATGTTGGTGTGATTATAAGGATTTTCCGGAATGCAGGTAGCGGAATTTTGTATTGTGCAACGAAAAGAGCTACCTAGGATAAGCTCTGCCGCAGTATTATGTAAGATAGTGTTTAGTATACCTATAAAGAGACTGCGATGCGACCTACCCTGAGCTAAACCAACATCTAGGCACACACATGTCGGGATGACTCAATATTACAGCGCAATATCACCCGATAACCAGGATGGCGAAACCTTGCGGCAGAACACGTGGATTTTCCAAAATTGTCCTCCCTGGCACCCGATGGCTCTAAAGTATATGCTCGCCATAGTTTCTACTTGTTCCTGGATGAAATTAAAACCTCCCCAAGCCCCATGTCCACCAGTAAATGCGGCATATTCACGGACTCGGTATCCAGCCCGTGACTCGCCACTTCCAAGAAGGAAGAAAACAGCCGTTTCCAATGGCGTTCGCTCTCCGTTATCAGCCAAGACGTCCGCGTCGACACTCCAAGCGGACCCACCTATCAGTCCCTCGGCCATTACATGGAGCGGTCAACAAACTGTCGCCCACAAGTCGCAAAACTGCAGTGGGCGCTCAGCCAACTACAATACTGTAGTTTTTGCACCAGCCGTAATTCTCGCCAAGCACTTCGTAGCTGTCCCCAAGCAGGATGCCCGAGGCACAATTACGAGGCAATGGGCCAAATACGTTACACTACAGGGGCAGGAATCGTTAAGTGCTCTCGCATGACTCAGTTCGATAGAAGAAGATGGTTTACTCGTGGTCTTGCCTACATTATGAATACTAACGAACATCTTCATGAGCGTTATTGAGAAACTAATAGCTGAAGATGTAATAACAAAGAAAAGCTAAATGGTCATCTACTGGTCTAAGTTCATGGTCGGCAAAGTAGACAAAGGAGTTAAACAACAATTACACAAAGACATTAATAATACGACGTCTGTCTAAAAGGGATCCGACCTTTGATTTTCCCGCGCAGAATGGAGACGATAGCGCGGCGCCACTGTACGCAGCAAAAGAAGAGACCTGTACGTGCATGCGTGAATTTGGTCTCCGCCCTCCAACGCGTCAGACGCTGCCTGTCGGTCGCTGAGTGCTACACAGCGTGTTCGTCGGATTACCAATTCTCTCAAGATGACTGAACATGTTGAGCAAAGATACTGCATCAAAGCCTGGTGATTCTCAAAGCGAAACAATTCGTATGATTCAGCAGGTGTTTGGAGAAGAAGCGATGGGTGTAACACAAATTAAAGAGTGGTTCAACCGATTCAGAAATGGCCGCACATCAGCGGAGAGTGACCAGCGTTCTGGCAGGCCACAAACTGCTCGGAGTGCAGCTGTTGTTGAGAGGATATAAAATTTGGTGACGGTAGATCGTCGTTTGACCGTGTGGGAGATTGCCCAAAAGGTTGGAGTGAGTAAAGATTCTGCACATGCAATTTTGCGTGATGATCTGAATATGCACCGTGTGGCTGCGAAATTCGTGCCCACGTTGTGGTCACCAGAACAGAAAGACCTCCGTTTTGATGTTGCACAGGACCTTCTGGACATCACCAACACTGATCCAGGATTTCTGAACACTGTGATAACTGGAGGTGAGTCATGAGTGTATGGATACGAACAAAAAAGACAGTTGTCACAATGGAAAGATCCCGAGTCTCCAACGCCGAAGAAAGTGCCACAGGTGTGAACAAAATCAAGGTGATGCTAATTGTCTTCTTTGCTGTCCGTGCAATTGTGCATCACGAATATACACCAGAAGGACAAAAAGTGACAAAGAACTACTATCAAGATGTTCTCCGGTGACTCCGTGACGCAGTTGAATCGCGTCAATGCCCCTGCACATTCACCCTACTGGATCCAACATTTCTTGACCAAACATGGAATTACAGCCATTCGCCAACATCCCTACTCTCCAGACATGGCTCCTTGTGACTTCTGGTAGTTTCTAAAATTGAAGACGCCTCTGAAAGGATCCTGTTTTGAGAATAGAGATGAAATAATACGGAACACGACGACAGAGCTGGACATCATTCCAAAGGAAGACTTCCAGAGGTGTTTCCGGCAGTGGAAGAATCGGTGGGGTAAGTATGTGGAAGCACAAGGGGCCTACTTTGAATTGGGTTAGGATCCCAACCCCGTCAGGTAATCGAAATACTTTTTCTGGGCAAAGGTCGGATACTTTCTAGAAAGGCCTCATACATACAAGAATATGAAGTTGACAATAGTAGAAGGAAAAAATGTAATAATTCAACTATCCAAATACAAGCATAACAAAATGCAATAACAGATCGTTGACATATACCGAAAATCCACATCAACAGATGTAGTTATAAATGCAACCGCAGACTGTTCATTGAATTATAAACAATCTACAGTCAGACATATGATGAACAGACTCAGCAGGATTCCAATAAACAGTATTTATAAAAGGAGCTAGCATCTACAAACAAAGAGTTTTACAAATGGCTATAAACAAACTCCAGTAGATAAGCTTGGGGAAAAATTAAGACACATATGATAAAACAAACAAACCAAATCACAGGAACACGTAAAAGCAGCATAACCACAACCAAATTAACTAAACAAAAGCTGTTTTTAGCCTTGTTTCACAATTTGTTCTTAATGTTAGTGAAAAACCTAGGTTTCAGATTGTGTCCTATTTTCAACTACGGTACTGATTCCCAAAGATGATAATGCACAGATAAACATGATGACAAGGTAAAGAAAATTATCTCAATTTCGTAAGGTGTCGATCCATAGCTTTATGTACAATTACATTAATGTCCATTTTTTAACTAATTACATACATTATTACACATTCACCAATTATATATACTGAAACGTCCCCTTAGAACAATTATACATGACTGTGCTTAAACTAACACACAATATTTTTAGCGCAACGCAATCTGACTTTCAAAAATCCCTACAAAAGAATGGCCCTGACTAACATTAACCTATACCTTTCACAAATCACTTACCTCACAAAAATCTTCATTACTCGAACTACTGCAATACAGCGAGCGCCACTACTGCCAGCTAAATAAAAGATTCAAACTACAGAAGGCACTAACTACTGATAGGCACAGTTAGCAAATGAAAGATTTTAATAGAGAACAAACAATGTATTTACCTTAATAATCATAATATATATAGCAGTTCATGCCATCCAGTATTACAAATTTCAAAACTCCGCCGTCTCTCTCCCCACATCCACCACTGCTGGCGGCTCACCTCCAACTGCTCAACGCTACGCGCTGTTCACGTCCAGCTGCCCAACACTACAATGGCAGACAACAATGCAAACAAGCCACAGACTGCACACAGCACAGCCAGTGATTTTCATACAGAGAGCGCTACGTGGCGGTGGCGTTACCACCATAAGAACCTAAACAGCCTACTTGCATAGCCCCCATGCTCCCCACAAAAAAATTTACAAATTGTTTTGGGCAGTGGCCAACACAGATTTGAAAAAATTTTTCATAATTACAGTAAGAAAGATATCAAATGCACACACTTATTAATACAATGTTGGTCAAAAGCTAAAATTTTCTCACAGTCCATAAAGAGAGTCCTGATCATTCATCACAGTAAAACTGCTGTTTCTTTTCTCAAATTCTGAGCAGTAAAAGACAATGCACAAAGAAGTAGTGGATTTCCATGCAGTCTTGAAGAAGTAGCGTTGTCCTTGCAATGGAAAGACAGTGCTGACTCTTGACATGCTGACAGGTAATGGGCCACAACAGAGCAGACCCACAGCAGAGTCATTCGACGTTTTGAAGAAGATTGGTAGGTAGGTCATCACAGAGCAGACCCACTCTAGTCCCGGTAGGGATTACGGTATTGGTGGACCACCAGAGATGCAGACCCACTGCAGTCCTTGTAGAAATAATGATATTGGTGGGCCATCAGAGATGCAGACCCACTGTAGTCCTTGTAGAGATAGCCAGCAGCCATCTGTTGCGACTGTGCAGGTGCACAATCACCATCAAATACTCTTCCGGAGAATATAGCAAGTCCATAAACCACCACTTGTGCACTCACAAAGTTTTTTTTTTAATTGTCTTCAGTACCAGCAATGCTGTTATCCAGTCCCTTGCTGAATTATTAACACACGTGCAAACACTATCAGTCCCTACTTCTCACATGTTGTCCATATACTATGGGCAACAGAAACGTGTGCAGTGAAATGGAACTTACAAGTTAATAATATGATGAACTGGTGTCAATTACAATTTTATAAGATAAGAATACAACTACAAAGGTACAAAATACATCCTTAAAGAAAATAACAATACAGATAACATTTGTGGTAATACGGGCTTTACAAAAGAGTCAAAATAACATATACCTCAGCATTACAGGAATTATGAAATAAGTACATACATAAAAGATCAGAATTACTTTTTGAAACATCAACTTCACACATGAGCATTAAAACAAAACAGAATAAATAATGTCTAAATATCTTTACAAAGGAAATAACATATTATTAGAAAAATTCTACAACATAGATCTTATTAGCTAAACACATACAGACAGGAAAAAGACAAATACACAAGGGTACATAAACACATAGCGGAATAATACAAAAGGAAAGACAGGGTTTGTTTTCAGTGTAACATTTGGTACTGCAGTCCAACCCAAAACTTCACTCCATAGATCTTTTTTTTCTTATTTCAACATTTGTTTCCACCAAAAAAAATCCTATCCAAGCATGCTTTCTGTATTTTGTTCATATCCTCTTTCAAAAACAGTTTTTCTCCACTGGACACTACTTTTTTGGCCAAACCATTTTCTTATAGCTTCTCAATGCATTTCTTCCAATCTATCATAGCTAGTTTCTTATATAGTCTACCCCCTCTTAAGCTAACTTAAATCTACTGAGCTCAGATGCTAAACTAAGGGACGAGACAATGCAGCAGCACAAAACAATTAATACAAACAGCAATGAAAAAAATGGGAATTGTCAAAGCAATTGCAATATTACAACTAATATAAGGCAATGAGCAGCAAACAAGAAAAATAAATCAGTAGTAAAACTGGCTTAACAGAGTAATGTAAAGTGAAATTTAGTGGCACTATGCCTGGCAAACAGCAGCAGCAAAAACATGACATAGCTCAAGCAGGAAAAAATATTACACTAAAGACTTCAGTGCAGATAAGGGAAATGTCTATTCACATCTTAATGTATATGTAATTAAAGTGGTGCACCACAAGAAGTTATTCTACAAAAAAAAATTACAAAGTACTTGAAAAGAAAATTCTGTATGCAATTCCTGTGAAGGGAAATGTGTTTTTGTGCTCCTTCGTTTTTTTAAGTACATCAAAGTTATTCTTTACTGGGTCTGTAGGCATAAAATACTTATATTAGTACATCTATAAAATTTTATTTTAACCAATGCTGCAGTGCAGCTAAAAACTAGATATAAAAAAATGAAAATATGTACAAAGGAAGGCATGAAACATCATTCATTAGCCATATGGCATTTCATAAGGTAGTACAAAATCTCTCAACTAGAAAGACAGTAGTCATAATCAGGTGTATAGAGATAAAATATTTCTCGTCATTTCATTAGGCATTTCAGTAAATCATAAATTAAGAGCTCCACAGTGTAATCAGATGTTTTCAAGTTTGAGCGTGTCGTATTTGGGATGCTTTCTACAAAGGAATGTCAATAGCAAGGATAATGGCCTCCCTTTTTTTTTTCTACCTGTGCCTCCGAAAGGCACACACTAATGGCTTTTTTTTCCAGGCAGCTGTCGCGCAGCTGGGTGCCCACGACTCATTACGTGAAGGTGATCACTTAACTTTCTTACTGAAATATTTATGACACCAGTTTGCATTACAGTGACAGTCGCATATAAAAAATTTCACAAGTTGAGAATTTGCGTTGCAACTGTGTAGAAACAAAATCCTATGAATATAACAGTGTTCAAAATGTTTTCGTCGGCATTGTGATACATTCGCGCATTTACACACATTTCATAACTCTTAAAGTACGATTCTTGGTTTCCAACATCCTTTTCCACAAATCAGAGTGCCTAACCACTACTCCTTATTCCTTACCTTGTTACACATATACATATTCGTCGACATTCTTCAATATTTCATCATTATAAATATGTAGCACAATCAAATTCGTCATATAGCATCAACTTATTGATCATAAACATACCTCAACAGCATAATACACATCATCGTCATAAAAATAACATCAGAACACCTCAGTCAAATCTCAAAAACGTCGTAGCTTTCTGCAATAATTTCAAAACGTAAAGAAAATTCGCTGCTCATTTCAATAGTGTCATCTACCTCAAACATACTTTAAAATCATGCTCCCTTACCAACTACATCATTCAAAGCTCTCATAGTATCACAATGGTTCTGAAAAAGTATGAACAGTTCAGATAGTGCAGACAAAATACAATTTCATAAGTGTGAAGCTATCCAACTGTGTAATTGCGTAAACATGTGTCACTGACGTAGTAAAAAGATGTTTGTTTCTCTATTAAATGATCAGATAGCTGTGTAATTTATGTGGTAGAGAAATATGGTACCGATGTGTAAAGTTGTATAAGCAAATACCATATTAGCTAGGGCTCCTTGTGCTTGCCAAGCACATGGTACACAAAGTAAGTGTGTACCCCCCTGAGGATTAATGTAATTATACCCTCAGGTGTTACAGATTACAGCAATGGAATGAAATGTATTACGGTAACCTTTGTATCATTGTATTTCAAATATCTTTAAAAATAAATGATTTAAGTACAAAATTAATCACTCAAATCCGTGTCCTGTAGCGCTAAATGTGCGTCTTGCTGTAAGATAATCTCTGTGGAAGTGTCCTAGTTATTGTCCTCCGAAAGCTAAGTTCTGCAGAAGTCAATGTACTTACCTCATGATAAACAAAAGTGAAATGCTTTGTGTATAGATACCTTAGTTATTACGCTTATTGTTGTGATGAAGAAAGTACTGTGCTGTAACATATTGTTGTGCTACAAAAGAGGCTGTCTCATTGTAGCTATACCACAAAAGTTACTACTAAAACATGTTTTACTTTCCAGAATAATTCAGAAAAACTGTGCAGATATAAAACAGAAACACCGCAAAAGCAACATTGTAAATTGTCACTCATTAGTAGTGTTGTGATAAAATCGTGTAGCTGTCACATAAACTAACCACTGTGTCATCTGGTATCTCACAGAAAGTACTTTAAATCCAGAATGTATTTTCAAGTAAACCAAAATGTTGCATTAAAATCTCATTAGCAGTACTGGTAAATGTTCTAAGTATGTGAGCCTTATAGTCGTTATGTAATCGTGCAACTAACAAGCAAGAATTTACAAATAACAACATTGTGTCGTCTATTCACTATCACAATGCAGAGGTAATTACTGTCTAAATATGTACCCTAGGTTCTAGACTGGATAGTAAAATTCAAAACATAGTTGCATGATAACAGTTTCTAAGTGTGACAATGCATACTAGAAATGTGAAGCGAAACGTTTTATGGTAAAGACAAAGTTAAAAAGCAGATTATTTTTCAATAAACGGTTTTACATGTGAAATGTGGTGTAAACCTTTACTCATCCTAGTATGCAGAGTTTCAACTTCAACGCAATTATCATGTGGTATACGTCGGTAAAGAATACTGGAATTTTTCTCAAGGTTAGCGTCTATGTTATTTTTCCCTGAGCCAGCGGGCGCACGTGGCTGCCTGCGGTGTGAGTCATTGTCTGTTTCTTTGTTGGCGCGCGTCGTTACCGGGATTAGGAGACCTAACTTCTACAAATTCGCCTTGCCGAGAGGGCTCTGCTCTGTTTGAATCCCGCCAGTTCTGATGCAATTCAGGTCTGTCATTACGCTCATATCGTCTGTCGTCATGTCGGTAGATTCCATAGTTTCTTTCTTGTCAGTCACGTGGTGGAGAATTTCTCCCTGAATCGTAACTGTGCGCTGGACCGTTGCATCTGAAGTTATTCTGTCTCCCTTGATAATAATAGTTCTGTTTGCCATATTGTCTGTTTCTATGATTGTCTCTGTCATATTCATTACTACGGAAATGCGATCTTTCTCTGTAACTATTACTTTGCCAGTGGTTGTCATATGGGTGATGTCTGTTTTGGTCACGATTTACGTTGTAAGAATAGGCTTGTCGTAGCCAGTTATCGTTTCTGTCGTTACGGAATTGTGACGGATGTGACCTGTAGTGATTGTTTTCCTGTTTTCGCATCCCACGACTGTCTGTGTCAATTTCTAATTCTTGTAAGAGTCCCTGAAAAGCTTCAATGTCGTCTTTGCAACGCCCTGCCAAAATAATATGTCGTAAATGTTCAGGCAATTTCATTAAACAAATGCGGATGAGTTCTGAGGGGCTGTATGGGTTTGACAGGTACTGATTCTTGTGCAACATGTCTTCAAAATATTTCACAAGACTGGAAAATTCAGATTGTTCGAAATGTATCATCATTATGATGCTATGTTTTACTCGGTCTTGTGTGGCTTGAGACCAATATGCTGAGAGGAAGGCATGGTCAAATTCTCCTTCACTGCGTCAGTCGTAAATGACCGATCGCATTCCTACAGCTGGTTCATTCTCTAAGTAGCCACACATAAATTCTAATCCGTGTTCTAATGACCAGTTGGGAGGAAAACAATGAGAGAACTGATGGAGCCACGCTTGTTGATGAATGTCGTTGGCTGAATTCTTAAACATTTTGAATTTACGTGTAGTAATGAACAGCTTATAGTCAAAATCATCGTGTCGGCGAGTAGCATATCGGTCATTGTTACGTCATGGCGGCGGTTCTATCTCAAAATTCGGTGCACCTTGCCAATTTCTTTCATAATTTCCGAAATGCCCTGTGTTATTATTTTGTGGGTTTTCCGTATTTCTATGTTCCTCTTCCCGTGTTGCAGCGCGAGTGTCCTCTGAAATATGAAATTTTTGTATTACTTCTGCCAACTGATCTTGTACTTCCCGGATTTCTCTTTTGTATTGCGTATTAATTTGATTCTGATTTTGTTTAAATTTCTTAATTTGTTCATACTCTTCTGTGTCAGTGATGGCTACAGGTCTTGTGTCATTCGGATCATCATCTACCTTTGCAGATAAGTTAGTGAACTGATCCGAAAGTTCGGCTACTTTCTCCGATAGTGTACTTATTTCCTCAGTGTGTTCTTCTGAACCAAATTTCAGAGTGTCTATTTGTGTTGAAATCGTATCTACTGTGTCCTTTAAGTTTTCTTGAGTTTTTGCAAGTTGCGTAACCGAATCGGTAGATGCAACTGAGTCAATTTTAGCTTGCAAGGTGTCGTGATTTTCATGAACAATAGTTTGCAGTTCTTTTAGGCCTGCTTCGTGATTCTGTAATGCATTTTCATGACGCAAAAAATAGGTTGGAAATGCTCACAAATTTGTGTTTTTGCGTCATTACAGACTTTTTGATATTTCGATTCGATGTTATGTAACTCAGTAGTTAAATCTTCACGCGTTTGTTCAAGCGTGGTGTCTAACTTTTGAAGATTTTGTTCCATTGTGTCTAACTTTTTAATATTTTGTTCCACTGTGTCTAACTTTTGAAGATTTTGTTTCATTGTGTATAACTGTTGCTGTGTTTGTCTCTGGTGTTGTTCCATTGTCTCTAACTTTTGAAGATTTTGTTCCATTGTGTCTAACTTTTGAAGCTTTTGCTGTGTTTGACTCTGATTTTGTTCCATTGTGTCTAACTTTTGAAGCTTTTGTCCCATTTGTTGCATTAATTGTAATAACAATGCACTGGTGTCTGAAACATATTCCTCAGTGCTATTCGGCAATGCATTTGAACCGGGAATTTCCCATTTTGAAAATCAGGAAATGTGTCTTGACTTATTTGAGAAAACGGCGAGGACACAAAACCTGAATCTACAGTATTTGCAGGATTGTGTCCTGTCATTTTGGATTCCTGAGGCAAGCTGTTGGCGACCGATCGATCGATAATGCTTTCACTAGTTGTTTCACTGTCTACACCTTTGTTTGCAGCCCGCTCCATTTCCCTATGTACAATTACCAAATTACTACTTTGAACATTAGTTAATTCATTACTCGGTGGCGCTAACACACTGCTTTCGTCTTCACTGTCATTTCTCAGTTTACTTTGGAGCCTAGTATTACGTTTTTCACACGCCATTATTGTCACAATATTTCACACGATAACACAGAAAAACACAATTTGAAGAGCAACAATAAGAGAACACATTAACATAGCACTGAAAATAATATCTCGTTAATTGCAAGCGCAGCTTCGAAATACTTGGTGCAAATTTACATGCTTGCCACACCTGTTCTACTGTACAAGAATAAAAGGCTGCAACTACAAAGGAGATTCTCTCTACAATTACGTGCTAGCAATAAACAAAATCTACACTAATTACACAAAGTACAAGAAAAAATCAGAAGATTCCAGTGAGGTATCCTCGGCTAAGGGTCGACATATGAAACGTCCCCTTAGAACAATTATACATGACTGTGCTTAAACTATATTTTTAGCGCAACACAATCTGACTTTCAAAAATCCCTACAAAAGAATGGCCCTGACTAACATTAACCTATACCTTTCACAAATCACTTACCTCACAAAAATCTTCATTACTCGAACCACTGCAATACAGCGAGCGCCACTACTGCCAGCTAAATAAAAGAGTCAAACTACGGAAGGCACTAACTACTGATAGACATGGTTAGCAAATGAAAGATTTTAATAGAGAACAAACAATGTATTTACCTTAATAATCATAATATATATAGCAGTTCATGCCATCCAGTATTACAAATTTCAAAACTCCACCATCTCTCTCCCCACATCCACCACTGCTGGCGGCTCACCTCCGACTGCTCAACGCTACGCACTGTTCACGTCCAGCTGCCCAACACTACAATGGCAGACAACAATGCAAACTAGCCACAGACTGCACACTGCACAGCCAGTGATTTTCATACAGAGAGCGCTACGTGGCGGTGGCGTTACCACTATAAGAACCTAAACAGCCTACTTACAATACTACAGTGACCAAACTAAAGTTATGCATCAACCAAGACATTTTTAACTATGATGGACTGAGGTCCAAAGTTTTATTTCTACACTGGGGTTATGACATCATCTTAAAGAGGTGAATAACTGAATTGGGTTTGCTCGTTTAATAATAGGTGTGGGGATATACACATCCGTTTTTTAATTTCTAAAATTTCTAATTGGTTGAGTTTTGCCGCCTTTTGCTCTACATCTACATCTACATCCATACTCCGCAAGCCACCTGACTGTGTATTTGTGGTTATTGTTCAAGCAATGCTCTGCAAAGGCTGAATCAGGCTTCTTCAATATACAGGTTCTGTGGTGTTCTTTAAGCCTGGTACATTTTGACCTACCCACCTGTCCAATGTAGCAAGACTGACACTCACGGCATCTGATTTTATTAACCCCACTTTTTGTGATAGCTCCTTGTTTGTCTTTTGCATTGAGCAATAAACTACCTATTGTCTGATTAAACAAGCAAACCCAATTCAATTATTCACCTTGTTTAAATGTGATCGCAACCCCATGATAGAAGCAAAACTCTGGGCCCCAGTCCTTCGTAGTTAAAAATATCTTGGTTGATGTATAACTTTAGTCTGGTCATTGTAGTGCATATGATTGGTGTATGTGTAATAATGTATGTAATTTGTTAAAATTGGTCATTAATGTAATTTTACGTTAAGCTATGGATCGATAACTTAAGAAGTTAAGATGATTATCTTTAACTTATCATCATGTTTATCTGTGCATTATTATCTTTGGGAATCAGTAACATACATAAAATTGGGTTTATAATCCGAAACCTAGGTTGTGCAATAATATTAATAATAAATTGTGAAACAAGGCTAAAACAGTGTTTGTTTAGTTTATTTACAATGTTTCACGAAGAACCCACAGTTGGTTGAATTAAAACAGTCTGAAGAAAATCTATGACAGTGACCTACCACCACAAATTTATATAAAGAATAGATAACATATCGAAAATAGGAGATGTAAACATTGCCTACAAAACAAATAACTCAGTACAGTGACGCATCCATAAAGTGAAACCAAAACCACAGAGAAACCAACAATCTATTGTCTACCAGACCAATTGCAGGGATTCTGAAAAAATCTAAATGGGGATTGACTGGCAGCACATTTGAGCAATATATATATAAAACATCAAAGCAGGGAAATAGTATATAAACAACAGTTGGAAATCACATGAAACAGGAATAACATAGACAAAGCAAAATGGAAACAGATATGAATATCATAAAAATAAGTAACGAAAGAAACCTCCGTTTTTTGAGAAAACTTCCTTATTCACAAAGCATTAATGCATTATAAAAAGTTACTTAATGACTGTACATATTTCAGAAACGAGACTCTATAAGAAATAAATGAAAAATCTGTTAATAAGAAACAAAGAAAATTATTTTTCTTTCCCATTCCCCACTCTCTCTCACTCTAACTCACCCTCTTTTCTTTTTACCTCCTGCTCCTCACCCTTTCCCTGCAGCTCACACTCAGTCCAATTATTTTTCATTCACTGTTCGTTTATCTTTCCATATTACGCCATCCCCCCCCCCCCCGCCCACCAGCCACCAAGAGAAACTCATTTAGGTATTTATCTCCATCATTATTCTCATCCTCTTACAAAGTAAATGAGTACATAGTATCGTCATTAAACCAGACAACACACATTTGATGCACCGCAGAGGAATTATCTGGAAGGAAAAGCTGTTGATAAAGGTGGTAGACCAACGGAAAACATAAGAGACTTTTTTAGCCGAAAGATACAAGGAAACAGTAGTATGTTGTGTTTAAAGTCAAGAAATGCGTAGTTCGGCAAAGGCATGTGAGACTTGTCCAGAAACAACAGTGCCAAACGCAGGAATACCTCAAATACATGCAAGCAGACAGCGTTTGGTGTTGTGAGTGAAAACCACGCTTAAACTACCGTAAGTAAAATCAACGTCTTTTATAATGAACTGTTTTTCGACCTAGAAAACAAGATAAATTGTAAATAGTTTTCATTGCAATGATGATACTTTATTTCCATGAAACAAAACACGTTTGGTGATGAAAATAAACACTCTCATTTATTCGCAATGACTGATTTAGAAAACGAAAAAAAAACTATACTACAAATGTTGTCAAATCAGTTACAGACAAAGTATAAGAGCTGCTGGAGTTTGAAGATTTTGAACTCTGCATTTAGCGATAATGTACCATGTGAATTTTATAGGTGGCAGACACATATGTTTTCCACTTGCCAAATACAGGGTCCAAGGGGACTGTTGAAAGCCCTTGAGATTAACAAACATTAGGCTCTCCATCCCTATTTAATATTAAGCCATTAATGTCAGCCTAGTACTTTCTATCTGTGGGACCTCATGAACTTTAACGTCCTTAGTTTTCTACTCTTGCAATTTTGTCGGCCTCATCTTAGTCCTGCGCTGTATTTTTGAATTTTAACACTGCCTTGAATAAGAGTTCTCAGCTTCTCACCACCCACGGCACTCATCACATGAAAGTAGATGGAAAAAGAGAAAGAAATTAATGAAGGCTGAAGGAAGAGAATAATATGCAATGGGTAACGTATTACGCTGTCTGATATTCTCAGAAAACATTTATATTTGTATTAGATCTTAACAAATGTCACAGTTTGTAGAAAAGGTTTTGTTAATGTGGTCAATATATATTTTATGTCCTGTGTATTTTACAACTTTTATTGTTCATTTCATAACTTAACTTCCTCGGCGTCACCTAAATTAATTCAAATATATTCCATTACCGTTGTCAGGCTTTCGTTAATATTACTCTTATATCTTCATTCCAAGACACTGTCTATTCCTGTCACTTACTTCTGAGGCCCTTTCTGTCTCTAACAGTATTATGGCATCATCTAAACATCCAAAATTTTAATTTATTTCGCATGAAATTTAAGAAAATTTTCTTGGTTTCCTTCACATTTTCCTCACTACACAGATGAGATAATATGTGAGATATATCTAAGATATTCTGCGACCTTCATTCGTTTCTCGTCTACTGCTTCCCTTTCATGTGCTGTGACTCTTGTAAGTGCAGTCTGGCTTCTGTAAAAGTTGTAGTTTCGCCACCTATATTCTGTTCCTGCTGCTTTCAGTAGTTCAAACAGTCTATTCCAGATCACTCAACTTTAAAGTAGTATGACAATCGCAGGTATTTATCAGAGGCAAGATATTTCTTACTGCAAGTGGCGCGAGGCAGCGGGAAAAACGGCAGCTGGAAGCGTGGCGTTGTCGGTAGTCGAAAGGCTTTTCAGCCTGCTGCTTTGGTATGCGCCAGCAGGGCCTGCCAGTATGAACGGCTCGGAAGGTCTGCATATGCTACCGGCATCACATGAGGGCTCTCACGTCGCAGCACACCGAAAAAAAGAAAGAAAAAAGAATTTGTATTGAGCGCAGCCTGGTCGTGTGTAGCATGCTGAAATATTGTCGAATTGACGCAGCTTCTATGATGTATACGATACAGTAAGGACTTCTTTTGAAATTAGTCACATAGCGAAAAGCTCTAGCAATTTCGATTATTCAAAACGCAAAAATACCAAGTTTTAAACTCGAAGTAGAATCTGGATTTCCTGTATCCGTAAACCAAGAGTAAACTAGTACACAACTGTAAATCGCACTACGATCGTGATGTAAAAAAGCGATTTGTGTTAGGACTCTCAGATGACCTATAATTTAAACAAATATGAACTGATTTTCCACATAGAAAAAGACCAGATTTAGAACGATTTCCACCATTGAAGGAAAAATAAAGAAGTACTGGCCATTCAAATCCGGAATATGATGAACCTAGATAAAACAAAGAAACAAGCCAAAGCATTTAAAAAATTTAAAACGAGGTTTTAAGTCGACAGCATGTGAATACAGAGGGACCCGAGATCACATACTTCTCGACTGTGGTTGGCGGACGCAGAAAAGGCGATTAGCACACTCACAGGAAGACATAACACGATCACTTAGAGGTCAGACCTTACTGACTGATCTCAACCACCGTGCGGAGAGCATATCTGGAACACTGCATAACGAGTACTTGCAGCGGCGAGCGTACTGGCAGCAAGTTACACGGGCGATGCATGACTCCACGGACAGTGCTAATGAGACGGGCAACAGCATTTGTGGTAGCGGAGCAGACGACAGCGGCACAGACGAAACTGGCTAAACATAGAATGAGGACTAAATGTACACTCACGAAAGTTTCTCGAAAACAAGGGTTCATTAGACAGTAATACTGCAAGACATACGTAGAAGCAGAGGGCAGCACACACTGCTTTGTAGAGTAATCTAACCTAGATTATGAATCACACCATCTGAGGGCGAAACGCTGTCCTTTTGAGATACTCGTTTGAAGACATAATCGGTGGTGGCATTCTTTAAAACGTAAAACATTTGTCTCTTTCCATTCCCAAATAATTAAAGTTTTAATTTAAAGTATTTCAGTTTCACAATTAGTTATAAGTTTCCAAGTATTTAAAGCTATAACTCGCTTACAACTTTGTTAAAATACTAAGAAATCAAATAAATTTCATATTATATAAGTATTGCTTTGGAGCATAAGTAAGTAGCGTTTTTACTTAAGTTTAGTAAACAAAGCAAATACGCATGTTGTTGTGGTCTTCAGTCCTGAGACTGGTTTGATGCAGCTCTCCATGCTACTCTATCCTGTGCAAGCTTCTTCATCTCCCAGTACCTACTGCAACCTACATCTTTCTGAATCTGCTTAGTGTATTCATCTCTTGGTCTCCCCCTACGATTTTTACCCTCCACGCTGCCCTCCAATACTAAATTGGTGATCCCTTGATGCCTCAGAACATGTCCTACCAACCGATCCCTTCAGCTCGTCAAGTTGTGCCACAAACTTCTCTTCTCCCCAATCCTATTCAATACTTCCTCATTAGTTATGTGATCTACCCATCTAATCTTCAGCATTCTTCTGTAGCACCACATTTCGAAAGCTCTATTCTCTTCTTGTCCAAACTATTTACCGTCCATGTTTCGCTTCCATACATGGCTACACTCCATACAAATACTTTCAGAAATGACTTCCTGACACTTAAATCTATACTCGATGTTAACAAATTTCTCTTCTTCAGAAACGCTTTCTTTGCCATTGCCAGTCTACATTTTATATCCTCTCTACTTCGACCATCATCAGTTATTTTGCTCCCCAAATAGCAAAACTCCTTTACTACTTTAAGTGTCTCATTTCCTAATCTAATACCCTCAACATCACCCGACTTAATTCGACTACATTCCATTATCCTCGTTTTGCTTTTGTTGATGTTCATCTTATATCCTCCCTTCAAGACACTATCCATTCCGTTCAACTGCTCCTCCAAGTCCTTTGCTGTCTCTGACAGAATTACAATGTCATCGGCGAACCTCAACGTTTTTATTTCTTCTCCATGGATTTTAATACCTACTCCGAATTTTTTTTTGTTTCCTTTACTGCTTGCTCAATATACAGATTGATTAGCATCGGGGAGAGGCTACAACCCTGCCTTACTCCCTTCCCAACCACTGCTTCTCTTTCATGCCCCTCGACTCTTATAACTGCCATCTGGTTTCTATACAAATTGTAAGTAGACTTTCGCTCCCTGTATTTTACCCCTGTCACCTTTAGAATTTGAAAGAGAGTATTCCAGTCAACATTGTCAAAAGCTTACTCTAAATCTACAAATGCTAGGAACGTAGATTTGCCTTTCCTTAATCTTTCTTCCAAGATAAGTCGTAAGGTCAGTATTGCCTCACGTGTTCCAGTATTTCTACGGAATCCAAACTGATCTTCCCCGAGGTCGGCTTCTACTAGTTTTTCCATTCGTCTGTAAAGAATTCGTGTTAGTATTTTGCAGCTGCGGCTTATTAAACTGATTGTTCGGTAATTTTCACATCTGTCCACACCTGCTTTCTTTGGGATTGGAATTATTATATTCTTCTTGAAGTCTGAGGGTATTTCGCCTGTTTCATACATCTTGCTCACCAGATGGTAGAGTTTTGTCAGGACTGGCTCTCCCAAGGCCGTCAGTAGTTCCAATGGAATGTTGTCTACTCCGGGGGCCTTGTTTCGACTCAGGTCTTTCAGTGCTCTGTCAAACTCTTCACGCAGTATCGTATCTCCCATTTCATCTTCATCTACATCCTCTTCCATTTCCATAATATTGTCCTCAAGTGCTTCGCCCTTGTATAGACCCTCTATATACTCCTTCCATCTTTCTGCTTTCCCTTCTTTGCTTAGAACTGGGTTTCCATCTGAGCTCTTGATGTTCATACAAGTGGTTCTCTTATCTCCAAAGGTCTCTTTAATTTTCCTGTAGGCAGTATCTATCTTACCCCTAGTGAGATAAGCCTCCACATCCTTACATTTGTCCTCTAGCCATGCCTCCTTAGCCATTTTGCACTTCCTGTCGATCTCATTTTTGAGACGTTTGTATTCCTTTTTGCCTGCTTCACTTACTGCATTTTTATATTTTCTCCTTTCATCAATTAAATTCAATATTTCTTCTGTTACCCAAGGATTTCTACTAGCCCTCTTCTTTTTACCTACTTGATCCTCTGCTGCCTTCACTACTTCATCCCTCAAAGCTACCCATTCTTCTTCTACTGTATTTCTTTCCCCCATTCCTGTCAATTGTTCCCTTATGCTCTCCCTGAAACTCTGTACAACCTCTGGTTCTTTCAGTTTATCCAGGTCCCATCTCCTTAAATTCCCACCTTTTTGCAGTTTCTTCAGTTTTAATCTACAGGTCATAACCAATAAATTGTGGTCAGAGTCCACATATGCCCCTGGAAATGTCTTACAATTTAAAACCTGGTTCCTAAATCTCTGCCTTACCATTATATAATCTATCTGATACCTATTAGTGTCTCCAGGGTTCTTCCATGTATACAACCTTCTATCATGATTCTTAAACCAAGTGTTAGCTATGATTAAGTTGTGCTCTGTGCAAAATTCTACCAGCTTTCATTTCTTAGCCCCAATCCATATTCACCTACCACGTTTCCTTCTCTCCCTTTTCCTACACTCGAATTCCAGTCACCCATGACTATAAAATTTTCGTCTCCCTTCACTATCTGAATAATTTCTTTTATTTCATCATACATTTCTTCAATTTCTTCGTCATCTGCAGAGCTAGTTGGCATATAAACTTGTACTACTGTAGTAGGTGTGGGCTTCGTATCTATCTTGGCCACAATAATGCGTTCACTATGCTGTTTGTAGTAGCTTACCCGCATTCCTATTTTCCTATTCATTATTAAACCTACTCCTGCATTACCCCTATTTGACTTTGTGTTTATAACCCTGTAGTCACCTGACCAGAAGTCTTGTTCCTCCTGCCACCGAACTTCACTAATTCCCACTATATCTAACTTTAACCTATCCATTTCCCTTTTTAAATTTTCTAACCTACCTGCCCGATTAAGGGATCTGACATTCCACGCTCCGATCCGTAGAACGCCAGTTTTCTTTCTCCTGATAACGACATCCTCTTGAGTAGTCCCCGCTCGGACATCCGAATGGGGGACTATTTTACCTCCGGAATATTTTACCCAAGAGGACGCCATCATCATTTAATCATACAGTAAAGCTGCATGCCCTCGGGAAAAATTACGGCCGTAGTTTCCCCTTGCTTTCAGCCGTTCGCAGTACCAGCACATCAAGGCCGTTTTGGTTATTGTTACAAGGCCAGATCAGTCAATCATCCAGACTGTTGCCCTTGCAACTACTGAAAAGGCTGCTGCCCCTCTTCAGAAACCACACGTTTGTCTGGCCTCTCAACAGATACCCCTCCGTTGTGGTTGTACCTACGGTACGGCTATCTGTATCGCTGAGGCACACAAGCCTCCCCACCAACGGCAAGGTCCATGGTTCATGGGGGGAGGCATAATAGACATTTTAGTCATCAGTTATATATTCTCCTTCACTACTTTCAACGGTCTTCTGGCGCTGAGATAACTTTACGATTCCGCGACTGTAGATATCTCGTGGTTTTGAGACGAAGAACGTGTCGCGCCATTTTCATCCAGAAAAGTAATTGCTTGAAGTTCATTCGATAGAGAGCTGGGAAGGCGAAAATCTGAGCGTGTAAGATCAGGTAAATTAGGTGGGAGTGGAATGACTTGCCTACCCAACACCTGCATAGTGTTTATTGTCAGACCAGCAGAATGCGGGCAGGCGTTATTGTGGAGCAGCATCACTTCACGCAGTCCTCCTGGTCGTTGTTCTTCGTCTGCAACACGTCCCAGTTTCTGACAGTAAGTGTCAACAGTACGGTTATACCTCGAGAAAGCAATTCGCCGTACATCACACCGCCAGTGTTCCACCAGTAGCATAACAAAAAAATAAATAAAAAGAAAAATGGTTCAAATGGCTCTGAGCACTATGGGACTTAACTGCTGAGGTCATCAGTCCCCTAGAACTTAGAACTACTTAAACCTAACTAACCTAAGGACATCACACACATCCATGCCCGAGGCAGGATTAGAACCTGCGACCGTAGCGGTCGCGTGGTTCCAGACTGTAGTGCCTAGAACCGCTCGGCCACCACGGCCGGCATATCATTATCTCTCGCCGTAGCGCGCAGATCTTTGTTTGGGGATGTCTGCTTTGTTTCGGCTCAACCATTCCTTTCTTTTCCTTATGATACCATAAAAGCACCATTTCAGGTCACTAGTAACGATACAGGACAGAAATAACATTGTTCACGATCCAATTGATGACTAGCAAGTGAGGTGCACGAATGGCCGCCCGATTTTGGCTTACAGCACGTGGTACCCATAATGTCGCACAATGGTGGAATCATTATAGTTCATGACATTTGTCAGTTCTGGAGTACACGTACCTAGATTATGGATTAATGCGTTTAAACGATCTTCATCAATCTCCGATGGTCTTCCTGAACGTGGAGAGTCACTGAATTCAAAACGATCCTAAAAGGGAAAATCGTTTTCTTGCCGTGCCCCGTCCCATGGGATTATCCCCGTACACGGTGCAAATATTTCGGGCTGCCTCTGCTGCTGTCACCTCTCTAGTGAACTCAAACAGAAGGATATATCAGAAATGTTCCGATTTCTCAACTTGGCACTCCATTTTCTAGCGTCCACAACTCCACTCACTATCTCCAAATGACAAAACGACATTATGTTAGCTCAGATATTAATAGTTAATTAGAAATCAAAAATGGCAATCGATAAATAAACCCATAGCAGCTGGAATACCAACAAGAAAAACAAGTACTCAGTAGCGGCTGATTTAGTTCTGAGGTACGTAGGGGCCTTGTGTTTACTTTCTTCAAAGTACGTGATGACTTACTGATTAAGTGTTCTGTATGCTTTTGAAAGCATTCCAGAGCGTGAATTTTCCCTCCTTTCACTTTTTCTCCTCGTTTGCTCCCTTTTTGCCATGTCTCATTCGAAAGTAATTTTTGCCAACCTTTTCCACACCTAAAATTTCGCCGCCGTATGCGGCCGCCTAGTCCTGCTTAATGGTAGAAACGCCCTCGATCAGAGTAATAGGTACGGCGGCAGATAAATTCGACGTGCTTTGAAGCAGAAGCTCTACAGCCCCAGCAAATAAATTACAACGAGAAGAATAAGACAATGCCATATCTGGCCATAGCCCGCAACGTGTCGAACAAAGTCAGCAATACTCTGTCTTCATACAACATTAAATACGCTATCCACCCACCTCGGAAAACGTGTGCCCTATTAGATGCGATGAAAGATGAGTTGAGTTTCTGTGAACCGGGTTCTATCCCATGCAAACGCGGCAAGCTGTACATCGGGCAGACTATGCGGATAGTTGGAGAAAGATGCCAGGAGCAGAGCAGACACGTTGATCTTAAGCAACAATCAAAATCTGCGTTTGTAGACCGTTGCATGGCTACTGGAGGTTCAAAGAAGCGTGAAGAAACAGAAATGATTAGACTGACCTCTTCATTTTGGGATCTCGAGGTGGGTTCCTCTACGAGGAGTGGCCCATGACCTGATCAACAGTGACAGTCACTCACTATAAATCGTGGGATACAGCGCTCATGAATTAATCGAGATATAAGTCTACCAACAAAAACAGCATGGAAAATAAGACCATTATTCCAAAACGTTAGAGTGTCGTCCGGGGGCGACTTCCACGAGCGACGGGGGCGGCATAAGCACTGAAGGACCAGAGTTCGCTCCCAGGTTTCGGTGGTCGCGTCCTACCGCCATTCCACCCACGCGGCCAGCTGCCGGGTAGTGGGGGAAGGACTGTGGAACGATAAGAGTATAAGGGAGGCGCGAAGTAACGAAGACGCTCGTTCTGCATGTAGCACCTGAATATGATGGCAAGGTACGGTGCCGAAATGGGGTGTTAAGTAAGCGACTGCTCCCAATAGAGCAACCGAGAGCAATACAAATCAGAAAAATATTAAAACGTTATTTTTGTGGAGGACCATATACTATGTATTTTGAGAATGACAACATTATCCTAGTAGACTGCAATCTGTTTATTGTCTGTGTTCTTTTTTTTAATTTGATGCTGTTATCTGTTTATTATCTGTGCAATTAGTCAATTTCAGCGATGGCTCATTCTGAGGCAACTGCAATATATTTATAGAACGTTGACATTGATTTATACATTAACTGCCTGGCAGCTGTCTCATATACATATAGGTACTTCATAACACAGGTTTTATGGTTTATTTCACATTTTACTACGTGGCTAGTACATGTGGATCGGTGTACATCTTATTTCTGTGCGTATATGGCACAAAAGTAATATAATAGTGTACAAGATTACGTCCATTAGTCGACAAATACAGAAAGCTGCCATATCGTAGTTTAGGCATGGTGTGACCAAAGGTTTTTAAAGTCCCATCTATGGATGGTCGATAACATTGAGTAAGCCACGGACATAATATTCAGTGGCATATTGTATACAGTGTTCTCATATGTGATATCTTATTAAAACAATATGACTGAAACTCATACGCAATACCACATATACTATTCGAATTTACAGTACAAACTAAGATCTAAGAAGATTTTCTCGGTCCTCTTAACGAGGAGTGCCAGTCAGTATTTGAAATAAATTGTTAATGGTGTAGTAACAAATGCTTACAGGTATAAAAAATTCTTTTAAGGTCTGTACGTTATGTGGTGTATTAGTATTGTAGTGGCACCACCCTTTAAGATAGGATAAAGCTAGATTCGGTGCAATATTTCTGAGCTCACAAGGTACACCCAGTCACGGGTCTGTTGACAGTAAGTTATGCTTACCAAGTGGCTGCGAAGTAGAATGGAGGTCACAGGGTCGTCGGAACACTGAAAAGAGTAAACGCAGCAGTTTGCATGGTGCAAGTTATAGGCAGAAGCGGGGTACATGCCCAACTTAGGTGGGATGTGTGCATGAATTGGAGTGGCAGGTTACCAAAACAGAGGGCACAGCCACGTATAAATAGGTGATGGTTTTCTAACGGGGGGATTCAAGTGTGGCAGCTCTCCTGGACGGCTGGGCATGTCGCACTACCGGCAAATTTGGCGCCAGCATTCCAGTCCATGGCGGGTCGGTGGTTCGACCCTCAGCCAACATAGGGTCTGTAGCCAGCCAGCGCCGGAGCACTCGATGGGTCTCTACCACGGGCAGTCTTGTTGGTCCCAACACACACCAGAGGTTTCCCGAGGTGAGGGCCGCAGATTTGGCTGTCGGATTGCAGGCACTTGTTGTCGCCCATGATCTTAACCACAATGGCAAAGAAGAACGCAGCGAGCTGCCCTGCGGCTCCCAGCGAGCTGCGCTGAGGCAATGGGGATGAAGGCCACTGAGTTGGCTGCCGGCATATTCTGACATCACAGCTTTACACGGCCCGCACGCCACAGTACATTGCACTCGTCGCTGAGGTAGCCCTTCTGCACCAAGGTGTTTTGCAGCCAGCGAAGTGGCGTCCTTAGAATGGCACGACCCTGTTATGGAGACAGACGCAGCACTGTAGCTGGGAATAATGAAACTCTTGAAGATCACGGCCGAGTTTTAATATGGCGCAACCTGACAGTTTCCATCCATGTCCAACATTCCTCCACCACACACCAATATCTACATTGGGCAGTGACAACTACATTTGGTGTCAGAATAGTTGGTGTCGTCTGTACAGTATGAAGTTTGAGCCAGCCGCCTGCATTACAGTCGCAAAATGTGGTGAGTGTTGACCAGTCTTTCTTTTTGAGTGTTGGACGTTTTCTTTCTTTGCGTTGTTAGAGTAAGTGTTAGTTTGTCTAGGGGCAATCATATTTTTTGTGGAATTTAGTGATTTTTGTATTGGGTTGAGTATGCTGTTTTATTTATCTCCTCCTATTACATAATCAGATGAAACGTAAGATAAGATACTGAACTGTAGGAAGTCAGTTTATTTTTGTAGTTCAACGTTTTGTTTCTGTGGCATTTTATAGGTTGAAATGGGACGAACTGGGAACGAAAGCAACACAATGGCAGAGTCAGGGACGCAATGTGTGTCAGAACCAGAAGCGGTATGGATTTTGTTGGAAAAGGTAGCACAAGTGACAGTAGATAATACGAAGCTGAGAAGTGAATCAACATCTAGGAGTGAATGGGAAGCCGCATCTGATCAGTCGTTGTTGCCTAGGGTGCTGCAGCAGGAGATTGATCCAGCTGCCATGAGTTTGATTACTCCGTTTTCTGGCAAGGCATTTGAGGATGTGCGTTCGTTTGTGGAGGACTTGGAAACTTCAGCTGTGATGAATGGTTGGTCTGATGAACAGTTGTTACATGTAGCCAAGAATAGATTAACGGGTGAAGCTAAGACGTATGTATGATGTTCTCTTGCCTTTAGGAAGGCAGGACTGTTTAAGCAGTTGAAGGAAGGGCTTCTACAGAGGTTCAAGAAACAGAATAGCTCTCGGTACTTTAGGGAAAGGTTGAGTACAAAGACTAAGAGACAGAGTGAGATGATAGAGAAATTTGCGGACAATAAGAGAAAGTAAGGAGTATAATTACAAGTTGGGTCAGAGCGATGAAGCAAATGGTATTCTTTTGCAGGAGGCTGAGCAAAGGGCGCTAGATGTATTGTTGAGGGGGTTACCGGTGCATATGGCGCGGAAAGTGCGTGAAGGGACTCCGAAGGATTTGTATTCGGCCATTCAGCTGGCAATCCAGTGTCAGGAAACAGATGTGGCAACGGGGGTACGAGACAGACAAGCAGTGTTTACAGCGGGTATAAAATGTTATGAGTGTGGTCGCACAGGACATGTGCAGAGGCAGTGTACCCAGTCACCGAGGAATAGCGGAAGGAGTGGAAATCAGCAGTGTGTAGGATGGAGCAGTGGAGTTAGTAGAGGTGGACAATCGTTAAAAGGCAGAGGGGGGCCAAGACCCACCTAAGTGAGTTCCCATTTTATTTCAGTGCTACATATATGTATGTAGGGGTGGAAAGTTCAGTGGTACGTTACATAGGAACTAAAAAGTTTAAGATTTTGTTGAACACAGGGGCGCAAGTATCAGTGGCTACTAAGAGTTTAATGGGATGAAGGAAGTTACACCCACCACGTTATAGGTTGCGTGGAGTGGGGGATAAGGAGGCCACACCTTTTGGATCAGTGTCGGTAGATTTATGCATAGAGAGAGTCTGATTTGATGCATGCATGGAGTTAGGGTAGTACCATGGGTAAGCGAGGGCTACAACATGATCCTAGGAGTAGATTTCGTGCATCAACATCATGCCAAGATTGATCTTTGACAACGAACTGTAGAACTTGATGGAATGTTATTTCACCTAGGGGAAGCTGTTGTCTATGCAGAGGTGTCCTGAGGAGCGTTCAATGTAATGAACAAACCAATTGAGCCGTGCACATTAGCATTAAAGCTTAATTCGCGTGAGTGTGTGTCTAGTGGCACCGGGAACTCGCTTTGGGTAAGTGTAGAGTCAAGTCTACCTGTGGATATGGTATGTCCTACTGAACCATTGGGGGATAATGAAGTTTTGGATCCATTACATTGTTTTGTGAAAAGTAGTATTGTACACATACAAGAGGGAAATGATGGGCGTGTAGACCCCGTGAACATGGATAATTTAAGCGCTGTAGACGAGAATTTGGGAAAATGAGCTTTAGTAGCGAATTTGGATGTTCCAGATGACGAAGACTGGTATTCGAGAGGTAGGCGTAACGATCAACCACTAACTGCCGATAGAACTGCATTGCATAACAAAGTTAAGCATGTGAAAGGAGGAGAGAAAGAGCATATGGAAGAATTGTCGTGGGAATTTAAGGATTTGATATTTTCGTGAGTGCCGTTACCAGCAACTCCATTATTTCAACATAGGATACCAATAGGGAACGAAGCACATGTTTACCATAAACCATACAGAATAACGAGGTATTTGGAGCCGATTGTGGAGGATTTCATTGATCAGCAGCTTGTGGATGGTATTATAGAACATAGTAATAGTTGCTGGGAATCGGGCATTGTCGTTGTGTCCAAAAAATCTACATCTACATCTACATCTACATCCATACTCCGCAAGCCACCTGACGGTGTGTGGCGGAGGGTACCTTCAGTACCTCTATCGGTTCTCCCTTCTGTTACAGTCTCGTATTGTTCGTGGAAAGAAGGATTGTCGGTATGCCTCTGTGTGGGCTCTAATCTCTCAGATTTTATCCTCATGGTCTCTTCGCGAGATATACGTAGGAGGGAGCAATATACTGCTTGACTCCTCGGTGAAGGTATGTTCTCGAAACTTCAACAAAAGCCCGTACCGAGCTAATGAGCGTCTCTCCTGCAGAGTCTTCCACTGGGGTTTATCTATCATCTCCGTAACGCTTTCGCGATTACTAAATGATCCTGTAACGAAGCGCGCTGCTCTCCGTTGGATCTTCTCTATCTCTTCTATCAACCCTGTCAGGTACGTTCTGTTGAGACTACCGATACCTCAATAATAAGACAGTAACGGACGCATGCCCCTTTCCAAACATTCCGAGACTTTGGATCACTTAGGACAGTGCCAGTACTATTCTACGATGTATTTGACAAATGGTTATCATCAGTTAGAAGTGGATACAGAGGATCGTCCAAAACCTGCTCTCTCTACTCCTGGAGTACATTACCAGTACATTAGAATGCCATTCGGTTTGAAAGACGCTCCGGCAACGTTTCAGACGTTACTAGACCGTTTGTTAAGGGGTCTGAAGTCACGGCTGTGCATTGACAGCGGTAAAGAGAAGTCTTTATGAGATTAAGAGCAACTCGTTTGACGTTTAGCCTTGAAAAGTGTCGTTTTGCATTGCAACAAGTGAAATATTTAGGTCATATCATCAGTAAGGACGGAGTGTGAACAGTTCTGAGGTTGGTACAGGGTGTAAGGGATTTTTGGGAGCCGGAAACAGTTATGGAAGTGCAATCATTCGTCGGAATTCGCAATTTCAAACGAAAGTTCGTGAAGGGTTCTGCAGATTTAGCACAGCCATTGACGTGATTATTACGAAAAGGTGTGAAATTTGAGTGGACAGAAGAGTGTCAGAAAGCGTTTGAAAAACTGCAAGAAGTGTTAACATCAAGTCCGGTTCTTGTGTTTCCAGATTTTGAACAGGAATTTATTCTATCATGTGATGCATCGAACCAAGGATTTGGCTGTATTCTTAGACAGGAAACTGATGGGAAAGAACATCCTGTAGCCTATGCATCTAGGCCGTTGAATGCAGCAGAGAGGAATTACTCAAAAACAGAGAGGGAGATGCTTAGCGTAATCTATGGAATCAGATATTTTAAATGTTATTTCTATGGGAGAGGATTTCGGGTAGTGACAGATCATGCTGCATTTAAGTGGTTGTTGGCGTGAGGCTGTGAGGCTTAGTGAATTTGACCACGAGGTGGTGCACATGCCGGGGAAGGAGCACGTTAATGCGGATGCACTGAGTAGAAAGGTGGCAAAATAAGAAATCATAGGTTATAACCTAGCAGTATGGCAAGAATAATAGGACGCTGACAAAGATTGTAAATTGCGTCGGACACAGCCACAGTTTAATATGTACGACGGTCTTCTGTGCAGGGAAACGAAGTTAGGGCCCAGGATAGTAATGTTATTGAAGCTGAGAGATGAGGTTTAAAAAAAAAGCACATAATCGCGTGTTATCTGGTCATGGTGGGAGTATAGCGACGAATAGGAGACTGGCGGAAAGGTATTGGTGGAAAGGTAGGAATGTAGATGTGGATCAGTACGTCAAGAATTGTATACCACGTGCACAGAGAGCAGATTTGGGTCGGAAACGGATACAGCTACAACGATTGCCGGAAGAGACATGTCCATTTTCTATGTTGCGAACTGATGTCTTAGGACCTTTCAGTCGAACACCAACAGGGAACAGATTCGTTCTCACAATAATAGACAATTTTTTGAGGTATGTGGAGATGGTAGCTATGGCAAATCAACAGGCAACAATGGTCGCACAAGCGTTAATAAACAACTGGATTTTGAAGTTTGGTATACCGGAGACAATAATTACTGAACAAGGGACCAACTTCATGTCGGATTTAATGAAGGAACTGTGTAAAGTGTTGAACGTAAAGAGGTTGAGGACGAGCACATTGCATCCACAGGCGAACGGAAGGAGAGAATAGGTACACAGAACAATCGGGAATATGGTGAGCTTTTATGTGGATTCTCGTCAGCGTCAGTGGGACGAGTATTTGATGAATATTGACGCGCATACAATGCAAAAATCCATACCAATAACGGTTTGTCTCCGCTTGAGAGGCGGCCGGTGTGGCCGTGCGGTTCTAGGCGCTTCAGTCTGGAACCGCGTGACCGCTACGGTCGCAGGTTCGAATCCTGCCTCGGGTATGGATGTGTGTGATGTCCTTAGGTTAGTTAGGTTTAAGTAGTTCTAAGTTCTAGGGGACTGATGACCACAGATGTTAAGTCCCATAGTGCTCAGAGCCATTTGAACCATTTTCTCCGCTGGAGTTAGTGTATTGGCGAAAAATGCCTTCAAAACACTGCGACTGTGCATGGCCGGCATGCCGCAGTACATTGCAGGGGTCGCTTAGGTAACACTTCAGTGCCAAGCTGTTTTGCAGAATGTGGAGTCCTCGGCATCGTGGGACCCTGTGACGCAGAAACATGTGGCGCTGTAGCTGGGGATAACAAAACACTTGAAGATCACAGCCGAGTTTTAATATGGCGCATCCTGACAGTTTCCATCCACGTCCAACATTCTTCCACCGCACGCCAACATCTACATTTGGCAGTGACAGCAACAGTGTATTGGGGGCCAATTTCACTATATGTTTTAAATGGTGTTACAAAAAAATGGAAAACAGAGTTCGATTATGCCATGCAGGTATAGTGGTTTCGACAATATATTGCAGTGCTGATGTTGCAACTTACAAATGTTTTGTGAAGTAGAAAGGATTTATTTCTGCTTACCTACATGGGGCATCTAACTTGCTACCACTTGATGCGATACAGAACACACAGATAACAAACAAGACTACAGCCTACTTGAAACACGTTTTCATTCTCAAAAGAAAAGTATTCTTTTTGGCCCATCGGTTACGAATGTGGCATACGACTGCAGCATATTGATCACAATAAACAACGCTCATCTTTAGTTCTAATTCTATGGATTAAGTATACAGTTGTTGCTTACATGTGTGACTACGAACTGGTTGAGATCACTGATACAGTGAGGCAGTGGGCAATGGAAGTGATGCTATAGACTTTCCGAGTGTCAGTTTCTCAGCTGGAGGTGCGCTAATGTGTGACAACATCCCATGTTTCCAGTATAGTGGAGCTTCAGCACATTTCAGTTCTGGTGGATGAACTTCGTGGAATATTGGAAGAGTCAAGCTATACTTGTTGCTTCATCACTGCAGTGGCTTTATTAAAATCCAACTAATTTGTTTGTTTGAGGTTATGACAAGTCTTTGGTACTATATAGGTTTTATATGTCCTTATCTGAAGTTTAGTCCCCTCAATGTAGTTCAGAATACTAGAGAATTTGCACAAAACGTAACTTATTCAAACAAAACTGGAATTTGTGGTGTCCAGATAGCTATCTAAGCGGGAAAAAGCCCTGTCTTCAAAACTGTTTCATTTTATAAAACGCTTAGTCCGTTATGTGATGTGAATATGAATAATCTCTTAAGTATAATTTTGCCTGACAGTGCGATTCTAGACCACGGAACGCTCTTTACTTCATATAAAATTTAAAATACTTGTGAATATTGCTGTCTGCCGTTGAAGCTGGGCATCTGGCACAAAATGTAATCCAAGGTAAAAATTACAAATGACAGCTGCACAAACCAAACAGAAACGGTAATGTACTGTTTGTAAATTAAATATTCACAAAATTTCGACTACTTTAACATAAGAAACAAATAAGTGCAACTGACAATGATACAACTTCCGCGAACCATGTTTTGGCAAAGATAAATCAATAGTTCCATAAATATTTCCAGTATGCTGAGTAATGTGGAACAACAACTCATTTTAGATTGTCATTCAAAAAGAATTATCCAGAGTTGCAATTATATTGGATGTTTGTTTAGTTGGTGAGAGGTTTCAGGCTATACCCATTCTCAAACCAACCAATGTCTGCCAAGTAAAATGTCCGTCCAAAATAGCAGTAAATGAAGTGGGCATATATATGTATGTTCCCAACTAATGTTCGTTAGTTTTGCTCTTATTGAAAGGCAGATTGGTTAATAATTAGTAAAATTTGCTGGTCACTGTATCCGAGCGGTTCTAGACGCTTCAGTCTGGAACCGAACGACCGCTACGGTCGCAGGTTCGATTCCTGCCTCGGGCATGGATTTGTGTAATGTCCTGAGGTTTGTTAGGTTCAAATAGTTATAAGTTCTAGGGGACTGATGACCTCAGATGTTAAGTCCCATAGTGCTCAGAGCCATTTGGACCATTTTTGAATTAGCCTATTTTGGCCAATATATTGAAGTTGGACAGCGGTACTTTAAGCAGTCAGAATGTCAAAAGTAAATGAATTATTTGCTGTTAACTTTCGTCACTGGATTTGAATTGAAAATTAACCGATGACGGAAAAAGGACCCTAAAATTTAGGTTGTTTTCAATAAGTTTGCGTTTCAATTACTCACAAAATGCGGCTCTTTTATTTCTATTAAATTATAGACCATTACTAACAATTTCAGATTGTAAAAGAAATGCAAATCTAGTAAATGTTACTAGATCAAAAATACTGAAATTTGAAGTAAGGAAGACACGAGGGAATATTAAAGCCTAACTTCCCATCGGCGACGATATCCTTAGCTGCACTCACACATCCGAATAATTAGTAAGTCACGAGTCACTACAACCGTTAATCAGTACAGACCTACACTTTTTAGAACTAAGATTAAGATGTGTGTAAAAAGGGAATTTGCGAACAGTGCGTATTGAAATGTCCCCTTAGAAAAATTATACAAGACTGTGCCTAAACTGACACACAACGCAATCTGACTTTCAGAAATCCCTACAAAAGAATGGCCCTGACTAACATTAACCTATACCTTTCACAAATCACTTACCTCACAAAAATCTACATTCCTCGAACTACTGCAATACAGCGAGCGCCACTACTGCCAGCTAAATAAAAGATTCAAACTACGGAAGGCACTAACTACTGATAGGCATAGTTAGCAAAACGAAAGATTTTAATAGAGAACAAACAATGTATTTACCTTAATAGTCATAATATATATAGCAGTTCATGCACAAATTTCAAATCTCCGCCATTTCTCTCCCCACATCCACCACTGCTGGCGGCTCACCTCCAACTGCGCAGCGCTACGCGCTGTTAACATCCAGCTGCCCCTCTACAATGGCAGGCAACAATGCGAACTAGCCACAGACTGCACACAGCACAGCCAGTGATTTTCATACAGAGCGCTACGTGGCATTACCAATATAAAAATCTAAACAGCCTACTTACAGTATTACCAGTACTGAGTTAAGGAAGAAAGACGTGAAATTCAATGAGAAAACCGAAAAGTGAGGATTTCTCAATCGGAAATGTTGAAACATATGTTAGAAAGTACTAGCAGAAACAGAAAAAAGTTATAAGACATGAGAATGTAGCCAAAAAATTGTGGACGTAAAATGTGGAATACACAAGAACTGAAGATAGACCAATAACCTTTTTTTACTAGCAGACAATTAATGCCCGAGACGAAGATCTAAAACGTGCGATATCAGATAACACCATAGCATCAATACAAAGTAAAAAATATATTTAATTTTAATTTTTTAAAATCTTTTGCCTTGCGTTCTCCCTTGTTTGTTCTTATGTATAGTACGACAGAGTTTGTCTATCAATTGCCGCCTGGACGTATAGGTGCGATCACGTGTATTTTGATTTTTACTACCCGTTAGTAGCATGCAGAATTGACTAAGATTTTGATACAGATTTCTTTTTTACCTGATTTACAAACTAAAATGACCATAGGATGGACTAAATCAGTTATGATTATTATTATAATTTAAATACGATTGCGTATAACACAATTACTCTCTCCGTAGAATGTCGTTTTTGTGCACAGTGTAACTCTCCCTTGAAGAGATTTTTTTCTGTTGTAACAATCTATCCTTAATGGCTTTCCGCAAATTGTGTGCTCATTTTTGAAGTTTTGATTCTGAGAAATAGACATAAAGTAACGATGACATCGAGGTTTTCATCTTGTCCGCAACCTCGATCGCAGAAATGTGTGGAAGTGAAAGCTGGGCTTATCAACTTAAATGATATTGATAAATACTCAGGCGATCCGGAAACGTCAGTTTACTAGGAAAAACGTAGAAATTTCATGGGCTCTTTCACCAACACAATCACGATTCTCCCTCTCTCCATATTTTGAGTTTTCCTCTGCTCTGTGGGCAATGGTGAGTTGTCTTTGTATATGAATATTTAGGAAGTTGACAATATGTTTTTTTTTTTAAGTTCCTCAGAAATTATCGAGCAGCACACAGTATTCTGTTTGTTAAACTGATGTCTTTCTCTGTGGCAGGATAGAGATAACTTTTGTTAAAAATAATCTGTAAACGCGTTCGAGTGCAAAAGCCCCATTACCGCCGTTAAGACTTCTTATCTCACGGAAACTTGCTGCAGATTTATTAAACCCGTCGGAAAATGTAAACTCGGGCGCATTCCATTCGACACCAAATTAGAGCGCCAGAAGTCTCACGTCCCACAACCGCTCTCTCGAATTACCAGCGCATTTCCATCCGACAGCATGAAAAGTACTTTCTACTAATGGAATCCACGAGAACTCCGACTGTGCCTGAGAATGAAAGGGACTGTAGGAGCGCAAGAGCAAAAAGAGCGGCTCGTAGAGTATTGCTCAATTCATCCCATTCGAGTTATCGATTCATATGTAAACCGATGTCTGACATTCTGAAAGCACTTAGCTCTATAAACGCATACATTTCGAAGATCATAACTTCGTGAGTTGTTCCTTAGAGAGCAAGCACAAAACCCCTGTTACAAACATTCCAACAAGTACAATGCAGCGATTCGTTTCTAGCAAATTCTGACTCACCCTGCTTACCATGGAAAGTACATCCGTGTAAGTAGTTATATAGGACCTTTTCAGCTCTACAAATATTGAAGTAGCCGGCCGCGGTGGTCTAGCGGTTCTGGCGCTGCAGTCCGGAACCGCGGGACTGCTACGGTCGCAGGTTCGAATCCTGCCTCGGGCATGTGTGATGTCCTTAGGTTAGTTAGGTTTAAGTAGTTCTAACTTCTATGGGACTTATGGCCTAAGATGTTGAGTCCCATAGTGCTCAGAGCCATTTTGAATATTGAAGTAACACCTCTTTTCAACGAAGAATTAGTTTGTCTATTAAGGAGATGTACCTATCGTGAAACTTGAAAATTCCTGGCAGATTAAAACTGGGTGCCGGACCGAAACTCGAACTCGAGACCTTTGCCTTTCGCAGGCAGGTGCTCTCATTCTGGAAGTATCCCCCAGGCTGTGGCTAAGCCATGTCTCCGCAATATCCTTCCTTCCAGAAGTGCCAGTACTGCCAATTTCGCAGAATTCTGTGAACTTTGGAAGCTAGGAGTAAAGTTAGTGGCAGAACTGAAGCTGTGAGGAGGGGTCGTGAGTCATACCTGGGTAGCTCAGTGGTACAGCACTTGCCCGCGAAAGGCAAAGGTTTGAGACTCGGTCCGGCACACAGTTTCAGTGTGCCAGCAAGAGTCATATCAGCGCACACTCCGCTGCAATGTGAAAATCTCATTCTGTGACTATTTTATTTGAAAGCGTCTCCTATTTCGTATCGCACAAAGTACAACATTAGTTAAATGTTTATTATTGGCTACACAAGGGGATATGAAACATCCCGATAAAACCCCAGGTAAGTGACTTTCGTCACGAAAACAAGAACAGAAAGAGAATCAGAGATGTAAGCTTCTTCGATTTTGTTCCTATCATTGCATTATCAGCACTCTTAATATTATTCAGCATTATTACAACCACGGAAACTAACGTTTATTTCACATTTAATCAATCACGTGCAAAACCACGGAAAACCTTCAACACTAAATGCAGAACTTTGTTTTATTTGTAATGTCCCGCTACTTTGATCTGGAAATATGTAGAAGATCTGAGAGCAACAGAGAGATGTGTAACATATCTTTGCATAGAATTTAAAAGACAGTATTAACATTAATACTTAAAATTACCAGAATAGGGCACAAAAGATAATTCGAACTCTGCTATGTTCTGTGTTGAAGCACCTTTGTCAGGCTTTCTTTTGATACTGTTATTATGGCTCTTTATACGCATCTCTCCAGTTTAGCAGAGGATGCTGCATGGATGAGGCTTTAATTTCCTTTGATGGGCGGGGCATTTAACGGAAATTTCCAATTATACACCATTTCCTAACAGACTCTCTACACAACCTACTTAAACCTAACTAACCGAAGGACATCACACACATCCAGGCCCGAGGCAGGATTCGAACCTACGACCGTAGCGGTCGCGCGGTTCCAGACTGTAGCGCCTAGAACCGCAAGGCCACTCCGGCCGATGAATTTGTAGCAGTCCTGAAGCGAATGCCATGAAGTGTTTCGTTCTGTTTAGAAATCGAGTTGAACTTACGAGGGCTTATGTTAGGGGAGTGCAGTATGTGATATAGCACTTAGCAGCCCCATCAGTCAAACAAATCAGTAACAGCTTGCACTGTACGTGCTTGAGCATTGTCCTGAAAAATGATGGTCACTTCCTGCAGAAAGAATCATCACTTCTGTCTCTATGCTGTTCATTTTTGGAACACAACCTACGACCACCTTAGAGACAGAAGTGATGACACTTTCTGCAGGACCTGACCATCATTTTGCAGGACAATGCTCAAGCACGTACAGTGCAAGCTGTTACTGATTTGTTTGGTTCAAATGGCTCTGAGCACTATGGGACTCAACTGCTGTGGTCGTAAGTCCCCTAGAACTTAGAACTACTTAAACCTAACTAACCTAAGGACATCACACACATCCATGCCCGAGGCAGGATTCGAACCTGCGACCGTAGCGGTCGTGCGGTTCCAGACTGTAGCGCCTTTAACCGCTCGGCCACCCCGGCCGGCCCGAAGTGGTTAATGTTACCACTAGTGAAAAGAAGGAAATCCGAGTTTGTGTCCCGATCTAGACCAAATTTTTACTCGTATTTCATTTATTACTGAGGTGTGACACTTTTCGGTCGGCACGACTTTCTTCAGTCCGAGAGAATCGTAGTGTCAGTGCTGTTACCTTCGCTGTTCTTTCGTTACTTAAGAGAAATTCACAGATACATTGGCTGTTTGTACAAAGAGTAATTTTCTGAACTAATACAAGTTGTTCTACCGTCTGTCGCAACAGTTTTCGATAGAACTGAAAGGAGTGCATGGAGATTTTATATTTACCTTCAAAGTACGTTGGGTAAGTCAGGTGGCACGCCTGAAACGGTTTTTTAGTTTTAAACTCTGTATTGTCGAATTTAAAGAGAATAGAAGAGCAGAGACAGACATTAGAACATTCGGAATGGATAGTAGACCTCGCATTTTAGGAGGACTTTACTGTATGCTGCTCACAGTAAGATATTGCACGGTGAGGAACACCTTATTTCGAAGTTGATGGGAATGCACTGAATGAGCTAACTGCACAGTGCAAGGGACAAATACAGTTAAAAAATACAATTTTTCTAAGCTAACTGGCCTTCAAAGAATTATAAGGTTGTTTTCATAAAGGCTTTTTGAGCTGTTTTTGAGACCGTTTGCTATTTCAGTTGAAAGCGCCTCTTTACATCTGCATATGGGACTGACTGCTCTCCAGTGTCGTCAGGAATGTCCATAAGATCTTCGTGATTTCCTGCATAAGAGTTTCCACGTCTCCATAATGAGACTGCAAACTTGATAAAATATTTCAGGCACCTATGTGTGAAAGACTTTTTCCGATTATGGAATTAAATAACTCACGATTAAGTGGCAGCGTGAGTGTGAAAATCTGTAAAATTGTCTGCTTCTGTCTGTAGCCCGATAGTTTGTAGCAGATAAAAGCTATATTATGTCTTCAGCGCATCAGAAATAATTACATAATACTGAAAATTAGCTCTATTTGCTATCTATGTGATTGATAAATATAAAATTTGAAACAAACTCATATACACTCCTGGAAATTGAAATAAGAAGGGGAAACATTATTGACACATTCCTCGGGTCAGAAACATCACATGATCACACTGACAGAACCACAGGCACATAGACACAGGCAACAGAGCATGCACAATGTCGGCACTAGTACAGTGTATATCCACCTTTCGCAGCAATGCAGGCTGCTATTCTCCCATGGAGACGATCGTAGAGATGCTGGATGTAGTCCAGTGGAACGGCTTGCCATGCCATTTCCACCTGGCGCCTCAGTTGGACCAGCGTTCGTGCTGGACGTGCAGACCGCGTGAGACGACGCTTCATCCAGTCCCAAACATGCTCAATGGGGGACAGATCCGGAGATCTTGCTGGCCAGGGTAGTTGACTTACACCTTCTAGAGCACGTTGGGTGGCACGGGATACATGCAGACGTGCATTGTCCTATTGGAACAGCAAGTTCCCTTGCCGGTCTAGGAATGGTAGAACGATGGGTTCGATGACGGTTTGGATGTACCGTGCACTATTCAGTGTCCCCTCGACGATCACCAGTGGTGTACGGCCAGTGTAGGAGATCGCTCCCCACACCATGATGCCGGGTGTTGGCCCTGTGTGCCTCGGTCGTATGCAGTCCTGATTGTGGCGCTCACCTGCACGGCGCCAAACACGCATACGACCATCATTGGCACCAAGGCAGAAGCGACTCTCATCGCTGAAGACGACACGTCTCCATTCGTCCCTCCATTCACGCCTGTCGCGACACCACTGGAGGCGGGCTGCACGATGTTGGGGCGTGAGCGGAAGACGGCCTAACGGTGTGCGGGACCGTAGCCCAGCTTCATGGAGACGGTTGCGAATGGTCCTCGCCGATACCCCAGGAGCAACAGTGTCCCTAATTTGCTGGGAAGTGGCGGTGCGGTCCCCTACGGCACTGCGTAGGATCCTACGGTCTTGGCGTGCATCCGTGCGTCGCTGCGGTCCGGTCCCAGGTCGACGGGCACGTGCACCTTCCGCCGACCACTGGCGACAACATCGATGTACTGTGGAGACCTCACGCCCCACGTGTTGAGCAATTCGGCGGTACGTCCACCCGGCCTCCCGCATGTCCACTATACGCCCTCGCTCAAAGTCCGTCAACTGCACATACGGTTCACGTCCACGCTGTCGCGGCATGCTACCAGTGTTAAAGACTGCGATGGAGCTCCGTATGCCACGGCAAACTGGCTGACACTGACGGCGGCAGTGCACAAATGCTGCGCAGCTAGCGCCATTCGACGGCCAACACCGCGGTTCCTGGTGTGTCCGCTGTGCCGTGCGCGTGATCATTGCTTGTACAGCCCTCTCGCAGTGTCCGGAGCAAGTATGGTGGGTCTGACACACCGGTGTCAATGTGTTCTTTTTTCCATTTCCAGGAGTGTACAATGTGACTGCATTGACTTTTAACTGGGATGCATTAAAATTGCTCCTCTGCCCCGTCTTCACACCTAAGAAAGCACGACGTTGTGGTGCGCGGTGTTCGCAGAGAGTCGAGAGAGCTGTGGCACGCAACCAGAACACGGCTCGTGTGACGAAACCTTGGTCTTCCCTGCTGTAGGATATCCTCTCTTTGTTTCAAATTCCACAGACCTAATTTCTTGTCACATTGTATGTACGAATCATCTTGATCTGAATATATGACCTTGTCTTTCATTAAGGTATGCCTGATAGTTCGTACCACATAGTGAATGATATGAATAATTGTGAACTATTTTTGTCCTCCTGTAGAGCCACAAAGCACTTGAAGCTCTTCAGCTCATTAGGAAGGTGGTTCACTTGCATTTCTACAGATGACTTGCCCGGTATTTTCGTTGTAATGGTTAAGCTACCTACTTCTTTTCCTGTATACTAAAATTTTAATGATAAATAAACGCACGAACAATCTGTTTATAAAATTTTCTCTCTCATTAAAGTTGTGTACTCGAACTTAAGGCCTTTGCCTTGCATGCAAAAGTGATCTACCAGCTGACCTATCCGAGCACGACTCACGACACGTCCTCAGTTCTGCCGGTACCTCGTCTCCTGCCTTCAAAACTTTACAGAAGTTCTCCTACGTATCTCTCTGCACTAATACTCCGGAAAAAAGGGATATTGGTAATATGGTTTAGCCACAGCCTGGGTATTGTTTCCAGAATGAGTGTTTCGCTTTTCAGTGTACTGTGCACAATTTTTTTTTCTTTTTGGCAATATAAAACTGTCTGTTGAACTGGAATACAAACCTGGCACGTTTGATTTGACGGGAGAGTGCTCTACCAACCGAGCCATCTTCATTCATCCAAGATTCTAGTCCTTCAAGGTGTGCATCAGAAAAAATGGTTCAAATGGCTCTGAGCACTATGGGACTTAACATCTGAGGTCATCAATCCCCTAGAACTACTTAAACCTAACTAGCCTAAGGACATCAGACACATCCATGCCTGAGACACGATTCGAACCTGTGACCGTAGCAATCGCGCTGTTCTGGACTGACGCGCCTAGAACCGCTCGGGGACAGCTGCCGGCTGCATCAGCACCTCTGTGAAACTTGCTACTGCTGTAAGCAAAGCTGTGAGGAGGGGTCGTGTGTCATGCTCGTGTAGCTCATTCGGTAGAGCACTAGCACATGAAAGGCAAAGGTTCTGTCCAGCATATAATTTTAATCTGCTATGGCGTTTCGTATCGGTGCACATTCTGCTAAACGTTGAAAATCTCATTTTGGAACCCGTTCTGTTTCATAGCTTCAAAAAGATGTCATTCCGACGGATAACCTACTGGAACTTCGGATTCATGTCGAATAAGAAAGTAACTCATCAATTTTATTTTCTTTATCTTTCACGTGTAATACTATTTTGGAGAAATTCCTTAGTTTGTTACAGCCTATGAACTTCAGGTACTTACATATTTCGAGTATAATATATTTCAGAGTAATGTAACCGCTATCCCGAGACGTTAAGGCAAGGCCTATATATCTCAAATATTATCATTTTTTCATATGTCTATACACTGAACAGCCAGAACATTATGAACACCTACGACCTATTATCGATACAAACCCTTCTACGAGATAGCAGCGTCACCTGCGAGAAATGACTCCAAATCTGACACGCGTGCGGTGCATGTAGCACTAGCCAGCGTGCTGTCCGTGTGTAGAATGGGGAAGGCGCGTGATCTATCTGAGTTTGACCGAGGACAGATTGTAATGGCCCGGAGGCTCGGCACGAGTATTTCGGAATTCCACAACTTGTCGTGTGTTCGAGGAGTGCTGTGGTTAGTGTCTTCAACACGTGGCGAAACCAAGGTGGAATTATAGCCAGATATTTTGGGGTTGGGCTTTCACCACTCATCAAAGATGTCGGACTTCGTACGCTGGGCGGACTGGTAAAATAGGACAGGTAACGACTGTGGCAGACCTGACACCAGAGTTTAATGATGGGCAGAACACAAGTGTGTCTGAACACACAATGTACCGAACAGTCCTATCGATGGGCCACCGCACCCGATTGTCGCGAATGAACATCGTGAAGTATTGAGAGTGCATAGATGGAGGCATAATGTTGCACAAGGTGTGCGAGTAACATAAGATTAGCATGGACGCTAGGAAATAGGAGGAACTCTGTTTTTGCGGTAAGGGTAGTGTGAGGTGCATGACCAGCACCATAGAAGTTTAGGAAGGAGCTGATGTCAGGAGGACAGAGCGTGATCTAGTGGGAGACGCGTAATGCGAGCCTATATAAGCGGAGGCGCCGGCCCTGCTAAAGTTTCCGATCTCAGTCTGTCTCAGAGGCTGGACCTGCATTAATCTGGGCCCGGGACGGGACTAAGTTTCTCATGGCACTTAGCTGCAAAGGGTACTTGCAGGGTTTCACAAATCAAGTCAGTGTCTTAGTGTCTCGTACGATTCGATATCAGTTCCTTATCCTACATTGGTGTTCAGTCTGGGCTGCTATTCACAGCTACTATTCCTTTTCCTGCCGAGTTTCCTTGACTAAAAATATTCCACCTTGCATTTTCAGGCACCAGGTGTACAAGTTGGACGAGCCACTTCATAACTGGAGTTCGCGTCAGCTCCCATCCCGATCCGCTCGCAGGGCACTACACAACGACCCACGCAAGTGCTAATGTTAGCACCATTACGACTGAAGTGAGCACTTGACCATAGGCACTGAACGTTGGCGCAGTGGCAGGGTGTTGCATGATCAGATGGATCTCGATGCCTTGCACACCACGTCGAAAGTAGTGTGTGAATCCTTCGTGTTTCCCGACAGCAGTGGCATTTTACATCAAGACAATGAGCAATGTCACAAGGCCAGGAGTGACACAGAGTGGTTTGAAGAAATAGTGATGAGATCCAATTGATGTGCTGACCTGCGAGGTGCCGGGGCTAACAGTGTATTTAACACTAAATTCTTCTAGAATCCACATATGTAAATGATGCTCTAAGCCCCCCCCCCCCCCCCCCCGTAATCTAACTCCGACTTTTGCTGTTGCACATGGATTAAAAAGATACGCGAACTGACTGTAACAAACCCTGCAAGTGGAGTAGAAAAAGAGTTTGGCACCTGCAATAATTTAATTTGATAAATAAGTTAAATAAAGGAAGGTTTCATAAACGTAGTGAGAAGTGATTGGATTGCTCTGCCGATTAACAGAATGAAAGTTCTGTCCAAAATAAGAATATGATTTATTAAGACTAAACACAAAATAATAAACAAAAACACATGAAACATTTACAATACATCAAATTGGCTCAGATTGGATACTCAAATAAATGCTGTGAAGGTGAAGTTGTCCCTAAACTAGATTGTGACGTTTATGACGAAGTGGTATGTGGAGCCAATTCCTTGCAACTCAAATCTTAAGAAAGACACACAGCTAACCCAACATTAATTGCTGCTACATTAGTGAGAACTCAGACAATGAACACCCAAGACAGAACAAAGTTAGAAAAGACAAACAGGCGCGCTCTGCTGAGCTCGGATTATCACCTAGCAAAATTGCCTGCTTTGCTGGTGCTGCGGACATACGTTACCAAGCTGTCTTCTTAACTGCAAGTACACGATCTGGCATACCGGAGGCGATGGCTGGTTGCTTAGACGTCCCGTTGTGGTGATGATAATGTCGCGAGTATAGCCCGAAACAAATTGTCTTGGTCTGGTTGTTCCAGACTAAAGACTTCCTATCAATACAAATGCGCCTCTGAGGGAGACGAAGAAGGCTCGCCACACAATCACTGATGGTACAGTGATTGATTTTCACAAGCGAAGTCACACAGTAACTCCGATACAGTCAACTTAAGCCAAAACTGCCCAAGACAGACAACATAGGACGCTTGTACGCAGAACGCTCAACTGCCAACTGTATTCGGAAAGTTACGTTGAAATTGAAACTTCAGCAACTTCGGTAAACAGTTACAATCAAATAAAAGTATATTAGACAGCCAACGGAAGGCAGGCTGTCCAGAGCAGCGAGAGCTCAGTGTTGTAACCTACTCCGACTGAAAGGCGAGAGCCGACTACCCCACAAGAGCACCCGTACAAAAACCGAACACAGAACAAAATGGTTCAAATGGCTCTGAGCACTATGGGACTCAACTGCTGAGGTCATTAGTCCCCTAGAACTTAGAACTAGTTAAACCTAACTAACCTAAGGACATCACAAACATCCATGCCCGAGGCAGGATTCGAACCTGCGACCATAGCGGTCTTGCGGTTCCAGACTGCAGCGCCTTTAACCGCACGGCCACTTTGGCCGGCTGAACACAGAACATTCCCGCCCCCACGACAGTGGCCGTGGTTAACCGTTCCAATCAGCAACTCGAAAACCGGCGAAAAATTCCACTCTATTGCCGGAGCACTACCATTCCACCAATGGAGATTCTTGGCGCCAATTTCTGCGCTGATTTTGCTACGTCACGGAGGTATGCCCTGAGCAAGCCAATCACAGTTACGATTTTGCAGAAAGCGCGGGAATTTGCCCACCACAACTGCCTGGGTACACAAGTCATTCCCACGCCTCGCTCGTAGCCCACCAGAAAGTGTTTCTGTGAAGTAACAGAACCTCTAGAACAGCTGCTACTTCAGGCCCCAGCGAGGGTGTCTCAGCCGCTATTCTACAATGTCGGCATCTGGAAAGCATTCACTCAACTCCCTCACACCCATCGGCTTACCCTTTCAAGATCAGCAGTGCCCGCCTGTCACCGGACCACCCAGGTGACGAGAGACGCTGCGTGGGAAGTCCGCGTGTGAAGGAATAGCAAATTTTCACTGCATGCAATTAGAGAGGAAAATCGTAAGATAGAAATATGAGAGGGGGCTCTTGCCACCACTCATTACCCCTACGCCATTTTAGATTGTAATTGGTGAGCGGTTGGCTCACTTAGGAGCAAGTTAGTGAGTCAATCGCCCAAGAACCATCTTGCAAACTGACTTTACATGCCGCACTCTATAAAGAAAATCACTGCAACTGAAAAATGCAGCTCATAGAGGGAGGATTATTTATGATGTAGCCAACTTCACCTTCTTAATATGGAACTCTAACACTCACATCACACATCCATACCCAGGGAGCCCCTTCCAAACACCGATTCACACAGACATTCACGCTCTAAATATGGCCCGGGCATGTGAGCCAAATACGGAGCAGTTTATTCTTTACAATCAGAGTTGGAGTGCTCCACAATTAAATGCCCAAAATGTTACAACAATTTGAATCATTAAACTAACCTGAACTCACTCACACATGATACTATTTAAGTTAACAATCTCTTTGTGAGCTGACAGAATCTAATTACAACCTCCGATTCATTCTCTCTCCTTGCAGCAAGAATAACCTTTACAAAATGTTCCCTGAACTGATGGTCCATTCACAATGACAGTGGTGGTATCTGCTTCAGTTTATGGGGACTTCAGGCACACTGTTTGCATACACACAACAATAAATACAAAAGAAACAACATGGTGTGGAGAACTATACAGTAATTTGTAATTTGTGTGCCCTACTCTATCACTTACATAAGAATTACAGTGTAAAACACAAACACATACAAGGTATAACATACATTACAAAAACAACACTAGAGAAAGAAATTTAAGAAAAAAAACATGGTTCATGGGGCATCAATTTGTGCGTGCACATTGCACAATGTTCATGACTGTGTTGAGAATGAGGCACTAAATCACATTGTTAGAAATATTCGAAGCACTTCACAAATTCGTTAGTTTCTCTGAGGGGGTTGGTATGTTGAGTCATATGCATTGATGCACGTGGTTCCATGTCTTGAGCATCGGAGGGGGGCTTTTGGGATGGAGCCACAGTACTGACATCACATAGGGCTAAACGTTGGGTGTTGTTGCTATGTTGTTGCAACAGCAATAATGTGTGCTGGAGCATCTGCAGTACTTTGTTGAGATTGCAGCAAGACCCTCGCATATGATAACGGCAGTACAGTAGGAAGTCATAGTGATAGGCTCTCCTCATGTCGATTAAATGTCTCTTAGGTTTACTAGTTGGGATGCATCACTAGTCCAGATCTCTTCTCTCCGTGGACAGTACTTTACGTTTCCCAATATTGAAGTTCGACGAGGGATGATGGCATGTGGAGTGACTCCACAAGTGTGTTAGGTCATCCAGACAGGATCGAACTAGGAGCGACGATTGCTACAACTGCTCTCTAATAGAGAGGAGAAGTTAGAAATGAGACAATTCATTTGTTAGAGTTTTTGGCACGATACTGCTTTGTGTATGCAGATCGGCAAATGCTAGTGAGTTGTAAAAACCCAAACAGGTGAGTATATAGCGTCCCTTTCTGTCCTGAGGCACATGAGGTGCAGGTTTTGACACCATATGTGATCTTCTTCGTGTACTCACGACAACATGGTCTACTGCAGGGAAGCCCTCCAAACGGCTGCCGCGTCCGGAGAGCTAGCTGGCTGTTGCATGTGGGTCATGTGTCAGTGTCAACAGCCAGCCTCACTTTCGCTTGTGGCCCGGCGAGGATCCCGCCTAATCCCTCAGGTATACGGCCCGGTGCCTGTCAGCTTGCAGGACCAGACGCTCCCTCGCCCTTCTCCTTAGGTGGCGTGCTGACGCTCCCCTTCTTCCAGGTAGCCAAGGACCTCTTGTTTTTGCTCTGGCTGGCCTCTGCATTGCCACGATACCCGTCATCTGCACAATTCTGACAAAAATCTTATGCCTAACTTTTTTTTTCCCATGACCTTCTATGTTATAATAAATTTACATAACAACACACTGATGGTCTGTCATTTGAGACACTATTATTTTACTTTTATAGTTATTAATCTATGGCTATTATTATAACAAAATGTTGGTGTATCTAATCTAGCCATGGAAATAATTTATCTTGATATTTGTGTAGAGACCGATCTCACTACTGTACATGGTGTGTGACGCTATGTTGGATGAACAACTAAATGTGTGGGCCCGCACTAATATTACTATTAATAATACAGATCGACAGTCGACATGCTCAAGAATTAACTACCATTTGCCAACGACCTACATTCTATGTCTTTTGACTAAATTATGTTGTTATGCAGGTCGAAGTTTTACTGTGCTATAAAGAACATGCAACTATTTTACTTTCCCTCGCCCGTCGTCCCTCCATCTCGGGTCTGTGGTTTGGTGACCTGAAAAATAGCATCCCAACAGGCGTGCGCCAAACACTTGTGGTAGAAAACCACCACAATATTAAGGATCTAGTTATTGTTAAATCCTAAAGTTTAACTTATCCTAGTATATGGTACTCTCTCTCTTTCTCTCTATCTCTCTCTCTCTCTCTCTCTCTCTCTCTCTCTCTCTCTCTCTCTCTCTCTCTCTTATTTTATTTTACTTTATTTTATCTTTTTACCTTATACAACACTCTTACATAATTCCTGTTACGCTGAGATGTCTCACTGCTCGCCGCTATTGACGACAGTGATGTGCACGCCGTACAACATGGCCTCCGAGTTCTCACTACGTCTCACTGAAACTCCAGAGACTGGGTTAGCCATGGCTACACAAGACAATAAATTTATAGTCGCAACTTCTTTTTCTATGTGATGCGGTTTTCGCGATCAAAGCACACCTTTCCAGAGGCAATGTAATATGACCAAGCCAGGACTGGTTCCTGTTGAGGATTCCGTCGCCCACCACACACCAGCTACACAGTATGTCACGAATCTCCAAGTATAATTCCTTGGTTATTCATCTGTGACAGTCACAAGCAGCACGCTAAATCCCCAACCAGCACATTGGCATGGTAGGCTTTATGCACGCCTTTCTACCGTCTAGGGCACCATTGGAGTCAAACGCTCACAGGTTCACCTCGACTTGCAAGACAACGATGCTGGCGCATCACTGTAAAAACTATACTGCCCATGTTCATCGTCGAAATCACGCAATATACCACAATCTTGCAGTGCACTGACGCGTGCCTGCAAGCATTGGTATGAACGTCTCACGAACTGGTTGTGGCCGCTATGGAGCGTCTCACGACTTCTCAGAATGCTTCTAAGAGCACGTTCTTGTATGCGCCCGTTTGTGCGACATCTCCTCACTCATCATTATCCCTCAACATGGACACCAGACAGAAAAGGACTAAAACATTGGTCATGGAAAGATAGTGTCTCCTACTAAACCGACATTGGAAGTCGCGAACAGAAACAAAAAAAGGATAGCAGCAGTAAATTCTTATGCGAGACAACGCAGCGTGTTAATACTTTAGCAATCTTAATCTATTAATGCAACTATTATTGTTCCCCGAAGAAAGGTTCATATATTTGCCTATTCTTACACTACTACTATAGCAAGGTTCATGTATTTGCCCATTCTACTATGTACACCACTTACACTACTACTATTCCACGAACTCCTTTATGTGAGAGATGTGGTGGAGTCCTATGGACTTCTTTCCTTTCATCGTCTCCAATTCATAAGCATTGTGGTGAGCTGCTCTCCTTATACGGTACGGGCCGTTGTAAACAGAATAGAATTTTTGGCATTTCAATTTTTGTTTGTTCGAAAGTCGGAAAGACTTCACGAGCACCCTTTGTCCAATTTGGAAGTGTCGTAGACGAGCTCCCCTGTCGGCACGTCTCTTCCTGACCTCTGCTGCAGCCCGTATCCTCTTGAGAGCCAAATCCACTATGGCTTGGTGCTGCGTTCGCGCCCTTGGTGGGAAGTTTACGACCTCAGTTATCAAGTCCTTAGGAATCCGGTTTTTCAGTACTGTAATGGGTGCCAATTTTGTTATCCCATGGGGTGCCTCATTGATCACCTCCTGGAATTCTTTAAGGAAAATGTCCCATGTCGTGTGCTGTTTGTTACAGTACAACCGGCACAAGTTTCCGAGTTCCTTAATAACCTGTTCTGCAGCATTCGAGCTCGGATGGTGTGAAGATATAAAAATGGGATCAATTTTACATCCACGCAACGTCTCCTTCCATGTTTTTGACCTAAACTGTGGCTCGTTATCAGAAATAATTCTACTCACATGACCACCTTTGGCAGGAAATCCCGGATTAGGGCTCGTGATACAGTTCGTCCTGTCGCCGTCTTCAGTGGCGTAAAGGTAACGTATTTGGACGTTAGTTCAACAAACACTAATACGTAAGTATATTCTCTTCTTGTTCTTGCAAAGGCCCCATCAAATCTGTTGCCGCTATTTGTCTTAATATGGTCGGTACGATTGGGTACAATGGTGCCTGCATGCTCACAGTGGTGTGCTTAGCCTTTTGGCAGTCTTTACACACCGACAGTACCCTCCGAATTCGACGCTCCATGTTTCGAAAGTAACACATGGTCCTTAGCTTGAGATTCCACTTGCGTGGTCCGAAGCGTCCATAGCTGAGGTGAGTATGCCATATAACCTTGTTTATTAGGTGTTCAGGGATGCATACCCCCCATTAAGTGTCATTGGCATAATTTCGGTGGAAGATTATGCCTTTCCGCAAGAGGTAGAACTGCCTGATGGTGGCGTGTCTTCTGTCTATCCATTTATGTTTCAATAACACTAGGGCAGGGTCCTTGCCTTGCTCCTTCTTGATGTCCTGCATACTACAGGTAATAAAATTTTCAAAGGCTACTTTCTGCATATAGAAAAGGCAGTAGTGATTTTCCTCCAGATCTTCTTCCATTTTGTGCTCAAATCCGATCGGTGACCGTGATAAGGCGTCTGCAATAATGTTCTGACTGCCGGGTATATATTCTATCTAAAAGTTGTACTGCTGCAGATATGATGCCCACCTAATGAGCCGCCAGTGATTAAGCTTTGCAGTCATCAGGAACTCGAGTGCCTTGTGGTCTGTGTAGACCCTTGTCTTGCGACCAATCAGAAGGTATCTGAATTTTTCAAACGCCCATACAATAGCCAGCGCCTCTAACTCGGTTACTGAGTAATTCCTCTCACTCTTGGCTAGTACTCTGCTACCAAACGCAATTGTCTTCCACACCCTATTTCCTTCATGTACATAGTCTTGGAACACCATGACACCCAGACCTGAGTATGAACTGTCCGTTACTATGCAAAGCTCTTCTGCTAAATTAGGGTGTGAGAGGATGGGTGCTTGTAATAATGCGAATTTTAATGCTTTCCATTCGGATTCGGCCGCCTCATCCCATTCCCAAGGAATCTTCTTTCCTGGAAGTTGATGCAACCTAGGACTGCTCTGAGTTTTGACATGTATAAAGCGGTTGTAAAAATTTATGATCCCCAAGAATCCCCTTAACTGCTTCTTTGTCGTAGGAATGGGAAACTTTTCAGTCGCTTCGATATTTTCGGGATTTGGCACGATGCCCTCACCCGTGATGATATGTCCCAGAAATTTGACAGAGGACGTCCCAAAATTCGATTTTTCGATACTGATAGTCACTCCGTATTCCGTGAATGTCGCAAGGAGTTCACCGAGGATCGCATTGTGCTCTCCCCAAGATTTCTCCGCGATCAGCAAATCGTCCGCAAAGCTGGTGACATGACGTTTGAAATTATCGCTTAGTATGCCGTCCAGCCCCAGAATGAATGCGGCAGACGAAACGTTCAAACCAAATGGTAGACGACGAAACCGGTAACATCTTCCAAATGCTAAAAAGGCTGTGTACTGTCTACAATTTGGATGGAGCTCGATCTGCCAGAAACTCGATTTTAGATCAACTGATGAGAAGATTGATATTCCATGGAAGTTTTGTAAGAGTTCCTCTAATCGTTCCGGTCTGTCTGTTTCGGGTTCTATTATACTATTAATTTGTCGCAAGTCCAAGACTAAACGAATACTACCATCTGCCTTCTCGACTACTCTTAACGGGTTATTATAGGCTGAAGCCGTAGGTTCTATTATTCCTTCACTCAGCATTCGCGTAATTTCAGCTGCTACTTTCTGTCGATATGCCAAGGGGATTGGATAGGGTGGCACACGAAACTGGTGGTGTGGACGTACACGGAATTCATATTGGAAGTTCTTTATTGATCCTGTCTTGGGAATGAAGACATCCACATGTTCTACTAGTAATTTATGAAGTTCTTTGCGGTGGTCGCACCTTATATTCTTTATTGCTTCCACTTTTTCTCCTATTTTCTCCTTTATTTCTCCCATTATTCCGACTTCATTCTCATCCGTGTCCTCTCCCCTACCCGCAACGTCGACCTGTTCTTCCTTTCTGTCTTTCAGACACGCATAGTTTATTCGTACACAGTTAGACGGTAGTTGATATGGGATCAGCTGGTCGTCGAACTTAATGTGGACGGGATTCCCTTTCCTCAAAACCACTTCACCTCGTCCTAGATCAACTATTGCTTCATGTTCATTTAGGAAGTCGATCGCCAAATTTGGCACGATCCAGAAGTTAGACTCTATTTTGTGTCCTTGGCAGGAGAATTCCAGTCTTGTTTGTTGGGTGACCTCCGTACATTTACCCGCTAATGCCCCTTTTATTTTGGTTTTCTTAACCGATAGGAGAGACCAGTCCATCTCCTGAGAGCACCTCTTGTATGCTGCCTCAGATATAGCTGTTATGTAGCTTCCACTATCTATTATCGCATTCATACTCTTTTAAGCTATTGCTACTGTGATAAGAGGCTGCCGATCCTGTCGAGGAGTTGTTTTATGTTCTTCGAGCAGGATTTCTGATAAATCTTCGTAATTTATCATCCGTAGTTGGCCAGGTCCGAGATTACGTGCGAAATTCCGGCGGCCTGTGTTCGCACTAGTCTGGCGTCTATCCCTTTTTAAGCTCCCCCTCCTCTGACGTGCATTAGGATTTGCGGGTCTAGTTTCAATCTCCTGGCTCCACTGTTGTCCTTGGTTTCGCTCTCACCAATTACGGTCGCTTTGCCGTTCGTTATTCCTCCTATCCCAGATTCCTTGTCTAGATTGACCCTGCTCCCTGACGTTCTGGTTTCCGTGTCTTTGGTTTCCATAACCTTGAATAGCGTAACCTTGACTTCCGTAACCCAGGTTTCCTAACTGACCAGTGCGATTATGCGATCTGTTGTCGTCTTCCCTTCCTGGCCCGTGGTATTTGTTACTTTGCCACTTCTTCCTGTCCTTTGCGTCTTGTTTATCAAAGACTACTTCGAGTTCGCGCAATAGACTCTTGAATGCTTCTATGTCAGATCCACACTTCCCGACAAGTGTCTGTTGGTACTTAACTGGCAATTTGGAAAAGCAAAATTTAATGATTTCTCCGTTGCTATATGGACTATCTAAAAATTGATTCTTCTTGAGTAAATCATCAAGAAATTTGGTTGCGCTCCTATGCCCGGACACTTCCAGTTCAGGACAAAATATTATTTCCTCTTTAATCCTGTCTTGCGTTTCCTTTGACCAGTAGGTCCGCAGGAATGCACCAACAAATTCCTGATAAGTCCGACACGTCGCTGCCATACCTCGCATCTTTTCCACGGCTTGGCCTTCGATGCGTCCACACATGAATTCTAATTTTGCCTGGGTTGGCCATGGTGCCGGTAATGAATTTGTAAACTGCATCACCCAGCTCTTGTGATGCATCGACCCTCCATTTTCTTTGAACTTCTGGAATTTTAGTATCGACAGGAAGTGATTGTGATCAAAATCCTGTCTGATCCTCGCACTGATGTTGTCACTCGTTTCCGATACTTGCACGTCTGCTGAGTGTCCTGTTCTAGCTTGCTGATAACTGTGATGTGCCACCTCTGTATCACAGTGGAAGTGGCACTCTGAATTCACTCTCCTAAGTGGGCTACAATTATTGGAGCTATTACTCGCTGTTTCTGCGTGTGCATTGTTAGTTCCGCACTCGGTCATTGGGCTAGAGCACGGCGGGCTTTTCCTCGGAGACACAATTCTGTGTACTCCATCATTGGTATCCGAACGCGCAGTGCTCGTGTGACCGTTTTGCTCTAGTTTTGCTATCCGACTCTCTACTTCTTCCATTCGTTTCGTGTTCTTCACATCCGCGATATTACCCTGAGTTTTTAAGAACGCTAGGGATTTTGAGTGGGATTGTGTTGTACGTCGCAAGCACCCTGCGAGTTTAGAAGTTGCTTCCGCGACTTTCATTGCCCCTATTGCCGCCGTTTTGACCAGGCCTGCTACTTTTTGTGCAGCCATTGACATTTGTTTTACTTCTCCACATTGTTAGTAATTGCCTTCGAATTTATCCTATATGCGAAATTATTGCCTGAGTGTCCTTCTTACGCTGTTCGTCAGCTTCTTCCTACTCCTTCTTACGCTGTTGCTCAGCTTCTTCCTTCTCCTTCTTACGCTGTTTCTCATCTTCTTCCTTCTCCTTCTCGCGTTGTTTCTCACCTTCTTCCTTCTCCTTCTTACGCTGTTCGTCAGCTTCTTCTTTCATTGATCGTAGGAAGCTCAGTATTGGGTTAAAGTCATCATTTTGATACTCGTCACACATGGGTGATGTAACGCTGGACACCTGGGCGCTAGAGCTCTGACGTGACCGAGCTGGCCTCTGTCTGCACTCGTTCGTTTGATTATAAACTTCTGCTGCCGTCTCGACCTGTGTGCCTGTCTCTGTTTCATCCCCTACCTCACTATCATGGTCGCGACATTGCTCTAAGATCGCGTCCAAATCACCTTCCTCATCAATAACCCTGTCGTCCGGTGCTGCTAAAAATGTGTCCATCTCATCTCCGAACCTATCCTCGTCAGTAACCTGCCTCTTATCCATTATGCGATCCTCTTTTGTTTTAGTTTCGCTCGATAAAAGCCGTGCCTTACTTCTCGTGATCATTCATGAAAAAACAAATTTATCTAAAATTCACAAAAAAATCATCTACTCCCAATATTTTTCCACATAGACATAAAATTTCAACAACGCCGTTCCAACGCTGTAACTACAAGCACGATTTGTTGTGGTACAGAAACTGCACACAAACCCGACAAAGTGTGATGTGGTACGGACACCACATCAAAGAAACACAAAAAACAATGAACAAACAAAAAAAAAAATACACTGAAAACAAAAACTGTAATCATGCGCCGCTAACAGAAACTAATCCCGGAATTACAAGAAAAAGAACTTGGGTACTAATCATTAAAAAAAAGTAGAGGAAAAAAAATTTGAATGTCCCTACTAAGAACACTGTTAGCTTATCAGTGATTCACAGGAAAGATCCGAGGCTAAGGGTCGCAATTTTATGCGAAGTGCCGGGGCTAGCAGTGTATTTAACACTAAATTCTTCTAGAATCTACATATGTAAATGATGCTCTCCCCCCCCCCTCCCCCAAATTCTATGTCCGACTTTTGCTGTTGCACATGGATTAAAAAGATACGCGAACTGACTGTAATAAACCCTACAAGTGGAGTAGAAAAGGAGTTTGGCACCTGCAATAATTTAATTTGATAAATAAGTTAAATAAAGGAAGGTTTCATTAACGTAGTGAGAAGTGATTAGATTGCTCTGCCGATTAACAGAATGAAAGTTCTGCCCAAAATAACAATATGATTTATTAAGACTAAACACAAAATAATAAACAAAAACACATGAAACATTTACAATACATCAAATTGGCTCAGATTGGATACTCAAATAAATGCTGTGAAGGTGAAGTTGTCCCTAAACTAGATTGTGACGTTTATGACGAAGTGGTATGTGGAGCCAATTCCTTGCAACTCAAATCTTAAGAGAGACACACAGCTAACCCAACATTAATTGCTGCTACATTAGCCCTAGCATTACCAACGTATTTTTTGTTACATGTAATACCAACAGGGGGGCCTCAAGGGCCCATAAAGAATACCACAATTTATTTTATCATAAATCAAGTTTATTAACTTCTGATACCTCTAATAACAATTCAAAATGCTTAGACATTGTTTTTGTATACTGGATAATAAAAGATGTTATTATAATAGGAATAAAATGAACAAATCACGAGATTCAGTTTATATATTTTTTGGAATAATGTTTCAAAATAGTGTTTTCTTATAAAAACGACTTTTTTAATTCGATACACTACATGAAGCAAACAAAATTTACTGTCTCATTCTGCAACGCATTTTTCACACAACACTGTCTTCCTGCAGTGTTTCCCACAGACGTGTTTGTGGCACTGAGAGCAGGTAACAGTTGACTTTCCCAGCTTGTTGTACTTGATCTTTTTAGATGCAGCTTCTTGGCAGCATAGGTGGCACCGTCCACGTGTTCCTGGTTCTGCTGTTGAGGATGATGGTTCTACAGAGCAGCTGAGCTTCCGTTGTGTGATGCTTTCCATTGCCATTATTACTGGCTTCTGAAGTCCATACAAATTTTGTGCCCGTTTATCTACTTGAGATCTTATTAGTTCGAGACCTAAGTTAGTGATAAAAACTCTTCTGCGGTTTAGCAAATTCTTTTTCCAATTCGGAAAGTTGAGGAGGAAGAGTGAATATGCATTTATTGCTGCTATGTCAATGAGTGTGTAGAAGAGGGACAAAGGCCATCTTCTTGTTCCTCTCTTTGTGCTGTAGTGTCTTGCCATCTGGTCTATGGTGTCCACGCCTCCCTTTGTAGAATTATAAAAAACATTTATGTTAGTCTTTTTTGAGTCTTCATTCAACACCCCTTCTGAGTGATAAGTTGAAAGCATCAACAGCAGTCGTTTTGGCTTCTCGCGGACTAGCGTTGATGCAAGAGTAACTGGTGGCCTCTGTGTCTGAGGGTCAGTATAAGCAAAGATGGAAGAGTGTAAACTGCGGCCAGTTGTAGTCTTCAGCTCTTCAGGTATATGTCGTCTGTTAGACTGTAGGGTGCCAACAAGTGTGAGGTGAAAATCATTCCATAGAGTCTCAGCAAGCTCCACTGAAGTATAGTACCGATCTGTGGTAACATTACGGCCTGATTTTTCAATAGGTTTTATTAGTCTCTTTACAATTTCCATCGGTCCATTTGAATGCTGTGTATTTCCTGACTTGCCTGTATAGATGTCAATGCTGATCACATATCTAGTCTCAGAATCAGACAGCATTCGAATTAGAAAGCCGTATTTTCCAGGTTTTTCTTTTAGAAACACCTTGAATGGACAGCGACCACGGAACAAAGACAACATCTCATCCACTGTTGTATGTAGACCAGGAATGAAATACAATGGAAGTGAAGAATTGAAGCTTTCAAAAATTTCCCTCATTGGAGCAAACTTGTCAGTCTGGCGACGAATTTCTCTTGTGTTCTTATCATCAAACCTCAATATTTTAGTCAATTCGAAAAATCGGGTCCGACTCATTGATCCATAGTACACTTGTCGGCCCTGAAGCAAAGACCATAAATCTTGGACAGGTATCTTATTGTCATGATTTGAACCCATGATTAGCAAGAGTCCTATATAACAAAATAACTCATCTTCATCTGTGTGCTGAATACCTAGTTGAGAAGCCTCTTCATTTGAGTGTAGTTTTATTAGATTCATAATTTGAGGTGTAAAAAAGAGCTCTATAGCCTCTTTCGGAGACGCAATTCTTCCTTGTTGTCCTAGCCCCATTCTTTCTCGCACTATATTTTGTACAGAACGCCGATATTGTCGAGATGGCTTCGTAATATACTCTCGTCCACTTTTTGCAATGAATTTATCACATTCCGTATCATTATCATCTGGTGGATTGGCTTCAACCTCATCTTCATTCTCAGACGATGAATCAGTTCTAATTTCTTCCACATCATCATCCACTTCACTTTCCTCTAAATCTGATTCGTTCAAAACTTCTTCTAGCACTCTTTCAATGGAACTATCACGTAAACGATGTCTACTCATGTTGCTGGTTCAACAGCAGCAGAAACACTGAAAATAACAATGGTCCGCTTCATAATAATATGTCTGAAGGCAACAATGCCAAAATTCGTTTCATGGTAAGAATTTGAAACGAGAGACTCAACCTCGTAAATCTTTCCTTGCTATTACCAACGGGTGGGCTTCTAAGGCCCACAGAGAATTAAATCAAGTAAATGAATTTTAATTACATTTTTATTCCGAAATTCTGTAATGACTCAATAGTACATTAATTAACGAACAATTACCTTTGCTTTCAAGTTCATATATCAAAGGGTGTGGATACAACATAGAAAAACTGAGTGAGTGGGCCTACGAGGGCCCCCCGTTGGTAATGCTAGGGTTAGTGAGAACTCAGACAATGAACACCCAAGACAGAACAAAGTTAGAAAAGACAAACAGGCGCGCCCTGCTGAGCTCGGATTATCACCTAGCAAAATTGCCTGCTTTGCTGGTGCTGCGGACATACGCTACCAAGCTGTCTTCTTAACTGCAAGGACACGGTCTGGCATACTGGAGGCGATGGCCGGTTGCTTCGACGTCCCGTTGTGGTGATGATAATGTCGCAAGTATAGCCCAAAACAAATTGTCCTGGTCTGGTTGTTCCAGACTAAAGACTTCCTATCAATACAAATGCGCCTCTGAGGGAGACGAAGAGGGCTCGTCACATAACCACTGACGGTACAGTGATTGATTTTCACAAGCGAAGTCACACAGTAACTCCGATACAGTCAACTTTAGCCAAAACTGCCCAAGACAGACAACATAGGCCGCTTGTACGCAGAACGCTCAATTGCCAACTGTATTCGGAAAGTTACGTTGAAGTCGAAACTTCAGCAACTTCGTTAAACAGTTACAATCAAATAAAAGTACATTAGACAGCCAACGGAAGGCAGGCTGTCCAGAGCAGCGAGATCTCAGTGTTGTAACCTACTCAGACTGAAAGGCGAGAGCCGACTACCGCACAAGAGCACCCGTACAAAAACCGAACACAGAACATTCCCGCCCCCACGACAGTGGCCGTGGTTAACCGTTCCAATCAGCAACTCAAAAACCGGCGGAAAATTCCACTCTATGGCCAGAGCATTACCATTCCACCAATGGAGATTCTTGGCGCCAATTTCTGCGCTGATTTTGCTACGTCACGGAGCTATTCCCTGAGCAAGCCAATCACAGTTACGATTTTGCAGAAAGCGCGGGAATTTGCCAGCCACAACTGCCTGGGTACACAAGTCATTCCCACGCCTCGCTGGTAGCCCACCTGCAATCTGTCAGTGACACGTAGGCAGTGGTCACATTAATGTGTTTGCACCTGTATGTGCAACGTGGAAGCTGTTTCACCTAGGTATATGTGCGTGTATCTCTATTCGTATGCTTCATTAAAACCTACTACCTGTTGTCATCAAATATCAGTACACGTTGTTGTCTGGGAGATCGCGCGAGGAGACGCACAGCTGTCTAAAAGAACATAGTTCTCTTCCTCCGCGCACAATGGCTCCTTTCCACGTGGAAGTAATACTTGTATGTTAAGTGTGTCCGTAGAGAGGAAACGGCAGGATTTGTTTTTCTCTCCAATGTGGAGTGTATGTTGTAAGATGACGGGAGAAGGCAGAGGGCTAAACCTACATCCTTCTGAATCTGTTTAGTGTATTTATCTCTTGGTCTCCCTCTACGATTTTTACCTTCCACGCTGCCCTCCAATACTAAATTGGTGAACCCTTGATGCCTCAGAACGTGTCCTACCAACGAATCCCTTCTTCTAGTCAAGTTGTGCCACAAATTCTTCTCCTTCCCAAATCTATTCATTGGGTTCTCATTAGCTGCGTGATATAGCCATCTAATCTTCAGCATTCTTCTGCAGCATCACGGTTCGAAACCTTCTATTCTCTTCATGTCTAAACTATTTATCGTCCGTGTGTCACTTCCACACATACAAATACTTTCAGAAAGGAATGGGTAAATTGGCTCTGAGCACTATGGGACTTAACATTTGTGGTCATCAGTCCTCTACAACTTAGAACTACTTAAACCTAACTAACCTAAGGACATCACACACATTCATGCCCGAGGCCGGATTCGAACCTGCGACCGTAGCGGTTGCTCGGTTCCAGACTGAAGTGCCTAGAACCGCTCGGCTACACCGGCCGGCTTTCAGAAAGGACTTCCTGACACTTGAATCTATATTCGACGCTGACAAATTTCTCTTCTTAAGAAACGCTTTCCTTTCCATACCCACTCAACATTTTGTCCTCTTTACATCGACCATCATTAGTTATTTTGCTTCCCAGATAGCAAAACTCATCTACTACTTTAAGTGTCTCATCTTCTGATCTAATTCCCTCAGCACCACCTAATTTAATTCGACTACATCCCATTATCCTCATTTTGCTTCTCTTGATCTTCAGCTTATATCCTCCTTTCAAGATATTGTCCATTCCGTTCATTTGCTCTTCCAGGACCTTTTTCTGTCTATGACAGTCGTCAGCAAACTTCAAACTACTTATTTTTTCTCCATGGATTTTAATTCCTACACCAAATGTATCTTTTGTCTCCTTTACTGCTTGCTCAGTATACAGATTGAATAATATCGGGTTAGGCTACAAACCCTGTTTCACTCCCTTCTCAGTCACTGCTTCCCATTCGTGTCTCTCGACTGTTATAACTGCCATTTGGTTTCTGTACAAATTGTAAATAGCCTTTCACTCCCTGTCTTTTACCCCTTCCACCTTCAGAATTTGAAAGATAGTATTCCAGCCAACATTGTGAAAAGCTTTCTCTAAGTATATAAATGCTAGAAACGTAGGTTTGCCTTTCCTTAACCTACCTTCTAAAATAGTTCGTAGGGTCTGTATTGCCTCGAGTGTTTCAATATTTCTACGGAATCCAAAATGATCTTCTCCGAGGTCGGCTTCTACCAGTTTTTCCATTCGTCTGTAAAGAATTCACGTTAGTATTTTGCAGCCGTGACTTATTAATCTGATAGTGCGGTAATTTCACACCTGCTTTCTTTGGGATGGGAATTATTATATTCTTCTCGAAGTCTGAGGATATTTCGCCTGTCTCACAAATGTTACTCACCAAATGGAAGAGTGTGGTCATGTTTGGCTCACAAAAACTATCAGAAGTTCTAATGGAATGTTCTGCTCCTGGGGCTTTGTTTCGACTTAGGTCTTTCAGTTCTCGGTCAGATTCTTCAAGCAGTATCATATCTCCCGCTTCATCTTCATATACGTCCCCTACAGTTTCCATAATATTGCCCTCGAGAAGATCGCGCTTGCATAGACCCTATATACTCCTTCCACCTTTCTGCTTTCCCTTCTTTGCTAAGAACTGGGCTTCCTTCTGAGCTCTTGATATTCGTGCAAGTGGTTCTCTTTTCACCAAGGATCTCTTTAATTTTCCTGTAGGCAGTACCTGTGTTATCACTAGTGATATATGCTTCTACATCCCCACATTTGTCATCTAGCCATGCCTGCTTACACGTTTTGCACTTCCTGTCGATCTCATTTTTGAGACGTTTGTATTCCTTTGCACCTGCTTCTTTTACTGCATTTTTATATTTTCACCTTTCATCAGCTAAATACAATATATCTTCTGTTACCCAAAGGTTTCTACTAGCCCCGTCTCTTTACCTACTCGATCCTCTGCTGCCTTCACTATTTCATCTCTCAAGGCTACCCATTCTTCTTCTGTTGTCTTTCCCCTGTTCTAGCCAATCATCCCCTAATGAGCTCTCTGAAAACTCTCTACAGCCTCTGGTTCTTTCACTTTATCCATGACCCATCTTATTTATTTCTACCTTTTTGCAATTTCTTCAGTTTTAATCTACAGTTAATAACCAATAATGTGTGCCCAGAGTCCACATCTGTCACAGGAAATGTCTTACAATTTAAAGTCTGGTTCCTAATTCTCTGTCTTACAATTATGTCATCTGTCTGAGACGTTCCAGTGCCTCCAGGCCTCCTCCACGTATACAGCCTTCTTTCATGATTCTCAAACCAAAGGTTAGCTATGGTTAAGTTGTGCTTTGTGCAAAATTCTACCAGGCGGCTTCCTCTTTCATTCCTTACCCCCAGTCCATATTCACCTACTAATTTCCCTTCTCTTCCTTGTCCTACTATAGAGTTCCAGTCCTCCATGACTATTAAATTGTCGTCTGCCTTATATGAATAATTTTTTTATCGCATCATACATTTCTTCTATCTCCTCATCATCTGCGGCACTAGTTGGCATATAAACTTGTACTACTGTGGTAGGCGTAGACTTCGTGTCTGTCTTTGCTACAACAATGTGTTCACTATGCTGTTCGTAGTAGCTTACCCGCGTTCCTATTTTTTATATTAAATATTAATTCTATCATTGCACTACCCTTGTTTGATTTGGTATTTATAGCCGTGTGTTCACTTGGCCAGTTGCTTTGTTCCTCCTGCTACCGAACATCACTAATACAAATTATATCTAACTTCAATCTATCCATTTCGGTTTTTATATTTTCTAACGTACCTGCCCGATTAAGGAATCTGACATTCCAAGCTCCGATCCCTAGAACCGCAGTTTTGTTTCTCCTGATAACGACTTCCTCCTGAGTAGTCCTCGCCCGTAGATCCGACTGTTGAACTATTTTAACTCCGAAATATTTTACTCAAGAGGTCGCCATCATTATTTAACCATACAGTAATTCTGCATGCCCTTGTGAAAAATTATGGCTGTAGTTTCCCGTTGCTTTCAGCTGTTCGCAGTACCAGCACAACAAGGCCTTTTTGGTTGATGTTAAAAGGTCAGATCAGTCAGTCATCCAGACTGTTGCCCCTGCAGCTACTGAAAAGACTGCTGCCCCCCTTCAGGCACCACATGTTTGTCTGGCCTCTCTACAGACACGCTTCCGTTATGGTTGCACCTACGGTACGGCTATCTGTATCGATGAGGCACGTCAGTGTCCAGGGTTCATGGGTAAGATGAAACATATTTTGTAGACGCCATCTACTTTACGTCTTCTGCTTACCTCCCCTTTTCGGTTAAATACTGGTAGCGAAAATTTCGCTGATTGCCAGTACCGAATTTGCCTACCACCGACACGAGCGTCACCGCACTGAGGGGCATAAGTGACCTCGAATCAGCGAGAGCGAATCTGTAAATATTCTATGTGGTTTTACTGAAACCTTAAATTTCACGTAACGTTTCAGATAGTATATGAATATAACAAACAGCAGTCTCATCTAGTGTGGTGTTTTCTTAACTTCTGTTTTCTGAGAATGGTTGAGAAGAGGTGGTGCAGGGTAGGGAAATAGCTAGTACTCAAGAGAACAGGCATTCAAATCCCCGTCCACCCATGAAGATTTAGCTTTATCATAGTTTCCTTAATTAACTTAAGACAAACCCCTATTTTTTCGGTCTAAGCAGTACGAGTGATTCGTTCCTCATCCAATCCTCGCCCGAGTTTGTGTTCCGCCTCCGAAAGAACTCATCGTCGACAGGACGACTACCTTTTCCTTTTCTTCTAAAGACTGTTGCGTCGAATGTGTTTATTGTTCTTCTCCTTTTATGAGAAAATCTCCTTTCCCAGAAAGCTCTTTACGATCTAAAATACTTCGTTACAGAGTGAAAGACACATTCTGAATATTTCCGCCACGAAGCCACTCTCGCCCACATACATTTTCCCACTAATAATAGTCCTCAAAAGCATCAAGGATAATGGACATATATATTACGCGATCTAGATGGATTTCTTCGAAAAAGTACCCAGCAGAGTTTTCGAGGAATTTCATATCTGAAACGCAATATGGATGCTGAACCGCTTGTAAGGCTTTTGAATGAGAAGACGTCTTACGAGATGTGCCGTATACAACAGGTGCAGCCGTCTCATTCCCCGATACCACACAATTACAGACAAGCGTTGTTGGAAACGTCTCTACTGTGAAGCAAACCAAGCGCTGTATCATGTGTGAGATATAGAGGCGAGCGAGTGCGCCAGGACTTACACCAGTTCACTGCTAGTAGCGCCACGTCACCTTAACGCGCCTACATGTAGCGCACAAGAATTGCACCACAATTTAGTATGAAATTAAAAATCAAAATTTATGTTTAAAACTTTATTAAATTATAGTTTAGTGTAATAATGTTCCAAATAACAAGTCTTGATGTTCTAAACTTAATAGTTCACGGAAAAATGCCGTTTTAAGAGAAAAATCAGAGGTGCTAAATAATGACACTAGGAAGCCAGAATTTGGTCAGAAGGTGCAGTTAGAAGTTTTAAATAAGTGATTTTGGTTTCCAAAACAATAAAACAAAAATGAACATCAGAATCCATGTTTTTCGGAAAAATTAAAGGCGCTAAATAATGGACTTAGAAAATTGCAAATTTGTTTTATGCTTCAGTACACCCCAAAAATAATAACGGAGAGTCCACGTTAATCTACCTCTTATAGTTTTCGAGTAATTAAATAAACTAGTTTTGTAACTAAATTGTACCTATGTGTTGTAGATTAAGTACTTGAAATTTTAATGATAGAGGATTTTGGTTAAACCATATGATCAAATATATCAAATAATAGAGCTACACCAAGTTTAAGACTTGTAACATAAATAGCAACTGATATAAGTCTTAGCAAAGGTATGATTCAGAGGTAACGATCTACCGTTAGTTTCATTAAATAAATTCTATTAAGCAAAGTTTTCAATCTAGCGAGCTGAAACTTTCTACGTGATTTAAAACTGCTTATCTGCATGCCAGCAAAAATTAAGTTTCTGAAGTAACTATATTATCAAAGATTATGTGCTCGAGATAGCGGTCGTTTGTAGACTGCCGCCGTATGCAAATAGACAGAGACAACAGATGTTTTCTCGGCAGTCCGCACAGGCACCTTATAAATACAGCCCCTGAAGCAGTAGGAAGGTTCACTTCGCCCTCACCGTCAGACACTGTGAGGTCCACGCCAGTTACACGTCTGGTCGCGCTCTGCCTCGGATGACGTCAGAGCCGAGCTGTGACAAGCGCGTATTTGGCAGTGAAAATGGATAGTGAACTCGCGAGGACTGTTCACCGTCCTGGATCGTTTAGAATTCGGTAAAATAACTGTTAGTGTGCCGTCCGTGTGAAATTCAATTCCGCGTGGCAAGTGGTGAATTTACTTCCACTTTTATGGCGAGCATTAATTTTTGAACATTTATTGCGAACTTTCAATTGAGTGATGTTAGTCAGGGCGAAAAACAATCTGGTAGGAAGTTACCGTAGAGGTCGCCTCTGAACTGCTAAAGGTGCTGTTAGATTAGAAAGACTTGTTTTCAATTGAACATAATGCTATTTTAAGTGTTGTTAGGGAGAAACTTCAATTAAATTAAATCTTGATTGGAACTTTTAACTTTTACTAAAGTCCTACTCCTGATCCCGCAAAGAATTGGGAAACAGACACTTTTCTTTCAGTGGGCTGGACGGGAATGTGGCCGTGCCTACTGGAAACTAAGGTCAGTATGTTTTCCTTCGCTTTCTGGCTGACCACCAAATTAGTTGCCAGGCTCACGTGATTAAAGACGGTATCAAAACTTTAAACCAGTGAAGTAACTTACTCGCCGCCCCACAACTGGGCAGGTGCGTTTTCGTCAGACGACCGATGTAAATTATCATTACTCCTGAAACCGTCACGAGTAAACAGAATTAATGATACATCTTGCCGATTTGCAGTTAGTCAACGTCGAAATGTTAAATTCATTGTAAATGATAAGAAAGGGTTGCGCATATGTAGTAAGTGGCAGTGCATACGTAATGTCTACCATATTCATGTACGTGTAACACCACCAATACGTGTAGAGATTTTGATTGTGCTTCCTGAAGGACTATGTTCTACCCAATGAATAGAGCTGCGAAAAACCCAACGTAGAAACTGGTATTTTAATTCTGAAGAACCAGCATTTTTCGGTATTTGTTTGGTCTCGGCTATAACGGGTTTTTCTTACTTTTTACTAACATCGGCTGAAAAACCGGCTTATGGTTTGCCATAGCAATGGTGGTAAAACATTTGGTTCTTAATAAACCTTTTTTTAATTACCGGTACAAGTGATGTTTATTCGTAAATTTTCCATCGCTATGAAACAATGGATTATTACAGGAATAGGGAAAAGCGATCCTATCGACTTGAATAACAACGCCTACAGTTACAAACCAGCAACAAACACATGTTATAAGAGTCAGTAGTTCTTTACAGAGAGAATGATGTACCTGTTGCCATGTGGCGTGGGGTGTTGTACGGTACATGAGATGTGTTGCTGAATGGTACCGTCCCTAGATTGCAAATATCTTACGAAGGGTGGTGGCAATGAAGTTCAGTGCTCCATTTCCTTTAAAATAAAAAAAAACCGGAGGAGGCACAACAAATTTGCGACGTAATATAAGGGGAAAACATCCATCACGTTCTTGGAGGCGAAATTTGATTGCTGTACCTATACTTTTATTGACGTTCTATAAATTTGGGGTAATAGCTGAAACGTTAATGTGGCGGTTGCTCTAGGGTGAAAACCTGATACCATCCAAAAGTGACGATGTAGGAAAGTCATCACTTGTGACCGTTTGCTCTTGCCGTCACCGTCCTCTTCTCCTTCACCATCGCCATCTCTGCCGGAGACAATGAGACTGATTTCTGCCGAAGCCTCAACCCCCTATCGATTGTGACCTGCTACTTCTCCGCCTCAATTGAAGTATTTCAATCTTTTCGAAGTCGACGTTTCTAGGCAAGGTCACCAAGTATGCTCCCTGTAATCACTTGATAATCCATCAAATTTGTGGAACAAGGACGAGTACATGCTTCATTAAACTCCCAAGTATGTTTTGTGCTTTACGAAGATTGTAAAAGTAATGGCCACGTGAAAAGTGGCTTTCCTTTATTTATGAAAAAGGTGATTCAAACTTGGTCTCTTGTATTATAGGGATGCATAACTTTGGGAGCTGGTAATAAAATTGCTGAACACTGAAGAACTCACAAAAAACAGTTAATGCTATAAAACATTTGAGTATTTACATTTACCTTTCAAACAAAGAGTGCTAATAAATGTAGTTTTACGTTAAATTTGTCCACTGTATTTTTCATCCCTCCACAAAAAGCACTCTATACACCGATTCATTTTTGTCCTTTATTGTCTTACAAATACAGTTTATTGCACACTGTGAATTTTGCATTTTCACCGCCGTCAGTTTCATCACGAACATCTGTATCATCAGCATTTGAATCGAAATCTTCTTCAGCATCAGAACCACCAGAGGCTTCAGAGGAAGAAACTTTCCTTTTCTTTCTTCATTTTTCACAACCTCCCTTCTTTCTTGCTGCTGACTCTTCCTTGTCTTGCTTCTTCTGATGTCTCCACAATAATATTTTTTGTGGGGCGAGTCTGTGGTAAGAGTAGCTGAAATTCGTAGGATGGAAGTGCTTGGATCGATGGCAGACTTAGAGTGAATTTGATGAGATGGTATGAACTGATTATCAACTTCGAAGATATTTTCATCCTAGGAGAAAATCCTCGTGGATCTAAATCATTGATGACTGTTGACATATTTGTTGCTCTTCTGTAAGAACAACTCACGAGAGCACAAATTTCATAGTGAGTAACAACCCAGTTTTCGTCAGCATCCAACAGTTTTCCAGTTTCTTGGACTTAGTATGATTTTAGTGGGAACATAGCATTAAAGTGCAATGGTTGCATTATTTCACTGCAGAGAGGAGGCAGCAAACTATGGAAAAACCATTATCTTGGCCAGGTTGAATAGCATTACTGTTGCGAGTGTGTGTAATGCGGCCATTTAAAATCAGGAGCACTGGATCGCCTGTGGATGGCCTGACAGTGTACATGAAGCGCTGAAACCATTTCGTGGACGAGTTCAATTGCTTCCACATAGAAGGATGAGTTGTTTCAATTGTATCTGGACTGGTTCCGTTGAGTAATTCACTTTGATGTTGTTTCGTGGAAAAATCATGACGGGCGGGGAAAACTGCCCGGAAGCAGCCATACACGTTAAAAGAGTCACAAGTGAACCACGTTCAGTAGAAGGCCAATAGTGAACTTGAAGTTTGCATTTATAGCAACAATTTACACTGAACTATCGTCAAGTATGTTTCCTATACACTCAAAATTTTCATAGCAGTGTGTTTTATATTCTCCATTTCCAGTTTCAGAATGGAAAAAAAATTGTCTTTGTTCTCCTTTGTGAATCCCTGGATACTAGCTTTAGAAAGCAGCTGCGGTGTTCTGAAAGAAATATCAGAATGGCGTCTCATGAACAGCTGCAACCATTTTTACCTGCAAGTCCTGCTCAGTATTGTTTCTAACTGCTAGATGAAAAGTCACATCTCAAACGTCATCAGCGTCTAAACCACAATAATTTTTCTCCGTTGTCTTACAGTACTCGAGGAAGTGAGCCTCTACCTTGAGAGTTTTATAACCTAGTGCAGCGTTCGAAACATGAGCAAATTCAGAATTATGCAATTCAAAGTCTTCAAATAGGTCGTCATCCAAGATTACATGACACTTGTTCAACAGGCACACTTTCCTCTTGATCAACGTCAACCCTTGGATGCATAAGTGGCAGGAATCCCAAAAATGTACGAAAGGAGTCTAGAATATCTGTACCTTAAAACAAGTACATGTTACGTAATAAAGGAAATGTTATAAAGTTTTGAAGGGGTTGGTGACACAAGGTTCACACGATTGTCTTTATTTCGATGCTTTGACTATTATTTTAACATAATATGAAAAAAAAAGATTTATAATTTTCCAGAGCTGAAAAACTAATTGTCAATTTTCCTGACCCACGGTATAATATTTGCTCATTAAAAGTAATATTCTTCACAAATAATTTCACCACACTCTTTGTATACATTGTTTGTGCATTTGCAGCATGATTGAATGCTTTTCTCTCTTACAGATGTGGGCACAGGTAGCATCTTCCATTTGGTGATCTTACAGTTATGGCAAGCTTCGTCCATTTGGCTTATAGAGCTCTATTTTGCAGTCGAGGCTTGTTGAATTTCTTCTCCATATGAGAAAAGTTCTTTTCTTATCATATCTGCTTCCACGTAGTTGGGATGTTACTGTGAAAATTATTGCTACTATCGAATCATTTGTACCTTGGGCAAAATAGTATCTTCTTGACTGTCATTTCAAAGCGTATGTACTTGCCTTCTGGTCAAGAGAATCAACTCCTGATGTACATCCATTATAAATGTTGTTTCTACGTGTTTCATCTACAATGGCGCTGTTTTGTGCCATATTTAATCTTTTTGGGGAACACAACGTACAATCGTCAGACTGTCTGTCAGACGAAAATGATGACCATAAAGTTCTCAGGTGATGGAAATCTTCATTTCGAGTGGATTTTCACTTTCGTTTAGTTGCAATACTTCCCATTGGACATGGTGGAATTTTGATGATAATACGTACTCGTAGTCTACTAACTGGTGCCTCCAACTTGCTCTTATGAGTTCCATCATATCTGATAAGGCAATCAGCAATTCTGAAGTCTGTATTATATAATTTTTCACAGTTTGTTTCATCTGGGACGTTATACGACGTGAGTTCGTTACCTGATGACCATGAGCGTCTGAATCTCAGCTGTCTTCTTGATCTATATCTGTATAGACACTCCGCAAGTTACCGTACGGCACGTCACGAAGGGCACCCTCAACCACCACTAGTCACAGCCTTCGCCGTTCCACTCGAAAACAGAGCGATGGAAAACGATTGTTCCTATGCCTTCATATGAACCATGATTTCTTATGTACACTCCTGGAAATTGAAATAAGAACACCGTGAATTCATTGTCCCAGGAAGGGGAAACTTTATTGACATATTCCTGGGGTCAGATACATCACATGATCACACTGACAGAACCACAGGCACATAGACACAGGCAACAGAGCGTGCACAATGTCGGCACCAGTACAGTGTATATCCACCTTTCGCAGCAATGCAGGCTGCTATTTCCCCATGGAGACGATCGTAGAGATGCTGGATGTAGTCCTGTGGAACGGCTTGCCATGCCATTTCCACCTGGCGCCTCAGTTGGACCAGCGTTCATGCTGGACGTGCAGACCGCGTGAGACGACGCTTCATCCAGTCCCAAACATGCTCAATGGGGGACAGATCCGGAGATCTTGCTGGCCAGGGTAGTTGACTTACACCTTCTAGAGCACGTTGGGTGGCACGGGATACATGCGGACGTGCATTGTCCTGTTGGAACAGCAAGTTCCCTTGCCGGTCTAGGAATGGTAGAACGATGGGTTCGATGACGGTTTGGATGTACCGTGCACTATTCAGTGTCCCCTCGACGATCACCAGTGGTGTACGGCCAGTGTAGGAGATCGCTCCCCACACCATGATGCCGGGTGTTGGCCCTGTGTGCCTCGGTCGTATGCAGTCCTGATTGTGGCGCTCACCTGCACGGCGCCAAACACGCATACGACCATCATTGGCACCAAGGCAGAAGCGACTCTCATCGCTGAAGACGACACGTCTCCATTCGTCCCTCCATTCACGCCTGTCGCGACACCACTGGAGGCGGGCTGCACGATGTTGGGGCGTGAGCGGAAGACGGCCTAACGGTGTGCGGGACCGTAGCCCAGCTTCATGGAGACGGTTGCGAATGGTCCTCGACGATACCCCAGGAGCAACAGTGTCCCTAATTTGCTGGGAAGTGGCGGTGCGGTCCCCTACGGCACTGCGTAGGATCCTACGGTCTTGGCGTGCATCCGTGCGTCGCTGCGGTCCGGTCCCAGGTCGACGGGCACGTGCACCTTCCGCCGACCTCTGGCGACAACATCGATGTACTGTGGAGACCTCACGCCCCACGTGTTGAGCAATTCGGCGGTACGTCCACCCGGCCTCCCGCATGCCCTCTATACGCCCTCGCTCAAAATAAGTCAACTGCACATACGCTTCACGTCCACGCTGTCGCGGCATGCTACCAGTGTTAAAGACTGCGATGGAGCTCCATATGCCACGGCAAACTGGCTGACACTGACGGCGGCGGTGCACAAATGCTGCGCAGCTAGCGCCATTCGACGGCCAACACCGCGGTTCCTGGTGTGTCCGCTGTGCCGTGCGTGTGATCATTGCTTGTACAGCCCTCTCGCAGAGTCCGGAGCAAGTATGGTGGGTCTGACACACCGGTGTCAATGTGTTCTTTTTTCCATTTCCAGGAGTGTATTTTGGCGACAGTACAACCACTCTCGAGTGTTCTCCAAGTTTTCTCTGCAGTGTTGCTCGAAAAGAACGTCTCCTTCCCTCCAGAGATCCCAAATTGAGTTTCCGAAGCGTCTCCTTAACAGTTGCGTGTTGTTCGAAACTACCGGTAACAAATCCAGCAGCCCGCCTTTGAATTGCCTCGATGTGTTCCTTTTATCCGACCTGGTACGGACCGTAAACACTGCAGCATTACTCTTGAACGTCCTATATGCGGTCTCCTTTACAGATGAAGAACACTTTCCAAAATTACCCAATAAACTGAAGTCAACCATTCGCCTTAATTACCACCGTCCTCTCGTGCTCATTCCATTTCATATCGCTTTGCAACGTTACTTAAAAGAGCTGATTGTTTCAGACAGAACGCTAGTAATTCTGTATCCGAACATTACGGGTTTATTTTTCTTACTGACCCGCAATAATTTACATTTTTTCTGTATCTAGAGTTAGCTACTATTAATCACACCAACCAGAAATTTTGACTAAGTCATCTCGTATCCTCCCAAAGTCACTCAACTTCGACACCTTACCGTACACTACAACATCACCAGCAAATTGCTGCCCAACCTGTACGTCAAGTCATTTATGTTTATAGAGAACAAGAGCAGCCCACCCATTCTTCCCTCACTCAGTCCTGATGATACTCTTGTCTCTGATGAACAATCGCCATCGACGATAACGTATTTGGTTCTATAACTTAAGAAGTCTTAAAGCCACTCGCCTATCCGTGAACCTGTTTCATATGGTCATACCTTCTTTAATAGCCTTCAGTGGGGCATTGTGTCAAACACTTTTCTGAAATCTAGAAATCTGAATTTTACCATTTGCCCTTAATCCATAGTGCACAGTACATCATGTGAGAATATGGCAAGCTGAGTTTCGCGCGAGCGATGTTTTCTAGAGTCATGCTGATTCGTGGACGTCCCGGTCTCAAGAACATTTGTTATATTCGAACTGAGAATATGTTGAAGGATTCTGCAGCTGCCGCCATTCCTTCCTCACCGCCTTGGTATGCAGACCACGAGAAATACGCGACAAGGACAGTCTGCCTTCTGAAGTGCTGCACTTGAGGGAAACCTTTTGCGAGAACCGCTGTTCTGATACACAGATAAAAGACACGTTACCGAACCGAACAAGGAGAAGAGAGAAGACGTACGTAAAGAAGACTCTAAGTGCTTGGCGTTTCTTCCACATACATCTGCATCTACGTCTACATCCATACTCCGCAAGCCACCTGACAGTGTGGGTGGAGGGTACCTTGAGTACCTCTATGAGTTCTCCCTTCTATTCCAATCTCGTATTGTTCGTGGATAGAAGAATTGTCGGTATACCTCTGTGTGGGCTCTAATCTCTCTGATTTTATCCTCATGGTCTCTTCGCAAGATATACGTAGGACGGAGCAATATACTGCTTGACTTCTCGGTGAAGGTATGTTATCGAAATTTCAACAAAAGCCCGTACCGAGCTACTGAGCTTCTCTCCTGCAGAGTCTTCCACTGGAGTTTATCTATCATCTCCGTAACGCTTTCGCGATTACTAAAGGAACCTGTAACGAAGCGCGCTGCTCTCCGTTGGATCTTCTCTATCTCTTCTATCAACCCTCTCTGGTATGGATCCCACACTGGTGACCAGTATTCAAACAGTGGGCGAACAAGTATGCTGTAACCTACTTCCTTTGTTTTCGGATTGCATTGCCTTAGGATTCTTCCAATGAATCTCAATCTGGCATCTGCTTTACCGACGATCAACTTTATATGATCATTCCATTTCAAATCATTCCTAATGCCTACTCCCGGATAATTTATGGAATTAACTGCTTCCCGTTGCTATACTGTAGCTAAATGATAAGGGATCTTTCTTTCTATGTATTCGCAGTACATTACACTTGTCTACATTGAGATTCAATTGCCATTCCCTGCACCATGTGTCAATTCGCTGCAGATCCTCCTGCATTTCAGTACAATTTTCCATTGTTACAACCTCTCTATATACCACAGCATCATCCGCAAAAAGCCTCAGTGAACTTCCGATGTTATCCACAAGTTCATTTATGTATATCGTGAATAGCAACGGTCCTATGACACTCCCCTGCGGCACACCTGAAATCACTCTTACTTCGGAAGACTTCTCTCCATTGAGAATGACATACTGCGTTCTGTTACCTAGGAATTCTTCAATCCAATCACATAATTGGTTCAAATGGTTCAAATGGCTCTGAGCGCTATGGGACTTAACTTCTGAGGTCATCAGTCCCGTAGAACTTAGAACTACTTAAACCTAACTAACCTAAGGACATCACACACATCCATGCCCGAGGCAGGATTCGAACTTGCGACCGGAGCGGTCGCGCGGTTCCAGACTGTAGCGCCTAGAACCGCTCAGCCACTCCTGCCGGCACACAATTGGTCTGATAGTCCATATGCTCTTACTTTGTTCATTAAACGACTGTGGGGAATTGTATCGAACGCCTTGCGGAATTCAAGAAACACGGCAGCTACCTGGGAACCCGTGTCTATGGCTCTCTGAGTCTCGTGGACGAATAGCGCGAGCTGGGTTTTACACGATCGTCTTTTTCGAAACCCATGCTGATTCCTACAGAGTAGATTTCTAGTCTCCAGAGAAGTCATTTTACTCGAACATAGTACGTACTCTACAACTGATCGACGTTAGAGATATAGGTCTACAGTTCTGCACATCTGTTCGACGACCCTTCTTGAAAACGGGGATAACCTGTGCCCTTTTCCACACCTTTGGATCGCTACGCTCTTCTAGAGACCTACGGTATACCGCTGCAAGAAGGGGGGCAAGTTCCTTCGCGTACTCTGTACTGCCAACGGCAAAATTTGCCAAGATGTTAGAAAAGAGCAACATTACAACCACCTTTACTCATAAGCCAAAATCAAGAAAGTACTCGGCTCAGAGACGGATAAACAAGAAATACAGACACCTGGAGTCTACAGCTTCAGCTGCGAGTGTAGCAAACAATACGTCGGCCAGTCGCTGCGACGGAAGTCGCAGCGCTGCTCAGAACACGCAAGGAGCGCTCGCCTGCACCAAACGGAGAAATGTGCAGTGGCGGAACACACCCTCAGCGATAACCATAAGTTTGATTACGAACAAACAAAACTGCGCCGGTCGGAGTGGCCGAGCAGTTCTAGGCGCTCCAGTCTGGGACTGCGCGACCGCTGCGGTCGTTGGTTCGAATCCTGATTCGGGCAGGGTTGTGTGTGTTGTCTTTAGGTTAGTTAGGTTTAAGTAGTTCTAAGTTCTAGGGGACTGATGTCCTCAGAAGTTAAGTCCCATAGTGCTCAGAGCCATTTGAACCAAAGCTGCTGTGCAGGCTGAACACCTTCTGGGATTCGATCTTTAAAGAGGCTGTGCAGATACGAGTCCATTTTAACCATGTCAACTGAGATAGCGGTTTCCAGCTTAGCATCGCACTTGAAGCAGCGATAACAAAAATATGACAAGAACACTTCGAAGCGAAACCGGCAAAGGTTTAGGGAAAAATGGTTGAACGGCTGTTGTTCTCTATAAACATAAATGATGTAGTGTACGGTAAGGTGCCGAAGTTGAGTGACTGTAGCAGGATACGAGATGACAAACTTTCCGCAAAACGACGCCTTTATTCGACCGATAACCCGAAAAGACTTCATCATCGATATTAGCCGAGAAAGCCTAAATTCGCAAGAATCACAATAAGGGGAATTATACTTGGAAAAGACCAGTAGATACGGGAAGATTCCAGTTAGATTACATCACGGTCAGGAAGTGATTCCGCAATCAGATATTGGATTGTAAATCATACTCAGGATCATACGAAGATTCAGATCACAATATACTAATGATAAAGAGTAGGTCAGATTTTAAGAGACTATTCAGGAAACATCAGCACTCGAAGAATTGGGATATGTAGATATTAAGGAATGATGAGACACGTTTGAAGTTCATTGACGCTATAGATACTGCGATAATGTATAGCTAATTAGGCAGTTCAGTTGAAGAGGAATTCAAGGAATTCAAGTATAAGGATATACAAGTTGTAAGACAACAACACAGTGCCAACACATAAAATTTTTTCTGGTTTATTAACTATGTACAATTAAATGAAGGGCATAAATATATGTTGTGCATATTACTGTGATGTATGTATGTTTTAGTGATTTTCTGCCTGCAAAATAACCAATAAAAGAAAATGTCAAGAATTGTGGTAGACGCACTGGCGAAGTCAGGGAATGCCGTTACGTAAACCAAAGAGGCTATTGTTATGTCCGTGCTGCCGATGGGCGCAGGAGCGCGGCACTGTCGTGCAGTGTGTGTCAGGTAGTAAAGAGCTCCCGTTAGTGGGGAGCGAGAGAGTCGGACGCGAAGGAGGAATTCTGCTGCGAGAGGACGCAACACTAGTTTCACAGCGAGATCCCACGTACAGTACGGTCAGGCATAAAGTGGAGAAGTAATTGGACAGAGCGCAAAGCTTCAAGGTTAACCAGTGTTTAGGGAGGGCGCTGGTGAGCCCAGAGTTAGTTGTGATGAAGATCCTGTGGCCGTGTGTTGTCGCGGCATGAAGGAACTCACTGCACGAAGTAGTTGCAAGTTTGCTTTTGTCCATCACTAAAATTTTTCTGGGCGGTCGTTGCGTTTTGATAATGAGCGCTAGTCAGTGCCTTTTCGACTGTCCCCACCTGTCAAATCGCTGCAATAGTAACGTAGTTTAATTTCAAAATCTAGAGTTTTAATATATTTCGCTCACGATGAGTGAACTGGCGACCATCAATTTACAGTAATTTCCAGAGTCAAAATTAATTCATCATTTTGAACCAAAATTTCACTAGCTAGTTTCCGTATTGATTTGTACATTTTTTTTTTTATTTCTACCCATCATTTTTGCGCAAAGTAAATCGCACAATAACGATCAAGTTACAATAGACCCTGACTATCACTTCGTATTTTACGCTGTATTCAAAATTAATATCAAACCATTAGCAACAGGTTAATTATTTAATTAGTCTACCACCTAGAGAGGAACGGGGATGTTTTAAAGTAACTGAGGAGTTAAATAAATGGGAAATTCAGGAAAGCTAATGGCTACATGAAAAAGAAATGATTGTAGGAAGGACTGACTCAGCGCACAGAAAGTCAAAACAACCTTTGGCGAAATTAAAAGGAAAGGTGTAACATTAAGATGAAATATGAATTCCACTGTTAATGTAGAAGAAGGAACGGATAGGTGGATTGTGTACATTGGAGATCCCTCTGAATGGGACGACATGTTAACGTGTTAGAAGAAGAAATTGGAGTCGACATGCAAGACATAGGAGATCCAGTATTAGAGTCAGAATTTAAATGCGCATTGGACGACTACATACAAATAACGCAGAAGTAATAGATCATACTCCATCTACATCTCTAGAATCGTTGGGGGAAGTGGCAACAAAACGATTATCAACGTTGGTGTGTATAATCTATAAGACATGCAATACACCATCAGATTTTCGAAGACACATCTTCCGCGAAATTTCGAAGATAGCAAGAGGGAGCAAGTGCGAGAATAATCGCTCAGTCAACGGTTTACGCATCGAAGTTGGTGAGAAGAATAACATAGAGAAGAATGGAAAAGAAGACTAAGTATGTGTTGGATGACAATGAGTCGGACTTTAGGAAAGTTACAGGCACTGGAGAGGAAGTTCTAATGTTGCGGTTAATAATGTTCGAAAAGGTAAAAACGGTAGAACAAGACAGATAATGGAATGTTTTCAGCACGTAATTGAAAATATAAATTGCAATTACTACTCTCAGATGAAACGATTGGCACAGGAGAGGAATTCGTGACTAGTCACATCAGATTGGTCAGAAGAGATTGATGGGAAAAATCAGTCGTTCTGCTGCATAGCCCCTAGAATTCAAAGCATGGAATCAGCATCTGTAAGAAACCCGTCATGGTGACCTGAATCTCTCTCACTATACTGATTTAACGTTTTGGTACATTTCTGAACGCGGTATAAGTGCTGATTCGTAAGGTCATTGTGAAACCAACTAGACAGCTCCCCTCCAGCCACCTCTTACAGAAATGTCAACGACTCATACTGTTAAGTGCCTCAGTTACCCACATGCTCAATTTTACCCACCTCAACGAATAAATATGACAGTCTGATACTCGCAACACAATGGCATGGTTCTGCTATTGGACTGTGAGTCATAGGAACTCTACGGCTTGATAACTAGTATCCATTAACTAGTTTATAATAGCCTTTCGCTCCCTGTATTTTACCCCTGCCACCTTTAGAATTTGAAAGAGAGTATTCCAGTCAACATTGTCAAAAGCTTTCTCTAAGTCTACAAATGCTAGAAACGTAGGTTTGCCTTTCCTTAATCTAGCTTCTAAGATAAGCCGGAGGGTCAGTATTGCCTCACGTGTTCCAATATTTCTACGGAATCCAAACTGATCTTCCACGAGGTCGGCCTCTACCAGTTTTTCAATTCGTCTGTTACGAATTCGCGTTAGTATTTTGCAGCCGTGACCTATTGAACTCATAGATCGGTAATTTTCACATCTGTCAACACCTGCTTACGTTGGGATTGGAATTATTATATTCTTCTTGAAGTCTGAGGGTATTTCGTGTGTCTCATACATATTGTTGACCCGATGTTTCTCATGGTTGCTTATTCTCATGTTTTTCATTTATTGTTCCATGTTTGTAGGATATGGTTATGGTGTTTTAAATGCTCTGCAAATGTGGAATGGTTTGTTTCATACTTCCAACAACTGATATGTTCTTTGTATTTTGTTTCAAAATTCCTGCATGTCATGCCTATGTATACTGCGCAACAACTTTGACATTCAAGTTTGTATATTCCTGATTGTTGGAATTTGCTCCTCTTGGTAGCTGGCTGGCTTAGGTGTGATTGGAGGGTTTTCCCAGGCTTATATGCTATTTTGAAGCCCTGTCTCTTTAGGATGTTTGCAAATCTGTGTGTTATTTTATGTGTGTAGGTCATGGTGTACCATCTGGATCTTTTCTGTGTGGTGTTGTCATCGTGTGTGTTTGTTGAGTGCGTTTGTAAGTTTTCAGCTTGTGAGTTCTTTTGTGTTCTGGAAATGTTGTATCTGTTTTGTATTTGTGTTTTTATTTTTTGATTGAGCCTGTGTACCACTTGTGTGACGTACCTGCTGTTCCTAGCTATTTGTATGATTGTACTCATTTCTTGTTCATAGTTTCTCTTGCTGAGTGGGATTCTGTTTAATCTATGTAACATGTGTCTTAGTGCTGCAAGTTTCTGGCTGTGCGGGTGGTTGGATGTGGAATGTATTATTGTGTCGCTGGCTGTTGGTTTTCTAAAGATGTTAAATGTATGTTTGCCATTTTATTTTTTTATTGTAATGTCAAGAAAATTTATTTGATTTTCTTTTTCTTTTTCAAGTGTGAGTTTTATGTTCTGATGAGCTGTGTCTGTTTCCAAATGGAGTTCATCTATTTTTTCACTTGGCTCATCTACCAGACAAATAATGTAATCCACGTTTCTGTACCAATATATGATTTTGAAACTTTCGTTAGTGGTTACCCTTTCAAATATCTGATTTTCTAGGTGACTGATGAAAATGTCTGCTTGTGTTCCTGATTTCTGTTGTTTCTGTGACAGGGATAGAGGTATACATATTTCCTATAACGAATGAAATCAGTGATGCTGTGTGTGGTACCTGTATGTCCTGTATGTTTTCTATTAGGTTTCCTGTGGTTATCACTGTTCTGTTGTTTTCTACTTTATAGTGTTTTGTAACTAACTTTTGGAGGTGTTCGGCTATGTGGTATGTATGGGCTTTCTTGAAGTTGATAACAGCTCTCATTAGCATTCCGTCTTTATGTACCATTGGTTAACTACGGCGCGTTGGTACTTGTGGGTTTTTCTGTGTTATGTAGTGTTTCTGTTTGTCAGTGAGTGTATGATCAATGTTTCTTAGTGTTCGTTTCACGATTGCCTGGAATCGTGTAGTTGGATCTGACTTCAGTTTTTGTATGGCATTCCTGTTTATGTATTCCTTGGTTTTTGTGATGTATTGCTCTTTATCCATGAGTTCTGTTACATTTCCCTTCTCTGCTCTTGTTATTAACATGTTATTATTTGTTAACTTTTAATTTATTCTTTTCATAGTGGCTGCTTCTGTTTGGTTCTCCTTATTGTGTGTCTGCTGTGTTTGCTTTATTATACCTTTTATATATTCTTTTACTAGATCTCTTGTCCGTCCTATGTTTATTTCACAATTATTTTGTTGTTCTTCACGTGTAAGGATGAGTTCAGTTTCTACCATGAGATTTTCTATGTATTGATTGTTCACTTTGCTATTGGTGCAGTGTTTCAAACCTTTTTCCTAGAGCATTTTTTCGTGTAGTTCTGTCTCTGTTAGGTTAACTAAACGTGGATGGAATGTGTGTTGGTGTTCATGTGGTTTCACATTTAAAATGTAAATCTATTTTTGCCTCTTTTTACGGTTACTTTCATTATCTTCTTTTATGTTTGTTTTGTAAATGTTTCATTGCTGTGTAAGTGTTGTGTTCAGTTATTTCTACTTATGCCATGAAAACTGTGGCGTTTCCTACGTTTTTTGTCAATTCTAGATGAGTCTCATAGAGAATAATGGTCAGGTGCTGTTTTTTCGAATAGAGTATCTTAATTTCATGTTGTAACCAATATCGTTCTGCAAATGATTTCAACTTTTGTGCCACTGTAGAACTGTTTTTAACCTTTACATTGATCTAACTTGGAATTAAATCGTTCTTTTCGCATGTTTTGTAGAATTTTATGTGCTGTATCGTCTTATGGAGTCTTAGATGTATTTTCTTGAACCTGTTGTACACGTTGACGGGGAATGCTTGACATTACTGTATTGACATCTTCAACTTTTGTAGTCCTGTCTTCCTCAGTTGCGTGTAATATCACAGTATATTGATAATTTCTACTTATGGACCGTCTGACACCAACTGAATAAAACACAATTTTAGTGCCATATGCGTTTCGCCTTTACTTTCTGCAAGGCATCATCAGTGGCCTGGAATATGTACATAAGTTAGCTATTTAATTTACATTTTTGTCACTGTGCCTATAGGTTATAAACAGTTCTGGTGGTTGGTATTTCCTATTAAATAGTATTGATTTGAACTGTACTTACAGGTTGCGTGGACAATTTCTTACATATTACGCTCCTGTTGCATTTTTCGTGTTGTTCTTCTTCTTATGAATGCCAATTTGCGGTTTTTTCCCTACATTCCACAGCACTATGAACTGAACGCTTGTTTCAGTGCAATATTTTGGTTTCTGTTGCCGACTGTGAAATGTTTTTGCCAAAGAGCGAATGTTATTGCCTAACTTCCGTGTGTAATTATTGAAGTATCTGTTATCTGTTTGTGTATGCATTTGTGTGTGTGTGTGTGTGTGTGTGTGAGAGTGTGTGTGTATGTGTGTGTGTGTATTTTGGTGCGGTATTGATTTCTCAAGGCGTTAATGGGATTGGAGATTTTCAGTAGAAAAAAGTGGAATCGTGGCCGGATTTTAAATGAACACATTGAATTTAACCAACACTTTTATTTTCATATTTTTTAGGGGTGCTTTTCCTGGTAATACCCTTTGCTCAGTGTGTTAGCTGGATCGTCTTCCTTAGAAGAAGATCGCTGTTTATTGACCCGACTAGACCAAATGACGTGGGAGCTGTCAGCTGTGGGGGCGTATGGCGTGGCAGGGACGTTGCTCCCGACACACCTACACCTTGGCGTCTCAAAACGCCACCTGAAAAGAAGACAAGCAAACAAGAGCCTGCCGGAAGACTGCTAACCCTGGTGGCTACTCCGAGACATTTGTCTTTCAGTACTACTCTTATATTTCATTGCCCTTTGCCGACAACATACTTGTGTGTGTCTTCAATAGCAGTGTTTTAATTATTGTTAGTTCATATGAAATTTTACAAGTTAATCCCAGATTCATTAAAGAATACAACTCTAATGGATAGAACAGTTGCAAAAGTCTGATTATTTTATGGTTATTAATATTTTGATTATTTGACGTTAAGCATGTAAGAGAGATTAAGAAGGTTCGAAAAAATCTTAAATTACGCTTAAAGTTTGTTCGAAGTCGCTCAGTGCGCTCGTCATGAAACACTGGATGTATAGTCGTGAACAAAACGAGCGCGACCCCTCGCCTTTTCGTTATGCTGATACACACAGGTTAAAGTCTGCTACACAGCATAACAGGCATGCGACGAAGTGCTACCAACATACTATGCGCAGGCGTGAAATTGACAAACCATCCGAAATTTGTCAGACTATTTTCAATCGTGTGTAAGACTATATTAATGTTGATTAGTGTGTTAAACACAACACGGAATTATAAGACATAAATGAAAGAAGAAACGCTAATTCTATGAACTGTACTAACAAAAATCAATTTCAGCTGTGGATGTCAATATGAAACTTATACAATTTCATAGTTGTTACTGCCTACTTTTTCCGTTTCTGTCAATTATTGAATTGACTTATGTATGGCACTGAATGATTTTCAACCGAATTTCGTTATGAATCTTCACGCATTGCTAAATTTGCACACTTTCATGGTATGTCAGCAACAGTAATCCAGTATGACTGGTCTGAATGTTGACACAGACCGTTTCGAGGCCGATTGCGCATTATATTTTGCTAATTCGTAACGATCTGAGGTACTTTGTCTTACTAAAACAATTATGTTATCTTGATAAGCTGAAATTAATCTTTATTAGTACAGTTCATACTAATTAGCGTTTCTTCTTTTATTTATATCTTATATTTACGTGTTGTGTTTAACGCACTAATCAGCATTAATATAGTCTTACACATGATTGAAAACAGTCTGACAAAGTTCGGATAGTTTTTCAGTTTCACGCCTGTGCACATTATGTTGGTAGCATTTCGTCGCCTTGCCTGTTATGCTGTGTAGCAGACTTTAAAGCTGTGCGTATCAGCATAACGAAAAGGCAAGGGGTCTCGCTCGTTTTGTCCACGAATGTACGTAGTGGGATAAGTCGTCTCCATTTTCAGGAAAACTAAGGCTTTGAGTCTCGCTATTTAAGACGTCATGTCTCCTGAATTATGATTCGTACATTAATACACATTTACAGTTACATTCGTTGACATTTGTTGCACCGGACTGCAAAGTGTGTTGCTAACAGAGTTAGTAGTAAGGAGGTAATAAATTGAAACGCCTTGCTTGATATTAAGGCTTCAGTGCGCCCGGTTTTAAGCGTAAGATAGTTTTCTTGACGCATCTATATCAGTTCAGATTATATCTAGGACTCAGAAGTGTCGATGACGTCATACGTTTGAAGTATTTGCCGTACAGTGATCTAATTTTGTACGTAAATTCGGTGATACAGCCTACGTCGAAACTGCCTACAAACTGAGCTACGAACAGAGTTGCTAGTAATAAATTAAAACATCATGTCAGATGCTGAAGCTTCATTACTGAACTGTGAAAATATAGTAGGTGATAAACATTGTTTTCGTTTCATCACTTTGCACGGTGTTAGCGAAAAAAGTCACGTAAGGTTTTCTAAGTTATATGTAAAAATTTTTGAAAGTCATTAAGTGCTCTCATTGTCAAAGATTCGATGCATATAGTCTGGTTACTGGCATCCCGTTGGTTACGTTATCTCAAGATAAACACAAAGGCTGTAATTCTAATGTTTGTCTTATGTGAAACTTTTAATATAAGATTATACCTCTTAGTGAGTAGTTTTTAATTCCGCCAACAGTTACTCGAAAGAATGAAGATCAATTTGTTGTTGTCCTTGAAAGCCGTTAAATAGTCGACATGCCATTGCTACGGGATTCGGAATTCCGGGATAGTCTTTCAGTGCCAACAGATGAATACAAAATACAGATGAATACAAAATACAGATGAATACAGTAGGCACATTCAGAGGGATGTAGGTTGCAGTAGTTACTCAGAAATGAAGAGGCTTGCGCAGGATAGAGTAGCACAGAGAGCTGCATCAAAGAAGTCTTTGGACTGAAGACCACAACAACAACATTACAGGCATGTTCTCTAATTACAGTCGTGAACAAACGCATTAGTTTCTCTTTATCGCTAAGTGGTACACATGTGGGCAGTAATCGTTTATCTCAGTTTCTTTCAAAATCCACCATTATGATTATATTTCAAGAAATGAAAAATCCCACTCTTCAACTCCATAGTCTGTGTGGTCTGTATAGATTTTATTTATTTTTCTTTAATAAAATTGTAATGTTGTTCACAAACTGCATCGCCTTCTGAACATTTGACGTTAATGAAAGCCATAGAAGCATGACCTTTTCCAAATGTACTTCTGATCAAGGAAATAATTCTGGTAGCTGGAGTCCAAGGTTTTTCTCAATCGTGGATTTTGCATCCCTGTGGTGACGTTCCCACAGGAACATTCATCTCCCAACATGTATTTCTTAATATGCAACCAAAAGTGAAATATCAGTTTTCATAACAACGGTTCGCCCCCGTCGGGAGTTCGAGTCCTCCCGCGGGCATGGGTGTGTGTATGTATGTGTGTGTGTGTTGTCTGGGGCGTAATTTAGTTTAAGTTATATTAAGTAGAGTGTAGGCCTAGGGACCGATGACCTCAGCAGTTTGGTCCCGCAGGAACTTACCACTACCACCAATTTTCATAGCGTTATCTTTATATTCTTTTTTAATGTAACGACATATTTTCTAAAAAATATTCACCCCTATTTTCCTCGCTAAAAACAGTGAAACACGTATTTTATAATTTCTAACACAGAACACAAATACAAATTTTCATAGATTTAGCTTTCAAAATGTTTTAATAATGAAATAAATTCACAATACTTCTCATTGCCTATTTAACTCCCTTAGGTTACTGAATTTACAAAACTACTTAAATATGTATTTTCTTTTATTGCTAACCGATAAGTCAAATACCAGTTTTCATTGAAGTAGCTTTATAAATAATTTAGTAGTTTTTTTAATGATGATTTATTTCCAAACCAATGTTCGCCTACTACTATCCCCATTAATGGTTGAATTTCCAAAAATGTTGGAACAGATACATATGTTTTTTATTTCCGACTGAGAAATGAAATACAATTTTTTTTTAGTTCTATGTTCAAAATTGCTTTAATAGAGACATATTTTGAAAAGCCATTTATCTCCTGTTTCACCCCTTAGGAGTGGAATTTCGAACGATCCCTTCTTGTTCTTAGTGGTCTCGGTTGGGCTATGATGAGCCAGTGAGTGTGTCAGTCAATCAGTCGGCACATTGGTTTTTATACATAGAAAAGTCTTAGTTTTCATCAACTTGTTTGTTCTATTTTCCGAACACAGAAAAGAAAGCTGCAGCAAAATACTTGGAAGAGCAATAAAGAAAAAATGTAGAGAAGAGTTCGGAAACGAATGAAAGACTGAAAGGCAACGAACTGAAAACAGAGGGGGAAAGGCCGTATTTTTTTGCGGTCCACCACAACTAATTAAGCTACCACTATCGTCGAACTTAACAGCCAAATTAACAGGCACGGAAAACTGAAAACCTGTTATAGGCGATTCTAAATAACTGAAGAAGCTTATTGTATATATATTGGAGGAGACTCAACTACTAACCTCCTGTTTTCTGGGCGTGGAAAATTAAAGAGAGAACGGAACACTGTCGGGAAGCAAATAACTGAAAAAGTAGGACTACTGTCCGTCAATAAATCAGACTTAGTTCATAAATTAACAACTCATCTTTGTTGCTATTATAAGTCAATAAGATTCTCAGTTTTACGCCTATCGTTTGATATCTACACACACTCTGAAAAATGCCGATGTATGATATAAGGCTAACAGAATTGTAATCATAAAAAAAATATTTGTACTTAAGGCCATATCGCCCCGCGTGACGCATTGTCAGAAGACAGTCATGTTCCGGATTTCCTGCACACAAAGTTCTATCCCAGTATGGTGCATCTAAGTGTGCGGCTGAAATGGAGCAGCAGTAATTGGGAACGTACTCCAAAACTGAAGTACGCGGGACAGTACGATTCCTGAGGGGAAGCAAGAGTAAATTGCAAAAAAATTCACCGCGAAATTCTGGGACTGTATGAACCAAATGAACATTGCGTTCAGCCTTAGCCAAATGGTGCCAACAGTATGATCAAGGCTACTTAGACGTGAGTTAACGTTTACAAATGCATCAAGATACTGCGTATATTTTGATTTTTCACCCCTGATCTTTTCTTTTTTAAGTTTCACATTTAACTGTGACTTAGCTTGCAGTCTTTTCTCTTCTTCTTAATTCTTTACTCAAAAAAATCTAAGCCCGTAATTGTAATAAGTTCGTGAGGTACAATCACGATACTTCTGAGTAAAAATATTTTTTTTGAAACCTGATTACTTACGCCAGTTTGACGATATGAGTTTCAACGTTCTGAATATCACATGATTTTGTGTAAGAGACCTATACACGCGAGCGTGCGCGCACACACATGCACAATATTGTGTTCTCATATGAAAGGCGTTTGGAGGAAGAGCTCCCGGATGTGCAGTGTCTCTTCTCTTCGCTACAACACAAAGTACTGGTACACCAGAACACAGATCATCAACGTCCGTCCGCTAAAACAACGACTCCATCGATTATCTCCTCGCCTCCTGTAACGGTGCCGCAGGGAACGCGCGAGTCGATGCCTGATTTGCTAGCCAGTTAACTCCACCCCCTGGCTGTCTGTGCTCCGATCGAGTGAAGGCACTCTCATTTCCATGCGGCCACCCTCCCAATCTCTCGCCACCTCCTATGACAGTACTTGGTATGATCGGAGAGAGAGCGAGTCCGAAACTGTGACTTACTCAGCCGTTAACAGGATCCGCTGACCGGTTGTATCCAGTAAGTGACGCCACGGCACTGTCCGACGACGTTCTGTGTCCCGGCTGTCTGCTCTCGCTGCCACAGCATCGCTTGTTGCTCTGCTCTCACGCAGATGTCCTCTGTTTACACACGATTAAATGAAATTACAGCACCTTCCGCTTGAGTTTCGTATTTCCAGGCACCAGTATAACACTGCTAAAGATGTGTAAATAGCTTTCTGTCTTCTCGAGCAATTAGCGATCGGTATGTCTAGCCAAATAAAACATGCGTACGTAAAAATTTGTTTTCTCTTGAATTTTGTTCGTATGAACTTAGAGTTACAACCAGTTTCTACACATTTACAGCGCGCTGCTAAGTATTGTAGCATTAATAACGCAGGTGTTCACATTTGTAACTATGAAACGTGTTTCTTAGAGTGTGGAACATACCACATTGAATAACAGAGACGTTGATAGCAAAATAATAGAAGGAAAAATTATATTTGTCAGAAATCATGCCAAGGATATTTAAAGGAAGTGCCCGAATAGGATTTTTTATTGCAGCTAGAGGTAGCAAGTGATATGAAAACACTGTAAACGAACGCTCCACATAAGCACTCAGCGACTGTGAAACTACGCTGACGTATGTAAATGGTGTTTGACAGAAGTTATGATGGGATTACTATCTGCAGTCACTGATGTACGGTGATATACATGCAGACGTAAACGTGTCTTCGATACCAGGATTCAGTCGCACGAAACAGTAAGGCGCTGACTACGACTCTGCAGAACTATCACGCTGGTAATACGTCCATGTTAATATTGGCCCTATTCTTCAACATCCCTTAACATGAATTGTTCCCATACTACAATGCACTAATCCTGCATTGACTTGTCTGTTCGTCATTACTTAAATGAGAAGTCATACTGCAATATCGTGGTTGAATTTAATTTAGTGTAGTAATTACAAGCAGCGTTGTTTACAGAATGTCATTTTTATGTGCATTAATATCGTATATGTACACTCAAGTGACAAAAGTTAGCCGGCCGCGGTGGCCGAGAGGTTCTAGGCGCTTCAGTCCGGAACCGCGCGACTGCTGCGGTTGCAGGTTCGAATCCTGCCACGGGCATTGATGTGTGTGATGTCTTTAGGTTTGTTAGGTTTAAGTAGTTCTAAGTTCTAGGGGACTGATGACCTCAGATGTTAAGTCCCATAATGCTCAGAGCCATTTGAACCATTTTTTGACGAAAGTAATGACATAGCTATGACAAAATATACAAACGGTATCGCTTGAAAGGGTAGTGCATAAGTGGAGCTGTCATTGGTACTCAAGTGATTCAGATTAAAAGCTATCCGGTGTGGTTATAGCCGTATGACAGGAATTAACATACTCTGAAAGCGAAATAGTATTGGAGCTAGACGCACGGGACATTAAATTACGAAAATCACTAGGGAATTCAGTACTTCGGCGTCTACAGTGTCAAGAGTGCTCCGAGAATACTATATTTCCGGGATTACGTTTCAGCACAGACAACGCCGTGACCGACGGCCAACACTTAACTACCAAGATGGGTTGGGTTGTTTGCAGGAAGAGACCAAACATCGAGGTCATCGGTCTCATCGGATTAGGGAAGGACGGGGAAGGAAGTCGGCCGTGCCCCTTCAGAGGAACCATCCCGGCATTTGCGTGGAGCGATTTAAGGAAATCACGGAAAACCTAAAGCATGAATTAATCGCAGAACGTATCCGTTAGGACAGTTTGCCGAAGTTTGGCGATAATGGGCTATGGCAGTAAACGACCGTCGCGTGTGCCTCTGCTAACAGCACGACAACGTCTGCAGCGCCTCTCCTGGGCTCGTGACCATATTGAGTAGACCATAGACGACCAGAAAACCTCAACCTGGTGAGATGAGTTGCAATTTCAATTCGTAAGAGCTGTTAGAAGGGTTAGAGTGTGGTGCAGACCTCACGAAGCCATGGACCCAAGTCGTCAACACGGCACTGTGCAAGCTGGCGGTGGCTCCTTAACAGTGTGGGCTGTGTTTACATGGATTGAACTTTGTCCTTTGGTGGAAATGTTCGTCTATTTGGAGACCATCAGCAGCCATTCATGGACTTCATGTTCCCAAACAACGTTGTAATATTTATGAATGACAATGCGCCAAGTAACCAGGCTACAGTTCTTCGTGACTGGTTTGAAGAACATTCTCGACAAATTGAACGAATGATTTGGCCACCCACATCACCCGACATGAACGCCTCCGAACATTTACGTGACATAATCGAGTGGCCAGTTCCATCTCAAAACACAGCACCGCCAACACTTTCGCAATTATGGATAGCTCTAGGAGCGGCACGGTTCATTATTTATGCAGGAAGCATCCTAAGATTTATTCACTCCATTCCGCGTCCATTTGATGCGCTATCTCAGGAAAAGAGGTATCCCATAGCTTCTGTCACTTCAATATACACTCCTGGAAATGGAAAAAAGAACACATTGACACCGGTGTGTCAGACCCACCATACTTGCTCCGGACACTGCGAGAGGGCTGTACAAGCAATGATCACACGCACGGCACAGCGGACACACCAGGAACCGCGGATTTGGCCGTCGAATGGCGCTAGCTGCGCAGCATTTGTGCACCGCCGCCGTCAGTGTCAGCCAGTTTGCCGTGGCATACGGAGCTCCATCGCAGTCTTTAACACTGGTAGCATGCCGCGACAGCGTGGACGTGAACCGTATGTGCAGTTGACGGACTTTGAGCGAGGGCGTATAGTGGGCATGCGGGAGGCCGGGTGGACGTACCGCCGAATTGCTCAACACGTGGGGCGTGAGGTCTCCACAGTACATCGATGTTGTCGCCAGTGGTCGGCGGAAGGTGCACTTGCCCGTCGACCTGGGACCGGACCGCAGCGACGCACGGATGCACGCCAAGACCGTAGGATCCTACGCAGTGCCGTAGGGGACCGCACCGCCACTTCCCAGCAAATTAGGGACACTGTTGCTCCTGGGGTATCGGCGAGGACCATTCGCAACCGTCTCCATGAAGCTGGGCTACGGTCCCGCACACCGTTAGGCCGTCTTCCGCTCACGCCCCAACATCGTGCAGCCCGCCTCCAGTGGTGTCGCGACAGGCGTGAATGGAGGGACGAATGGAGATGTGTCGTCTTCAGCGATGAGAGTCGCTTCTGACTTGGTGCCAATGATGGTCGTATGCGTGTTTGGCGCCGTGCAGGTGAGCGCCACAATCAGGACTGCATACGACCGAGGCACACAGGGCCAACACCCGGCATCATGGTGTGGGGAGCGATCTCCTACACTGGCCGTACACCACTGGTGACCGTCGAGGGGACACTGAATAGTGCATGGTACATCCAAACCGTCATCGAACCCATCGTTCTACCATTCCTAGACCGGCAAGGGAACTTGCTGTTCCAACAGGACAATGCACGTCCGCATGTATCCCGTGCCACCCATCGTGCTCTAGAAGGTGTAAGTCAACTACCCTGGCCAGCAAGATCTCCGGATGTGTCCCCCATTGAGCATGTTTGGGACTGGATGAAGCGTCGTCTCACGCGGTCTGCACGTCCAGCACGAACGCTGGTCCAAGTGAGGCGCCAGGTGGAAATGGCATGGCAAGCCGTTCCACAGGACTACATCCAGCATCTCTACGATCGTCTCCATGAGAGAATAGCAGCCTGCATTGCTGCGAAAGGTGGATATACACTGTACTAGTGCCGACATTGTGCATGCTCTGTTGCCTGTGTCTATGTGCCTGTGGTTCTGTCAGTGTGATCATGTGATGTATCTGACCCCAGGATTGTGTCAATAAAGTTTCCCCTTCCTGGGACAATGAATTCACGATGTTCTTATTTCAATTTCCAGCAGTGTATACAGGGTGGTACAGTGATCATGACCGGGCCAAATATCTCACGAGATAAGAGTCAAACAAAAAAACTACAAAGAACGAAACTTGTCTAGCTTGAAGGGGGAAACCAGGTGGTGATATGGTTGGCCCGCTAGATGGCGCTGTCATAGGTCAAACGAATATCAACTGCGTTTTTTTAAAACAGGAACCCCCATTTTTTATTACATATTCGTGTAGTACGGTACGTAAAGAAATATAAATATTTTAGTTGGACCACATTTTTGTAGATGTAGGTTTTATTCCTGCTGCGGCACCAGTTTTTAATAGCCTCAAACATACCCTCTTCACCTCTACAGTCCACAACTCGTGGTCTAGTGGCTAGCATTGCTACCTCTGGATAATGGGGTCCCGGGTTCGATTACCGGCTGGATTGAGGATTTTTCTGACCGGGGAGTGGGTATTTGTGTTGTCCTCATCATTCCAAAGTCATCTATGAAAGTGGTAGACTTGGACTGTTTAAAAAATCTGGATTTTGTACGGGCGCTGATGGCCGCGCAGCTCAACGTCCTACAAACAAAACATTACCTCTAGTAACGACATATAAAGAACGAAGGACTATGCAGTGGTTCCAGATCAACTTTCAGCTTATCCATTCGCTACTAACTGGAACAGAGCTCGATTAGTTTTGGTTGTCAGAGACGGGAGTCACTGCTTGTTTGAACCATGGACCTTGTCGTTGGTGGGGAGGCTTGTGTGCCTCAGCGATACAGATAGCCGTACCGTAGGTGCAACGACAACGGAAGGGTATCTGTTGAGAGGCCAGACAAACGTGTGGTTCCTGTAGAGGTTCAAATTGTCCAATGACTCTGAGCACTATGGGACTCAACATCTGAGGTAATCAGTCCCCCTAGAACTTTGAACTACTTAAACCTGCCTAAGCTAAGGACATCACACACATTCATGCCTGAGGCAGGATGCGAAACTGCGGCCGTAGCAGTCGCGCGGTTCCGGACTGAAGCGCCACTGCGGCCGGCTCCTGAAGTGGGACAGCAGCCATTTCTGTAGTTGCGGGGGCAACGGTCTGGATGATTGACTGATCTGGCGTTATAACACTAACAAAAACGGCCTTGCTGTGCTGGTACTGCGAAGGGCTGAAAGCATGGGGAAACTACAGCCATAGTTTTTCCCGAGGGCATGCAGCTTTACTGTGTGGTTAAATGATGATGTCGTCCTCTTGGGTAAAATATTTCGGAGGTAAAATAATGCCCCCATTCGGATCTCCGGGCGGGGACTACTCAGGAGGACGTCGTAATCAGGAGAGAGAAAACTGGTGTTCTACGGTTCAGAACGTGGAATGTGAGATCCCTTAATCGGGCAGGTTAGTTAGAAAATTGAAAAAGGCAAATGGATCGGTTAAAGTTAGATATAATGGGAATTAGTTATGTTCGGTCGCAGGAGGAACAAGACTTATGGTCAACTGACTACAGTGTTATAAACACAAAATCAAATAGGGGCAATGCTCGAGTAGGTTTAATAATGAATAAAAAATAGGAGTGAAGGTAAGCTACTACAACCAGCATAGTGAACGCATTAGTGTGGCCAAGATAGACACGAACGCCTCTCCCACCACAGCAGTACAAGTTTATATGCCAACTTGCTCTACAGATGACGAAGAGCTTGATGAAATGTATCATGAGATAAAGGTAATTATTCAAATAGTGACGGGAGACGAAAATTTAACACTCATGGGTGACTGGTATTCGATAGTAGGAAAAGGAAGAGAAGGAAACGTAGTAGGTGAATATGGAATGGGGTAAGAAGTGAAAGAGGAACCTGCCTGGTAGAACGTTGCACAGAGCATCACTTAATCATAGCTAACACTTGGTTCAAGAATCATGAAAGAATGTTGCATACATGGAAGAGGCTTGGAGATACTACAAGGTTTCACATAGGGTATATAATGGCAAGACACAGATTTTGGAACTAGGTTTTAAATTGTAAGACATATCCAGAGGCAGATGTGGACTCTGACCACAATCTGTTGGTTATGAACTGTAGATTAAAAATGAAGACACTTCAAAAAGGCGGGAATTTAAGGAGATGGGGCCTGAGGGTGTAGAGAGTTTCTGGGAGAGCATAAGGGAGCGATTGACAGGAATGAGGGGAAGAAGTAGAAGAAAAATGGGTAGCTTTGAGGGATGAAATAGTGAAGGCAGCAAAGGATCATGTAGGTAAAAAGACGAGGGTTAGAAATCCTTGGGTAACAGTAGCAATATTGAATTTAATTGATGAAAGGAGAAAATATAAAAATACAGTAAATGAAGTAGGCAAAAAGGAATACAAACGTCTCGAAATGAGATCGACAGGAAGTGCAAAATGGCTAATCAGGGATGGCTAGAGGACAAGTATAAGGATGTAGAGGCATATCTCACTAGGGATGATATAGATACTGCCTACAGGAATATTAAAGAGACCTTTGGAAGAAAGAGAACCACTTCCATGAATATCAAGAGCTCAGATGGAAACCCAGTTCTAAGAAAAGAAGGGAAAGCAGAAAGGTGCAAGGAGTATATAGAGGGTCTATACAAGGGCGATGTACTTGAGGACAATATTATGGATGGAAATGGAAGAGGATGTAGATGAAGATGAAATGGGAGATACGATACTGCATGAAGAGTTTGACAGAGCACTAAAAGAGCTAAGTCGAAACAAGGCCCCGGGAGTAGACAACATTCCATTAGAACTACTGACAGCCTTGGGAGAGCAAACCCTGACAAAACTCTATCATCTGGTGAGCAAGATGTATGAGACAGGCGAAACACATTCAGGCTTCAAGAAGAATATAATTAATCCAATCTCAAAGAAAGCGGGTGTTGAAAGATGTGCAAATTACTGGACTATCAGTTTAATAAGTCAGGGCTGCAAAATACTAACGCTAATCTCTACAGACGAATTGAAAACCTGATATAAGCTGACCTCGGGGAAGACCAGTTTCTATTCCGTTGAAATGCTGGAACACGTGAGGCAACACTGACCCTACGATTTCCCTTAGAAGATAGATTAAGGGAAGGCAAACCTACGTATCTAGCATTTGTAGACTTAGAGAAATATTTTGACAATGTTGACTGGAATACTCTCAAATTCTGAAGGTGAGAGGGGTAAAACACAGGGAGCGAAAGCTATTTACAATTTCTACTAAAACCAGATGGCAGTTATAAGAGTCGAGGGACATGAAAGGGAAGCAGTGGTTGTGAAGGGAGTGAGGCAGGGTTGTAGCCTAAACCCGATATTATTCAATCTGTATACTGAGCAAGTAGTAAAGGAAACAAAAGAAACACTTGCTGGAGGAATTAAAATCCATGAAAAAGAAATAAAAACTTTGAAGATTGCTGACGACTGTCATAGACAGCAAAGGACCTGAAAGAGGAGATGAACGGAATGGACAGTATCTTGAAAGGAGGATATAAGATCAACAAAAACAAATTGAGGATAATGGGATGTAGTCGAATTAAATCAAGTGATGCCGAGGGAATTAGATTAGGAGATGAGACACTTAAAGTAGTACATGAGTTTTGCTATCTGGGAAGCAAAATAACTGATGCTGGTCGAAGTAGAGAGGAGAAAATGTTGACTTGGTATGGCAAGGAAAGCGTTTCTGAAGAAGGTGAAATTTGTCAGCATAGAGTACAGATTAAAGTGTCAGGAAGTCCTTTCTGAAAGTATTTGTATGAAGTGTAGCTATGTGTGGAAGTGAAACACGGACGATAAATAGTTTAGACAAGAAGAGAATAGACGCTTTCGAAATTTGGTGCTACAGAAGAATGCTGAAAATTAGGTGGGTAGATCACATAACTAATGAGGAGGTATTTAATAGAATTGAGGCGAAGAGAAATTTGTGGCACAACTTGACGAGAAGGAGGGATCGGCAGGTAGGACATGCTCTGAGGCATCAGGTGCAGCGTGGAGGGTAAAAATTTTAGAGGAAGACCAAGAGATGAATACACTAAGCAGATTCAGAAGGATGTAGGTTGCAGTAGGTACTGGGAGAAGAAGAAGCTTGCACAGGACAGAGTAGCACGGAGAGCTGCATCAAACCAGTCTCAGAATTGAACACTACAACAACAACACAAGCTTTCTTACGCTACTAACGTTACTTTAATAGTCGAACCATTAGTCCTGTAAGGTCATAGAGCCCTCATTTCCTACCTGAAATGACCTTGACATTTTGAAAATATTGGCAGTAGTATTCGAGCTGCGAATCCAATTTTTCTCTATATTTGAACCCTTGGAGATGATTCTGTCCCGTCATTTTGTTGTTTCCTCACGACGCCAAACTCCTCCAGGTCTCTACGAATGGTGCGATCCTAACTAATAGTGAAAGAGAAACTGACATTTGATACCTCTTCGTGTGGGGTCGACAATGACGGTGTGCTATTCGCTGCATTACCTCTAGCAGAATATGTGCACATCTCACTACTCGTGAAGAAACAACAAATATTTCAAGTCTATTCAAGGTGTAAGAAAATAACGAAAGGTGCCGGGTTCGAAGCCCTGGTAGGCAATCATCATTAGTACCGTCGTTTCAGGTTTCAATATCACGCTATTGGTGAACATGTCTGACATCTGACTGTGCTTAGCTAATAATTCATACGGGTCCTGGTTCTGCTCCCTGTCCATAACAACAACTTTACTTCATGGCGTTTAACACTTGTGCGTTTCAATTTTTGTTACTTACCTTTCGTGGTTACTTCTCAGGGGCAATATAAGCTTCTTAGGGTTCCCAGTGCAGAGGTAGAGGTACCGTCATTGATTTCCAGCTTCAGACATTCCGCTTGTAAAGAGATGTGGTAAACACTTCGATATTATACTTCTCTTTATGTCTAGTCGAGTTTCGATTAGACGCTCAAATTTGGTTTGATTAACAGTGTGTTCAAATTCGTCAACTCGTCATGTCATTTAATGAGTGTGATAAGACTTCTGAAGTGTCACTTACTGTAATGAGGTTATTTAGAAGTGTTAATGGTCATCTTATCTCTAATAATGTGTTTTGTAATCTTTGTTGTATGATGGTATTGGTTTACATCTGGACTGAGCGCGATAATGAACAGTGTACTCTAATGAGGAGGTATTGAATGGAATTGGGAGGAAGATAAATTTGTGGCACAACTTGACTAGAAGGAGGGAGCGGTTGGTAGGACATGTTCTGAGGCATCAAGGGATCACCAATTTAGTACTGGAGGGCATCGTGGAAGGTAAAAGTTTTAGAGGGAGGCCAAGAGATGAATACACTAAGCAGATTCAGAAGGATGTGCATAGTCAAACGATTGTTCTGAAGAGGAATTAGAGGACCTGCGACACGGGTATGCTACGTTTGTTACATAGTCTGGTGCGCCCTACACAGTGGAATGGAGGGGCTGCCCGCTTTTCTTAATGTCAAGTGTACACATACTGTGAATAGTAATGATGTTATTACATTATCTTACACCCGAAGCTGGTTGTGCTATCGAAGGTTTCTCTTCGTTTAGATCGACAAGCTGTGTTCTGTTTGCCAGGAACTCTTCAATAGAGTACTAGTTTAATTTTCTAGAGGTAAATTTCACTTACGCAGATAGTGTGAAATCCTGCTCCGATGGTACACTGCTAGCAGAGGAGCTATTTCTTCCATATGCTCTTCCTAATATCTTATACAGTGAGGTGATAAAAACATGTTATAGCGATGTGCACGAATACAGATGGTGTTAGGTACAAACTGGTAGTGTACTGACGGAGCTCTCTTTTGTCCAAATACCGTTCACTGACAAAGTGTCCGATCTAATTACGGCCGCACGACTGGAATTAACAGACTTTCAACACGGAATGGTAGCTGGAACTAAAGGCATGGGACGTTCCATGTCGGAAGTGGTTAGGAAATTCAGTATTCTGGGATTCACAGTGCCAAGATGCGCCGAGAATACCAAATTTCGAGCATTACCTGTCATCAACGACAAAAAAGTGGCCGAAGACATTTGCTTAGTGTTGTCAGTGCTAACAGACTAGCTACACTGCGTCAAGTAACTGCATGAATCAATGAGAGACGTACGACGAACGTATTCCTTGGCACAGCGCGGCGAAATCTGACATTAACGACCGACCGATGTGAGTGCCTTTGCTAACAGAGCACGAAATGGCCGGCAGCTTCTCTCCTGGAATCGTGACCATATCGATTGGACCCTACAAGACTGGAAAACCGTGGGCTGGTCAGATGAGTGACGATTTCAGCGGTAAGAGCCGACGATAGGATTTGATGTGGGACAGACCTCACGGAGTCCTGGGCCCAGGTAGGCAGCGAAGAGCTATACTATCTGGTGACGTCTCCATATTCGTGTTGCCTGTGTTTGCATGGAGTGGACTGGAGCCTCTGGTCCCACTGAACGGATCTTTGACTGTAAATATTTATATCTTTAGGAGACCATTTGCATTGATAGACTTTATGTTCACAAACAACGATATCACCAGGCCAAATATACTCGCAACTGTTTTGAAGAACGTTCTGGACAGTTCGAACGAATGATTTGGGTACCCACAAAGGCCGATATGAATCCCATCTTGCATTCATGGGACTTAATCGAGAGGTGAGGTCGTGCACAAAATCCTGCACAGGCAACACTTTCGCGATTATGGTCTGCTGTAGAAGCAGTGTAGCTCAGTATTTCTGTAAGGGGCTTCCAACGACTTGTTGAGTCCATGTCACGCCGAGTTGCTGCATCACGTCGGGCAAAAGGAAGTCCAACATGATATTAGAAGGTATCCTATACTTCTGTTACCTCAGTGTAATTTAGTGCATCTGTTCAGCGGTACTTATTCAAAAGGCCATGAGATGGGCATTTATACAAATAAATGGAACGCCCCTGCGGTTAGAAGAGGAGATACCTCTTCCAAATGCTCTACAGGTATCCAACTAGATTCAGTCACCTTTTCTCTTTTGAACTTCTTTATTTAATGTTATCTTCTTTTAGTATCTATCATGTTGGTGTTCGCCTGACGTTTGGAAGGAGGGGAGCAGTACCATCTGTCTCAGTGAAACAGCTGCGATATTTTGAATGTAGTACTTCTTCAGTGTAAGCGTGGAGAAATTCATTTTTTATGTGAACGCGATACTGGCCTTTGACAGTGATCACTTAACCACAATCACCAGCAGACCCTGAAGATTATCACACCAGATGGGTAGAAACGTCGATCGTGAAGAAGAAGACTAACAGGAGGCGGCCTAACTCCTTACTAAATTTTACCACTAATGATAACGGCTACGACAGCCTGCAGACTTACATCAGACAAAAACTTCTTAGAATTTCTTGTCATATCTTATAGATATTGAAAGGAGCTGTCTAATCCCACTTTCAATTTCCTCTCGTGTTCCTTTGCTTGGTAACCACGTTTATATATTGTAGAACTGATATTTATATGTGTTTCTAGTCTTTTGGAAAGAGAACTAGCATGGTGAGACATATTTAATTTGTGTAACAACAGTCATCCTGTTCTCGTACACTCCATAGACAAGAATAAGCTTTCCATATATGAATGTGCGGGTGTATGTATTCAAATCTGTCGATGAGGGAAAGAAAATACCTTATTGCGCTTAATGGGAGTCTTGTGCCAACCTTCATAACCGTCTCCATAGAGATGTGACAGTCAGGGGGTTCGGCTGTTTCTCTACGAACTATAGGCTGAGATCCTTTCCCACTCCCTTACAAAAAATAAAAGAAAATAATAATACTGCCTTTGGGGCAACTTCCGCTGGCTTGATTTTTTGAATGGCAGCGTTTCATCGTCGAGCTGGTAAGAAAGTTCCTTTGAAAATGTTATGGTGTATCTATTTCAGTTAGTGAGGGCAGATACTTGTCCCTTCTTAGGAAATCGTTTCATTAGTTCCATTAAATAAATCAGGAATGATTCTTATTTCGAACAGTGGAGTGATTCCATTAATTTTCGCAAGCTATTTTTATATTTGTTCATTTCAGCACCCACCACGCGCCAGCACCGCTGGCGCCTTCTTCATACAGGGTCTTACCGCATTTATTTAAAAGCATTATTTTCTTTAGTTTGTAAGCGTACGTAGGCTAATACGAATTAATTTCTCGCAACATAAGCAGATTGCTAATATCGTGTGAAGAGCCTTGTGTAGAAGAAGGGTGAAGTTTGCAACTGCTTACTCGTCGCTTTCAGCGATCAGCTCGTAGTTTTGATGTGTATTTACGTGAGTTTCATCGTGTGATTTTAAGTTGTATCTTCGTTTCTGGCGTAGAATCCTTTTCCTGGCCTAACTGCCGTGTGTGACCAAACTAAAGGTGTAACACAGACTTTTCTGTTCAGTGGAATAAGTGACTCTATGCAGAATGAAACTCAATTTACAAAGTGGTTTTCAAACATAATGGTAGTTACGGAGTTTATTAATTTTAGTAGGAAGGCTATGACACAGACTTCAGTCACACTGTGGGTCAGTCTCCTTCACCTGTGTGGTACAACGATGGTGGGGAAGGAACATTCTCTTTTAGTCACCATGTAGCCTAAGATTATTCCAACGACACTGCGGCATTACTCCCCTGGGATATTATTTAAGCATGATAATCATGCAAGTAAGGGACTGTATAATTTTGCATTTGGCTGGGTATCATTTCATGTCTTTCATGTGGGTTGTTGATCATTACACCAGTTTTAATCAGGAACATGCAAATTATTCTCCCTCGGCGTATATCCCTGCCTGTATAGATGTTTCCCTGTAAAACAAAGGAGTCAAGTCCTTGTACATTAAAAGCAACATTTAGTTAGATTTTTATGTGTAATCTGTCTTTGTGTGATGTGCACTATCTCTAACTCTATCACTTATCTGTTGCACAATAACATATCAGGGTAATGATGACATTTGCAGATCGTCTCAGACAGTCGACAGTATGCAGACAGTGGCAAGAGGGACAACAGAATTGACGTAAATTATTTGAGTTCTCCATTTGTTACATTAGGACGAATACCAAAGCCCATGGCTCTATGGCAACTAGTGTAAAGATTCAAGCATAACAAAAACCGGTCTTCAGGGAGTAATTTCCCCTTTATATCAAGGTCAGACTGCAGATTGAAACTAACTCCTAGACAGATAGGACGCTTGCCTTTGGTTATTCTTGTATTGATACAGGTTATTGTAGTTTCCTGATGTAGCAGTTAGTTTTCTACATGTAATCAACTTTCTTTTCAGTCAATACGTAATTTTGCTGGCGTTTTCACAATCACAACGTTGCCCAACAGCGTTGTTGAGTACCTTGTTGTTGATGAATATGTATCTTTTGGGAATAAATAATTTATTTTTGTGTGTATACAGTATATTTGTTTTGCAATGGGCCATAATGAAATCTGTTGTTTTTGTTATTTGGTTACATTGCATGGGGGCTTAATTATAATGCAATAATATTAGTAGCTGTGTGTCCGGTTACGAAGTCCCGTAACCGGTTGGCCCTGACTAGTATTAGTACGCAATCTGACTCCATATAATAACAATAAAGAATGAAGGGAAATTTCCGTTAACACAATTGATTAATTAAGTCCCCTGCAACTATAAAAGCTACGAAACAACAGAGCACAAGTGTAACTGTTCTGTGTGTGGTAGTGTGATTCAACGTACATGTATCTGGCACGATTCTTCCTCAATACGACAAGATATTTTAAACACCATTTACAATGAACTAATTAAAAAACCTGAAATACTATAATTGCACATAGAAACCAGAATTATAACTCTAATACATGAACATGAGCCAGATGCTTTGTTGACTGAACCTGTGACCCAGAGGCATTGTCATTAAGGAAGTGAGAAATAAAAAAAAAATTTTTTTACCTCCATATCTATTGACGAAAAATACACTGTGATCATTGCAACATCTTCCATCTATACATTACACCAACCGAACAGCATCTACTGTCTCGCCCAACAGAACAACAACTGCACACGACATCCTCTCAACTAGTACTGCTCTCGACATCCTCTCAACAAGCACTGCCCACGGCAACCTCTGAACTACTACTGCCAGTGGAGGCGGCGGAATAATAATCTTTGGCGCAATCTCTGGCGCTGTGAATCAGTGTAGCCACCTTTCATTTGCCCCTCCTCCAAGGGCTAGAATTTGATGGTATTTTTGCCAGCGTTGGTGGTGAAAATACCACAAAATTCGTCCAAAAATACAGACAAACGTAAAAGATGATATTAATAAGCAAATATCACATAACTAAATAAATTTTGGCTTTGCACTGACCTTTCAATAACCTAATATATAAAATACAGTAAAGAATACAAATGCTTGCGTAGATGTGATATTATATAATTGTTTACACAAGTATCATTTATCGGAGTGGTTAAACAGTTCAGTCAATGGCACCAGCAATGACCAATAGGTGCAGCTAGAGTCTCATAACATTTCATAAACAGTGAATACACAAAAATCAGTTTATACAAATATTCACATAAAATCTTTGCAATAGTTCAATAAACAAGTAGCACTCCTCAGAGTAGTTGACAGTTCCAACAGTAGCACACAGCAATGGTCAACAGGTGCAAATAGCAGTCCCATGACATTTCATCAACAGTATTTAAATAGCTCCAACAGTGGCACCCAGCAATGGCGAGCAGGTGCAGACACCAACAAGTTACATTATCTCAGTAGCAGCAGTTCCATCAGTGGCACCCAGCAATGTTGAGAGGTGCAGACAGCAACAAGTGACATTATTTCAGTAGGAGCAGTTCCAACAGTGGCACCCAGCAATGTCGAGCAGGTGCCGACACCAACAAGTGACATTATTTCAGTAGAAGCAGTTCCATCAGTGGCACCCAGCAATGTTGAATAGGTGCAGACAGCAACAAGTGACATTATCTCAGTAGCAGCAGTTCCATCAGTGGCACCCAGTAATGTTGAACAAGTGCAGGTAACAGTCCATAACATTCACTATCAATAATTAAACAGTCCATCAGATTTCCGAAATTAAACATTTCCAAGTGGCACCCATCAATGACAATAGGTGCAAGCACGAACAACAGTTTGAATGCACACACAAGTGCTTTTAGAATATTATTATCAATGCTCTTACGCTAAACATACAAATTATAATAAACACAAAAGTGATGTCAGATAATTGTCATATTAACTATTACAGATACACAAATATCAGTAATCCTATAATATTTATGGGTGTCAGTGCAAGCCACAACAAACAAGTAAAATAAATTTTAGGAGATAGGTCGGTACAAACTATTTGGGATTAGGAAAGGAAAACACGCAAAACACAGTCACTCATCTTTGTAATTGAATAGTGTTAACTGTGTAAATGCTATTCTGTCAAAATATGATGTTCAACATGTGTATCTAGTAGTAGTGGCAACAGTGTATAACAGTCAATAATAGTTAGCCAACGTCACAGTCATCATGTCAAGACCAATGTTTGCCAAGCCAAATCAAAATGTATGGTTGCTGAACAACTGTCAGTGTGCCAAGATATGCAAATACTTTCTCTCTCCAAAAAATACACTCCTGGAAATGGAAAAAAGAACACATTGACACCGGTGTGTCAGACCCACCATACTTGCTCCGGACACTGCGAGAGGGCTGTACAAGCAATGATCACACGCACGGCACAGCGGACACACCAGGAACCGCGGTGTTGGCCGTCGAATGGCGCTAGCTGCGCAGCATTTGTGCACCGCCGCCGTCAGTGTCAGCCAGTTTGCCGTGGCATACGGAGCTCCATCGCAGTCTTTAACACTGGTAGCATGCCGCGACAGCGTGGACGTGAACCGTATGTGCAGTTGACGGACTTTGAGCGAGGGCGTATAGTGGGCATGCGGGAGGCCGGGTGGACGTACCGCCGAATTGCTCAACACGTGGGGCGTGAGGTCTCCACAGTACATCGATGTTGTCGCCGATGGTCGGCGGAAGGTGCACGTGCCCGTCGACCTGGGACCGGACCGCAGCGACGCACGGATGCACGCCAAGACCGTAGGATCCTACGCAGTGCCGTGGGGGAGTCCACCGCCACTTCCCAGCAAATTAGGGACACTGTTGCTCCTGGGGTATCGGCGAGGACTATTCGCAACCGTCTCCATGAAGCTGGGCTACGGTCCCGCACACCGTTAGGCCGTCTTCCGCTCACGCCCCAACATCGTGCAGCCCGCCTCCAGTGGTGTCGCGACAGGCGTGAATGGAGGGACGAATGGAGACGTGTCGTCTTCAGCGATGAGAGTCGCTTCTGCCTTGGTGCCAATGATGGTCGTATGCGTGTTTGGCGCCGTGCAGGTGAGCGCCACAATCAGGACTGCATACGACCGAGGCACACAGGGCCAACACCCGGCATCATGGTGTGGGGAGTGATCTCCTACACTGGCCGTACACCACTGGTGATCGTCGAGGGGACATCCAAACCGTCATCGAACCCATCGTTCTACCATTCCTACACCGGCAAGGGAACTTGCTGTTCCAACAGGACAATGCACGTCCACATGTATCCCGTGCCACCCAACGTGCTCTAGAAGGTGTAAGTCAACTACCCTGGCCAGCAAGATCTCCGGTTCTGTCCCCCATTGAGCATGTTTGGGACTGGATGAAGCGTCGTCTCACGCGGTCTGTACGTCCAGCACGAACGCTGGTCCAACTGAGGCGCCAGGTGGAAATGGCATGGCAAGCCGTTCCACAGGACTACATCCAGCATCTCTACGATCGTCTCCATGGGAGAATAGCATTCTGCATTGCTGCGAAAGGTGGATATACACTGTACTAGTGCCGACATTGTGCATGCTCTGTTGCCTGTGTCTATGTGCCTGTGGTTCTGTCAGTGTGATCATGTGATGTATCTGACCCCAGGAATGTGTCAATAAAGTTTCCCCTTTCTGGGACAGTGAATTCACTGTGTTCTTATTTCAATTTCCAGGAGTGTATATTACCTGAAATATAAACTCAATTAATAGTTACCTTTTTAGTTTATTACTTTCTTCTTCGAAATTACATTCTTCCTGAAATTTTCTCGATAGCAAGTCCTCTTAACGCCAGAAACACACAGAATTTACCTGAAGTTCTTAAGTATTTTATACAACTGTATCCTGAAAAAACTGAACGTTAATAACATAATTCATCAAGTCACTATAGCTTTATACTGAATTTAATCGAAGAAATTAGACTGTGTATTGGTTTACGGCTGTCAGTGCATTCGCACCGAGCGCTCGATCAGCTGTAGGTACGCATGACGTAGGAAGTAATTGTTTGCGGTCAACGACTGCCTTGTGCGGCGCGCAGACTTGACTGTTGCTTTGAGTATGTGCCGCCACCAAAACACGGCGCGGTATCCTTGTATTCTCTGCGTGGTTACGTGTAACTGTTAATTTCTCAAAAGTATGTCATTCCACAAAAATTTTAACGTTCGATATATGATGTATTCCCCTAGAGCGCCGTGATGTAAGAGTTTCTACTTCGACAGTGTTATCATGAATAATTTTGCGAACACTATATGGACCGTTATAATGCAGAAAATATTTGCGACACAAGCCTTTTCCTTTGTGAGACAAACGATGAGACTTAATTAACACCTTTTGATCAACTGACAAAGTTTTTAAACGACTAGGACGTTTAGCTGATTTCTCTCTTCTAGCAGCCACAGATGCAATATTTTGCAGAGCCAGGTTAACAACTTCAGAATGCCGCAGTTTCCGTGTAGGCGGAAAAGGAACGATTTCAGAAATGCGATTTGTCGGTGCTTTATTTTCTAATCTCAATTTAGGCAGTAAAGAAGATGAATCATTAGAGAGTTCATTCAGAATGTTTTGAAAAATATTAAGATACTGATCCCACGTTCTGTGATTCTGATGACAATAAAGACGACACAATTTATTGATTTCCTTCATCCATCTCTCTGAAGCGTTAGATTGAGGGCGAAAAAGTGAAATGAAAATAGGATTAATCTTACGATGCCGTAGAGTACGAAGCCAAATTTTAGAGCGAAACTGTGATCCATTATCTGAAATAACTTTATCAACATGACCCACTTCTTTAAGATAATGTTTGATGAAAGCATTAGATACTGAACGAGCTGTTGCTTTGCGTAAAGGTGTAAAACACACATATTTTGATGTCAATTCCACTGCTGCCAAAATGTACGCAAAACCATTAGTATAACGAACCACTGGACCGAACAAATCGACTGCAGCCGTCTCCTTTAATTTCGCTGGAATGACAGGAAACAACGGTGCTCTGTGAGAAATAGTTGGCGGCTTAGCCTTTTGACATAATTTGCATTTGGCAAGAACAAATCGAATACGTTTTTCCATATTACTGAAGTAGCAATTTTCTCGTAATTTATAAAAGCATTTTCTGATACCAAAGTGTTCATAACTGAAATGTGTATACAAAATCAATTTATTAACCCACTCATCACGAATGCAAACTAACCAAATAGAGTTGTCATCCGATTTTCGTTTAAAAAGAATATCATTGCGAACTAAATAATACTGTCAGATCGCTACTCTTTCCTTTGTCATAAGGCTGGTATCTATTGTCCTGTCTGTTTCGTCTGTCATTTTCAAAGTTACCGCCATAACGTCCGTTCCGTTCATTATCCCTTTTCTCTGAAAATCTATTGTGATTACCGTACTGAAAAAATTACAAGAAGTTCAGTCGTCGTTCTCATACTCAGGTTCTTGTAGGAAAGTCTTAAAAGTACCAATGTCGTCTTTACATCTTCCAGCTAAAGCAATGTGTCTTATCGATTGTGCCAGCTTAGTTAAACAAATATGAATTAATTCAGTCGAGCTATAATAGTTGGAAAGGATTTGATTCTTTCGAATCATGTCTTCAAAGTATTCTGCCGGTGTGCGGAACTCAGGCTGTTTAAAATTACGATACATAATAATACCATGTTTGACTCTGTCTTGCGTGTTTTCGGACCAATATGCCGATATAAATGCATGACAAAAATCATTTAAATTATTGCAATCACTAATAAGCGCACGCATGCCCGTCGCAGGTTCGTTTTTCATCAATATCCAGAAAACTGTCACTTTTGGGTAAAATAGTCATATCCGGTTATTTTTTACTGACTCCTTTTCTAGATAGATTGAAGGTTGAAGCGTTGTTTTGATAGATACAAAGAATAATAAAAGAGTAGGCAGCAGTGCAGAAAACTAAAAGGGAAATGGCACCACTACAGCTTGGGGCCCTGAGCACGCTACGGCACATATTCACTTAGTGTAGTGAATCCCCTGAGGACTTAAATATCCAGACATAAATTCCAGTTTGTGACTTAGTGGCCAATTTGGTGGAAGTGCGTACAAAAATTTATCTAACCATGAACATGGATGTATGTCATTATTAGAATTGAGAAGGATCTTAAATTTCCGATCAGTTAAAAAGTGTTTATAGTCAAAGTTTTCGCCTCGTGGCGACAAAGACCTACCGCGTCTGTCCCAGTCCCAAAGTCGATTATTGTCAAGTTCGCGCGCCTGGAGCTCTCCTGTTGCATCTCATAAATAAAATAAATTATTTTCTTCAAAACCCGCTGCTATCGGTGATTCCAAATTTCTTCTACTGTCTTTTCCTACGATTTTGCTTTCAATTTGTTTAACTTGCTTTCCTTTCGTAACGCCTCAAATTCCCTTTTAACGCGTTCACTAAATTTTCTTTGATTTTCAACATGTTTATTTATATTCTGGTACTCTTCTGTTTCTGCAAATGGCAATGGAGCTGTATCATCTCAATCTCTGTCCCCATTTAAACTAAGATTTGTCAATTTATCTGAAATCTCCTCAACTCTTTCAGGTAAGTCACCTATTTGTTCTCTCTGTTTATTTACATCTCCCGTAAGTGTCGGGACTCGGGTTTCAGTATTGACACATTTAGTAGTTAACTGTTCATATTGTTGTGTTAGGTTATTTATTCTGTCATTTGGTATGGATTCCTCGATTCTTTCAAAATTTCTTCCTTTCGTGTGCATGTTGAAGATTTAACTCTGAACATTTTTGTACTATCACGCGATCTATTTCTTCCTGTTTTCTATCCTGTTCCTTTTGTCTAATTTCTATTGAAATTAATCTGTTATTGTGAGCATTCAAAATCGGTCGTACTTCTTCTCTAATTTCTCTCTTTAATTCATCTTTCATATTTTTAAAACATGTCCCTATTCGTGAGTCTAACCGTGTTTCCATTGTTCCCAACTCTGTTTTTAATTGAGATCCTAACTGTGATCCCAAATTTTCGATACTATTCCAGAATCTTCTGTCGTTAATCTCGTATTCTGTGAATATTTTGATAGTGAAAAATTTTAAACTGGTTCTAGACTATTTTACCGGCTTATTAAATTGTTTTCTACTTCATTATTCATCATACTGTTCTCCTTTGTTGGAAAGTTCGCTATATTAACAATTCCGTTATTCTGTCTATCCATTATTTTTGCCTTTTTCATCGATCGTGTATTCATTTACAAAACATACAAAACTCGTCACTATACGAAAATTACACACAATGTACCACTTTATCACCAACAATATCATTCACACAAAATGCTTCCCAACAAACAGGATTAACGATCAATTTAAATCTTCATAATTGCACAAAATTGTCAAACCCGTATACGAGACATTAAAAATTAAATTCTGCAAAAATACCATTAGAAGAATGACAAGACAACTACAAATGTTCAATTACCAAATCTATAAATGCAATGTAGACTACGATTACTAAACTACAAATTACTACAACAATACTACTGTCTGCTATTTTTAGTGTCAAAAGAATTCCAAGGGGCAATCCGAAGCAGCGGTCACCACATGCCTGGGGGCTTAATTATAATGCAATAATTTTAGTAGCTGTGTGTCCGGTTACGAAGTCTCGTAACCAGTTGGCCCTGACTAGTATTAGTACGCAATCTGACTGCATATAATAACAATAAAGAACGAAGGGAAATTTCCGTTAACACAATTGATTAATTAAGTCCACTGCAACTATAAAAGCTACGAAACAACAAAGCACAAGTGTAACTGTTCTGTGTGTGGTAGTGTGATTCAATGTACATGTATCTGGCACGGTTCTTCCTTAATACGACAAGATATTTTAAACACCATTTACAATGAACTAATCAAAATACCTGAAATACTATAATTGCACATAGAAACCAGAATTATAACTCTAATACATGAACATGAGCCAGATGCTTTGTTGACTGAACCTGTGACCAAGAGGCATTGTCATTAAGGAAGTGAGAAATAAAATTTTTTTTTTACCTCCATAGCTATTGACGAAAAATACACTGTGATCATTGCAACATCTTCCATCTATACATTACACCAACCGAACAGCATCTATTGTTTCGCCCAACAGAACAACAATTGCAAACGACATTCTCTCAACTAGTACTGCTCTCGACATCCTCTCAACAAGCACTGCCCACGGCAACCTTTGAACTACTACTGCCAGTGGAGGCGGCGGAATAATAATCTTTGGCGCAATCTCTGGCGCTGTGAGTCAGTGTAGCCACCTTTCAACACACATTTTAAAATTTCGTTTGAAGATAATATGTTCGGTAAAATGCTGTTACTTTAGTATGAAGCGGTAAATGTGCTACAACTCCGTTCTTATACGTTTAACATTTGATAACTCGTCATAGTTCGAAAATTTGACAACAGATGTCGGTTTTAGTGTGTGTAGTTATACTGGTCTACTATTGATTCATTCCGAGGTTATTTACCAGTCAGTTTTAGGAATGAGTTGCTAAGTTCTGCAAACCTTCTGATGCCAGTACATATGTGATGGTGCCAAAATCAAAGGTAGGTGTCATTTTTGTTAACAATATATTCGCGATTAAGTTGCGATAACATTTTCTGCCTGCATCCATAATTCTAGTGATTTGTAAAAATGTGAATATAGCCTCATGGAGTCAGTTTAGCACACCTGTTTGGAGTACATTTTGGGAGCGTGAGTAGCATCAAGTTTGCGAGAATCAGTTTGGTACACATGTTTTTTCAGTCTAAAAGCCTACTTTTTCTTTCGAGAAACAGTAACACGACAGCATGTTTGTAAGTTGGGATCAAGGGCTTATCGAAACTACACAACAGACTTCCTCCAAGATACTACAGATCAAATCAAGAGAATGATTATTAGCTTCCGTGAGGCTTCTAAATCGTAGGTAGGCCTAATACCTAATCACTCCTGTGTTGCTATAGATATAAAATTCCATGGCGCACCTCAATTCTTGAAATGAGAGCAGGTACCCGGAGGCAATACAAAATAATGGACCAACGAGTTTCACCTCAGAAGAGAAAGAGATGTTGCTGGTGCATGTTGTGGCACTCTCACCTATGGGGTTTCCTATCTCTACGTCGGATCTGAGAACTATTGTGGCAGCGTACTTAATTTGTGGAGGGAAAAAGATACACAAGTTCAAATATTGAGTGTAATTTGGAAGAAACTGGGCTTATTATTTTTGAAGTGACACATACAGTTGGTCAAAAACACAGTAAGAAGTCCTCAGTTCCACCATTAAAAGAACACGCACTACATGGATCCACGCTCTCATGAGCGAATACAGTCCATCTGACTATTGTGATTCACAATTGCATATTTATATCTTCACGCAAAAGGTCTGCAAATTACCAAATACAGAGCTGGTTGCCGTGATTAGAGAGGGACAAACAGACAGAGATACAATAAGTTACTTTCATCCACGGTTGGATGTGAAACGTCCCCTTAGAAAAATTATATACGTGACTGTGCTTAAACTGACACACAGTATTTTTATTAGCGCAACGCAATCTGACTTTCAATAATCCCTACAAAGGAATGGCCCTGACTAACATTAACCTATACCTTTCACAAATCACTTACCTCACAAAAATCTTCGTTACTCGAACTACTGCAATACAGCGAGCGCCACTACTGCCAGCTAAATAAAAGATTCAAACTACGGAAGGCACTAACTACTGATAGGCAAAGTTAGCGAATGAAAGATTTTGATAGAGAACAAACAATGTATTTTCCTCAATAGTGTTCAGAAGTCATAATGTATATAGCAGTTCATGATATCCAGCATTACAAATTTCAAAACTCCGCCATCTCTCTCCTCACATCCACCACTACTGGTGGCTCACCTCCAACTGCGCAACGCTACGCACTGTTCACATCCAGCTTCCCAACACTACAATGGCAGACAACAATGCAAACTAGCCACAGACTGCACACAGCACAGCCAGTGATTTTCATACAGAGCGCTACGTAACGTTGCCAATAAGAAAACATAAACAGCCTACTTACATAGCCCCCATGCTCCCCACAAAAAATTTACAAATTGTTTTGGGCAATGGCCAATAATGATTTGATAAAATTTTTCATAATTACAATAACAAAGAAATCAAATGCACACACTTATTGATACAATGTTGGTCAAAAGCTAAATTTTTCTCACAGTCCATGAAGACAGTCCTGATCATTCATCACAGTGAAACTGCCGTTTCTTTTCTCAAAGTCAGAGCAGTAAAAGACAATGCACAAGGAAGTAGTGGATTTCCATGCAGTCTTGAATAAGTAGTGTTGGCCTTCCAACGAAAAGACAGTGCTGACTCTTGACATGCAGACAAGTAATGGGCCACAACAGAGCAAACCCACAGCAGCGTCAGTCGAAGTGTTGAAGAATATTGCTAGGTAGGTGATCAAAGAGCAGACCCACTGTAGTCCTGGTAGAGAGTATGGTATTGGTGGGCCACCAGAGGTGCAGACCCACTGCAGTCCTTCGAGAGATAATGGTACTGGTGGGCCATCAAAGATTCAGACCCACTGTAGTCCTTGTAGAGGCAGCCAGCAGACATCTGTTGCGACTGTGCACGTGCACAATCACCATCAAAGAGTCTTGCGGACAATATAGCAAGTCCATGATCCACCATTTGTGCACTCACAAGGTTTTTGGAATTGTCCTTAGAACCAGCAATGCTGTTATCCAGTCCCTTGCTGAATTATTAACACATGTGCAAACACTAACAGTCCCTGCTTCTCACATATTGTCCATATACTATGACCAACAGAAACGTGTGCAGTGAAATGAATGCTTACAAGTTACTTAATTTGATGAACTGGTGTCAATTACATTTGAAATTTATGACATGAGAATACAATTACAAAGGTACAGAAAACATCATTAAACACCATAATAACACACATAACATTTGTAGTAATACAGTCTTTACAAAAGAATACAAATAAACATGTACATCAGTGTTACAGGAATTATGACACAAATAAATAAAATAATGAGAATAGTTTTCGAAACATTAATTTCACACATGAGAATTGAAACAGAACAGAATTAATAATGTCTAAACATCTTTAAAAAGTAAATAACATATTATTAATACAATTATATTTGAGGATAACAGTATTCCTCATCATAGTGAATGTAGCTTAGTATTAGAAAAATTCTACAACATGAGTCTTATCAGATAAACATATAAATACAGGAAAAACATAAATACACAAAGGGACACAAACATATAGCGGAATAATGCAAGGAAAGGACAGGGTTTGTTTTACTGCATTATTTTGCAAACAAAACTTTCTTTACTTCTCGGAGATCTCCCTTCCTTCTTCATTATTTCCAAAAGTCCTATCTATACCTGCTTTCTGTACTTTTCTCGTATAGCCTCTCAGTGCATTTCTTCAAATTCATCGCAACTCATTCACTTATAGGCTACCCCCTCTTAAGCTAACTTAAATCTACTGAGCTCAGATGCTAAACTAAGGGACGAGGCAATGCAGCAGCACAAAACAATTAACACAAACAGCAATGACCAAAAAAAATGGAAAATTGCAAAGCAAGCAGCATAAATTAGCAAAGCAAATGCAATATTACAACTAATGTAAGGCAATGCGCAGCAAACAAGAAAAATAAATCCGTAGTAAAACTGGCTTAACAGAGTGATACAAAGTGAAATTTAGGAGCACTATGCCTGGCAAACAGCAGCAGCAAATGCAATAATTTATATCTAAACATGACATAGCTCAAGCAGAAAAAACATTACACTAAAGACAATAATGCAGACAAGGGAAACGTATATTCACATCTTAATGTCTATGTAATTAAAGTGGTGCACCACAAATTATTCTACAAAAGAAATTACCAAGTACTTGAAAAGAAAATTCTGTTTGCAATTCCTGTGAAATGTTTTTGTGCTCCTCCATTTTTTTAAGTACATCATACAGTTATTTTTTTACTGGGTCTGTAGGCATAAAATATTTATATTAGTACATCTATAAAATTTTATTTTAACCAATGGTGCAGTGCAGCTAGGAACTAGATATTAAACAAAATAGGCAAAGCAAGGCATGAAACATCATTCACTAGCCATATGGCATTTCATAATGCAGTATCCAATCTTTCAACTAACAAGACAATAGACATGGAATGTATCTCATCATTTCATTTCAGTAAATATCATATATTAAGAACTCTGCAGTGTAATCGTGTTTCCAAGTTTGAGGGTGTCGTATTAACGATGCTTTCTGCAAAGGAATGTCAATAGCGAGGATAATGGCCTCCATTTTTTTTCAGCCTGTGCCTCTGAAAAGGCACACACTAATGGCTTGTTCTCCAGGTGTCTGACACAGCTGGGTGCCCACGACGCATTACGTGCAGGTGGTCACTTAACTTTCTTACGGAAATATTTATGACAGCAGTTTCCGCTACAGTGACAGTCTCATATAGAAAATTTCACGGGTCGAGAATTTGCGTTGCAAATGTGTAGAAACAAAATCTTATGAATATAACAGTGTCCAAAAAATTTTCGCCGGCATTGTGACACATTCACGCATTTACGCACATTTCATAACTCTTACAAGTACAATTCTTGGTTTCCAACAACCTTTTTCACAAACCAGAGTCCCTAACCACTACTCATTATTCCTTACCTTATTTGTTGACACTTCTTCGATATCTCACCATAATAAATACGTAGCAAAATCAGATTCCTCATACAGCATCAGCTTATTGATCATAAACATACCTCAACAGCACAATACACATAGTCATCGTATTAATAACATCAAAACACCTCAGTCAACTCTCAAAATCGTCGTAGCTTCCTCCAATAATTTCAAAACCTAAAAAAAATTCTCTGCTCATGTCAAAAGTGTCATCTGCCTCAAACGAATTTCAAAAATCGTGGTCCCATACCAAATTTATCATTCAAAAATCTCATAATATCACAATGGTTCCGAAAAAATTTGAAGAGTTCACACAGTACAGACAAACTACAATTTCATAAGTGTGAAGTTACCCAACTGTGTAACTGCGTAAACATCTGTCACTGATGTAGTAAAATAAATGTTTGTCTCTCTCTGTTAAATGATCAGATAGCTGTGTAATTTATGTGTTAGAGGAATATGGTACCGATGTGTAAGGTTGTATAAGCAAATACCATACTACACTCCTGGAAATGGAAAAAAGAACGCATTGACACCGGTGTTTCAGACCCACCATACTTGCTCCGGACACTGCGAGAGGGCTGTACAAGCAATGATCACACGCACGGCACAGCGGACACACCAGGAACCGCGGTGTTGGCCGTCGAATGGCGCTAGCTGCGCAGCATTTGTGCACCGCCGCCGTCAGTGTCAGCCAGTTTGCCGTGGCATACGGAGCTCCATCGCAGTCTTTAACACTGGTAGCATGCCGCGACAGCGTGGACGTGAACCATATGTGCAGCTGACGGACTTTGAGCGAGGGCGTATAGTGGGCATGCGGGAGGCTGGGTGGACGTACCGCCGAATTGCTCAACACGTGGGGTGTGAGGTCTCCACAGTACATCGATGTTGTCGCCAGTGGTCGGTGGAAGGTGCACGTGCCCGTCGACCTGGGACCGGACCGCAGCGACGCACGGATGCACGCCAAGACCGTAGGATCCTACGCAGTGCCGTAGGGGACCGCACCGCCACTTCCCAGCAAATTAGGGACACTGTTGCTCCTGGGGTATTGGCGAGGACCATTCGCAACCGTCTCCATGAAGCTGGGCTACGGTCCCGCACACCGTTAGGCCGTCTTCCGCTCACGCCCCAACATCGTGCAGCCCGCCTCCAGTGGTGTCGCGACAGGCGTGAATGGAGGGACGAATGGAGACGTGTCGTCTTCAGCGATGAGAGTCGCTTCTGCCTTGGTGCCAATGATGGTCGTATGCGTGTTTGGCGCCATGCAGGTGAGCGCCACAATCAGGACTGCATACGACCAAGGCACACAGGGCCAACACCCGGCATCATGGTGTGGGGAGCGATCTCTTACACTGGCCGTACACCACTGGGGATTGTCGAGGGGACACTGAATAGTGCACAGTACATCCAAACCGTCATCGAACCCATCGTTCTACCATTCCTAGACCGGCAAGGGAACTTGCTGTTCCAACAGGACAATGCACGTCCGCATGTATCCCGTGCCACCCAACATGCTCTAGAAGGTGTAAGTCAACTACCCTGGCCAGCAAGATCTCCGGGTCTGTCCCCCATTGAGCATGTTTGGGACTGGATGAAGCGTCATCTCACGCGGTCTGCACGTCCAGCACGAACGCTGGTCCAACTGAGGCCCTAGGTGGAAATGGCATGGTAAGCCGTTCCACAGGACTACATCCAGCATCTCTACGATCGTCTCCATGGGAGAATAGCAGCCTGCATTGCTGCGAAAGGTGGATGTACACTGTACTAGTGCCGACATTGTGCATGCTCTGTTGCCTGTGTCTATGTGCCTGTGGTTCTGTCAGTGTGATCATGTGATGTATCTGACCCCAGGAATGTGTCAATAAAGTTTCCCCTTCCTGGGACAATGAATTCACGGTGTTCCTATTTCAATTTCCAGGAGTGTAGCTAGGGCTCCTTGTGCTTGCCAAACACATGATGCACAAAGTAAGCATATACCCCCCTGAGGATTAATGTAATTATACCCTCAGGTGTTACAGATTACAACAATGGAATGAAATGTATTACGGAAAACCTTTGTATCATTGTACTTCAAATATCTTTAAAAATAAATTATTTAAGTACAAAATTAATCACTCAAATACGTGTACTGTAGCGCTAAATGTGCGTCTTGCTGTAAGATAATCTCTGTGGAAGTGTCGTAGTTATTGTCCTAGGAAAGCTAAGTTCTGCGGAAGTCAATGTACTTACCTCATGATAAACAAAAGTGAAATGCTTTGCGTATAGATATCTTAGTTATTACGCTTATTGCTGTGATGAAGAAAGTACTGTGCTGTAACGTATTGTTGTGCTACAGAAAAGGCTGTCTCATTGTAGCTATACCACGAATATTACTACTAAAACATGTTTTACTTTCCAATATAATACAGAAAACTGTGCAGATATAAAACAGATACACCGCAAAAGCAGCAATGTAAATTGTCACTTATTAGCAGCATCGTGATATAATCGTGTAGCTGTGACATAAACTAACCACTATGTCATCTGGCATCTCTCAGAAAGTACTTTAAATCCAGAATGTATTTTCAAGTAAACCAAAATGTTGCATAAAATCTCATTAGCAGTACCGGTATATGTTCTAAGTATGTAAGCCTTAAAGTCGTTACGTAATCATGCAACTAACAAGCAAGAATGTACAAATAACAACACTGTGTCGTCTGTTCGCTATAACAATGCATTCGTAATTTCAGTTTTAAAATGTTCCCTAGGTTCTAGACTGGATACTTAACTTCAAAACATTGTTGCATGTTAACAGTTCCTAAGTCTGACAAAGCATACTAGTAATGTGAAGTGAAAAATTTTAAAGCAAAGACTAAGTTATAAAGCAGATCATCTTTCAATAAACGGTTTTACATGTGAAATGTGGTGCAATCCTTTACTCTTCCTAGTATGCAGAGGTTCAACTTGAACGGAATTATCATGCGGTATACGTCGGTGACTAATGCTAAAAATTTTCTCAAGGTTAGCGTCTATGTTATTTTCCTCTGAGCCTGCCGGCGCACGCGGCTGCCTGCGGTGCGAGTCATTGTCTGTTCCTTTGTTGGCACGCGTCATTATTGGGATTAGGAGACCTAACTTCTACAAATTCGTCTTGTCGAGAGGGCCCTGCTCTGTTTGACTCCCGCCAGTTCTGATGCAATTCAGCTCTGTCGTTACGACCATATCATCTGTCATCATGTCGGTAGGTTCCATAGTTTCTTTCTTGTCGGTCACGTGGTGGGGAATTTCTCTCTGAATCGTAACTACGCGCTGGACCGTTGCGTCTATAGTTATTCTGTCTCCCTTGATAATAATTATTTTGGTTCCCATATTGTCTGTTTCTCTGATTGTTTCTGTGATAGTCACTACTGCAGAGAGGTGATCTTTCCCTGTAATTATTACTGCTCTGCCAACGGTTGTCTTACGGGTGGTGTCTGTTTTGGTCACGATTTGTGTTGTGAGAATAGTCTTGTCGTGTCCAGTTATTATTTCTTTCATCGCGGAATTGCAACGGATGTGACCTGTAATTGTTGTGTTCCTGTTTTCGCATTCCGTGATTGTCAGTGTCAATTTCTAATTCTTGTAAGAGCCCTTGAAAATCTTCAATGTCATCTTTGCAATGTCCTGCCAAAATAATATGTCGTAAATGTTCAGGTAATTTGATTAAGCAAATGCGAATGAGTGCTGACGGACTGTATGGGTTTGACAGGTACTGATGTCTTCAAAATAATTCACAAGACTGGAAAATTCAGATTGTTCGAAATGTATCATCATTATGATGCTATGTTTTACTCGGTCTTGTGTAGTTTGAGACCAATATGCTGAGAGGAAGGCATGATAAAATTCTCCTTCACTGTGGCAATCGTGAATGACCGATCGCATTCTTACAGCTGGTTCATTCTCTAAATAGCCACACATAAATTCTAATCTGTGCTCTAATGACCAGTTGGGAGGAAAACAATGAGAGAATTGATGGAGCCACGCTTGTGGATGAATGTCGTTGCCAGAATTCTTAAATGTTTTAAATTTACGTGCAGTAATGAACAACTTATAGTCAAAATCATCATGTCGGCGAGTCGCATATCGGTCACTGTTACGTCGTTTCGGCAGCTCCATTTCAAAATTTGGTGCACCTTGCCAATTTCTTTCATAATTTCCCATATGCCCTGTGTTATTATTTTGTGGCTTTTTCGTATTTCTATGTCCCTCTTCCCGTATTGTGGCGCGAGTGTCCTCTGAAATACGTAATTCTTGTATTACCTGTGTCAGCTGATCTTGTACTTCCCGGATTTCTCTTTGGTGTTGCGTATTTTTTTGATTCTGATTTTGTTTGAATTTCCTAATTTTTTTGCACTCTTCTGTGTCATTAAAGACTACCGGTTTTGTGTCATTCAGATTATCATCTACCTTCGTAGATAAATTATTTAGCTGATCCGAAAGTTCAACTACTTTCTCTGATAATGAATTAATTTTCTCCATGTGTCTTTCTGAACCAATTTTCAGAGTATCTACTGGGTCCTTTAAGTTTTCCTGAGTTTTTGCAAGTTGCGTAACCGAATCGGTAGATGCAACTGAGTCAATTTTAGTTTGCAAGGTTTCATGATTTTCATGAACAATAGTTTGCAGTTCTTTTATGGCTGCTTCGTGATTCTGTAATGCATTTTCATGACGCGAAAAAATAGGTTGGAAATGCTCACAAATTTGTGTTTTTACGTCATTACAGATTTTTTGACATTTTGATTCAATGTTATGTAACTCAGCAGTTAAATCTTCACGTGTTTGTTCGAGAGTTTGTTCCAATGAGTCTAACTTTTGAAGCTTTTGCTGTGTTTGTCTCTGGTGTTGTTCCATTGTGTCTAACTTTTGAAGATTTTGTTCCATTGTGTCTAACTGTTGTTGTGTTTGTCTTTGGTGTTGTTCCATTGTGTCTAACTTTTGAAGATTTTGTTCCATTGTGTCTAACTTTTGAAGCTTTTGTCCCATTTGTTGCATTAATTGTAATAACAATGCACTGGTGTCTGAAACATGTTCCTCAGTGCTATTCGGCAATGCATTTGAACCGCCAATATTCGCATTTTGAAAAGCAGAAAATGTGTCTTGACTAATTTGAGAAAACGGCGAGGACGCAAAACCTGAATCTACAGTATTTGCAAGATTGTGTCCTGTCATTTCGGATTCCTGAGGCAAGTTGTTGCCGACCGATCGATCGATAATGCTTCCCTGTTCACTAATTGTTTCACTGCCTACACCATTATTTGCAGCCCGCTCCATTTCCCTATGTACAATTACTACTTTGAACATTAGTTAATTCATTACACAGTGACGCTAACACACTGCTTTCGTCTTCACTGTCATTTCTCAGTTTACTTTGGAGCCTAGTATTACGTTTTTCACACGCCATTATTGTCACAATATTTCACACGATAACACAGAAAAGCACAATTTGAAGAGCAAAATTACGAGAACACCTTAACATAGCACTGAAAATAATATCTAGTTAATTGCAAGCGCAGCTGCGAAATACTTGGTGCAAATCTACATGCATGCCACAACTGTTTTACTGTACAAGAAAGGAAAACTACAACTACAAAGGAAATTCTCGCTACAATTACGCGCTAGCAATAAACAATAGTTACACTAATTACACAAGCTACAAGAAAAAATCAGAAGATTCCAGTGAGGTATCCTCGGCTAAGGGTCGACATATGAAACTTCCACTTTGAACAATTGTACATGACTGTGCTTAAACTGACACACAACATTTTTATTAGCGCAACGCAATCTGACTTTCAATAATCCCTACAAAGGAATGGCCCTGACTAACATTAACCTATACCGTTCACAAATCACTTACCTCACAAAAATCTTCGTTACTCGAACTGCAGCAATACAGCGAGCGCCACTACTGCCAGCTAAATAAAAGATTCAAACTACGGAAGGCACTAACTACTGATAGGCATAGTTAGCAAATGAGAGATTTTGATAGAGAACAAACAATGTATTTACCTCAATAGTGTTCAAAAGTCATAATGTATATAGCAGTTCATGATATCCAGCATTACAAATTTCAAAACTCCGCCATCTCTCTCCTCACATCCACCACTACTGGCGGCTCACCTCCAACTGCGCAACGCTACGCACTGTTCACATCCAGCTTCCCAACACTACAATGGCAGACAACAATGCAAACTAGCCACAGACTGCACACAGCACAGCCAGTGATTTTCATACAGAGCGCTACGTAACGTTGCCAATAAGAAAACATAAACAGCCTACTTACAGATGTACAACAAGTGGATACGAATTTCCACGTGTACGGGTTAAATCGAATGCAGCAGAATGAAAATTATTCCCCCTGAATACGAATGAAAAACGCAAATTGGGAAATTAGTTCGATTTAGCGTAGCTTGTATGTTACTTAAAATTCCAATAACGTAAATGAAATACTAATCTACGAACCAAACAGCTATCTCACCAACTCTTTTGTAACGGCATGCTGAATGAACCCATTTCGAAACACACGAAACATGCATCTATCTTAAACCCATTCGATGAAGAAGTAGCAGCTAGCATTCGGAGCTGAAGCTGAAGCAAGCAAGAGTAAGTGCTTTGCTCCCCAACATGTCGTCCCCTAACTCAATTTTGGGGTCAGTGTCCTCACTGGCTGCCACATGTCAAAGTTTCGTGAGAGGTCAAGGTATGAAACGCAGTGCTATGCACATACACACTAAGCCGACAGACGAAGCCAACAGCGACTGAAGTTCTCTGAGGAAAAGAGTGACTCGCATTTGGCGGGCAGGTGTGCGTGTAATATTAAAGAAGGCTGCACAGGAAGCAACCGTGTTGCAAGCTGCTGAGCACTGCTTATGACTAATGTATCTGCATCTACATCGGCACACGTACTCTGCAACCCACCGTGGGGTGCACGGGGGAAGGTATCTTGCACCGCTGCTAGTCACTGTTTTTCCTGTTCCATTCGCAAAGAGTGCTATGAATAACGGCTATCTACACTCCTGGAAATTGAAATAAGAACACCGTGAATTCATTGTCCCAGGAAGGGGAAACTTTATTGACACATTCCTTGGGTCAGATACATCACATGATCACACTGACAGAACCACAGGCACATAGACACAGGCAACAGAGCATGCACAATGTCGGCACTAGTACAGTGTATATCCACCTTTCGCAGCAATGCAGGCTGCTATTCTCCCATGGAGACGATCGTAGAGATGCTGGATGTAGTCCTGTGGGACGGCTTGCCATGCCATTTCCACCTGGCGCCTCAGTTGGACCAGCGTTCGTGCTGGACGTGCAGACCGCGTGAGACGACGCTTCATCCAGTCCCAAACATGCTCAATGGGGGACAGATCCGGAGATCTTGCTGGCCAGGGTAGTTGACTTACACCTTCTAGAGCACGTTGGGTGGCACGGGATACATGCGGACGTGCATTGTCCTGTTGGAACAGCAAGTTCCCTTGCCGGTCTAGGAATGGTAGAACGATGGGTTCGACGACGGTTTGGATGTACCGTGCACTATTCAGTGTCCCCTCGACGATCACCAGTGGTGTACGGCCAGTGTAGGAGATCGCTCCCCACACCATGATGCCGGGTGTTGGCCCTGTGTGCCTCGGTCGTATGCAGTCCTGATTGTGGCGCTCACCTGCACGGCGCCAAACACGCATACGACCATCATTGGCACCAAGGCAGAAGCGACTCTCATCGCTGAAGACGACACGTCTCCATTCGTCCCTCCATTCACGCCTGTCGCGACACCACTGGAGGCGGGCTGCACGATGTTGGGGCGTGAGCGGAAGACGGCCTAACGGTGTGCGGGACCGTAGCCCAGCTTCATGGAGACGGTTGCGAATGGTCCTCGCCGATACCCCAGGAGCAACAGTGTCCCTAATTTGCTGGGAAGTGGCGGTGCGGTCCCCTACGGCACTGCGTAGGATCCTACGGTCTTGGCGTGCTTCCGTGCGTCGCTGCGGTCCGGTCCCAGGTCGACGGGCACGTGCACCTTCCGCCGACCACTGGCGACAACATCGATGTACTGTGGAGACCTCACGCCCCACGTGTTGAGCAATTCGGCGGTACGTCCACCCAGCCTCCCGCATGTCCACTATACGCCCTCGCTCAAAGTCCGTCAACTGCACATACGGTTCACGTCCACGCTGTCGCGGCATGCTACCAGTGTTAAAGACTGCGATGGAGCTCCGTATGCCACGGCAAACTGGCTGACACTGTCGGCGGCGGTGTACAAATGTTGCGCAGCTAGCGCCATTCGACGGCCAACACCGCGGTTCCTGGTGTTTCCGCTGTGCCGTGCGTGTGATCATTGCTTGTACAGCCCTCTCGCAGTGTCCGGAGCAAGTATGGTGGGTCTGACACACCGGTGTCAATGTGTTCTTTTTTCCATTTCCAGGAGTGTATATGTCTCCGTATGAGCCTTAATTTCTCTTAACTTATATTCGTGTTCCGTTCATGAAATGTGGGTTGGTGGGAGTAAAAGCATTCTGCACGGAGCGTCAAATGGCAGTTCTCTCAATGTTCTTAACAGTGTTCCGCAAAAAAGAATGTCGTCTTTCTTCCAGGGACACCGTCTGAGTTCACGAAACACCTGCGTAATACTCGCTTGTTGATCGAAACTACCTGTAACAAATCTAGCAGCCTGGCTCTGAATTTCTTCAATGTCATCCTTTAATCTCACCTTCTTGGATCCCAAGCATCCGAGCAGTAATCACGTACTGGTAGCGCTAGTGGTCTACATGCGGTATCCTTTACAGATGAAACACATTTTCCTAAAATTTTCCCAATATACTAAGGTCGTACATTCACTTTCTCTACTACCGTCCTGATGCGCTCGTTCTGTTTTATATCTCTTTCCAACGTTGGGCGTAGGTATTTAATCGACATGACTGTCAAACAGCTAACTACTAACCGGTGTTCGAAAATTACGGGTTTGTTTTTCCTATTCATTAATGCCATTATTCTGCAATTAGAGCAAGCTGTCATTCGTCACACCAAACAGAAATTTAGTCTAAGTCGTCTTTTGTCTTTTTACAGTCACTCAATGACGACACTTTGCCGTATACCATAGCATCATCAGCAAACAGCTGCAGGTTGCTGATCATCCTGTCGTGGTGCCTTCACATTCACGCCTCATATCGCAATTACAGTGTATGCATATTTTACGTACATAAGCATGATAAATTTCAACCTCAGGATCTCAGTAAAGGATAATGATATCGACGAAAGTTTCAAAGTTCTCCAAGAACGTATGGTAAAAATTTGGACGGTTTGCCGTGAACAGAAATTATACACGTACCAATACCCACAATTGGTACTTTTGGTACATCAAAACCATTGTTTTTTAGTGTTTTCTCAGGAACCGTCCACGGACAAATGGTGCTTTTATAAGCTACCTAAACTCCGTTCTAGACCACACCCAAATTATGTTTAAATTTGGACCCTGTACTGTATGATAGCTACAGTGTGCCCGTTCTTCCTATAGGAAGAAAACTGGTCGCTATGCCAATGGCTGTCCAAAACACTTGACCGCTTATCTCTGTGATCAATAGAACCCGTCATATGACCCTCTGAAAAATCGAATATTCAGTTCAAATGGTTCAAATGGCTCTGAGCTGAGCTCATCAGTCCCTTGAACTTAGAACTACTTAAACCTAACTAACCTAAGGATATGACACACATCCATGCCCGAGGCAGGATTCGAACCTGCGACCGTAGCGCCTAGAATCGCTCTGCCATCTCGGCCGGCCGAATATTCGGGAGCGGCTTTTTGGAACGTATTATTACCGTGAACTGTCGTGCACCGACCAATTTTTAACTATTTTAGGAAGGTCTTGATAACACAAGTACATTGATATAACTGTTGATAATGTTGACTTTGAAAATCTCGGCAAATTTATTCGCGAAATGTGCTAAAATTGGAAGACAATACGGCTGGTATATTGCTTTGTAAACACAGCCAGCTGTGGCTCTCATGTGGGGTTACGTAATCATGTAGACCCTACGGAAAGAAGGTAGGCTTACGCTACCAAGATTAAAATAACTCAGTACTCTTTTACACGACGGGATATAAGTGGAGCTATGGTTATTTTTTAGTGCAGCAGCGTGGACTTCGGAAACTACTATTACAAGTGAGTGTGCGTACTTATTTTTAAGTAAACAGATTTTGAGGAAACTAGTAAACAATCGAAAAGATTTGGCACAACGGCGGAGCCAGGCAAGAGAGCTCACCTAACGGCTTTTACACCGCCTTAACTGCTTCTGACAGGCCTCCGTTTTTAGCACATTTCTCGGTTATACGATATTGCGGCCTGTGTTGTTAAGAGGAATGCATCCTTCTTCTTAACGACACAGGTACTGCAATATCGTATTGATCCGCCTGTACGGGCAGTGACTTTCAATTGAAATGTCCTCCGCTGTACAGGACTTACATAATGTGTGCACGAGTACAGGTTGTGACGCAAGAACGACGACATTTCCGCATATGGAAGCTGGCGTGTGGTCCTTAGTCGTGCACAGATGGCCAGAGAGGTTGAGGCAACCGTTCGCGTTAAACGGGAAATTCCGGTTCCAGTCACATACCGGCAGTAATTTTCTTTCTCGTCATTCCCTTATAAAGCTGATAATTATCCGTATTCGCAAGTGCGAATACATTTCATGTATTTCTCGGATACGTTTGAGAAACGTTGTAACGCCAACATTAACTAACGTTATATCGCTGTACTCATCGTGGCACGAAATTATGACTGTCGTTAGAATAATATACACCGTTTTTTTAGTTTTTGAAGGCATACTTCCTTGGGTAGCTTTGTTAATACATGAGTTAAGAGAATTAAACGTGCCACAAAATTACATGTTCCTCTGTGAACTTTTATTTACGAAAAGCTGATACGGATATCTTGAACCGTTCACAACATAAAAACCGTAAACGTCTTATGCGACTCACATTCTAAACGGCAATTTATTTTGAATTCCACAGTTCTGTGCTCCATTCTACGCTTGTAAAACTGTTATTTCTTTATGCAATTGATTAAACATCTTTTATTTAGCTATGGAGCATATCGTAAAACTTTCTAAGGCCTTTTTTAAAAGTATTTTATCAGTACTTTCTACATTTAGCTGATGACACATTACAGGGCTATTACAAACGATTGAAGCGATTTCATAAATTCACTGTAGCTCCATTCATTGACATATGGTCACGACACACTACAGATACGTAGAAAAACTCATAAAGTTTTGTTCGGCTGAAGCCGCACTTCAGGTTTCTGCCGTCAGAGCGCTAGAGAGCGCAGTGAGACAAAATGGCGACAGGAGCCGAGAAAGCGTATGTCGTGCTTGAAATGCACTCACATCAGTCAGTCATAACAGTGCAACGACAGTTCAGGACGAAGTGCAACAAAGATCCACCAACTGCTAACTCCATTCGGCGATGGTATGCGCTGTTTAAAGCTTCTGGATGCCTCTGTAAGGGGAAATCAACGGGTCGGCCTGCAGTGAGCGAAGAAACGGTTGAACGCGTGCGGGCAAGTATCACGCGTAGCCCGCGGAAAATTGACTCATGCCACAATTGGAGACCGACAGCGCCGACTTCATCTTTCAACAGGATGGTGCTCCACCGCACTTCCATCATGATGCTCGGCATTTCTTAAACAGGAGATGGGAAAACCGATGGATCAGTCGTGGTGGAGATCATGATCAGCAATTCATGTCATGGCCTCCACGCTCTCCCGACTTAACCCCATGCGATTTCTTTCTGTGGGATTATGTGAAAGATTCAGTGTTTAAACCTCCTCTACCAAGAAACGTGCCAGAACTGCGAGCTCGCATCAACAATGCTTTCGAACTCATTGATGGGGACATGCGGCGCCGAGTGTGGGAGGAACTTGATTATCGGCTTGATGTCTGCCGAATCACTAACATTTGTGAATGCCTAAAAAAACTTTTTGAGTTTTTGTATGTGTGTGCAAAGCATTTTGAAAATATCTCAAATAATAAAGTTATTGTAGAGCTGTGAAATCGCTTCAATCATTTGTAATAACCCTGTACAATCTGCATTGTTTTCAATTCCCGGTTGGTTCTTACTTCTGTGAATTAAATGTGAAATTCTCACCAATTACTGGAAGATAATTCGTAGTGGACCGATTCAAACCAGTCAGAAGACTGACGACAAAAAATACAACAAAATAAAAAATACTAATTGCCCTGCTGTACACTTCGTTACAATGTGTACCCGCTTCCCACAGCTTTGAGCTATTACTGTTCGTGGACTGCTGCTCGCCCTTCATTGGATGTTCACTCTCTCCTGACCACACACTCATTGACCAGACAGCTGTTTCCATGGCTGCTCCCACTCCCTGCTAATGCCATGGTCCATTACCGCCCATTGCTCGGCTCACAGACCGCACCAACCACTGAAAGTCCACAGCGCTCTGGCATCGCTAATTACATCATCGCAGTGGCTGTTCCCGCAGTACTAGCGATGTTTCATCTCGTACAAAGGCGGCTGCTGTTAGAGGTATTGAAGCAGGCCGCACGAGAAGACTACAATCGATAATGTTAAAGAGGACATATTCATCACGCTCTGCAGAACATTTTTTATTTGTTTACGTACCGGATTTCCCCATCTTATGCCACCGTCAGATAACAACTGAATTTTTTCTTAAGAAAAACATCATTTACTGTTTTATATTGATTGCAGGTACTACACACTAATTCACTTTCAACACTACACAAGAAATTTTCGTTATGGAAGTCATTCTCGAGTCACAGTAACAGCTGCTTCTTCAAGATACACCACTGAGTGGACGAAATTCTGGAACCATTGAGAGCCAACAGTTGCTGGATGGAGACAGGCAATAATGACCAGCAAATGAATTCGTTGTATCAGTTGGCAACATATCCAGTGAGCATTACGTTGCTCGTACTCATTGTAGAAATAATCGTCGAATGCGGCACAGCGGCTCCGTATTACGTAAGGGCTACAACGCAGGTATTCGGATACGGTGACGGCGTTTCCCCACGCAACCCTGTCACCAGCAGTGTCCACCTGCCCACAGATCTGGCAAGCAGTTATGGCGCAAGGAAGAAGTTTGTTCAGTTCCTCGTCTGTCCGGATTTTGTGATTTACGCTGAGATACAACTGTGATCTTACAGTTAGTGGTAGAGATTGATTGTGGACGTCTCTCGAGATAATGAGACATAAAGTGTTTACAAAGAAAAGTTTCCCTTGTTCATGTTGCGCAGAAATTGTTACATTTTATAATGAAGATTTCATGAATGTGGAAACAAATATATTGAACCAGAGATGAAAAATATAGTTGACTTTATTATAATAATCTAACATTTGCATAACTGAAGCATAATGTAACAGAGGGAAATAAGCGAAATGAGTTTGCTCATTTAAATAACAGTACGTAACACAGATACACCAATAAGTAATCTTTATCCTTAAGCTGCGTAAGAACGAACCAAAGTTTCAGTCTCAACATCTAAATAACTTTAAATAATGAAAAGTGCGAAGTCATCCACATGAGTAATAAACAGAATCCACGAATTTCGAGTACACCACAAAATACACGAAGCTAAAGCCAGTAGATTCAATTAAAAACTTAGGAATTACAATTGCAAATAACTTAAATTAGAACTATTACATAGGCAACGTTGTGGGGAAAGAAAGCCGAAGGCCGCTATTTATAGGCGGAACAGTGAGAAAATGCAACAGCTCTATAAAACAGAATGCTTAAACTTCGCTTTCCCGCCCTCTTCTTTAGTGTTACTGCACGGTTGGGGACGTGCATGAGATAGGATTGGTGGAGGACATTAAAAAGTTCCGAGGGGTCAGCTTACTTTTTACTATCTCCAAACATAGTACAGAGTGTCACGTGTACGATATGCGAATTGGAGAGGCAATCACTAAAACTAAGGCATTCTTGTTTATGGCGCGACCTTCTCGGAAAATCTCAATCACCAACTTTCTCCTCAGAGTTCAAAATATTTTGTTGGCGCCCATCTACATAGGGACAAATAATCATCGTAATAAAATAAGAGGAATCAAAGCTCGCACGGAAAGACTGAAGTGGTTGTTTTTGCCGGACACTGTCCGAAAATGGAACGGTAGATAAATAGTTTCAAGGGGGGTCGATGAAAACTCTGCCGGCAACTTAGTTGTGAATTAAAGCTTAATCGTGTAGAAACACATATAGATGTGGTCAAAGTCGAGGTCATGAGAGATGGTTCGTGAGAACAAAGAAGAAAATTCCAAAATATATATTTCTATAGTGTGTTAAAACCTATAATATTTAGCACGTCGTGAATCTGGCAACCGAAAATAAGATTAAACTCGTTGAACCACTGTTTGTGAACTCTATGAGGTCTTTTTCAAATAAGCCGTTTAGCTTCTGGAGAAGCCTTTCATTTATGTATAACAAACTTTCGCATTATATTATACCTTACTCATGTCACCAATGTATTATGAACTTCTTGCATTCTCAAACTGCATTCTGGCCTGTAGTACATTTAATTTTTTTTAGGTACCATACTGTCCTGGGTGCCGCAAGATATACAGCAACAACCACGACAGAACCAAATTAAGTAGCAGGCAAATCAAAATGTATGCAGTACGAGAAACTGCAGTGAGAGGGAGAGAGAGGGAGAGGGAGAGAGAGAGAGAGAGAGAGAGAGAGAGAGAGAGAGAAAGTGGGAGAGAGAGAAAGAGAGATGATGTGGTTGAGAGACGGAAAGATCTCATATTAGGGTGACAGAGCTTCAAAATTTCGGAAAGCTGCATTAGACGCGACCTTTCTGTGCTCTTAGAACATCGTCCGGAAAAATATAGATGTATTACTTTATAAGAAGTGGGGACGATTTTACATGGGGACATAAACAAAAACGTGGATTAAAATGCCACTTCGATGTCGAATCGACTAAATGTAGCTAGAATAGGAACGGTATGTTGCCTACTATATATAGGGCATGCTTCATCCTCTGACTACAGGGTATTTTTCCAGCTACGCCGATTAGGTGTACATAACCACCACACTGCTTGTCAAACCATTAACGTCTGTTGTCCAAATCTGAATCACAGCTCGTCTTCAAGTGGCTTCTCAGTTGTCCCTTTGAGGCTAATAGTGAGACTTGTCTTTTTCATCACAAAGCCAGACTACTCAAACATTAACTACATCAAACATGATTCACTAACTCAGAAGCTATTTTTCCAGATGACATATCTATTCTATTTTTACTTCCAATATCTGAATTCCTCTTGCTCAATGAAAAGCCTCTACAAGCCAGAGACAAAGCTCTCGACATGCAGTCAGTGAAGTCACCCCTTGTAGGGTTGCCAACTTCGTGTGTTGCTTAGTAGGCTGGGGAAAGGTAAATTAATTACGGCCGTGTCGCACGTAGTTTGCAAAGCGGTCACTGCGGTTCCCACCCCCGAGTTCGCCATCGTTTGAAGTGTTCTCTCACGTTCTCCATCGTTTATAACAAGAAGGAGACTTCTGCTTGCTCGCTAATGACGAAGCACTGTCTCGTCGCAGTGGAACACGTCAGCTGGAGCGATTTGTGACGTTACGCTACTTTCTAAGTGCTGATTTTCACGTAAAAAAAAACGAGCGCAAGAAAAGCTTGCTAAATAAATACAGCCTTTAACTGTAAAGGGCTATTAAAGCACTTAAAATTTTTATTGAATTGAATATTTCCCGTAAGCGTCCTAAAGCGATACACCAGTGACACTGGGTAATGCAGGGTACCAATTTTGCAGCTCTGTTTTCAAACGCTTGGGTATGCCTCACATTTGTGGAGGGGGGCGAAAGGGTGGGGGTGGGGGGAGCGGGACACACTATTAGCACCAACGTCTAAGATCTGCTTATAAGATGGACTTACGTAGTTGTTAAGCACTAAACACTGATTAATTTTAGCTCTAATTTAATGTTTCTGGAGAGCCCTTATTACTATGGGTGGCCGTTGAGGATACATGACTAATGGAAGGAAAAAAAAATACAGTGGAATATCGTGCACACTACGACGCCATTAAAGGTTGAGCAGAAGCTTGGGTAGGAAAAACTAACTGTTTGGTGCTTTAAAGAAACCGCGGAGAACCTGGATTTAGATGGTGGGACAGGGATGTGAAACCAGTCTTTCTTGAATGAAAGATAAATCACTGAACCATTACGCCACCTATTTGTGTAAATAATTATCGGGTTAGAGGTTTCTTGTTTCGTTATTGCTGTTGTGTAACTCTAAAGAATGGAAAGCCTCAAGTGGGGGATAAATATCAAGCTGATATTGAGCGCACGACCTTAATTGACAACCTATTTGTGGTAGACAATCTCGAACAGTGGGTGATTCAATAGGGTCTCTGACTCTTTTAGTAAATTGCTGTTATTCTGCCTTTTCTATTAACCATAAGCTGTCACTGCCGTGAATTTTTCTGCAAAACTTGCCAGTGACTCAAAGCAGATTACAGCACCACCATGCATAATACGAGCAATTATTGTTTTCCGATTTTTGAGCCAAGTGGTTGCAAAGGTTACATTACGATACCTACATAATTACGAGTGATTGTTTAGCATTTCATTCTTCTCTCTAGTCTATGTTCTCATACTTTTCTTTCCCTTCCCTTCCATTATATTTAAAATTAAATTCGAGACCTCCATTGTAATTCGCTAATTTCTATTATATGTAGCTGTATAACGTATCTATTTTCCTTTTCAAAGTTTATAAACTACGTTCTGGATTAAGGCTTCCAACAGTCGATTATACAGTATAAAACAAATGACTAGAGTTTAAGAAAACAGATATATTTTTTCATCAAAACGGATTCGTGATATGTGTTTTCTTACGACTTAGCTTAAAAAAAGCTTGCGCAATGATATATTTCCATTAAAGTTTCCATCCATCATGTCACCCCATAGGGGGGGAATTTCCAAAAACAGTGAAACATGAGTGCTTTTATTTTTAATTGAAAAGAAAATTAAAATTTTCATAGATATAGTTTTAAAAATGCTTTCATAATAAAATATTTTCATAAAAATCCCATATTTCAATCCTTGGGGGTTCAGTTTTCTAAAATAATGGAGCACATATCTCTTTATTTGTAACCAAGAAGTCATTTACCAATCTTCATAGATGTTGCTTTAAAAATACTTTTGTAGTACTTTAATAATTAAATATATCAAAAAAGAACTTCCATCCACCATTTCACCCCCAATAGGGTTCAATTTCCAATAAAACTGAAAGAAGTAATTCTTTACTTCTTACCAAGAAACTGAGTACCAATTTTCGAAGTTCTACCTTTGTACGTGCCTTAATAGCATGAACCCGTCATCCCCTATTTCATCCTCTTGGAGTTACAATTTCGAAAAACCCCTCTTAACCTACGCCTACATAGAAGATCTACACCTCTGACAAATTTCATGTTTCTTTCGTTAGCAGTTTGGGCTGGGCAATGACGAGTCTGTCAGTCAGTGAGGACACACTGGGTTTTATCCACAGAGATGAGCATCGCAAAGTGCTACTCCACATTTACACACACACTGATTCGCCACATACAACATACATACAGGCACACACGCTAACACACAAGTGAGTAGTGTGCATCCAGTACGGCTTTCATCACATCAACACAAATGACTCCTTTAATGTCATGTCGTGACAGGCCCATTCTCAGTTGTGATACAGTGTACACCTTATGTCTTCGCGACTGAGTGTTGCTTCGTTGCACCATAATGCAGAGCAGGATACAGAGCGCCACGAACACAGTCATTCAGGCACTTCGGGTGGTCTTCAACTGTGGAGACCACTGGTACCACATACCACACACATCCTTAACCTGTCTAAGAATGGCAACTATATCTGTATGGTATGTGCACATTATGTAGTGGGGACCTATAAACTCCACAACCGATGACCCACTCGCCTTGTCTTTTACCAGCCCAATAACCTTATTGTTGGCAGGTATATATGCAGTGAGGATTATCAGTCACCTAGCCAGAAGTGTCGAGTGCGTTGAGGTGGCACTGTGTTACATCACATCGATTACAACCCTTCACCCATCGGATGAAGCTAGCAGTATCTATAAAAAATAACTTCGGATCTGCGAAATGAGTTTTTGCGAACTCATATGGAAACTGATATATGAAATCTGGATATGCTGGATATGTCCAATATACACACACTCATACATGAGTAAACTTGTTTCAAGAACTCTGGCAAAACCTTAGTCATCTCTAGGGTGACAAAGTTCTTGTTGAAAATTGTGGTCCATTGAAAATTTGACCTGGTCATAGATGGTCCAACCCCTATGTTTGACGTCAAAGTGCAATTATCACTCATAGAAGGCTGGTAGCAATACTAGCATTAAAGGGATAAAAAACGTGACACAAAAAGTTGTGCAGCTGTTATCGTAATGCAGAATAGGAGCGATTCATCTGACCTTCCAAAGGGCATGATAATTGACTTTCAGGCCACAGGTGAAAGCATTTAGGAAATGGCTGAGTCTACAAATTGTTTGCATGGCACCACAGTTAAACTATACTGTACATGACAAAATGCTGCTATCCAAAACGAGCGCTGTGGTGCACCACAAGCTATAAATGACAGGGATGAACAATACTGTAGAGGTGTGTAAGGATGAATATACGTACAGCTGTTGAGAAGCTGACAACTAGATGAGCCAAGGGGCTACCAACATTGTGGAAGGCGCAACATATGGGCTTGCACAGCTGATGCCTAGTTCTTGCACCCTTGCTGACTCCTATTCACTGGCGACGAAGGCTGGAATTTGGTCAGAGTACTACAACTGAACGACCACTGAGTGGCACAACTGGGCACCCAGTTAGTGGTAGTATGTGAAACGTCTGAAAGCAAAAACCTAGCAGCAATCGTTGGAAGGGTCCAGGCCAGAGGAGAGAACGACGTGGTCTGGAGATTATGATAATGCAGTATGTGCCCTTTCTTTTATCCTACAGCATTTTTAGCAACTTGGGGTGGGAACCGTTGTGTCAAACTGAGAGCTTTGGACATGGCTGCAAATTTCAGTGTGCATCATGCAAGCTAATATGGTAAATTAATTTTATTTTTGTCCAGTCCAGTACTTCACGAGACAGCTATCAGCACCTTCAACAGGTAGAAGTTGCTCTATGACTTGCCCATACAAGCTGCTTACATCTAATTTCATGATGTAACTTAAATCACCAGATGCATTGCACTATTCATGCATTCGTAGGTTATTTGCCTAGGTGTGTGCATGGACACAATGAGAAAACCAACAGTGAATCTCTCGCTTGAGAAGCAACATGTCAGGATTGGACAAGAATTCAATCTTAACACATGTCTTTTTCAACATAGTGGCCCACAAAATCCCTGAAATTGTGCAGTAGTAGGTAGTATCTAGATTTTATGTTGCCATGTATACACACCAGAATCGACGGAAAACATCGGAAGGTATCTGCATATTTGCGTACATATAAAGTATTTTTACATGCCTTTAAATTAGGGATACTCTGTTCTACTCCTGTTATAGACTCACTACATGTCGATACTCAGCATACAATATGGCAGAGACTGAAAGTTTGCTGGATAATGTGTTTTTATAGCGAAATGTGGTCTCATTGACTTTCTTCTACAGATCCACATATCCATATGGGAAAACCCACTTCTTCGTTACAAGCTGAAACTTAGCATCATTAGGAAATGCAGCTCGAGTGAGATGTAAGTCCTCCTGACACATCATTTCAGCAAATTTCTGTAGTGGTGCCTGTATCAATTTCTATTAGTTGAGCGACCTCAGTGGAACTTGCTTGATGATTTTCTTCGAAAACAAATTATGTTTCTTAGTGGTGTCACGTAGGACACTAACTCGATCTCTGCTCATTCTGTAATCAGCCAAAGTTTCGACTAGGAAGCGAACATCGTACCCACTTCATCTGTTGATGAAAATGGTTATGTATCCTGGGAGTCGGTAATTTAAGTTACATGCATTTTGTGCAGCACCACAGAATCTGCTGGTTAGATAGAAATGATGTCTCCATCGTCTTTCCTCTTCTTTATCTGACACCTGCCTAAAAATACGGCAGTCAACGGCATTCTTGCACAGTAGTTCTCCTCCTCCAAGGATATTGTTATAAATATCATCAACATTCCATGGAAAGTTTTCAAATTCAGAGAGGAACCAATGTGCAGGATCATCCCCATTATATGGGCACACAGCTTGATACGATGCTGAAAAATGCATACGGCATTCTGTAAGACTAGTATGTGAGGTAGCAGGATCACCCTCGCAGCCTGTACAAGACACTCAAAGCCACAGTATACAGAGAAGGGTACTCCCTCCTTGAGAACAGACTCCTTAGTCTTTATGATTTTGTTCTCCTCAGTAGGCTTTTCTATATGCACCAGGCCCTTGTCAGAGCAGTCCACGAGACGTTTTGTTAATAGCTCACTCGCAGTGAACAGGTTCTGACACTTAGAGCAAAAGAGCCATTTGTGACTCTGTTTCAGTATTTGGGAGGAGAGAAAGGGGGACATGCTTTTTATCCAGCAATAGTGTTGTATCTCATACTCCAACATTATCAACAAATCTTCATGGCGTACATACTGACCAGTGACTAGAAAAGTAATGGGGTCCAACAACTTTACGTGAGACAACACCATAATCTGACTTGCATGCTTCATAAATCAACAAATATGCGGAGGATGTGCTTCTCAAATTGGCAGGTGTCCTGAAATGTCATGGGGAATTTAGTATAATGATGTTTATGATACCCACTAATATTGATAAGGTTCTTTTGTGCACGTTCAGGATGTATCTCATACAGTTAACCTCTTTCACATGATAGAAGTGACCAAAGACAACGGTAGTGGTCTTTATTTTTGTCGTTAATAAACGACGATTTTTAGCTATATCCCCTGTAAGGCGGATATGCGAAGATCCATCATGTGATGAGTCATACACACATACATGAATGTCCAAGTACAGAACTCTGCAAAGAGTTTTACCCGAATCTCTTTGTTGGAATTCAAAGAATTGGGTCTATATCATCTTAGGGGTTAAACAATCAAACCACTCAACAAATGAGGTATTCCACGATATTTCGCTGTTATCACACCAGTTATGGGTATAGAAATTCTTTGAGGCACCCTCCTTAGTGGGTTAGAGTTTACACAGAGCATATTGTAGTCTTTCATTCAATCGCAGGATAGCGTGGAATGTTTAAGAGCTTGCGAAGTTCCATTTCCCGAGTGAGCAGTCAACAATTCACGAAAGAATGGAATATTTCTTCCCAATTGTGTTATGGATGTGGGTAAGCAAAATCCTGTCTCCAGGTACAGCTCAAATCACTGGAGATCACGACGTTCATGCCAGGACAGATGGAGGAGCTGTTGCTGGCTGGTAGTTCATCACCACTGGTACTAGGAAAACCCCATCCCAATGGTCCACGTGTCTCTAATAGTGGTGCAGCTGCTTGCAGCACTGCTGATGGCACTGCTGCTGCTGACAATGGTCTAGCTGCAGACACAAGTGCAAGCGCTATCAATTGTGGTATAGGTGCAATTGCAAATGCTGCTCCTGATGACGAGCTGCTCCTGGGCTGTATCATGACCACTTGCAGTGTCCGTTTTGCGATGGTCCTGGTGCTGGCGACTTTGTCTCTCTCCTTCAAACACACACACACACACACACACAAATACACAAGAGTATAAGATGGGCAGACACATATGCATAAATTCTAGTTTGCCTGACTCAGCCATGGGTATGTATCCCTCATGGACCCTCTCTTCCAGCTACTTCAAGAGCTTGTTATCCTACACTGAAGGTTGCCTCAACTGTGCTGTTATATGTGGGAGTGCAACGAGCATTTCTGAAAAAAAAACACTACCATACATGAGTATCAGAAAATAAGCGCACACAACCACACACATTGACATGAGCATGGGCACAAGGACATGCATGCACACATGCAAAAAGAGATACTTACATAAAATTCCATGTTTGTTGACATCAACTTTTCCAGGCTCCTGTGGTGACGTGGCCAGCATCTCAATACACAGAGTACTGTTGAACCAAACACATTCGAATGTTGACAATGCTGAAAACTGTGAGACTGCACGAACATTAAGTGATTCTGGGACAGCAAGAACCATATTGACTGAGACAAAAAGTGAAAAAAATGCAGTCACTAACATAGACATTTATATTTAATACACACCCCGAGATGGTGTAGCCAGATTCTCAAGTTCAGAGTAAAGTTCACACACCCCTGCAATGATTCTGTTCAAGCTGTGAATTGTTTGGGTGGCTTGATATTGTTATTGATCGACTCTGAAACAGCATGAACGATACTGGCTAAGTAAAACGTGAGAAAAAATACACCCATACATGAGTAGAGAGACATACTATCATCATCAAGATCCTGGGATGGAATAGTTAAATCAGTCACATCAGGCTCCTGTGATCGTGTACCCCCACTGGTTGACTTTAATGTTTAATCATGCATCAATCCTAAAACAACATATAATACTCAATATGTACCAAAAATGCAGACTAACATATATGCACGTATAGAAAATAAATGGGACCTACATTCAAGATTCTTGTCTTCTCAAACAGACCACATTAAATTAGCAAACGTTTCAATATCAAAGAGATATGATGGAACACTATCGTCATCAACCAATCCCTTAAAATAAGGGCACTTGCTGTTTTTGATGCTGTTGCTACCACTTTCATGGGTCTATCTCTTCATAATTATGCATACTAGATACAACCGTCACTGGCAGGTGCTAGGAATACACTGATGCGAAGGAAGTGAGCCTGCTAGACTGCCTTAAGTACTTCTGGCCAATGGATTGGTGGCGGAGGTACATTTTGGCTAGTATCGTTTCAGTGTTCACCAGCAGCAGACACATGTTGAGGGGCTTTTAGGGTGTAGTGCTAGATTTGCATTTGTGAAATAGCATCAGTATTTCAGGTCAGCCATCTTGTATTCTATACTCATCAAAAGTATCCTACTTCCATCAGCACGACAATGGGCCATGTAGAATTTTTGAATCTCCCATTACTTTCTATATAAGACAACAGGCCTACTCACACAATGCCATCATAGGAGTGGGGGAAAACTTCGTAGAACAACTGGGCTTTATTCGAATTTCCTGCCAATTTTTAATTTCCCCCAAAATTTGAACTTTCCGCCATTTTATACATAGGGGAGACAGAGGGGAAATCTGGCAACAGTTCACTCTCTCCAAGAAATGATACTGTATACCTACTTGCATAGCATTGTTTTGTACGTTAATGGAATTAAGAAGATACACATAACTGAAAACTAAACAGAAATTTTATGTTGTCATCTTGTTAATGTCAGGATCACACTCGAGCTTTCAAATGATATGCGAGAACTGTCAAAATTTCTTACTCTAGTTTTGAAAGGGCAATTTTTATTTATTTATTTATTTTTTAATCCAGAAACGAAGAACATCCTATGTAAGTTTGAGAGGTGGCATGAGCCCCCTCTCATATTTCTATCTTACGATTCTCCTCTCTAATTGCATGCGGTGGAAAGTTGCTATTCCTTCACACGTGGACTTCCCACGCAGCGTCTCTCGTCACCTGGGTGGTCCAGTGACAGGCGGGCTATTTTGACTTTGAAAGGGTGTGAGGGAGTCGAGTGAATGCTTTCCAGAAGCCGACATTGTCAAGAGGCATGCCCACAGGGCCTGAAGTAGTGGCTGGGCTAGAGGTTCCGTTACTTCGCAGAAACTTAGCGAAAACACTTTCTGGCGGGCTACCAGCGAGGCGTGGGAATGACTTGTGTACCCAGGCAGCTGTGGCGGAAAAATTCCCGCGCTTTCTGCAAAATAGTAACTGTGATTGGCTTGCTCAGGGCATAGCTCCGTGACGTAGCAAGATCGGCGCAGAAATTGGCGCCAAGAATCTCCATTGGTGGAATGGTAGTGTTCCGGCAATGGAGTGGAATTTTCCGCCGGTTTTCGTGTTGCTAATTGGAACGTTTACCCACGGCCACTGTCGTGGGGGCGGGAATGTTGTGTGTTCGGCCTGTATGGGTGCTCGGGGCAGTCGGCTCCTGCCTTTCGGTCGAGGACGTCGAAGCAACCAGCCATCGGCTCCGGTACGCCAGATCGTGTTCTGGCAGTTAAGAAGACAGTTTGGTAAGGTATGTCCGCAGCACTGGCAGACAGGGATTTTCCTAGGTGATAATCAGAGCTCAGCAGAGCGCGCCTGTTCGTCTTTTTCTAACTTTGTTCTGTCTTGGGTAGCAGGAATTAATGTTGGGTTGGCTATGTGCTTTCTCTAAGATTTGAGTTGCAAGGAATTGGCTGCACATACCACTTCGTCATAATCCTCACAATCTAGTTTAGGGACAACTTCACATTCACAGCGTTTGTTTGAGTCTCCAATTTGAGCCAATTTGATATATTATAAATGTTTCATGTGTTTTTGTTTATTATTTTGTGTTTAGTCTTAATAAATCATATTGTTATTTTGGACAGAACTTTCATTCTGTTAATCGGTAGAGCAACCCCATCATTCCTCACTATGTTAATGAAACCTCCGTTTATTTAACTTATTTATCAAATTAAATTATTGCAGGTGCCAATCTCTCTTCTATTCCACTGGCAGGGTTGATTAGAGTCAGTTCGCGTATTTTTTTATCCTTGTGCAACAGCAAAAGTTGGAGTTAGAATAGGGGGGGGGGGGCTTAGAGCATCATGTACATATGTAGATTCTAGAAGAATTGAGTGTTAAATACACTGATAGCCCCGGCACCTCGCAAGTTATTCATGTGGACGATGACTGCTAGTACTTCTTTTCGTTTTTCGCCTGTTTACCACACGATAACCACCAAACACAAGAATTGTCCATCTTAGGAAAGATCACAGGTCATTTAATAGGTGTTCGCCCCCTGTAACTGAGCGATCAGCGCGACGGACTTTCAATCCTAAGGGGACGGGTTCGATTTCCCGCTAGGTCGGAGATTTTCTCCGCTCAGGGACTGGGGGTTGTGTTGTGCTATTCATCATGTCGTTCCCATCGACGCCGAAGTCGCCGAAGTGGCGTCAAATCGGAAGACTTGCGCTCGGCGAACGGTCTACCCGACGGGAGGCCCTAGTCACACGTTTCCTTTTATTTAATAGGTAATGAAATTAGAACACAGGATAAAAATAATAAGACAGGGTAACAATAGGAAACCTTAAACCTGCAGGTGCTTACTTGAAGAAGGTTGCCCGTTCGAAGCACACAATATCGTAAGGTAATGAGTATGCGCGCCGTTGCTTGAAGACAAAACAGAAACTCATGGAGTGTGCTGTCAACTGCTACTTCCTACCATAGCGCTGAAGTCTGCAGAGGAGCCGTACTCCAATCATAGTTTCTGCTCGCTTATGAGATAGAAGGAAATTAGTTGAGTTCCATAGGTATCAAAGTCAGAATTCAGGAAGGAAAATGTTTCTCAACAGTAAGCGTTTGCAGCCAGTCCTTGCTGGTGGGAAGTGAGAGCCGCAATGTTCTGTACAAATCATTTATGGTTAACCTTATTCCACATTGCCTGGGCAGAAAGTGAAACCAAGTATTCTCCGATGACTGAAATATATATCTGAAAATTTAGCGATGATGAAACAGATGTTCATTGGATAATGGAGAATTAAATGCTGTTTGGAACAAGTGATAGGGAAAGCTGTAGGGCGACGCGGAGTTGATATGAAACCTTTCTTAAGGTAAGAAAAAAGCATACATGGCAATTTAATGTCGAATGTTTGTACTACCTGTGGTACTGGATGACAGTAGAGAATGAATATGAGAATGAAGAGAGTGTTAACATAACAAAAATAGGTGATTCATTAATTTGGTCGGAATTAGATGGATTCCTAATGGATCGGTATAGGATGTTTACAAATTCGTTGCAGAAAAGTGACCTTTAATTATGAAAATGGTAAATAACGTACAGAAATCTTTGATACAGTACTGAATGCAGTATTTTTTCAAGTTTTATTTATAAATATTCCATGTGGCTACTTTTGTAACACGACAGATACCACATCCGTATTCAGTTTCTAGCCAAATCCTCTGAAGCAAGTCTTGATGTGTGTTGTCAACTGCTTGGGTTACCCGTTGTTGCAGCTCGTCAACGTTTGCCGGAAGCGGAGGACCAAACACTCTGTAATTTCAACCCATACACAAAAAATTCTTCATTTGTGTGGCCATAGTGTCCGTAGGTGCTTTATAATTCTTGAGGGTATTTTTGGTCTGTCGTTGCAACTACAAAAATGCGTGACTTTTTCACGAGACGCGTTTCGCTTTATTGAGGTAAACCATCATCAGTGGTCTGTAATTAAGTTATTTACGTTTCGATTTTCTTTCTAGACCAAAAAACAGTTCGTTAAGAATAGGTTGATTTGTACTTATGGTGATTTTTCGGCTGATTTCTCGCTTACATCGGGAAATGCGGTCTGCTAGCACATCGATGTTTTTCTGTGCTTACCAGGGTCAAAAACAGAAAAACATCGATGTGCTAGCAGAGCGCATTTCCCGATGTAAGCGAGAAATAATCCGAAAAATCACCGTAAATAAAAATCAATATATTCTAACGACCTGTTTTTCGATCTAAAAAGCAAATCAAAATGTAAATAACTTAATTACTGAGCACTGATGACGCTTTAAGTCAATAAAGTGAAACACGTCTACATCTACATCTACATTTATACTCCGCAAGCCACCCAACGGTGTGTGGCGGAGGGCACTTTACGTGCCACTGTCATTACCTCCCTTTCCTGTTCCAGTCGCGTATGGTTCGCGGGAAGAACGACTGTCTGAAAGCCTCCGTGCGCGCTCTAATCTCTCTAATTTTACATTCGTGATCTCCTCGGGAGATATAAGTAGGGGGAAGCAATATATTCGATACCTCATCCAGAAACGCACCCTCTCGAAACCTGGCGAGCAAACTACACCGCGATCCAGAGCGCCTCTCTTGCAGAGTCTGCCACTTGAGTTTGTTAAACATCTCCGTAACGGTATCACGGTTACCAAATAACCCTGTGACGAAACGCGCCGCTCTTCTTTGGATCTTCTCTATCTCCTCCGTCAACCCGATCTGGTACGGCTCCCACACTGATGAGCAATACTCAAGTATAGGTCGAACGAGTGTTTTGTAAGCCACCTCCTTTGTTGATGGACTACATTTTCTAAGGACTCTCCCAATGAATCTCAACCTGGTACACGCCTTACCAACAATTAATTTTATATGATCATTCCACTTCAAATCTTTCCGCACGCATACTCCCAGATATTTTACAGAAATAACTGCTACCAGTGTTTGTTCCGCTATCATATAATCATACAATAAAGGATCCTTCTTTCTATGTATTCGCAATACATTACATTCGTCTATGTTAAGGGTCAGTTGCCACTCCCTGCACCAAGTGCCTATCCGCTGCAGATCTTCCTGCATTTCGCTACAATTTTGTAATGCTGCAACTTCTCTGTATACTACAGCATCATCTGCGAAAAGCCGCATGGAACTTCCGACACTATCTACTAGGTCTTTTATATATATTGTGAAAAGAAATGGTCCCATAACACTCCCCTGTGGCACGCCAGAGGTTACTTTAACGTCTGTAGACCTCTCTCCATTGATAACAACATGCTGTGTTCTGTTTGCTAAAAACTCTTCAATCGAGCCACACAGCTGGTCTGATATTCCGTAGGCTATTACTTTGTTTATCAGGCGACAGTGCGGAACTGTATCTAACGCCTTCCGGAAGTCAAGAAAAATAGCATCTACCTGGGAGCCTGTATCTAATATTTTATGGGTCTCATGAACAAATAAAGCGAGTTGGGTCTCACACGATCGCTGTTTCCGGAATCCATGTTGATTCCTACATAGTAGATTCTGGGTTTCCAAAAACGACATGATACTCGAGCAAAAGACATGTTCTAAAATTCTACAACAGATCGACGTTAGAGATATAGGTCTATAGTTTTGCGCATCTGCTCGACGACCCTTCTTGAAGACTGGGACTACCTGTGCTCTTTTCCAATCATTTGGAACCTTCCGTTCCTCTAGAGACTTGCGGTATACGGCTGTTAGAAGGGGGGCAAGTTCTTTCGCGTACGTCTGTTGAAAAAATCACGCATTTTTGTAGTTGCAACAACAGACCAAACATACCCTCAAGAACTATACACAGAAATCTATTAGCGTTAAATCAGGTGATCGTGGTAGCCAGGACATTGTTCCACCACGTCCAATCCAGTTCGGCACATTCCTACTATTCCTACATTGACGATGGCACTATGGTGGTGTACCGTCTTGCTGGAAAATAAATTCTGTGCCCACATCCTGTTGTGACAGAGGCCTTAGATAATATTCAAGCATGTCCAGGTACGATATTTCAGTTGCAGTTGACTTGGTGAATAAGGAAGGACGGTAAATCTTGTCACAGCTAACAGTGCACAAAAAAGAAAAGATAGAAGATCCTTAGGCGAGTCCCTTACATGTTCGATTACGACTTGATGTGGTTTCTGCTCACCCCAAATCCGAACATTACGTCCTTTCACATTACCGCCAATATGGAACGTTGCCGCGTCACTGAACACGATTTTATTAAGAAAATCTGCTCCAGCCTGCATTTTGTGCAACCTTTGTACATAAGCTCAGCTCGTTTTTCTTTGTCACTTTCTATTAAAGTTTGCAACACTTTCAATTTGTAGCATTTGAATGACAGGGATTTCCGGATTACCTTCCACACTGTAACACGAGGCATATCAATCCCAAGCTGGCACGTCTCAATGGTTTACCAGGACTAGGAATGTAAGACTGTCGAATTTGTCTAATTGTTGCGTCAGAGACTGTTGGCCTACGACGACCCAGCGACCAGTCTGATACACAGCCAGTTCCGGTGAAGCGTTTGTACGAGTTAAGAACGGTTTGAGGTTGGCTCTCAACTGTAGTAGTGGATGTGGATTCATAAAAGCATAAACAATACTGCGCACATTCTGCACTGTTATGTGACTCCATGACAACTGTTGGATTCACTCATTCGTGCATGCCATCTAGCAGGAACGTCGGGAACTAACAGTGTTAAGCGGGAATCAAACTTCTAGAATCACTGCAGTCAGTAGTGTATGAAATATTTCTGTTCTTCATTTACCCTTTTCAGAATTAAATGTTACTTTTGTGTAACCAATTTATAAACACTATGTTTTCTGAAATTTACTCGGAAAATTAGCCGAATGGTTTCGTCCAAATTGTGCGATGTTTCGGCAGACTGCCTTTCGTCGTTTTCACGCGGTCTGAGACTACGTTTTAATATCTGTAGAGATCCGATTACTAGATAGACTAAGAATCGAAGACAGCGGTTTGCAACAAAGCAAGGTCTGCCACCTAGACTAATACTTGAAGACAACTGTTTCCAACAAAGTAAGACATGGTACCCAGATCTGAGCCTGCTCAAAGCACAGAGGCCGTCGGAAGGAGGACCGGTTGACGCCCCAGCAACTGAAGAGCTGGGACCATTCCAAATGAAATCGTCTGCACGCCAGGAGCAACATGGGCTCGACATTATCTTCGCGCTGACAGACGATCGTTAATCGAGTCTCGTCAGCATACTTTCCCTCATCCTCGGCGGTAGAGCCGTATCCAGTCTCCGCAGGCCCATGATCAATAGCCAAAGTGAGGGGACAAGGAAATAACACGATAGTATCTAGTCAGTACAGATCCAGAATGTGAAATGATTTGGGAGCAGATAAGTGTTAATGGTGGATCAAGCTTGGTTATCAGGTGCTTTTATAGATCCTCCAGCCTCAGCAGCAGCGGTGGCAGAACATCTAAGGGGAAACGTAGAATATTTCGCATTTATTTTCTGCTCATGTTACAATTTTATCTTAACAGCGATGTATAGACTGGGAGACTCCAGTGATTAGGAGGGGTATTAGGAGCAGACAGTAGAGTGCAAATGTTCGAAGTACTTTATCCGAAAATTAACTTGAGCAGTTAATCAGAGAAGTGACTCGTGAAGACTACATCATAGACCAACTGATAACAAACTGATCCAAACTTTTCTACTCAGTCAGCACAAAAGAGGCAATCAGTGATTATAAAGCAATTACATCATCGTGGCTGTAAATAGAACTACAAAGAATGGGAGGAAGTTTTTCCGTTTAACATGAGCGGCTAGTGACAGATTTCAGATCACCTGACAGATCGTCATGAAAGATTAAGCACTGAAAATGTTGAGCGTGAATGGATAACTTTCAAGAGCATCGTACAATACGCATGAGACAGGTACCTGCCAATCAAAATTGAGACAGACTGTTGTTCTTCCCTTGGAGTCAACTTAATTATGTAATTGTATTTTACCTGAAATATGACTCCTCAAATTTTGTTTAGAGACCAACATACAGTGCTGCAACGCTGTTCTCATTTCGATTATTTGAAGAGTAAAGTTCCCTAACAGCCCTGATGGCTAATTTCTAATTTAATATTAGAGTTGGATTTCCCCAATGCAACTGGGCGACACAAAAATAGTTGAATTGCTCTTATTTATTTAATAGCAACAGTTAATCAGTTGCACTTATTATCACAATCATTTCAGAAGTTAGCCAATTTACCAGACACACTCTAAGTCTCACTCACAATATTGGAAAAACTGTGGTGACTGTTGTGTTTGACAACACTTACCAACACTACTTTTCTGCTTGAATACAATTCTACTGGGGCTGAGATAACCCCACTGAATGCTGAATGGTCTAGCATCTCACCGACACGGAAATATTCGTAATCACGGTATACTCTCGAGAAAGGCAAAGTTCGTAACCAACTCATCTTTACAAACAGATGCCTCTGGATTCCTGAGCCTCTGACCGAAATTCTAGATTCACTCCAACGAAAAGGAACACGAAAAACCATCCGTACTGTCTCGAGTCCTCCACTAATAATCCGAAACAACAATGTCTTGCCCCTGGGGGATCCGCGATCAATGTCCCTAATCCTCTCAAATCCGTTCCCAAGTAAACTTTCAATTTCCCCTACATAAAATTCAGTTTTTCTGCTATTGGCTGACCACTTCTGTGCGCATCCCAGTATTTCATTTCGTCGTCAGGCCATGCCATAACATACGAAGTTATACAACCGTGACTCAACTGGCAAAACTTAACAACTATAATTAAACTAACATTATATTCTCAGTTATACTGAAATTCTGATTTTAATTACAGAAAATACTATATTTTATTGTGTCTAATCTTTCACAAAAGTAACTTTCATTAGAATTAGTCTATTAACATGTATTAATTTTGTCACAGAATTTAATATACAGAAGTTCACCATAGTTCAACGTTTGACACTACCATTCGTGCTTCGATTTGATAAGATAGTTTCTTGAAACCATAGGGTATCAGCCAATATAATACTGTTTCCGCCGACATTTCTTAACTTTACGTGGTTGTCGATCTCGACCATAGCCAACAGTATACACAATAGATCTTTTCAAAGAGAGGTAAGTCTGGCCGAATCACTGGCAGCGGTCCCTTCTATGGACTTTAACAAATACGTAAACAGTAGCGCAGATAACTAATACAAACAGCCAACTTTCAAACCACTGCAAGAGAAATCGTGCCATCGTCTGGAGCGTGTGTTATCGTACGCTATCGACACCACACCAAACAGTGAAGAGGTTGGCAGCAACTCGTGTGAGTGCCTGCCAGTCTACGGCCAGAACCAAGAAACTCCCTGGGTTCTCTCGCGACTCTGTTTCAATCAAAGCAGCCTAAAATGAATTCCCCAATTTCTTCCCCCACGAAATAGCTAGCTAATTTATCTGCCGTTATATCCCACTCTCATACTTTCGCAGATTTCCTGTCGCCCACAGAGGCAAATTCTATAGAGCAGTGCTCTGACCACATAGCTTTGGCTTATCGAAATAGACAATTTTCTACAGAGACTCAAGACTTTCGTCACGGCTCACTATGCAGTACTTTTAAGGAGGACCCAACGCTGTCCCACGCTGGTCTGCCCACGGTATTCAGCGAAAGCAAAGGCAACACCTGGCGTTCGGCGCTGGGATAACAAAGGTGACTGGGTGCCTACCTGCCTCCTGTCTCGCAAGCAGATCCCCTCTGACAAAATCACGTACTCCCGTTCCCACCACCACCCCGGGAGAACCCCAGAGTGGTTAAAATTTTTATGTCTATGGAAAGAGGGAATTTGGCCCTTGACGCCGATTGGGGAGGCAAAAGCCATCGGTTGTCTTACAAAATGTTTCCCTAGGAGGAGAGGTTTAACTGTTTTGTTACTAATATTTTGGTTGGTCTTATGGAGACTGCCAACTGAAGAAAGAGAGTCTGGAGAGAGCTTGGCTGAGAGACAGAGAGAGGGAGGAGGGAGGGGGGGGTGGAGTGAGAGAAAGAGAAGCACTCTGGTTCGAGGATATGGAGAAAGACTTGGCCTTGGGAAACAGCTCGGCAGATGGTGAGGACTCCTCTCTACCGGGCAACTCTTGTTCGACAGCTGTGGGGAGAAATGTGGCGGTGGCAGCCGCTGTAGACAGGGACCCATATCACTCAGAGTATCAGCTTGGATCATGCGACACCGGCGACCGGGAATGCAAGTTATCAAACGTTCGGTACGTGTCTGATTTCGACTAAATTACATTTCGGAACATTGATGGTTTCGGTTAGGCTTGCTCTGCTCAATAGCATCTCAACTGAGATATGGGAGTTGGTTGTATATGACAATCTATGCCTTGTGACGAAGCAATCACTTTTCATTTATTTCATTTACAGCAGTCGTTGGTTTATCAGTGATGTGTCATTAGAGGTTTATTCTTTTCTCCCTTAAACCCTATGGTGTGGTTTGATGAATCTTGGATTAACTTAAATTACCCTTTATCTGTAAAGATTAATTATTTTATAGTTTTAAGAAATCGTGTCTTGAAGGTTTCTAATAAATTTTGTTCCAACTGTACCGATGTTTTATTTCAGTAAATACATGGACCTCATTTTCACCGAGTTTGTTAATGATTTCTGAAACATCCAACACCCCAGACTCAGTTGTTATGGCTACCCATACGATTCTGTTATTCCGTTGTGCGACGATTTTGATTACTGCATTTGAATTGCAGGGGAGCGATATATCTCTCGGTAGGTCCATTACAAGAAAATCACTGTGGTTACATGTCCATCTTTGTCTTTCAGTCGCAGTCACGAACAGTCACAAACATTAGGAAATAAGGCATTTATTTCAGTCAATGGACTACATATTCAGTTTCACAACGCACCAAAGTTTTCAAGAATAAAAAGTGTTGCTTGCGACGATACTGGTCATTACTGTAATTTAATGTAGAATTGAAACCGCAGTGAACTAAATTCAAAGCCCCTTCTGTACCTTGTGTTATAAGTTCATTTCCGTACAGAACATAAGCAAGTACAATATTCTTTAGTATTTTGTGTTTAGATCAAAAATTGAAACATCACTGTTCTTATTGTTTCTAAAATACTTGTGCTAACTGCTACTGCCGAAGGTAACATACGCTCGCGCAGCGGTACTGGTCCTGGAGGTAAACGTCTAGAATCCTAGCGGTTGAAGAAATTTGAATCGCTAGTGTAGAAGGAGACGCGGTGCCGTACTGGTCAAGAGCGCCATATAGTATGGGCGGTTGACCTGGATTAAAATCTAACGTCTCCACACTGTCCCAGTTACGTGAGGGCTTTAAACTCTGTTGATTGTTATCCGACCTCCAGATGCAGATGCAATCAGTAGCGCAGTAGCTAGTGGTTAGCCAAGATGGCCAGCCGGCGAAACTTTTATCCTTTCGATTGTATATCATAGTCAACGACCTAAAACTGGGAACTGTGCTCCACGCATCTATCTCCTGTATACAATTAAACAAAAATGGTGCCAACGCGAAAACATTGAATCCGGTCATGAGCCTCATCAAGTGTGCAAATAATTTACTTTCCACACTCTTCACGAAGGACATACCATAAATTTGGGTTATTTGTGACCTGGGAGTTACTTGAACCCAAAGCGCTAAAGTGATTTAAGCCGTTCCTAGTGCCGGTTTACCGAAATATTCGACGTAGTTCTTAATTCATCCATGAGGTAGCAGCACTCAGCATGCTCTGCAACACACCACATATTTCCACGAGCTGCTCCTACAGTGCAGTAGAGATTATGTGAACGGTAAAACACGCGTCCTGCTTCTTTTGTGTTACCATTTCTTTGCCCAACGTGCGAAGAATCGATATTTTGAATGTATTAGGGGCACAGTTTTATTCCTCAAACAATATTTTATGTGATATCTATATAAATGTTTAACTATAAATCACTTTAAAATGTTGTTGATCAAAACGCATTTCGGCCCACAATCAAATACAAGGGCTACTTGCACCCACCACTAGTTTATGTGCAAGTAACCCTTAGATACAAATATTCCTTATTTATACCGAAATAAAATATATGTTACAGATTGCCAGAAGTTATTTTCAAAAATGGTTCAAATGGCTCTGAGCACTATGTGACTTAAGATCTGAGGTCATCAGTCCCCTAGACTTAGAGCTACTTAAACCTAACTAACCTAAGGACATCACACACATCCATGCCCGAGGCAGGATTCGAACCTGCGACCGTAGCGGTCGCGCGGTTCCAGACTGAAGCGCCTAGAACCGCTCGGCCGCTCCTGCCGGCAGTTATTTTCAGTTTTGTACCTAATACAAAATATGTTTGAAACTATTTAGGTTTTTTCTCCACAGGTTAATGGCTCTCTAGGCCATCTACATATAGATTGCTTGGGAGCAGCTAGTATAATGATTTTACAGATGAACAACTGGAAAAATGATTAAATGCAAGGGTAAAACGATAAAAATGTCAAACAAAACAACGGCAGGAAAAGCGAAGACGAATACCAAGTAAACGAAGAAACCATCAAAACAAGTCAACATCGACTCAGCATCAGGTGCTCGACATTTCAGCCTCCTATTATCAGGATAAAATGATTTCAGTTTGTTTAACTGTGAGGATAAACCATGTGACCTGAGAGAACTTGATTTGCCATAGATGAATCAACTAAGATGGGTATCGCAAAAAGCGGAAAGAAAAAAATAAATCAGAGTGGTCTGTAACAGACATTGGAAGAAGCCCACTTTGTTATCAGTTTATGGGAGTATATCGAAATTTCTTCTATTGTATCAGTTGTGAACCACAACTGAGATGTCATCGAGTGTATGCAGTAACGAAAAATACTCTGGAAGCATCCTGAACAGAAAGACATTCTACATTATAAATGATGCGATGTTAAGGAGGAGATTAACGCTACAAAACTTGTCAAAAGGAGCTTATTTTCTGTTCCATGAATCAAAAAGTGTGTCTAGAGTTGGCTAAAATTGTGTAATTTCTTTCACTATTCAATTTTTATCATTATTTTATTGCGTTGTTAAAAGAATTTTCGGAATAAAATTATTTTGTAAATGCACATCTAGGTATTATTTTAAGATCCTACGTCTTACTTCAACCCAACAAGTATCTATATCTCCTTTGCGTAAGTGGAATATCCATTCACGTAACCTAAGCTAAGGGCTACTTGAACACAATTTTTTGTTTCTTTATATCCATAACTGCAAAGAAAAAAGGTTAGTAACTGTTACAGTTAGTAATTATTGAAGTTGTAGGTTAAGAACAACACAGTTACCAGTACCAGCCTGTTATAATTATGGTTTTGCAATAACATGCACCCGAAATAAGTGTAAACTGGGTCCAAGTAACCCTAGTTTACAGTAAATAAGAAGAAGACTGAAAGTTTGCGGATAAGGTTACAAGATTCACCATTAATTCAGTACAGAATATCAGTTAATTTTTTGAGACACTGTCTTGAGGCTATCCTGAATGTTAAATTTTCCACTGGGTCCAGTGTTTGTGCACTTAAACTGAGATAGGGACAGTCAGGGAAAATTCAGAGAACGCAGAGGGGAATATTTTCATGACTCATGGTAGCAAACAGGACAGCATAATAGAGCCCCTATTAGCAATTCTGCGAATATACCCCATAGACCTATAGAGTATAGAAAGAGGAGCCAGGAAACATAAGGTGCAGCCAACGACAGGAAAGGTACTACAGAGTAAATATACAGTACAGACATGAGTAACTGGGTAACCTCTTTTGATGCTAGTCAATTGTCAGGATGAGCATTACTGCAAAGGGTATTTGATTCTAAAGCATTATGTCACGTTGAAAAACATTAAATAAATTACTTTTTCTCTCTTAACAACATGTGGGCAGGGTGGGTTCTTCCTTGGCTCGTGTACGAGGTAGGATGAAACAGCATTTTTACATAAGATAACTTTTATTTGAAAGATTTGTACAATGGTTTCCTCACTGGATTGTTCTGGCTGGGAGAGCGGCAGCTGTGTCGTCTGCTGCGTGAGCGACAGCGTCTGATTACGCCTGGCAGGGTGTATCTCGTGTTGCTGTTTTCGCCCAGTCGACTGGAGACGCGCTTCGTGAGGTGGCCCTTTTAATTATTGAGAACGAAGTCGTGAATCGGATGGTGATACCTTGGATGTGGCGCCCCAGTGTTTCTCTCCTCTATGCGGCCGCGTGTGTCAGTGTCGTGCGTCGGCCTGCGGAGCAGCGTGGCAGGGGAAGGCCAGCGTCCTGGACTCGAACAACGGACTCCAGCTTGCCAGTCTTTGGCTATCAGATCTTCATCACCAGCTCCCAGGTGACTGCTGATGTGAGGCCGTCTCCTTCCCGTACTCACGAGTCACCTGGGTACGTAAAAATCAGTCTTCAAATACCTTCTAGCTTCTGTCTTCTGGTGGCGAGGCTGCTGCTTGCTATTCCATTACAGCGGCGGACTTGGTGCTTCTGTGTACGATGTAGTCTCTTCCTACATGACGGTCTTCAGCACCGACTGATCTGTACTGGAACTGAACTCGAACCGAAACTGAACTGAAAACTACTACTGTCGGGCTCACTGCATCTCACGTATTTATTCACTTCAGTTCACTGGAGGTGAACGACTTCACGGTCATTGCCTCTTCTGTCACGTTGAAAAGCTTCTCGAAGAATCTTCTTAATGTCAGTCATTGGCTCTTGGAATGTAGGTGCGAGCCTTTGATGACGTGTGACAATTGAGAAACACGTGAGCCGGTCGAGCGATGCCCTGACGGCTGAATCGACAGCTTCCGCTTATGTGGGGAGGGCGATGGCTTCTCCTGAACGTGCTCACTTGCAAGTGCTGGTCGTTGCCACTGCTGATCTGCCTGCTGTTTGCCAGTGTGTAACGCTTCTAAACTAAACTAAGTTTTTCATTTACTTTCTAATTTCTACTTCACATTGATTTCACTAATTTATTTACCTATGTTAAGTACCACTCAACACCTGTGCAAACAAAAAACGATAACATGTTTAATCAATATTCAATGTCAATAAGGAGTGTCCACATCTCCAAATTTAACAGACCGTAGTAGTTCCCAGAATACAACTGTGCACTTCACCTCTTATCATCGACTCTACCACTATAACTATATGGGTTCAAGTGTAATGAAGGTGTCAGCTACATGTGTGGCAACATTTGAACCATGGGAGACTATATTCTTCATTGTCAGAGCACAGATTGTGATACTGAATGCTTCAGATGTGTTCTCCAGGCAGTGTAGACGTATGAAATCTGTAGTCCAGAGACGCATATCGAACTTCGCGACGAATCTGCAAGCATACTTCACTGAAAAGTGTGCACTGTAATACTTCAGGGACAATGATGTGCAAAAGTAGCAGGAACTTTAAATTCCGGCCACCGCAAGGACGTCACACAGACAGAGCGAATGTGAACAAGGAGATTTCCTTGAAGTTGAATCATAAGACATAAAGCGAAATAATAGCCCTCCGTATTGAATCAGGTACCAGCCCATGATTTTCGGGGAGATCTGCCAAAGGTTACTTCAGAGATACTGTACTCAAAACCTACAGAGACCATGGCTATATAGGAGGAGGGGGGGGGCGGCTTGAGACGAACTGGTAATGAAGCAGAGTGCTGCAAGGAGAGAAGGTGTGGATGGATATTCCCACGCCCGGGTTCCCGGGTTCGATTCCCGGTGGGGTCAGGGATTTTCTCTGCCTCGTGATGACTGGGTGTTGTGTGATGTCCTTAGGTTAGTTTGGTTTAAGTAGTTCTAAGTTCTAGGGGACTGATGACCATAGATGTTATGTCCCATACTGCGCAAAGCCATTTTTTTGTGGATGGATATTCCTGGCTCTGTGGCGAAAGTACCATCCTCATCTGACACAAAGTTCAATATGCCCATGCTCCATGATTAAAGATTGACTTGTGGTCACCCAGCTAGGGGCTGAAATTAAATGAAAATTGGTTCAAATGGCTCTAAGCACTATGGCACTTAACTTCTGAGGTCATCAGTCCCCTAGAACTTAGAACTACTTAAATCTAACTAACCTAAGGACATCACACACATCCAAGCCTGAGACAGGATTCGAACCTGCGACCGTAGCGGTCGCGTGGTTCCAGACTGTAGCGCCTAGAACCTCTCGGCCGGCAAACTGAATGAAAGTTTTAATATCTGTGTACCTATATTTAATGATGTCTCTGGATTGTAGCCAGGACTTCCTGCCCACAGTATTTCAGCTGGCAACCTTCCAGCCATCTTCAAGTGAATGTTCGCCACTGGAGGCTGCTAGTTTTTTCCTTCTTTATTGAATTTCAGTTACCAATATGGGGCGAGCTGGCAGCAGCATAGGTGCCACTCCTCGGCCGAGAGACAGTAAATAACAGGGAGACATTTAAACCAACATAAAGGAGAAAATTTGGCGAAACAACTATATTAGATATGGGAAACATAATGGAAGGTAGCATACAAAAGGGGGTGATTGTAAAAATGGAGACAAAAATCTGAAAATGCACACACAAAAATTCACACACTGTGACGATTGAAAAAACTCAAAGTGAAGTACGGCCAGAGCATAAAAGTTGAGATGGGTGGCGTAGCACTGAACAATCACGGACAGCAACACTATGTACAAGTCCAGCACACAATTAAAATGACAGCACTTGGCGTCACTCTAGACCAGCACCGAACACGACACTGACAGTTGCACACTGACAGCGAAGAACAAACTGAGAGGATCTGCCAGGAGTACGGATATGAGGGAGAAAGGAAGAAAGGGAGGAGTGTTCGGTGCTATAGAGGGGGAGAGAAGAGGAGATGGGGTGGGGGGAGCGCCGAAGGGGTCCGGCTGAGAAGGGAAGGACGGGAGAGGGAAACAGCTGAGGAGGGGGCGCAGAGACTCAGGGGGGAGGAAGAAAAACAGCTGTGGGGAAGGGAGGGGAGAGGAAAAGGTGGGGGGTTCCTGAGCAAGGCTGCTAGTTCATTGTGTCGACTTTATAGCAAAAATTGGTGCAGAAACGCATGCGCATTGGCGGCCATCAGAGAAGCACCCTCTGCAAACACTGTTCCATCTGTGGCATGCAGGTAGATGCACGAAGAAGAAACTACATGTCCGCCCAGCGTCGGAATGAGCGCTTGCGTCGCTAAAATCGAACGTAAGATATCGCCAGATGTGTCACAATAAAATTTTGTCTCTCAGAAGAAATTAAAGAGATCTCCGGGGCCCAAGCCTTATCCAGTTGAAAGCCGCGGTCACAATTTATAACATTTTGTGGTAGATGTATTTCAACTGATTCTTTAATTACTGACTGCCAAACGTATCTCTTCGGGGACCAGATTTTTGTGGCAGAATAATCAATCCCTGTGGTGATGCAGTGCTCAGCTACAGCCGACTTATTGGGCTGCAAAAGGAGAGTGTGGCGCGCATGTTCAACGCACCTTTCATGTATTGAGCGTATCGTCTGATCTATGTAAGGTTTGCCACACTGGCAAAGAAATTTGTAAATCCTGGCTATCTGCAGGTCCAGATCGTCCTTTACCGAACCGAGAAGAGCACTACTCCTCGCCGGTGTCTGGAAGATTACTTTAACTCAATGTTTCCTTCTTACTTTAGACGAAAGGTTGCCGACGAATGGAAGGGATGCCCTGGTCTTCAATAGCTCCTTATCTTCTTGATATTGTGGGTGGTCATATTTCTTCCTATTTAGCGCTATACTAATCTGATGTGGAGAGTAATCATCATCTTTGAACACCGACTGTAGATATTCTAGCTACTTTGTAAGGTTCTCTCAATCAGAAACATCATAAACGCGGTGCACAAATGTTCTAAGGACGCCTGTAAGTTGTGAAGGCTGATGGCAGCTCGACGCTTGCAGATAAAGGTCGGTATGTGCAAGCTTACGCTAGACAGAATGCCCTAATTACCCATCCACTCTCCTAGTACCCAAGACGTCCAAAAACGGTAAGCAACCATTCTTCTCTATTTCCATCGTAGACTAAATGTTCTTGAGGACTGAATTCAGAAGTTGCACGATGCATGACAGCTCTTCATCACCATGAGGCCACACCAAAAATGTCTCATCTACATAACGCCACAAGACTCTCGGTTTAAGTTCTGTCGAATCAAGGGCCCTTTCCTCAAAGTCTCCCATGAAACCTTTTGCTACCAGAAGGGAGAGAGGACTGTCCATGGTAACACCGTCCCTCTGCTCTAAATATTCGTTGTTACATAAAAAGTAGGTTAAGGGAAGGATATGATGAAAAAGTGTTATTATATCGGCCTTGTTGAGTCTTTGTCTCTCTTCCGGTACATTGCTGATGAGTGACAAAGAATCCATGAGAGGAACCTTATTGAAAGGTGAAAGGACATTTAAGATGACATCAAAGCTCACTAGAAAGTCAGTTTCACTTGTAACACCATAGCTGTAATACTCTACTGATTTATTTTGCTTTTGTTTATTTAATGTTACATCGTTAGGCTCCTGTAAATGCTGTTTGATTGAATCGATAACACAACATTGTGTACTCCTTTCTTTGTACAAAACGTTGATATCAAGGTTTGATTTTATGCTATGTAGTGTATCTATCATTTATATTCTTTGTCCCATTTGGAGTAAACAAAACTTACTGTATATAATTGTAATTCCTGTGTGAATAATTTTTTGTAGAAATGTCAATATGTGCAAATGTTCTGTTTCATTTAATGTGTTTGGTTGCTGTTATGTAAACTGCTGATCCTCCCTTAAGGTTCTTAGTTATCCTGTACATAAATGGTAGTGCGGTTCCCCTCGGGAACGGAACTTAGTAGCGCGCGAGTTGTGGTTGGCCTAGGTAGAAAAGGTGGAACTTAGAGTCAGTCCGAACGAGCTACCAAACTGTGCACTGACCATGTAAAAGTTGTACATTGTGCTGGTTCTGAGAGAGGCTTTTCCTGACGCTTTCCAATGCCTCGGATGGATGGATAAAGAGCTGGAACTATTCTGGAACTGATGTCTATCATCGCCACCAAGACATGACAGAGTCCGGCAGTTCTACCTGCAAATCCACCTACCAAAATGTAGTTGCCACCACATTGTGCAATCACTGTAATGGAGCAGTATAGTAATGTACAGTTAAGGATCAGTTCATAGGATGTTTTAGTGTGCACAAATACGAGGTAACTTATAACTGATTTTATGTACCTACCTTGATTTTTTCCCTATCACAACACCTCTCAGGTTCCTCTCCATTTGAACTATGATTACCGAGTGTCCTAGTTTGTGGAAAAAATGAAAGCCTCAAAGCCAAATAGTTAATTAAATAATGTTGTTTGATCTTTGGTAAGAAGGGAGTATTCAGATTTACTGTGGATTTAGTGAAATTGTGGGAGGTAGTAAATGGAGCTTTGTGAAAGCCTCCCAGTGATGGGAACAGTCCAATTTAAAGTTTTGTGGAGTCACCTATTTAATCATTTCCTTGAAAGTAGAAGAGTGTGGTAATAAAGACAATTTGCTGATTCTTTTAAAGATTAACAGTTCTTAAAACTGAGGCTTATAAAGTTTTGCTTAGTTAATGATCATAGTGCTGCCTAATTTTAAAAGGTGAGTCAGTTTCTTGCAAATTTGTCAACATTGTGTCTCACTGTAGTAAAAGTGGAAAACTGCAATAGTGGAAAGTTATATACTCATGCTTCCTAAGTACTTGTTTCTTTTGGGTAATGAAAGTGCATATTAATAGTGTAATAGGATCCACAGGTTATCCTTTATGCTCATGATAAATAACAATTGAATAGAAAGACCACTATTTATGAAAACAATAATTTCTTTGTTCAAAAGACAGTGAGAAGTAACCTGTTAGTGAATTCCAATTAACTTTCATTTTAAACAGTAAAGTATTTAACTGAGAGAAACTTAACCTGTGACCAGTTCATAATTTTGCAGTGAACTACATTTATAATTTTATGTCAACTAGGAAAGTGTTTGAAAAATAATACTTAACCTATGTCCAATTTATGATTCTGCAGTGAATATTAATAGTAATGTTATAAAACTTATTCGGTTTGAATAAGCCCTGAAAGTAATAGCGTGTTCCAATATCTGTTATATTTATGCAAATAGTCTGTCCTGCTCTGTCAGCTTCCAATCTCAACTGTGAACATATGCAGGTGTCAGAGTTCATTGCACTCACGTGTGGCAAAATATAGGTTCTTTTTGTCCGTTGAAGTTACTCATACCTATTTTCTTAAACAATAATATTAATCATTCACTTCCCTAATTAGGCTTGCAACCGTTTTCTTTATTCTTTAAACAGTATAGACAGGCAAAAGTATTGTTTGTTACTGTTCGAACATTTGCGTAATTCTGACTTTTATTTCCGATAAGCCACCTCCGTTAGGTACGAACTTTCAACATAACAATATTCCTCTCAGAGGGTAACACTGCTCTCTTGCTTTATACCACAATTACTCTAACAAAATCTATTTTACAGACTGCCTCCAACTTCAAGGTTATGGTATAGCAGTAGCAGACGGTAGCGTTGTACGTGGTGCCGCATGATGGGACGTTGTTCGCTTTTACAACTACTGACCGGAATAAAATTATAAGTATTTAGCATTTTACAAACGTAGAGTGAACAGAAAACGTCCAGCGGCACGAACCTGTAACTTATTTCACAGAACAAATAGTTAAAGTTCACCTTAAATTGAAAATAAAGATATCAGCACTTAACAGTAATTAAAATGGACAGAAAACTCGAAATAAATATAGTCACGCCAGAAGAGAATGCAATCGAGAGCAGTTCAGGCAGCACACCAACAGATGCACTATACGCGAGTTAAATTACATACGATATCACGCGTACGTCAATAAACAGATTGAAGCTATGAATGTTGCGCGTACTAAATATGACAAAATAGGCGATGTTGTCGAAGACAGCAGCTATGCTAATAAATCGAGAGATATGTTTGAATCACCATAAACGTAAAGGGATGTAGAATTTGATCACGAAAATGCAGTAGAACATAAAAGTTAAAAGAAACCAGATCTGCTTAGAATACTGCTGCGCAAAATGACAATACCATGACGCAAATCGCAGCACAGGGACAACAAATTGCAGCACAAGGCCAAAACATTAATAATCAACTTGTTGAGGAAAACCAACAGATTATTGCACAGAGTAAACAAATCGAAATGCAGAGTACCAGACTTAGCAAACAAATTGAAGATGTCAACTCAAGTGTAGGAATTGTGAGTAATGAAATTAAAAGTATTATCAGCGAAATTACTGTCATCAGTGGCAATATTTCCAATGTACAAGGACCGATTGATGACGTTAACGAAAGATTTGACACTGAAGTAATTAAAATTCAAGACCAAATAGAACCTTTAGTCAGTTATAAAGTGGACGAAACGGTATTCGGTATTAAATCCGAAATACAAACAGAATGTAACACGAAATTTGCACAGATTAAACAGTCTGTAACAGAAACAAGTAGAGAACTAACCCAACAGACGATTACTTGCGAAAAGAAGTGTGACCATAACACTTCACAAATCCAAGGCAAAATGTATGACTTGGAAAGAAATATACAAACAAGACCTACACATTTTACTGAAAGAATGCCTTTCAGTAAAATCTTAGAGGGCGAGGAAAAATTCGACGGTGCAAAGAGACATAACGGATGGCACTCCCTTGATTTTGTAAAGAATTGCGAAAGAAACTTTCCTGAATATTTATCTGACCAGGAAAAAATTAATGTTGTCATCAGTGCATTAATGGGAGAAGCAAAAGGTCGGGGTTGAATCTGGATACAAACCAGATGTCATTTGAAAGCTTTAAACAAAATTTTATTGATGAATACTGGTCAGAACGGAAACAAGACCAGTTGTGGCGTGAGTTACTAATGGCAAGGCTGTATCATACCAGGGGTAGACAAACCATGAAAAAGTTATGGGAATCGTGGTATAGAAAACTGATACACCTAAAAGCAAGAAGGACTGAAGCCGAGATCGTTGGGGTTCATTGGTAGAAACTGCCTGAGGATTCTAAACGATATGTTGGGAGTACCCACAGAAATTTTTCTGCGTTCTTGGAAAGGGCAGAGGATGAAGATCACTGGCGACGAAATCGTGAGCCTCGTCCCCATCATCATCATCATCATCGTTTAAGACTGATTATGCCTTTCAGCGTTCAGTCTGGAGCATAGCCCCCCTTATACAGTTCCTCCATGATCCCCTATTCAGTGCTAACATTGGTGCCTCTTCTGATGTTAAACCTATTACTTCAAAATCATTCTTAACCGAATCCAGGTACCTTCTCCTCGGTCTGCCCCGACTCCTCCTACCCTCTACTGCTGAATCCATGAGTCTCTTGGGTAACCTTGCTTCTCCCATGCGTGTAACATGACCCCACCATCTAAGCCTGTTTGCCCTGACTGCTACATCTATAGAGTTCATTCCCAGTTTTTCTTTGATTTCCTCATTGTGGACACCCTCCTGCCATTGTTCCCATCTACTAGTACCTGCAATCATCCTAGCTACTTTCATATCCGTAACCTCAACCTTGTTGATAAGGTAACCAGAATCCACCCAGCTTTCGCTCCCATACAACAAAGTTGGTCGAAAGATTGAACGGTGAACAGATAACTTAGTCTTGGTACTGACTTCCTTCTTGCAGAAGAGAGTAGATCGTAGCTGAGCGCTCTGTGCATTAGCTTTGCTACACCTCGCTTCCAGTTCTTTCACTATGTTGCCATCCTGTGAGAATATGCATCCTAATTACTTGAAACCGTCCACCTGTTCTAACTTTGTTCCTCCTATTTGGCACTCAATCTGCCGTCACAACTAAGTCATCCGCATATGCAAGACTCCTTATTTTGTGTTCACATATCTTAATCTCACCCAGCCAGTCTATTGTTTTCAACATATGATCCATAAATAATATGAACAACAGCGGAGACAGGTTGCAGCCTTGTCTTACCCCTGAAACTACTCTGAACCATGAACTCAATTTACCGTCAACTCTAACTGCTGCCTGACTTCCCATGTAAAGACCTTTAATTGCTTGCAATAGTTTGCCTCCTATTCCATAATCTTGTAGAACAGACAATAACTTCCTCCTAGGGACCCGGTCATATGCCTTTTCTAGATCTATAAAGCATAGATACAATTCCCTGTTCCACTCATAACACTTCTCCATTATTTTCCGTAAGCTAAAGATCTGGTCCTGACAACCTCTAAGAGGCCTAAACCCACACTGATTTTCATCCAATTGGTCCTCAACTAATACTCGCACTTTCCTTTCAACAATACCTGAGAAGATTTTACCCACAACGCTGATTAAAGAGATACCTCTGCGGTTGTTACAATCTTTTCTGTTTCCATGTTTAAAGATTGGTGTGATTACTGCTTTCGTCCAGTCTGATGGAACCTGTCCCAACTCCCAGGCCATTTCAATTATCCTGTGTAGTCATTTAAGACCTGACATTCCACTGTATTTGATGAGTTCCGACTTAATTTCATCCACCCCAGCCGCTTTATTGCACTGCAATCTATTGACCATTTTTCCACTTCCTCAAATGTGATCCTATTTCCATCATCATTCCTATCCCATTCTACCTTGAAATCTGAAACATTACTGATCGCATTTTCACCTACATTGAGCAACTCTTCAAAATATTCCCTCCATCTGCCCAAGGCATCCTCAGGATTCACCAGCAGTTTTCCTGACCTGTCCAAAATACTTGTCATTTCCTTCTTACCTCCATTTCGAAGATTGCTAATTACACTCCAGAATGGTTTTCCAGCAGCTTGACCCATAGTCTCCAACCTGTTTCCAAAGTCTTCCCACGATTTCTTCTTGGATGCTGCAATTATCTGTTTGGCTTTGTTTCTTTCTTCAACATAACTTTCTCTGTCTACCTGGGTTCTGGTATGTAGCCATTTTTGATACGCCTTCTTTTTCCTTTTACAGGCTGCCTTGACTATATCATTCCACCAAGCTGTTTGCTTCATCCTACTTTTACACACTACTGTTCCAAGACATTCTTTAGCCACTTCTAGTACTGTGTCCCTGTACCTTGTCCATTCCTTTTCCAATGACTGTAATTGACTACATTCAACTAACTGGTACCTTTCTGAGATCGCTGTTATGTACCTGTGCCTGATTTCCTTATCCTGAAGTTTCTCCACTCTTATCCTCCTACAATTGGACCTGACCTCCTGCACTTTCGGCCTCACAATCCCAATTTCACTGCAGATTAAATAATGATCAGTGTCATCAAAGAATCCCCTGAATACACGTGTGTCCCTCACAGCCTTCCTGAATTCCTGATCTGTTATTATATAGTCAATGACAGATCTGGTTCCCTTGCTTTCCCAAGTATACTGGTGAAAGTTCTTATGTTTAAAAAAGGAGTTTGTGATTACTAAGCCCATACTGGCACAGAAATCCAAGAGTTGTTTCCCGTTCCTGTTGGCCTCCATATCCTCTCCAAATTTACCCATAACCTTTTCATACCCTTCTGTTCGATTTCCAATCCTGGCGTTAAAATCACCCATGAGCAGAACACTGTCCTTGTCTTTTACTCTAACAACTACATCACTGAGTGCCTCATAAAAACTATCCATCTTATCTTAATCTGTCCCTTCACAATGCGAATATACTGACACAATCCTAATTTTCTTGCTAGACACTGTCATATCTATCCACATCAGTAGTTCGTTAACGTACCTTATTGCAACTACGCTGGGTTCCATTTCTTTCCTGATGTAAAGCCCTACACCCCATTGTGCTATTCCTGCTTTGACTCCTGACAGGTAGACCTTGTATTCTCCCACTTCCTCTTCTTTCTCACCCCTTACCCAAATGTCACTAACAGCTAAAACGTCCAGCCCCATCTTACATGCAGCCTCTGCCAGCTCTACCTTCTTCCCAGAGTAGCCCCCAGTGATATTAATAGCTCCCCATCTCATTACCATTTGTTTGCCAAGTCGTATCTTAGGAGTCCCTGGTTTGTCAGTTAGAGGTGGGACACCGTCACCTCCAAAGGTCCGAGGCATTTTGCTCTGATTGTTGCCAGCATCATATTTAAAGTACCAGGGAAGCAGGTTGCTAGCCTTACTTGCCCCGAGTCCCATTGGGTTTTACCCCTAATGGCTCAGGGGTGGATTTGATAGTCTTTGCGGTATGAGCACAAAGGTGACCACGACTCAGAATATGTCCGAGATGCCCAGCCTTATTCCAAAGTATCTGGTATCTCGACTGTCGGGACCGCTTACCTGGCCACTCATACGTTGCCCGTGGTTCATGAACTAGGACATGACTACAGGAACCCACACGATGAACCACCCTCGTCCCCATACTAACAACAATTATTCGCGAGAAAGTAACGATCGAAACGAACGACCTGAAAACGATAGATTTCGTGTAAACACGATTCAAGGAGGTCGCGCAAGAGGTAGGGGAAATTATATGACGCGCGGCAGGGGACACATGGCGCGGAATTTCCCAACTAGAGACAAAATAGAAAACTGAAAACCGCGTCTGTTACGGGCCGGTTTCACGCGGAAACCCGTTTTGGGCCCAAAGAGAACATGTCAAAACATAAATTCGAGAAGGAAAGATGTAAAATACGGGGCAGGAAGGTTAAAGACGCGCCTATGGAAGACGTGCGCGGAGTGATACATAGTGGAGAGCCCAGTGCGAAGTCATGCGACCACTTGTGCTCGGGGCTGCGCTGCGCGAGCATCGTACATTGTACTCAGCAACACACACAAATGGCCGAGGTCAGAACAAGATGGCTGCCGTAGAGAGAAACAGAAGAGGCGGGATCGGACACTACCCTTGGCCGGTTTCAGTAATAGACGAATGTAAAACTGAAAATAAAGTTAATTTGTCATATGATAAGGATAATCAGTATTGAAATCGTGCGAAAAGGCATTATTAAAGAATGAGAGAGAGGCAGAGAAGGCGAGTGAAGAGGAGAATATTTGTACTGTTACTGATGTATGTGAGGTAAAAGATGTAGATGTGGGGGTGGTTATGATGAATAAAGAGGAAAGGAAGGTAGAATATGCCACGCAAAGGACGTGTGCACAATTAATAATGGGTGAAAATGATGTAGAGGAGGATGTCAGTAAACATTGCATTTTAAGCAGTGCAGGTGAAATTACTCTTCATGGAAAGGTGCTCTGTGATTCTAATGCAGAAGGGTCTATTAGGAATTTTGCACGATTACCTGAGAATGATAGTAAAGGGGAAAATGAAATGAAGGTTATCGAAGTATATGACGATTATACTAAATATGAAGTTAAGGCTAAAATAGTTCAAAGTAATTCAACAGAAGTACCTGAGTGTCCAAACGATGTGCATTGTGTAGAAAATAATTCAAAAAACAAAGTAGCTGAAACATCTAGAGATAATCTGCTTCACTGTTTAAAAGTTGCTTTCCTGCTCGAATCTGATAACGAAATAGAGCTTAGTGATAGCTCAGATGAAGGAGAGACTACAGATTCAGATACAGATGAGTTTTCGGAGGTAGACAAACATAATTGCACCTTTACAGAAAGGGGCTACGAAAAAATTAATGACATCTTTTCGAAACAAAATCCGGAATGCATAACTGAACCCAAACTGAAAGAGCCACCAGGTGACACTATATTAGGTCAAGCTTCACTGAATGTAATGAAAGAAAGAAATTTACAAAAACCTAAAGAACCTCCTGATATAAATACAATAGAACATGAACTTTTGAAAATCTGTAAAGATGTAGAGATCAACAAACACAGAAAGCCACCTGATATTCAACAGAAACCAGTAGGTAATATTTCCTGGAAAGACATTATGGTTGAGCAGGATCTGTCATGGGAAGAACAGGAGGAAAAGGAACACAGCATTATTAAACAAACTATAATACCTGCAAATGTTTATAACACTGAGCTCCAAGTGCTTTTAGACACAGTATCCCATATCAGTGCCATATCAGAATCATTCTTTGATCATATTTCATGTAAACCAAGGCTAGTATGTCTGTGAGTGAAGTAAAAATTATATGAGCTACTGGTAGGTCTGGCAAGCCCATTCAAAAACAAGTATTGATGGACTTGGAAATAGGAAGTCAAACTTTTGAACATGATTTTTAGTGCTCCCTGAACTAAGTGCTGAAATGATTCTAGGTATTGATTGGCCAGACAAGGAAAAAATAATTTTAGATTGTGGTAGTGGAACTGTTAAGATTAATTGGGAAACCAAAACAATAGAAATTAAATTTAAAGGTGACAACCAGGTCCAAGATGTTAATGTAGAACCCATATTGTTAAAAATAGAATCTGAAAATGATGGTTTATCCCAAGTATATGAAATATACCATGTGAAAGATTCATTGTGGGATGATCAAAAACCTGACAGCTATAGGGAAATTGTTGATCTTATCCAAGAGATCTCATGTGAACAGAAAGAGGATTTATTTAATATCTTGAATATTTATAAGAAAGTGTTCTCTGATAAAATAGGTGTCATAAATAACTTTGAATACTGTAGGGATGTCCTGGAACATCAACCATTCTTTGACAGACCATATCCAATACCTATAGCTAAGAAAGAAGTAGTACAAGCTGAAATTGATAAAATGTTGGAATGGGGGTAACAGAGAGAACTAATAGTGAATACAATAGTCCACTTATTATAGTCAATAAGAAGGATGGAGGCCTAAGAATAGTCATTGATGCACAGACACTGAATAAAATTGTCAGGAGAGAAGTAGACAGACCTGAAAATTTAGATGATTTATTACAAAAGTTCCATAATGTAAAATATCTAACCAGTTTACACCTCACTGCCGGGTATTGGCAAATCCCATTAGACAAAGATTCTAGGATATATACAGCTTTTTTGTTTGAAAGAAAATGTTACCAATACAAAGTTGTACCATTTGGTTTAAATACCTCTGTTTCTGTTTTCATTAGGGCTTTGGATTCTGTTTTACGAAAAGAACTTTGTGCCAGATTGACTGTATATGTAGATGACCTATTGATTGCTACTGATACTTGGGAAGAATATTGTGACCTGTTAAAAAAAAAAGAAACCTTATTTCACTTCAAGCAGGGTGCATGACTTTAAAGAAAAAATATGTGAATTTGTCAGACAAGAAATTAAGTTTTTAGGACACATAATAACTTCATTTGAGATGTGGTGCTATAGACGAATATTGAAAATTAGGTGGACTGATAAGTTAAGGAATGAGGAGGTTCTACGCAGAATCGGAGAGGAAAGGAATATGTGGAAGACACTGATAAGAAGGGACAGGATGATAGGACATCTCCTAAGACATGAGGGAATGACTTCCATGGTACTAGAGGGAGCAGTAGACGGCAAAAACTGTAGAGGAAGACAGAGATTGGAATACATCAAGCAAATAATTGAGGACTAGCTTGCAAGTGCTACTCTGAAATGAAGACGTTAGCACAGGAAAGGAATTCGTGGCGGGCCGCATCAAACTGATGACAAAGAAAAAAAAAAACTACATCTGAGATTGGCAAGGACCAAGAAAGCTTAATGCTATTGAAAAGCGCCCTCCTCTAAAGAACAGGAAACAATTCAAAGCGTTTTTAGGTCTTTGTGGGCTTTACCGCAAATTTGCGAATGGGAAAGCTTTTAATAGCCCACATTTGAACAGTTGGTTGAAGAAAAACAGTTTATATGTTTGGACATCTGAATGTCAGAAAGATTTTGAAAATTTGAAAACTGAGTTAGTAAAGGAAAACATTTTGCATCATCGACTTTTAAGTGAGCCATTCCACATGATTACAGACAGTAGTGCTTATGGTATCGGTGCTGAAATATTTCAGGAAAACACAGAATATGGGGAAACAGAACATGAGACCATTGCTTTTGCTAGTAGGTCTTTAACTAAATAAGAGAAAAACTATACTATTTCAGGGAAAGAGGCTTTAGCAATCATTTGAGGATTAAAGAAATTTAGCAATTGTTTATGGGGACATAAAACTATAATTCATACAGACCACAAGGCAATAACCTTTTTGAAAAACTGTCGACTGTTTACCAGCAGGTTGAGACGATGGGCCCTGTACTTACAACAGTCTGAGTATGAGATATTTATCACAATTGGCTGAGGGTATGAACAACTTGCTGAGGGAATTTAATGAAGATGGCAAATTTCATATAAGATATATTAAGGAGGTTCCTGGTAGGAAAAGAATCGAGCAAATTTCTAAAAGCATGAGGTTCCACCAGAATGAGGATGAAATATGGAAGTCAGTGAAAGTTAATTTTAGTAATCCTGACTTCCCACAAATCAGTAGATTTTACAAGATATTTAATGGAGTTTTATACAGGAGAAAGAATACTTGTACTGAAGAATGAAAGGTGTGTTGGCCTAGGCAATTTGAGACTGAAGTGATTGATTATTTTCATCTTGCCTTAGGACACTGTGGTCCCAAAAAGTATATTGAAAAGTTAACTGATGTGATAATGATTAATGAATGTGCTGCTAAGAAATTTACTGAGAGAATAAGATCTTGTGATGTATGTCAGAGGGCAAAAGAAAAAATTAGAGTAAATCAAGGTTTTATGCAGAATACAGTACCAGAGGACACATTAGAATTATTGTCAGTGGATTAGTATGGTCCTTTACCTAAACCCTCAGGGAATTGGTCTTACATTGTTGTAGTGCTGGAAGTATTCTCTAAATTTATTAAATTATGTCCAATCAGGAAAGCCACTGCTAAAACAGTCTTTAGTAATGTGACTGAGTATTTTAACACCATTGGTAAACCTAAAGCAGTCTTGTCTGATAATGGACCACAATTTATTTAAAAAATCTGGGAAGAAGCCATGAAGCAACCTGATGTTCATATTAAATACATTTCAGCTTACCACCCAGCTAGTAACCCTGTCGAAAGATATATGCATGAATTAGGAAGGTTAGGTAGAACCTACTGTCACCATAATCATAAGGCCTGCAGCAGATTTGTAAGTGACTTTGAAAAGACCATGAACACCTTATACCATGAAACCACTGGTTTTACCCCTGAAGAAATTCTGTTGGACCGTAAAAGTAAAAGTATTATTGAAGAGATCTTGCAATTCCCACCCATTGTAGGAATTAACATGCATGAGAAAAAAGAGATAGTTAAGAAGAGAATGAAAGGGAAAGTGGCTGCTAGATCTGAAAGGCATGATAATAACCTTAAAACAACTAAATTTAAGCTTGGAGATTATGTCTTAGTGACGACCCATGAAAAATCTAGTGAAATTAATAATGAAATTTCTAAATTCGATTACATTTAGAATGGGCCTTTTGAAGTGCAAGGAACTCTACATGCAAATGCTTATTTTCTTTTGTACCCTAGGTCAAGAAAGCCTTTAGGAGTTTGAAATATAGTAGATCTGAAGTTATATATCCATAGAAACCAATGACAAATGAAATATTGAATCCTCAGGGGACATGCATTCTTTGCATTGTCAAGTGTCTGACGAGCACTAGGTACCTCAGTCGTTGCCAGCACTACTTCCATTTCTTTTCGTGTTGTCAACCTTCCTCTTCATCATTCAGAACTTTTACTATCTTCTTTCCTTCTTCTCTATCAAACTAAAAAGCGTGGAAATAATGTAAGATACTGTGTATTGTTTGTGGACAAGTAAATGAATAACTAAATTGGGTACACTAGAAATGACCAAGAATAATGTAAGTATAGTGAATATTGTAAAGAGAGAATGTAACAGAAAAGTAATTAGAAAAAATATGGATGAGAATAGGTAAGAATACTGAAAACGAAGTAAATGTACGCTATAATATTACTAAATGTAAGTGGTTTTGAAGAAAGGGATAAATATGATGTTGAAAAACTGTGTGAGTTCAAAATGGAGGAGAGAAACCTGACTAATGTGTGTAAAATAGATATGAGAAGTATGTGTCAAGTACCACAAACGGTGGGCGGAATCACTTGCAGTAGGATGTAAAATTATTGTCCTTATCTTGAAATATGTGATAACCTAAATGTGTGTAAAAATAATTAAACTAAATACTGACTTTAAAAGAAATATTACTGAGTAAAAAAGTGGGGAGAAAAACCACAAATTTAGGACTCTAAAATAACAACATAATATTGTCATTGTGCCAAAAATGTCATTGAAATTTTTTCTTGATTAATAATGCATATGTTACCTGATTTTCTTATGGTGTAAAGAAAGATTTATTATTACCAGTTTCTAATTACCTGTTTCAAAGTTGCAGGTTTTATGCTTTATACAGTTAATGAAATTTGTACCAAAGATGTGACAAAATGAAGAAAAAACCTGGAGATGATGGCAATAAACTGCTCAAAAATATGTTGTTGGGCAGCAAAACAAGACAAAAGAGTAAGCTGACGACTGCCCAAAATGCTGTGTGTGCAATAACCAAAGGACTTGCCAATGTGGGGCAAGGAGTTGATAAGAGATCACGAACTGCCTAACCTAAGTGATGGAGCAGTGTGACAATTTAAATAGGTGATCGTTTGGTGTTTTTACTCTAAGATGTGCTTATGTGGCTGAAAACTTACATACAAAGACTGCAAAACCAATAATGCGCAGAATGTGTAACTTGAATTGCTAGTGCTAAGGCAAGCAGTGAAGTAAGTTAGGTTTTTGATCAATGTGTTATGGACTGACTATTATTATTGAAGTCAGTGAAAATTTACTATTATATATATATATATATATATATATATATATATATATATATATATATTCTTATTCAAATGGATGTGGATGATTTGGAGATTAGGTTTTCTGGTGTAACTTAAAAAATTTGACTGTCTTGCTTTAAAACACAGCAGTGATAATTAAAGATAGGTTCTGAATATATTAGAGTGTTTATGTGCAAAAAACATTTTGACTGCTACTAATGAAGAGCAGCTTTAAAGTTAATAATTTAGAAAAAGCCTTGAAAAGTTACTTTTGTATTTAAAGAATCAGTTGGAAAAAGTTCTCACAGCTGTTTTGTGTAAATATTTGTACATATGTGGATGCAAACTGAAATTTTCAACATTTAATTAATTGCTGAAACTTTTAAAATGTACCATGATCATCAGTATGCTTTTTTTGAAAATATTCAAAGACAAACTGGTGTTTCGTCATGTTAAAATGTTCTGTGTTGTTGTGTATGCATATTTTTTTTCTTGAATACTATACCTGTTGTACTAATGTGCAGATTATTTTGTATACTGCTTGTCTGTCAGTGATATTGTGTCTATGTGGAAGAGAGAGAAAATTTAGTATATGCCCTGTGTAATGATGAAAATTATTTTCCTTAAAGCAGTGTGAAAATGACAATTACTGTAAATGTGTTATTTGGAATATGGTTTGGAAGAATGGTATGGAAATTCTTAATCTATATACTGTATGTTTGTAATAAGTATTTTTTTCCTCCCAACTGAAGTTGGATGGTATAATATTTTTTTGTAGCCATCATCACTTAGGTGTTATAGAAGTTCCCTTGAAGTATCCCTTACAGGCATGTGTAACACCATAGCTCTAAAACTCTACTGATTTATTTTTCTTTTGTTTCATTTCATCTTACATCATTGAGCTACTGTAAATGTTGTTTGATTGAATCGATAACACAAAATTGTATATTCCTTTCATGTACAAAACTTTGATGTTATGGTTTGATTCTATGCTATGTAGTGTATCTATCATTTAAATTCTTTGTCCCATTTGGAGTAAACAAAACTTACTGTATATAATTGTAATTTCTGTGTGAATAATTTTCTGTAGAAATGTCAATATGTGCATATGTTCTGTTTTATTTAATGTGTTTGGTTGCTGTTATGTAAACTGCTGATCCTCCCTTAGGGTTCTTAGTTATCCTGTATGTAAAAGTTAGTGTGGTTCCCATCGGGAACACAACTTAGTTTCTCGCACAGGTTGTGGTTGGCCTAAGTAGAAAAGGTGGAACCTAGAGTCAGTCTGGAACGAGCTATCAAATGGTGCAATGCCCATGTAAAAGTTGTACATTGTGCTGGTTCTGAGAGAGGCTTTTCCTGCCGCTTTCCAATGCCTCGGATGGATGGATAAAGAGCTGGAACTATTCTGGAATTGATGTCTATCATCGCCACAAAGAAATGACAGAGTCCGGCAATTCTACCTGCAAATTCACCTACCAACATGCAGTTGCTACCACAATGTGCATCCACTGTAATGGAGCACTATAGTTTTGCACAGTGAAGGATCAGCTAATTGGATGTTTTAGTGTGCACAAATATAAGGTAACTTATAACTGAATTTATGTACCTACCTCGATTTTTTCCCTATCGCAACACCTATCAGGTTCCTCTCCATCTGAACTATGATTACTGAGTGTCCTAGTTTGTGGAAAAAATGAAAGCCTCAAAGCCAAATAGTTAATTAAATAATGTTGTTTGATCTTTGGTAAGAAGGGAGTATTCAGATTTACTGTGGATTTAGTGAAATTGTGGGAGGTAGTAAATGGAGCTTTGTGAAAGCCTCCCAGTGATGGGAACAGTCCAATTTAAAGTTTTGTGGAGTCACCTATTTAATCATTTACTTGAAAGTAGAAGAGTGTGGTAATAAAGACAATTTGCTGTTTCTTTTAAAGATTAAAAGTTCTTAAATCTGAGGCTTATAAAGTTTTGCTTAATTAATGATCATAGTGCTGCTTGTAGTAAATTTTAAAAGGTGAGTCAGTTTCTTGCAAATTTGTCAACATTGTGTCTCACTGTAGTAAAAGTGGAAAACTGCAATAGTGGAAAGTTATATACTCATGCTTCCTAAGTACTTGTTTCTTTTGGGTTATGAAAGTGCATATTAATATGAGGTGCATTCAAGTTCTAAGGCCTCCAATTCTTTTTCTCCGGACTGGAAAGAGATAGAAACATGCGCATTGTTTTAAAATAAGGCCGCGTTCATTGTCAATACATCCCAGAGATGGCAGCACCGTACAGCGGATGGAATTTTACTGCCAGCAGCGAGAATGAGAACTGTTTTAAATACTTAAAATGGCGACGTTTTCCTTACTTGAACAGCGTGCAATCATTAGTTTTCTGAATTTTCGTGGTGTGAAACCAATTGAAATTCATCGACAATTGAAGGAGACATGTGGTGATGGAGTTATGGTTGTGTCAAAAGTGCGTTCATGGGTGTGACAGTTTAATGAAGGCAGAAAATCGTGTGACAACAAACCGAAACAACCTCGGGCTCGCACAAGCCGATCTGACGACATGATCGAGAAAGTGGAGAGAATTGTTTTGAGGGATCGCCGAATGACTTTTGAGCAGATCGCCTCCAGAGTTGGCATATCTGTGAGTTCTGTGCACACAGTCCTGCATGACGACCTGAAAATGCGAGAAGTGTCGTCCAGGTGGGTGCCACGATTGCTGAAAGACGACCACAATGCTGCCCGTGTGGCATGTTGCCAAGCAATGTTCACGCGGAACGACAGCATGAATGGGACTTTCTTTTCGTCAGTTGTGACAATGGATGAGACGTGGATGCCATTTTTCAATCCAGAAACAAAGCGCCAGTCAGCTCAATGGAAGCACACAGATTCACCGCCACCAAAAAAATTTCGGGTAACCGCCAGTGCTGAAAAATGATGGTGTCCATGTTCTGGGACAGCGAGGGCGTAATCCTTACCCATTGCGTTCCAAAGGGCACTACGGTAACAGGCGCATCCTACGAAAATGTTTTGAAGAACAAATTCCTTCCTGCACTGCTACAAAAACGTCTGGGAAGGGCTGCGCGTGTGCTGTTTCACCAAGACAACGAACCCGCACGTCGAGCTAACGTTACGCAACAGTTTCTTCATGATAACAACTTTGAAGTGATTCCTCATGCTCCCTACTCACCTGACCTGACTCCTAGTGACTTTTGGCTTTTTCCAACAATGAAAGACACTCTCCGTGGCCGCACATTCATCAGCCGTGCTGCTATTGCCTCAGCGATTTTCCAGTGGTCAAAACAGACTCCTAAAGAAGCCTTCGCCGCTGCCATGGAATCATGCCGTCAGCGTTGTGAAAAATGTGTACGTCTGCAGGGCGGATACGTCGAGAAGTAACGCCAGCTTCATCGATTTTGGGTGAGTAGTTAATTAGAAAAAAATCGGAGGCCTTAGAACTTGAATGCACCTCGTAGTGTAATAAGATCCACAGGTTATCCTTTATGCTCATGATAAATAACAATTAAATAGAAAGACCACTATTTAGGAAAACAATAATTTCTTTATTCAAAAGACAGTGAGAAGTAACCTGTTAGTTAATTCCAATTAACTTTTATTTTAAATAGTAAAGTATTTAACTGAGGGAGACTTAACGTGTGACCAGTTCATAATTTTGCAATGAACTAAATTTATAATTTTATGTCAACTAGGAAAGTGTTTGAAAAATAATACTTAACCTATGTCCAATTCATGATTCTGCAGTGAATATTAATAGTAATGTTATAAAACTTATTCGTTTTAAATAAGCCCTGAAAGTAGTAGCGTGTTCCGTTATCTGTTATACAGGGCTATTACAAATGATTGAAGCGACTTCATAAATTCACTGTAGCTCCATTCATTGCCATATGGTCACGACACACTACAGATACGTAGAAAAACTCATAAAGTTTTGTTCGGCTGAAGCCGCACTTCAGGTTTCTGCCGTCAGAGTGCTCGAGAGCGCAGTGAGACAAAATGGCGACAGGAGCCGAGAAAGCGTATGTCGTGCTTGAAATGCACTCACATCAGTCAGTCATAACAGTGCAACGACACTTCAGGACGAAGTTCAACAAAGATCCACCAACTGCTAACTCCATTCGGCGATGGTATGCGCAGTTTAAAGCTTCTGGATGCCTCTGTAAGAGGAAATAAACGGGTCGGCCTGCAGTGAGCGAAGAAACGGTTGAACGCCTGCGGGCAAGCTTCACGCGTAGCCCGTGGAAAATTGGCTCATGCCACAACTGGAGACCGACAGCGCCGACTTCATCTTTCAACAGGATGGTACCCCACCGCACTTTCATCATGATGTTCGGCATTTCTTAAACAGGAGATTGGAAAACCGATGAATCGGTCGTGGTGGAGATCATGATCAGCAATTCATATCATGGTCTCCACGCTCTCCCGACTTAACCCCATGCGATTTCTTTCTGTGGGGTTATGTGAAAGATTCAGTGTTTAAACCTCCTCTACCAAGAAACGTGCCAGAACTGCGAGCTCGCATCAACGATGCTTTCGAACTCATTGATGGGCACATGCTGCGCCGAGTGTGGGAGGCACTTGATTATCGGCTTGATGTCTGCCGAATCACTAAAGGGGCACATATCGAACATTTGTGAATGCCTAAAAAAACTTTTTGAGTTTTTGTATGTGTGTGCAAAGCATTGCGAAAATATCTCAAATAATAAAGTTATTGTAGAGCTGTGAAATCGCTTCAATCATTTGTAATAACCCTGTATTTATGCAAATAGTCTGTCCTGCTCTGTCAGCTTCCAATCTCAACTGTGAACATATGCAGGTGTCAGAGTTCATTGCACTCACGTGTGGCAAAATATAGGTTCTTTTTGTCCGTTGAAGTTACTCATACCTGTTTTCTTAAACAATGATGTTAATCATTTACTTCCATAATCAGCCTTGCAACCGTTTTCTTTATTCTTTAAACAGTGTAGACAGGCAAAAGTATTGTTTGTTACTGTTCGAATATTTGCGTAATTCTGACTTTTATTTCCGATAAGCCGCCTCCGTTAGGTACAACACGGTCAACATAACAATATTCCTCTCAGAGGGTAACACTGCTCTGTTGCTTTATACCATAATTACTCTAACAAAATCTATTTTACAAACTGCCTCCAGCTTCGAGGTTATGGTATAGCAGTAGCGGACGTTAGTGTTATAGACTGAGGAACAGAAGAAGACTTCAGTAATGTTTTCCTTTCCACTTTCCTCGCGGAGTCTTTGCCTGTCTTCCGATACATTGGTTCACTCAGAAAGTTATAAATTTTCTATTTATTAACCTCAAGTGGAAATAGTACGATGGCGTTTCTCTTACAGCTGGTATGACCACCGTGTGAGTATTTTGTCATAGCTTTCTTAGTGTGGCCTAACTGGACAATGCTTGGGACCCAGTGATCTCTTTAATTTGTTTTGGGAGAAAACATTTTATTCATGATGACACGTCTGGCGACATCTGACGTCTGCTTTTAGCGGCGCAAGTGTGAATTCCGTCGGAGGGCGGACCTCTAGTTTCACTTTTACGCGTGAGCCACCGCACCACAGATGGAACAGTACACACAGACGGCACGGATTTTGATAGAGGACGCTTTTGTGAGTGCTGCTAATGCACTTGTATTTACACGGAATTTTTTGCTATAAAGCCGATACCATGAACCAGTGGTTTCTGACTGTGGCTGGCATCCTGGGCTCCTATTTAAACTACAGACCTGCACACTTCCCAGCAGTTTCGACTGTCTCGTTGCTTCTTTCCTCTCCCGTCGTCCCTCCTATCTCACTATCCACATACCAACTCCTGTACGTTCTGTCCCACCACGGCGTGCCCCAGGGCTCCATCACCACCCTTTTCCTCTATCGCCCGTATACTGGAGATACATCCAAACGTCCTCCACCTATTCACTTCCTCCAACTTGCTGATGACACCGCCTTCCTAGCCCTCTATCCTACTCTTCAATGGTCGCAACGTACCCTTCAAACCCACCTTGATTTCATTTCTTATGCAACAAGTGGCCCCTTCACATAAACCCTTCCAAAACCCAGGCAATCATCATAGTTTGTACTACCCCCTCCTTCTGGCTCCAAGATTTTTACCTTACCGTTTACGGTGATCCTATCCACTTCACCCCCACCCTGAAATACCTTGGACTCACCCTCGACCATCACTTCACCTGGTCTCCCATCTCCTTACAATCCAACACAAACCCACAATAGACTCCACTTCCTGAATATCCTTCCACCATCCTACACACCTACAAATCCTTGACCCATCCCATCCTTTGTCATGCCAGCGTCACCTGAATTTACTCCACACTATAAAGTCTTCAAAATCCTCAAACACCATGCCCTCTGCCTTGCTTTCTGTATCCACCTCCCATTCCCTCATATTGATCCACTATGACCTCATCCCTTCCCACATATTCTCCTTTTCCCCGAACACATCTGCACTCTGTACATCATCGGCAGACGAAGTCCCCCTCAAAACTTGGTGCCTCCTATTTTCTCTAACCCCAGCCCATTGCCGCGCATTTACGGTTTTGTCCCACCCTCTCTCCATCTCTACGCCCTCCAAATCCTTTACCAACATACCTTTCACCGCCTACCCCTCTCAGATGATGAGCTTCGCCCTGATATCTACCCCTCCTACCAACTCTAACCCCACCATCCCCCCTCCTTAAGGTTCTCCCATTCTTTTACCTCCCCCTGAGCGGTTTTTTTCCTTCCTAATACGCTCCCTCTCTATCTACTGATCTAGTGCACCCTCTCTGCATCTCTGGGCTCCTTCCTGACTTGCCTTCCCTCTCCCACCCTGCCTCTCTCCTGCTCCTTGATGCACCCTGAGCCCCTTTCATTTCATCCCACCATATCCCACCCTGCCTCCCTCACTGCCCCTCCTCTCCCCTCTCTTCCTTCCTCTCAGGCTTCCTCTCCCTCAGCAGGTCCCTCCCAGCAGTTTTTATTCTTCATCATGTATGCTCCACCTCGTGCAGTGGTTTTAAAGCGTCGTCTTTCTGATGTGTTTTTCAATACTGTGACCGACTTTTATCTTGTTTGTGTGACTTCGACATATTTTATGTGCTATGCACGTAGCCAACCATGTATTTTTTTATTTTTATGTGGACATTTTTAACTGTATCCCCCAACGAATGTCTCCATGTAAGTGTATATATTTTAATCCCCATTGTCTCCCTTTATTATGCTCTTATGTCTCCCTTTTATCGGCTGTTGTATGTGTCGTTTCATCTTTTTAGTAACTGTAATGTCACTCTGCTGAAAGTGCGTCTTGTGCCCCTGCCAGCGGCAGCGGAATGAGGTCACAATATAGAAAATAAAATCCAGCAGTCTCCAGTGGCAAACACTCACCTGAAGATGGCTTCGATGGCTACTAGCCGAAATATCGTGGCAATAAGTCAGCAAATCCGGCTGCAGTCCCGAAATCTCATAGAATATTCAGTAAGCTGGGTAAACTTCAAGACTCAATTCTTCATGCCTTTTCACACTCCTCTCATGAGGGAGACGTGGTCACAGAGACATAGTATTTCAGTGTAACAATAGTTGGAAATAAATAAAAAGGACTTTTTCTAATATCATAAGCAAATACAACTGAGAACGTATAATGTAATTAATTAACATTGGCTTCATTTACGATGTATATCTACCTTTGGTATAATATACTAATACACTAATTTATTAGCATTATTTCTGTAACATATTTGAATATCTCCACTTCAATTAAATTTTTATTCCTATTTTATTATTATTATTATTACCATTTTACCAGGTTTACAAGCTGAAAATGACGATAACGTATTATATCACATGGGGCATTCGAATAACTGATGTTGCCAAGTTTTCTTTCTTACCTTGATGTAAAGTAAATGTATGGTGTTTATGAGGACCTCCCAGCTGTACCACAGAGGAGTATCTACAGATGAAGTATGAGATTGTCCTATAATGAGGTATTTTGTTTAAACACATTTGACACGTGAGTATGCTAGAAAATCAGTGACTGCTTCATATGAGCTAAATAGAGAATTTGAAGAAAAGCATTTTCAGCCACCAGTTGTTCATGTACATATTTATTCTCAACTAGTTTCAATTATAGCAACTATCATCGTGAAGGGAAAATTGGATGATAAAACTGTAAGCGGTTCAGAATAAAGATGTATACATACAGCTAGTGGCTCAAAATACTTTTCTTCAGATACTTGATAGCTGTAAATACATAGCTGCTTACAAAATGTTGTATATAGAAAGTGTTCCTAGAGAATTTGTTTCCTATTTGACTGCTGTTTTCCCACATAGTAGCTCAACAAATACTTAGACTGGCACAAAGTACGAAAACTCACATCTCGAGGTGTAATACTAATTTACTATCTTGTTGTAGCTAAATCTCGTGAAGTTGAATTCACAATGGCGGGACAACAGTAAGACTTATTACACGCTTGTCTACACACGTGGAAAGGAGCACCCTTGAATCCAAGATCCATTCGATAAGTTTCTAACCTTTCACCAACAGAATGAAAGTGTAATTTCTAGTCGCGATCATTCACCTTCATTTGTGGTCCATCACCTAGCTAACTACAGTAATTGGGTTTTTATATCATATAACTGAAACCATTCCTATGAAAAAGACACGCTCTCCTTATCTTGCCGCGCAGAGTAGCCGAGCGGTCTAAGGCGCCTTGCCAAAGTCCGCGCGGCTCCCCAAGTCGGAGGTTCAAGTCCTCCCTCGGGAATGGGTGTTTGTGTTGTCCTTAGCGTTAGTTAGTACGTTAGTTTAAGTTAGATTAAGTAGTGTATGAGCTTAGGGATCGATGACCTCAACAGTTTGGTCCCATAAGACATTATCACAAATTTCCAAATTTTTCCTTATTTCCTAAATGTAATGAAATAATAAGCAAGCAGTTGCATAAAAGAAATTTAATTTCTTTACCGGTTTCAGGCACTTAGTACTCTTCTTCAGAAGTTTACGCCTATCGCATTCCTAAATATAACAAAATTCGAGAAGTTTTGTACTGCTGCAGCCACACATCAGATTTCTGCCACGAAAGTGTAGCAGTGACCATTTAGGCAAGATGGCGACACGAGCCGAGAAAGCATATGTTAAGCTTGAAATGCATCCACATCAGTCTCCCATAATAGTGCAACAAAACATCAGGGTGACCGGAGCTGAGAAAGCAAATGTTCTTCTTGAAATGCATTCACTTCAGTCTGTCGTAAGAGTGTAACGAAACGTCAGGACAAAGGTCAACAGAGATCCACCAGCTGCCTATTCTGTTCGCTTTGGCGACAGTACGCACAGTTTAAGGATTCAAGATGACTCTGAAAGGAGAAATCAGTGAATGAACGGTTGACCGCGTGTGGGCGAGATTCGTGAGTAGCCCACACAAATCGACGAACAGAGTGAAAGTTTACCGTCATACCTCCTTGCCTAGAGATGCCAGATGCAAGTTGATGTCGTTAAGCCCTAAATCAAAATTGCGCAACGGATAACTGGGGAGAGGAGCTTGAGAGCGCTACCTACAGAGCGTGTCCTTCCTGTACGATACTAGGCAAGGGGCTGGAGGGCTCACACGCTGATGTGTGGGTCCCTGCATTCTATAGCTTTTATTTTCAATAAATTCCTTTAACTTGTCTTCTTTGTGATTTTTAAGGTATGTTAAAGATTGATGACAGTTGATTTCCTATTTATTTTAAACATTATCACTCGACTTTACAGCGATAGCCACAATTGTTTCAGTTTACAGATATTACAATTTTACAACTTATAGCTCGGGTATATTATATACTAATATGCACGCACATTTCTACGGGTAAGACGGAATTGCGTTGGCCAAATGTATACCACCAAAGTCTCCCAATATTTTACATAGGACATTCACCATTTGAGGAGGATAACGGGCAAACTAGGGACCATATACTTTAACACAGGGGTCAAATTTCCGGAATTAAACGAGCACATTCATTACCTTACACAATCCGAAGCTGGAAATAAAAGAATTAGTACAAATATTCAAATACCTCTCTTCCATGCGTGAACATTGAGACAGACGCACTGAGGGCACGTCTGCTCACTTACCCGTCTTCTGTAACACTCGTAGAATATGGCGGGCACCCGGAGGTCTTCCTGGGCCCCGGTGGAGGGGGTGGCCGAACCACTTGGTCGTGACCAACCTCTCCACCCCAAATCTTGTGACACTGGAAAGTCTTTGACTCTTACCTGCCTGTGCTGTCTCTCTGATCCCCTAGCCAGGAGTAAGGTTGGCACTACTATACTACAGAACTACTTCCCAACAAAGATTTGGCCACGCTTTACGGAAAGGTGTGAGGAGGATTAGGAAAGTTCATCTTCAGATTCACATTCACGTACAAGAAATGCATAGTACATGACACATATAAATACGTATTATGAAGCCCGACACATTTCTTTCCACCCGTCCACATGGGTTCTGTTGCACCCGCGGCCGGCCGCGTCGTGTAATAAAATAGGCTGCGGAGCCGCCTCTATTGCTATTTCCCGGTGCGAGCGAGCAGCGAAACCTGCTGCTTATAGAACGGAAACTACTGTACCGTTTCAGGAGTAAGTAGGGAACTAAACTAACCACAATTGACCGTTTGGGAGATCTTAAGGAAACGACTGAAGCTTAAGCTTTACCGCCTGCAATTGCTAGAAGCCCTTGTTTTCGACGACAAAATCAGACGCTTTGAGGTTTCGACACAGTTGTGCCAGCTTGTGGAAGAGAAAGTGTTTTGTGAGAAACTAATTTCAGTGATCAAGCAACATATTTGGTGATTAGCGCAATGAATAGGGACAATGTGCGAATGTGCGAACAGAGAGTCCCCACGCTATCGTGTGTTCTCTGTTGCTCCGTGGTTTAAAGTTTATGATACCTTTTGCTTTTGCATTAAGATCATTGTACGGAACTTGTATTAGGACGTTAGAAAACTGGTTCATGCCACAGCTGGAATTTGACTGTATGGACTTGAGTTACAAGCAGGATGGTATATCACCCTACTTCCATCATGATGATTGTGAATTATTAAACAGGAAATTTAATGATGGATCAGACATCGTGGGGTTAATGATCAACAATTCATGTGACCCCAACGTTTTCCCTACCTAACCCCATGAGATTTTTTTGTGTGGGCTTATGTGAAAGACATTGTGTTTACGTCTCCTGTACCAACAAACCTACCAGAACTGCAATCTCGCATCAAGGGTTCTGTTGAAGAGACTGATTAGTGACAGGTATATGATGCGCCGACCTTGGAGAGAACTGAATTATGGACTTGATATCCGTAGAGCCACAAGGGGAGCATATTTGGAGCACTTTATTACGAAAAAGGAGACTTCTTGAGTTTTTCTATGTATGTCTTTGACAAATGTGTATCAAATTATGTAGCTACTTAAAATTTGCAAAATGTAATTGTTTATTGCAATCTTGGTGTACACAGGGTGTTCCAGAAACGCTGCGACAAACCTCGAGGGTTTGTAGAAAGTATGTTGAGGAAGAAATTGGGATGGGAAGTAATGTCCAAGAACGCCATCCAACGCCGCTACAGAGCATTGAAGATACAGCCGCCGCCGCCTTCCACTAGGCCACACCTATGACATTAAACGTCAGTCTGTGCGCTGACTGACCATAGGTGGAACGTCTTCCAATGCTGTTTGTTATTCAGTTATCGCAACTGATTGTCACGACCATCTGTGGAGAAGATGGAGCTACCTGCTGGTAAACAAGTCTTGTCTCGTATGAGTGCCATGTTCTGCTAACATGGTTTCGGACCCGGTTTTCCATTTGCAGTTTGTTTTTTTCCAAAAAACGTTGGATGTTTTGAAGGGTTCCAGGAGAAAAGTAAAGCGTGGGTGGAAATCCATGCCCAAACCCAGCGTCCACTGAAGCAACAGAGCGTCTCATTCATAGGAGACAAGGCCTTTCTACATCGCAGCTAGCCCCACTATCTCGAGTGGCGATCGTGGCAGTCGGTCGCGAACGCTGAATAACAATGTTCCTTGGGCACGCTATAAATGTAATCCAAATATTAACCATACTTTTCCAGACCGTACCAACGTCCAGTCGTTGAAGCCACTTGGAGTTTCTAAATGGTTCAAATGGCTCTGAGCACTATGGGACTCAACTGCTGTGGTCATAAGTCCCCTAGAACTTAGAACTACTTAAACCTAACTAACCTAAGGACATCACACACATCCACGCCCGAGGCAGGATTCGAACCTGCGACCGTAGCGGTCGTGCGGTTCCAGACTGTAGCGCCTTTAACCGCTCGGCCACTCCGGCCGGCTTGGAGTTTCTCTCTTACATGTTGGAAGAAGGAATATTTCCAACTTACAGTCCCAGAAGAGTCCAACGCACTCTCGTTCTTCCTCTAATTTTATTTTTTGAGTTACTAGTCACCTGACTGGTTTGACCCACGAATTCCTCTCCTCTGCCAACCCTTCCATCACAGAGTAGCACTTGCAACCTATTTCCTCCATTATAGGGTGTCTGTATTCCAAGCTCTGTCTTTCCCTACAGTTTTTACCTACTTCAGATCCCTCTAATACCATGAAAGTTATTCCCTGATATCATAACAGATGTCCTATCATCCTGCCCCTTCTTCTTGTCAGTGCTTTCCATACATTCCTTTCCTCGCTGATTCTGCAGAGAACCCCCTCATTCCTTACATTCGATGATACATCTTTCTCTATCTTTCTGTCTCTCTCCTTTTGTTCTTCAGTCTCATGAATGGTTTCACTCAGTCCACGACGAATTACTCTCCTGTGCCAACGTATTCATCTATTTGCTGGATGTATTCCAATCTCTCTCTTCGTCTGCAGTTTCCACCGTCTATAGCTCGATCTAGTACCATGGAAGTTATTCCCTGAGGTCTTAACAAACGTGTCCTACCATCCTGCCCTTTCTTCTTGTCGGTGTATTTCATACAATCCTCTCTTCACCGATTCTTCTGAGAAACTCCTCATTCCTTACCTTACCCGTCCACTTGATTTTCAACATTCTTCCGTAGCACTTCATCACAAATGCATCGATTCTCTTCTGTTCCTGTTTTCCCAAAATCCATGTTTCACTATCATACAACGCTATGCTCCAAACGTACGTTCTTAGAAACATCTTCTTCAGATTAAGACCAATGTTTGATACTAGTTGACTTCTCCTGGCTCGGAATCACGTTTTTGTCATAGCTAGTTTACTTTTTATCTCCTCCTTGGTCTGTCCATCATGGGTTATTTTGCTGCCTAAGTAGCAGAATTCCTTAACTTCGTTTAATTTGTGATCCCCAACTCTTATGTTAAGCTCCTCATTCATCTCATTTTTGGTACTTCTCATTACTTTCGCCTTCCTTCGATTCACTCCCGGTACATTTCCTGTACTCATTACACTCTTCACTCCATGCTTCATTCAATGCTACTTTTTTTTGTTTCTTTATGGAGAAGTTGGGAGTTACAATATTCTGTGTTCATTATTCTCTATATCCATTCAGATTCTCGTTATTAGCTAGGAATTATTTGTTAAAAGGATGTCAAGTGTGTTTTCACAACCATTTACTATTTGAGTGAACTCATGAACTAACTGCTTGAAATAATTTTCCGAGAACACTCTGAGTGTAATTTCTGATAATGTTTTGTAGATATCTTTGGATTTAAAAATGAATGTTTGTCAACATATCGAGGTACATTGAAGTCACCAACAACTACAAATGTATGAGTTGAGTACATGTTTGAAATTAGACTCAAGTTTTCTAGACCCTTTCAGCAATTGTGTCATCGAGTTGGGATGTTGGTAAAAGGCTCCAGCTATAAGGACATTGTACATGTCCTTCACTCCTACTTTCCCCATTTTTAGTTGTTGTTCTATGTGGATTGTTTATTTCTGAAACATTTTTTGCATTTATTACACGCAATGCGATTGTCCTGAACGACTGGTCATTCATTCATTTACATGAGAAATGTTATTGTATGATTCAACCAAACACACAATCTTCTGTGCTAATAGGTTTAAATTGAATTGATCCATCAAACTGTATACATAAACATTCATTCCCACATATCAACTGTGGAAGATCAATATAGTGTGCTGATGTTTTAGGGAATATATATATTTTTTAAGCTTTTAGCGTCAGCCACTACATTTCTCTCGGTATATGCATTTCTTATACATTTCTTGACCAAAGTAGTATATGGAAATAAATATTTTTAACAGTCAATAGTATCCTTAAAATGTATATCAGATAGTGTTGTATCATACACGTTATTTTGTAGTACATTAAGAGCTGTATTCATATAGTCTATATGTTGCTTACAAGCATTTAAATCATTTTTAAAAGGTGAATTTTGTTTATTAAATCGTTGTAGGGTACTTGTTTTAGAATACTTCCATATCCAGATTTTCTAACAAGATTATTTCATTCTTATTTCTAAAGATTGCTTTGTGATAGCATAACCACTTTACATCTATTAATCTTCTACAATTAAAATTAGTATTTATTTCAACTGTTTTAAAGGTAGTACAACATCTATAATGAAATTAGTTAATTATATTTTTATCTTTAAATCTAATTATAATTTCATTTTTGTTTGAAAATCATCTATTATTGATTCTAATTTATTTGTAATATTTTCTAATTCAAATGATGTTGTTTTTTCTCTTTATAGTTTTCTCAGTAATTTTCTTCTAAAGGGTCCATTTATTACATTATTACATTCAAAATACCATTAGACATAGTGACAGCTAAAGCATTCTTTGGACTGGATCCATAACCATCTCACAGTAGCTTTAGTTGAGATAGACATAAATCGCCACAAATATATTAATCAGACTTTTGAACTCTTTGATCATTGTAGTGTAATTCATTTGGACCTAAATAATTTACTTATTTTGTCTAATGCCACTAAATGAGTCAAATACTACTTTTTTTATTATTTGTTTCATAATAACAAATCCCATTTCTAGCTCTATGAAGTGAAACACATAAATTAAAAATTCTAAATTCTACAATTTTTGGTTTATTAGGTAACTGATCAGTTATAAAAACACCACGAAAGTCTTGAATTTGAATTTTTTAGCAATCATTTTTTAACAAATTTACTCCATATATTTAGGTACATACTGATTATTTTTTCTAACGTTTTTATAATTGTGCACCATTTTCACTAATGCTAAATTATGCCTGGTTTGTTCTTCCAGTTCTAACTCACTGTGTATTTTTTTTTTTGTAACTGCATTTGTAACTGATGATGCGCCATCTGATAATAAACCAGCAAAAGCTAAATATGTTAACACTACTAATAGTAATGGTAGAAAACTACCTTCATGTTCTGTTGATTCATTACCTTTGTTCTTCTACATTAAATATTATATAAACTTCTTCACAACAGCTATACCTAATGAAAAGAGTAAATTTCCGCCATTTTATTTATCTCTTTTTCTTTCTTGAGCATCAGTTAAAAAGATGTCAGTCTTATAACAATGATCTTTACTAAATTTAATTTTAATTCAGTTTGATTTAGTTTTGTGACTTGGTAGCAAAGTATAAACAGTATGGAAATTATTCATTCATATATAAAAATAATCTTCTGCATCCTATGGTCCCATCCATTGTCATCAAGTTCAGTACCCATTTCTGAAACTTCATGTCAGATTAAAAGTGTGTGCAGAACTGAGGCTCGAACTCAGGACCTTTGCCCGCAGAGCTACCATGGCCCACAGAAGAGCTTCTGTGAAGTTTGGAAGGTTGGAGACAAGGTATTTCCAGAATTGAAGCAGGAGGATGGGTGGTGAGTCATGCTTGGGTAGCTCAGTCGGTAGAGCACTAGCCCACAATTGGCAAATGTCCCGAGTTCGAGTCTCGATCTGGCACACAATTTTAATTTGCCAGGAATGTTCATAACAGTGGGCACTCCAGTGTAGAGTGAAAATCTCATTTCAGAACCCATTCATAGTTTTCTGTCTGTATAAATTATGCCACTAACGGTTGCCGCAGATAATTTTTCACCAAATGATGCACAACTAAAATACATTTGTCCCTTTGTTACATTTTGTAGTATTCAATCAGCTCTATGTCTGTTTTCTGAATATTTATTGTCGCTGTATACCATATCATGTTGTTCACATGCTTCATCTAATGGATTCTCTCCACTAAATAATCTGCCATCTAATTTGGTAACACATCAACAATAACTGTGGCCTGGAAGTTGAAATGTGAATGGTAATTTTGTTAATCAATATGTTCTCAATTGCATATCCATATTTATTACTTTCCAATAATATATGCAATAGATTATTCTAAAATCTAATTCTATAAGGTATGCCTTTTAGATTGTTGATAATTAAGTCATTAAATTTATTTGCATACTTTTTGCTGGTCTGTCTTTTTCATCATGATAATTTTTATTACCAGCCACATCTTCGCCATGAATAACACGTAATCCATCATTTAATTCACATACATCATTTTTCAAAATTTATTCAATTACCTTTTTTGTTTACTTCCTATTAAGTCTTTGCCTGTGTTTCTTTTTTCTTTTCTGTTGAATCTGTGTGAATTTGAGTTAATTTGCTGGAATAAACATCAACAATATCTTTTATCAATTTATTGTACCACTCCTTGACTTTATTTTATTATGGTTTTTATCAGAATATAGTGCTCCTGATCATAATAATACATCTGTATAGTGTGATGAATCAGTAGAATCAAATTTGTATTTAAATCGTCTGTAGTAATACATCTTTTAATAAAACCATTCATTAGTCCATCTGTTCCTTTATGTCCTTTTTCACCAATAATTAATTTATTATCATAAAATTTTACTTTTCATTTACCAATGTTCAAATGGTTGAAATGGCTCTAAGCCCTATGGGACTGAACATCTGCGGTCATCAGTCCCCTAGACTTAGAGCTACTTAAACCTAGCAAACCTAAGGACATCACACACGTCCATGCCCGAGGTAGGTTTCGAACCTGTGGCCCTAGCAGCAGCGCAGTTCTGGACTGAAGCTCCTAGAACCAGTCAGAAAACACGGCCAGCATGTACCTATGTATTTAAGTACACAAACAGTCCTTAATCCCAAAGTTTATCTTCAGTATTATTAACATAATTTATCATTCTTTCACGTATATTACCCATTTACCTTTTTCTTTATCACTTATTTCTTTAACATTTAAATTTTTCTGCTGTTGCTTCTTCTTCATATTTACTGAATACTTATTGTTTTTCTGATTAATGTATATTCCCTGTCATCACTATCAATTGTTTAATTGGTGGTATAACATTAAATTCTTCTAAATGCTTGTGATTACGAAATGGAACCAACTGTTTTCCAGCTCATTTGTTTTCTTCAATACATTTTAATACATTATCATCTAATCTATGAATTCCTTGTTTTACTTGTTTGGTGGCATCTTTTTCTTTACAGTTTTCATACACTCTGTGTGGTTGTTTCTCCATAGCTTAGATTCCTCTTGCAGTTCTTCAGTTCTTCATTTGTTTTATTTCATCTCTCTGGATGAACAAAGTAACTTCATTCTTCATCTTTTGTAATGATCATGTCTTGTAAACATTTATTTATAATAAAAAATTTCATGTTCATGTTTATTTTTAAGTTTATGTTCATTTTTAATGTTTAAGTATGTTACTTATGTTGGACATTTAACTTTTTATTTGAGATTTAATTTTTACATTCATACTTTATGTTTATTTTTACATTGGTAGAAAAGATTTTATTTGTGAGTCAGTATTTAAATCATTTGATTTATGTTTCATATCTATAGTTATGAATTGCAAAACATAATTCCAACAATCATTATAACTTCTGAAAAACATATTTTAAATCACCACTGACAAATTTACGATCAATGTGATGTGAATTTGTGTCAGTCGAAATCATTATTAGATATTTTTTTTAAATGTTGTAAAGTAAGAATAATATTGAGAAGGTTTTAGATGGCTGGTCATGTGATAAGGCAAGAGCAGGGATGTGTAGTTATGTTTAATTAAAGGGCCGTGTAATGTCGTGTCAGCAGCAAGGGCCAGTGTGCTACAGTGTCATAGGAGGTAAAGACATGTGCTGCTATGATGTGTCTAGCGTATGGAGGCTGCGCTTTCGAATTATGCTACGTTGATATAAAGTTGACTCTCACCCGCGTTCGGTGGCCGCGGCTCGGGATTGTGGCAGATCATGGTCCTGGACGGATGTATGTGTGTGCTTTGACCACTGACGAGCGCATTGACCACGCCAACTCACGCTTGCGGAAGCCGAGCACGGGCTGTGCGAGGTCTGAAATCAGACGGATCGGTGACTTCACGATCCTGTGGGCAGTGTGGGAAGTGGGGGGTACCTGCGCACGTCTGCTGAGTTATTTTGGGAGCGGATCTGCAGGCTCTGCTATGCGTACTAGTACTGAGCGAATCTACACATCTGTGTGAGGAATTATTTAGTAGCAGTTTGCTATAGTGTGTACTGAAATTATGATTGGGTGCGTGTCTGTGGGCTGTGCAACATGGCCCATGACACATCTGGGTGGGTGTTTTGTGATAGCGTGATAGATATACTGTATGGTTAAATAAGTTGATCGAAAAAATAAATAGAGTGTTCTCAATGATTACACGCGCCTGCAGCACAGATCAGAGTGATTGGTTTTCCGTCACCATCTCGGCTGCATGTGAGTAGTGTTTTCCAGGTCCCGTTAATCATGTGTGTCAACAAGCTGTGAGTTATTCTGACAATAGACGTGAAGGCAGGTCTGGACCTGAGACGCTGGCGGTATACATGAGAAGAACAATGCAGCTCTGAGACGTGTCAGAAGGGAGTGCCCTTTCTGGTCGGCTGTCACGAGCGCTCGGAAGCTGAACTTGAGTGAAGGCTCTGGAACGCCCTCCCCCAGCCGACCGCATGCGCACGCGGCCTTGGAGCGTAATCTGTGGCGCGTAGGCGATATTAATTTCTCCGGTGTTAGGTGCGAATGCGACTGTGTTTAGGTCATGTTCGGGGGGAGGCCGAGCAGAGACTTTTGGTCGGTTTGCCAGCTGGTGGTGTTTGGGCGGGTCTGTTCCACTATTTTGCGAGCATGTCTGTGCACTGTGCGGTGCTTTATTTGTAGAGTTTAAGAGTACAGAGCTCGTCTGCTGATATTGTGTACTGCATTATTTAAGAGCTGTTTGGTATTGTGTGGTGAAATTAGGAGCTGTTTACGTGTTTCTGGCCTGTGTCAGATGACGACAGTCGGATCAGTGCGGGTGTTTTGTGACAAATATACTCCACTACTAAATAAAATTGCTTGAAATAAATAGAGTGCAGTCCTTCCTTTCTTCCCCAAGCAGCAAAGCGCAGTCTGTGTGGTTTTTGTGCAAAACCAGCAATCTGGTCAGACTGTGAGTGAGTCGCCAAATAACTGGACAAATTTATCTGTAGAGGAGTTACAGGTCTGGATTGGAATGAATATGTAGGTGGGTATTTTTGTGTTGCCAAGTGTAGTGCACTACGGGAGTTGAGAACATGCCTTAGGTCAGCCTTACATATTGACACCTTTGAGATGCAAAAGATTCAAAAAGATATGTCCCAAATAAATAAAGTACACTCGTTACTCCTTCCATCAGCCTATGCACTGAAATTATTGCGGAAAATTAGCAGTTGTTGGGCTATTTGGATGTAAATGTTTTGCATTATTTACGAGCAGTTCGCATGTCTGTAGGCTGCGCTCTGAGTTATTTTTAACTGTTTACAATTAGCAAGCGTGTGTCTAGAGCGTTATAAATGAGTTACGTAGCAGTGCTTTGCAGGTCTGTATGGTGTGGAACATGTCAGTGTGATACATACACTACATTCCTAAATAAAGTAAATTGGTTCCTCCATCCATGGGCCTAGTGCAGGGTGAGTCCTTTTAGCCGAAACGTGTAGGTAGAGGTTGAGTGCTGGTGGCTTAGTTTAGTGGTGATGAGCTTCATTTGCCACAATTTTCTTAGGTTGGTGGCAGGAGCACAAGTGAGCTTTGTTTACTGACAGATTTCGAACTTGGCACTGGTTCCTAGGAGGAAGTGGCGGTCGGGCGGCTGAGGTTGGTACAAGTGCCCTTCCTTTTCAACAATTTTGTTAGATAGGTAGAGAAAGCAGAAGTGACCTTTCTTTACTGCGAGAATTCAAACTCGGCGCTGGTTCCTAGGAAGAGGTGGCTGTCAGGTCCTCGAAAAGTAGTTGAAATTAGGTAGTTGGATACCTTTGCATTGTTGTTGTTGTGGTCTTCAGTCCTGAGACTGGTTTGATGCAGCTCTCCATGCTACTCTATCCTGTGCAAGCTTCTTCATCTCCCAGTACCTACTACAACCTACATCCTTCTGAATCTGCTTAGTGTATTCATCTCTTGGTCTCCCCCTACGATTTTTACCCTCCACGCTGCCCTCCAATACTAAATTGGTGATCCCTTGATGCCTCAGAATATGTGCTACCAACCGATCCCTTCTTCTGGTCAAGTTGTGCCACAAACTTCTCTTCTCCCCAATCCTATTCAATACTTCCTCATTAGTTATGTGATCTACCCATCTAATCTTCAGCATTCTTCTGTAGCACCACATTTCGAAAGCTTCTATTCTCTTCTTGTCCAAACTATTTACCGTCCATGTTTCACTTCCATACATGGCTACACTCCATACAAATACTTTCAGAAATGACTTCCTGACACTGAAATCTATACTCGATGTTAACAAATTTCTCTTCTTCAGAAACGCTTTCCTTGCCAGTGCCAGTCTACATTTTATGTCCTCTCTACTTCGACCATCATCAGTTATTTTGCTCCCCAAATAGCAAAACTCCTTTACTACTTTAAGTGTCTCATTTCCTAATCTAATTCCCTCAGCATCACCCGACTTAATTCGACTACATTCCATTATCCTCGTTTTGCTTTTGTTGATTTTCATCTTATATCCTCCTTTCAAGACGCTATCCATTCCATTCAACTGCTCTTCCAAGTCCTTTGCTGTCTCTGACAGAATTACAATGTCATCGGCAAACCTCAAGGTTTTTATTTCTTCTCCATGGATTTTAATACCTACTCCGAATTTTTCTTTTGTTTCCTTTACTGCTTGCTCAATATACAGATTGTATAACATCGGGGAGAGGCTACAACCCTGTCTTACTCCCTTCCCAACCACTGCTTCCCTTTCATGTCCCTTGACTCTTATAACTGCCATCTGGTTTCTGTACAAATTGTAAATAGCCTTTCGCTCCCTGTATTTTACCCTTGCCACCTTTAGAATTTGAAAGAGAGTATTCCAGTCAACATTGTCAAAAGCTTTCTCTAAGTCTACAAATGCTAGAAACGTAGGTTTGCCTTTCCTTAATCTTTCTTCTAAGATAAGTCGTAAGGTCAGTATTGCCTCACGTGTTCCAGTATTTCTACAGAATCCAAACTGATCTTCCCCGAGGTCGGCTTCTACTAGTTTTTCCATTCGTCTGTAAAGAATTCGTGTTAGTATTTTGCAGCTGTGGCTTATTAAACTGATTGTTCGGTAATTTTCACATCTGTCAACACCTGCTTTCTTTGGGATTGGAATTATTATATTCTTCTTGCATACGTATATAAAATTGTAAACTGAATTATTTAATATGATTAAAATCGAAATGGAATTAAGTACTTAGGTATTTATAGAAGACTATGCCCGTCGCGTGTATGGGGGGTGTGTGACGTAAGCGGGGCGGCGGCGCAACGATTGTACAGTTACTACGTGCGCGCGAGAGAGAGTCAGTTCACGAGCATTCTAGTGCGGACCAAACGTGCTGTTATATAGTTATGGGAGATTCCACTGTCGAGCAAACTTTGCCGCCAAAAGTGTAGCACTGCGTTCTAGCTCGCACAAGTACACGTGGTGTACGGTGAGCAGTCGGCATCGACATGTCTGAACGTGCCCAGGAAAACAACTTTGGCGCCAAAAGTGTGGCAGGGAACAGCCGACCGTTGTGTGATTCAGCTCCAAGGCAAACAATTTTGGCGGGAAACATGCGGAGGCGACGAATACACGTGGTGAGCGGACAAGGGACTGCTGTGACGTCACACTCGGCAAGTTCCAGCGTGTCCAGCAAAGACATGTTTACGACGTGGGAGCGATCGCTGCGCTCGCCCCCAGCATACTGGCAGTCCAGCGCGAGTGGCCAGCCGCCTCACGTGACAGGCATCGGCAGTGTCTCCGCGAGCTGGGCAGGGGGTGGCGAGGATTTGAACTAATTCAGTTGGAGCACGGACGTCGGGGCGACTGCACTGCGATATCAAAGATGTGTGTGCAGACTGTGTTGGAGAACAAGTGATGACCGTACTGCTTGAAACAAATTCTTCAGTCCCTTCCCCCCTGCAAAATCAAAGGACGTGACTTACGTTACTATAAGTGCAGTTTATTATTTGACGCGATTATGATAGGCTACCAGTGAAAAAAGATAAGTGACGGAGAAAGTTCGTACTTGTGATCGATTATGGTGTTGGGATTTGAACTTGTGATAGATTTTTGTTATGTATGTAAGGAAAACGGCTTTCTCGCCGAGAAAATCGGACATCTTGAATAAATAATATTGATAATAATAAATAGAAGTACAGTTTTCGAGGCATTATCGTGTTGGAATTTGAATTTGGCGCAATTTTCTAATGGAGGTAGACCTATAATAATAATAATAATAATAATAATAATAATAATAATAGATAATAAATGATAATGATTTTTAATAAATGATAATGGATAATAATGAATAATAATAAACAAAAGTAAGATTTTGCAGCCATTATCATGTTGGAAATTGAATTTGGAGGGAATTTTCTATTGGAGACAGGTCAATAATAATAAATGATAATGAATGATAATAAATGATAATGAATAATAATAAAGACAAGTGCGGTTTTGCATGCATTATCCTGTTGGAATTCAAACTTACCGCCATTTTTTTCTTCTGGAGGCTTAGGTTAATTGACATAGCACAATTGGTCTATTTTCCCGCCAAAATCCAAACTTCCCGCCATTTTTTCTGGAGGTTAGGTTAGTGGATGTAGCACAATTGGCCTATTTTCCCACCAAAAGCCGCCATCTTGGATGACGTCATGCGCTGTTGCCAAGTCTACATGCCGCCATCTTGGATGACGTCATCGCCGCCATCTTGAATAAATTTGGCAACAATGCAGAGTGGCCTGACACGAACCTTGCCCCACTTCTTACACGTATATGAGAGTAGTTTCTTCCAGAACAGTATGGCAGAAATGGAGAAGGAGATGGTGAAAGGTTCACTCTTATGCTAAGGCACAAGAGTGATGCTGGTCTTGCCTGTTCCTTTATTGCAGTTAAGGTATGATCATAAGTTGTTATGGTATGTGCAGACACATACATACTGAGGTGAAATTTCTTCTAGGATCTCCTTTTGCCTGGCAGCGTGCAGTATATGGATGAGGTATGTACTCTACAAGTAGTTGAAAAACCGCTGTAGAAACATGAAGCCATGCTGTCTCTGATGTCGTTCATAACTGCGCAGGTATTGCCAGCGCAGGATTCTGTGCAGGACTGATCTCTCAATTATGTCCCATAAATATTCGATGGGAATCATATCGGGCGATCTGGGTTGCCGTATCGTTCCCTTAAAATGTGCAGAAGGTTCTTCAAATCAATTGGAAACAATTGTGACCTGGTGACACAACATCTTTCTTTGTGAACGTGACGCTGCAAATGGTCTCCAAGTAGCCGAACATAACTATTTCCAATTAATGATGGATTCAGTTGGGCCTGTATTCAAGTAAACACACCACACATCGTTATGGAGCCACCTCCAGCTCGTACAGTGCCTGCTGACAACTCGGGTCCATGTCTCTGCGGCGTCTGCACCACACTCGAACCCATCATCAGCTCTTACTAACTGGAACTGGACTCGTCTGACCACGACATAAATCACCTTGGGTACAAACGACAGCTCCGCCAGCAGATTGCCCTTTTATACATTGTGTACGCTATACTACCCTCATCTGTAAATGTGCTGGCTCAAACGGCTCTGAGCACTATGGGACTTAACATCTGAGGTCATCAGTCCCCTAGAACTTAGAACTACTTAAACCTAACTAACGTAAGGACATCACACACATCCATGCCCGAGGCAGGATTCGAACCTACGACCGTAGCGGTCGCGCGGTTCCAGACTGAAGCGCCTTTCTCCGCGTGGCCACACTAGCCGGCAATGTAAATGTGCTTATCGCTATTTTATGATTCCTGTCACCTCAGTATAGAGGTCGCTGCTGACTTACACGTCAATGAAAACAAAAAGGAATAATGCTGTATCTGGAGAACGAAAATCACCTCTAGAAAAATCAAGAAGAATTCCACAAACAGAGATCTTCCGAAACTCTTACATATTTGCTCCTCCAAGAGATAGATACCGCTGTAGACAAAGGCGATCAGGCTGATGCTATATTAGCAGACCTCAGGAAGGCATTTCACAGCGCCTCCTAATATCGTTCGATGAAGTTTACCGAGTATCAGACCAGACTGACTACCTTACCGATGGAACTCATAGATTCCTAACGGAATTTCCTACAGGAAATGACAACAACGAAAAAATTGGAGACTTTAGAGCTAATTCAGAGGCTCACCGACATTCATTCTTTCCACGCGTCTTTCACGAATGGAACAGAGAAGAGAGTACCAGTTAGCTGAACCAGCAATAGGTGGCTTGGTGAGTATGATATAGATGTGGATGTTAGCATTGTAATTTATGACGATGACGTTGTTGAACTGTCATAAGACGTTAGCCTGAGTTACACAGTAGTTACTTAATCACGTGTGTCACTTGAAAGTTCCATCCAAGAATACCATTGTCTTAAACATTCGCAGAGAACACTCAAGTTCTCAGTCTTAGTCGCCACCAATCTTTAATTAAACAGACTGAATAGCAGCAGTAGGGATCCATGAACAGACACAGAACTTCTTAGGCACACCGCGAGGAGCACTGTGCATTGTTCCTCAAAGCCCTTTCATTCAAATGGCTGTGATATCTTGAATGGGGTCGTCATCGATTTTACTGCCGGTGAAGAGCTCCATGTTAAGCCGCGACAGCTCGGGAGTTTCCTGCGTGGGCGCCTCCGATACCCGACCGGGCACCGGTATTTGCATTCCATTACAGCGAAGAAAACAACCACTTGAAGTTCGCTCTGCCTTTACCCCAAGGAGCAGTGAGGGTACTTCTGCCGCTAGCAGCTCTGCCACTTCTTCGTGACAGCACTATTTCTTCCATCTAAGAAAAGTTGATATCGATGTGGACCTAGTTTCCGCATGCTGCACTGCAGGGAGCAGTTGCTGCTAGTAACTCGAACTCCATAGTTTTATCGCTCCTAAACCCTGTTCACAAGCAATGTGGGAGCGTAAACGTTACGAGACTCCAAAAGGACTTTCCACTTACTGCAGTTTTTAAAGAATGGAAAGGATCTACAGCCAAACACCATTACTTATTAGTAGTTCCTTTGTGATATGTATAATGTTCCTAGGAAGAACCGTTCCTTCTGACAAAATTTGTAGACCTGATGTCCGGTTATTTACATTTAAAAACTTTTTTTATTTGTGACATCTTCGGCAGTTAGAAATTTATTTCTAAAATTTTTCAGCCCCCCAAACTGTCATCTTCTAAAGGATACCATTTCCGTGAGTGTCTCATATACACTGCCGGAAAAACGAATGCAGCTCTCTCAAGCGCTATGTTCCGTGGTACTAGGGTATAATACATGCATACTGAGCGCCTGAACGATTTCTTACGATCATCGGTGATCAGATGGCGCTCTGGGGGTCTATGTGTGCCCCCTCTGATTTGACTCTGCAGGCGGGACGTGTGCTGGGTAGACGTTAACAGTGTGTGCAATAAACAGGGTGAGTCACGAACTATTGCCACCAAGAATAGCTCGGAATGTATGATAGAAGCTGAAAAGTTTGTGGAACAAATGTTGCATGGGACAACTGTGGCCATATTATGACGCTGGTTTTTTGTTGCTAGGTGGGGTCGCTTCAGAGATATGAAGGTCAACTTTGTTTTTCCAAATGGGATGGTATAGTTTGGTGCTTATTTTCTGATACCGGCTATCGAGACGAATCCAATGTTTGTAAGTAGGCTGGTTATATTTTCTTATTGGCAACGTTACGTAGCGCTCTGTATGAAAATCACTGGCTGTGCTGTGTGCAGACTGTGGCTAGTTTGCATTGTTGTCTGCCATTGTAGTGTTGGGCAGCGGCAGCTGGATGTGAACAGCGCGTAGCGTTGCGCAGTTGGAGGTGAGCCGCCAGCAGTGGTGGATGTGGGGAGAGAGATGGCGGAGTTTTGTAATTTGTCATGAACTGCTATATATATATTATGACTATTAAGGTAAATACATTGTTTGTTCTCTATTAATATCTTTCATTTGCTAACTATCCCTATCAGTAGTTAGTGCCTTCCGTAGTTTAAATCTTTTATTTAGCTGGCAATAGTGGCGCTCGCTGTATTGCAGTAGTTCGAGTAATGAAGATTTTTGTGAGATAAGTTATTTGTGAAAGGTATAGTTTAATGTTAGTCAGGGCCATTCTTTTGTAGGGATTTTTGAAAGTCAGATTGCGTTGCGCTAAATAATATTGTGTGTCAGGTTAAGCACAGTCGTGTATAAATTGTTCTAAGGGGACGTTTCATATGTCGACCCTTAGCCTAGGATACCTCACTGGAATCTTCTGATATTTTCTTGTAGTTTGTGTATTTAGTGTAGCTTTTGTTTATTGCTAGCGCATAATAATAGAGAGAATTTCCTTGGTAGTTGTGGTTTTTCATTGTTGCACAGTAAAACAGTTGTGGCATGCATGTAGATTTGCACCAAGTATTTCGCAGCTGCGCTTGCAATTAACTAGATATTATTTTCAGTTCTATGTTAATGTGTTCTCTTATTTTTCCTCTTCAAATTGTGTTTTTTTGTGTTGTCGTGTGAAATATTGTGACAATAATGGCGTGTGAAAAACGTAATACTAGGCTCCAAAGTAAACTGAGAAATGACAGTGAAGACGAAAGCAGTGTGTTAGCGCCACCGAGTAATGAATTAACTAATGTTGAAAGTAGTAATTTGGTAATTGTACATAGGGAAATGGAGCGGGCTGCAAGCAATGGTGTAGACAGTGAAACAATTACTGAACAGGGAAGCATTATCGATCGATCGGTCGGCAACAGCTCCCCTCAGGAATCCGAAATGACAGAACACAGTATTGCAAATGCTGTAGACTTAGGTTTTGGGTCCTCACCGTTTTCTCAAATGAGTCAAGACACATTTTCTGCTTGTCAAAATGTGAATGTTACTGGTGCAAATGCACTGCCGAAAAGCGTAGAGGAACAGATTCCAGACACTAATGCATTGTTATTACAATTAATGCAACAAATGGGACAAAAGCTTCAAAAGTTAGACACAATGGAACAACACCAGAGACAAACACAGCAACAGTTAGACACAGTGGAACAAAATCTTAAAAAGTTAGACACAATGGAACAAAATCTTCAAAAGTTAGACACAATGGAACAAAATCTTTGGAAATTAGACACTACACTTGAACAAACACGTGAAGATTTAACTACTGAGTTACACCTGCACAGTCACAACAGATGGCTGCTGGCCATCTCTACAAGGACTACAGTGGGTCTGCATCTTTGATGGCCCACCAATACCATTATTTCCACAAGGACTGCAGTGGGTCTGCGCCTCTGGTGGCCCACCAATACCATATTCTCTACCAGGACTACAGTGGGTCTGCTCTGTGACGACCTACCTAACAATCTTCTTCAAAACGTCGAATGACTCTGCTGTGGGTTTGCTCTGTTGTGGCCCATTACCTGTCTGCATGTCAAGAGTCAGCACTGTCTTTCCGTTGGAAGGACAACACTACTTCCTCAAGACTGCATGGAAATCCACTACTTCCGTGTGCATTGTCTTTTACTGCTCAGACTTAGAAAAAAAAAAAAAAAAAACACTGAAATTTTACTGTGATGAACAATCTGGACTGTTTTTATGGACTGTGAGAAAATTTTAGCTTTTGACCAACATTGTATAAATAAGTGTGTGCATTTGCAATGGTGGATGTGGGAAGAGAGATGGCGGAGTTTTGTAATTTGTCATGAACTGCTATATATATATTATGACTATTAAGGTAAATACATTGTTTGTTCTCTATTAATATCTTTCATTTGCTAACTATCCCTATCAGTAGTTAGTGCCTTCCGTAGTTTGAATCTTTTATTTAGCTGGCAATAGTGGCGCTCGCTGTATTGCAGTAGTTCGAGTAATGAAGATTTTTTTGAGGTAAGTTATTTGTGAAAGGTATAGTTTAATGTTAGTCAGGGCCATTCTTTTGTAGGGATTTTTGGAAGTCAGATTGCGTTGCGCTAAATAATATTGTGTGTCAGGTTAAGCACAGTCGTGTATAAATTGTTCTAAGGGGACGTTTCATGTTGTATAATAGTAAGTCCTTTGAAGGTCAACGAAGATCGCAAAGGTGGCATCACAAAGGTGGCATGAACGTCCATTTACAGAAGGTAGCCTATTCGAAGTGATGACCATTGGTATCAATGCAGTGCTGCATTCGTCTTATCATGGACTGAGTGGTATTCCTTATCACATCGTCACTTATCGAAGCACTTCCTCTGACAATTCTGTCTCGCATATCTTCGGGTGTAGTTGGAACGTCTTTATAAACAACGTCTTTTACGAATGCCCGCAATAAAATATCCAGAGGCGTCTAGTCTGACGAAGGAGTCGGCCACGACACATCTCCTCCGCGTCCATTCCAACGATTTGGGAATTGTCTTTGCAACTCATTTCTAGCCATCAGCGAAAAATGTGCCGGACACCCATCGTCTTGATACCACATTCTGTTCATTGTCCCTAAAGGTATTTCTTCCAATAACAGACCTACTGTTTCTTGCAGGAATGTGGTGTACTACTATTAAGATTTCCTTCGATGAAAAAGGGGCCTATAATTCTGTCCCCTAGTATCCCACACCACACATTCACCTACCACAGATTTTGGTGTGCAACTTGCACCATCCAACATGGATTTTCAGTTGCCCAATAACACATGTTATGCAAACTAACATTTGCATGGTTCGTGAATGTAGCTTCGTCGCTAAATGAAATCAGATTAATAAACGTGTCATCCCTCTGAAGCTGAAGTTGAGCCCTTCGGCAGAATTCAATGCGACGCATACAATCCGTACCAGTTAATTCCTGGTGGAGACTGATATGGTAAGGATTATATTTATGGCGATGCAAAACACGAACAATACTATTCTGGCTCATGCCAGATTCCCTTGCGATTTGAAGCGAACTAACACAAGGATCTCGACCCACGGCGGCAAGAGTTCCGATTTCCGTTTCCTTTGCCAGATATGTTTCCAATGTGCCAGGTGTTCTCAATTTATCATACATATATTTAAATATACAGCCTGTAGGGTGATTACATTGAGGATACATTTCAGCGTATAAGTCTCTAGCTCTCACTGAATTTCGTTCGCATTCTCTGTAAATGAAAGCATATCGACTTGTTCTTCGAAGGAATACATCATTCGACGATAGGAGTCTTACCGTTCCTATTAGCGTTGTATTGCGAAATCGTAGAATGTTGTTTAGTTCTCAATGGGACGTTAGACGGATACGCAGTATTCGGCATAGATCTACAATTTCAACGATATAGGGGAGAGAATTGTCACAGCATGTACTTCGGCAAGTGCCGAAGTGATAAGGAATGGCACTCTCTTGTCTCAGTGATGAGAACAAATTTTGTCTGTATGTGAGTGACGGATGTACACGTGTACACTGCATTGCATTGATACCAATGGTAATCACTTCGAATAGGCCACATTCTGTAATTGGACGTTCATGGCACATTTTTGACCTTCGTTGCCCTTCAAAAACCTTACTGCTATACATCATTGGACTCGTCTCGATAGCCGTTATTAGAAAATAAGTACCAAACTACAGCATCCCATTTAAAACAACAAAGTTGACCTTCATATCTCTAACGCGACCCCACATAGCAACAAAAATCCAACGTCGTATTATGGCCCCCGTTATCCCAAGCAACGTTTGTCCCACAAACTTTTCAGCTACTATTATACTTTCGGAGTTATTCTAGGTGGTGATAGTTGGTGACTCATTCTGTATATTCTAGGGACGAACGATGCCCTGTCGACGGGTGCGTACTTGTGTTGAACAACTTCAGCCATTCAAGCAGGGTTGCAACATTGTCCCGCGGGAAGCCACCTGGACCTATCGAAAGGTTTCTCCATATGTTGCACACAATGTACCAGGGGTGTGTCACTGCTGTCAGCTGTGGACACTATTACCGCACCAGCAGACCAGCTTCTGGGCTTGATCGTAATGCACACGAAAATCAATATCGGTACACTGCGAGAGCAGCAGAGTCCAAGCGAATATCATCGAGGACAAAAACCTAGGCCCATGTTGCTTCTGATGTGTCACCACGGGCCATTGTGAACCGTTTCCTTGCAGCTAGACTGAGAATAATCTGTATCTCGCCGGGTTGCAAGTGACACCTCGACTCTATTAAACACTACTATTCTGACCTCGTGAAAGGATCGGTAGGACAGTAGAATGGCACTCTCTTGTCCACAGTGATGAGAACAAGTTTTGTCTGTATGTGAGTGACGGATGTACACGAGTATGGCATAGACATGGTGAGCGACTTATTCCTGACAGCATTAGCACACAACACACATAATTCGCAGCCAGATTTTGTGTCTCTACAGTGTAATGTAACTAGTGCCCGATACAATGCACAGGTTGCTATCCGTGCGTTATGGTCGTTAATTTAAGACAATGGTGTTGTGCGAGCAAGTCTGTCTATTATCGCCATATTTTTGATAGGATGGTGCTGCACTAGAAGGGCTGTGCATGTCCAGAGACCGCTACTGCGACACAACCTTGAAACGGAATTTTTTGTACCGTTCCAATGTTTTATTAAATTGCTAGCACGCAGACATTATTAGCAAGAGTTTCTTCTCTTGCAGGTAATACCTCAGCTGGTGTCCAAAAGGAGAGAGTGGACTAAACAGCGTTATTTATTGAATTTTTTATGTTGTGTACCACGTTTCCCATTTTCCTTGCCTTTGTGCGGCCTGGACGGTATAAATGAGTAAGTGTGTGAACTAGCAGAAAGTTTTAGGCACAGATTGTAACACTGCATGAATCGTCGTTCTGAGGTAGGGTAGTACCAACCCCCCAAGCGTGAACAAGTTTAGCAGAGACCAAGTTTGCAGATCAGGACAAAGATGACACGTAGACGCGCGTATTGGCTCTGTCACGTTGGCGTGCCACCCCCACCACGTTTGTAAGCGGAACGGTTAGGAGAATTCGGTTGGAAGAGCACTTGTTCCTGTGTCGTGGCGCTGGACAGACATGGAGACGCAGCTCTCGTTTTGGTAATGTTAACATAGGTATTAGATTGTCTGAAATCTGCTCTTTAATCAAGTTCAGATGTTGAAATCAGGTGCGAAATTACCACTGAACCCCATAAGGGAATTGGTTTTCTTAATTTACTCGAATTTCAGTAGACCTTGCGTTAGTGCTTTGTTCAGGCAACGCACCATGTGCCTTAAGCTCACGGTCACGTTATTGCTCTGTGCTTAACGGAAATTCACTCATTCAATGTATTTTAATCTGCTCTTCCATCTATAGTAATATTTTGGGGATTTTTATTTATTTTCCATGTGTTTTCATAGTGAACTTGCTTTCGCGCCACGTGGTCGGTTGGAGCAACCGCCGCATTGGTAAATTGTAGTTTCGGTCTGAAAGTATATTGTACACGATGAATAATCATACGATAGTGAGCGAGTGTAAAATAGGGAAGGAAGAATTGTGTGTGTCCATATTTTTCTGGGTTTTTGTTGGCTACTGAAACCTGGTCATGTGGGTTGAACAGCATTGAAGTGATGTTTCTTGTGCACCCCCATAACGATTTGATTTGTTGGCGATGTTGTGCGTTAAGTAAAATACTCGTGCCACTAGGAAAAGTATCGGATTTTAATGCCCACTGATTTAATACAGATTTGCGAAATACTCCTCCACCCTGACCTAGTTTTGCTTGTAGTGTCTTTGCGGAACTTGTTCTGAGTAATCTATAGCGACTGAATGTAATAACCGTGGGTTTACGTATAGCTGCGCGGTTGCATAAAATTACATTGAAGCCAGGTCTGCGCTCCTCTGTCCCCTTCCATAATTACGTGGCGAAACTGAACCTTGTTAACTAGAGACCGATGACGTACATTGCAAGAGAAACACTACTAGTTGTTGAAATACCATCGGTACTGATTAAATAATCTCTACCCTCGACTGATTATTTACTCCGTCCATCAAAAGTTATAGGTGGTATCAGTACCACAGTCGAATTCTGGGTCACGAAAGCAAGTAAAAGTTATATACTGCCTATTAAGCCCCGGATAGGTGCCTTCTGTAGAGGTTCCAAAAAAATATGCGTTATCCGTTGCGTTCAAATTTTTACCGGTTCGTGAAAACCTTCCGCTAGAAATTATTAATACACAGCAGTAACTCGCAGGGGCCAGTAATTTCGTGAACCACACGAATTTAAGAAACCATTTACTACAGACGGTAGCTTGGAGGAGCGGTAGGACATGTCAAAGACGGTAATCTTCCTACTTAGGTAGACTTTTACCAGCACCAGTACTGGAAGCTTATGTTGCACGTGGCGATCCTGTCATGGATTTCGAGTCATAGGTCCTTCTGATCAGTAATTTGGTTGCATTAAATTAAGAAAACTGAATGAAACAATAATTTTTGTCTTGAATAGTGGAGCTCAATACAGCGTATCTTCTATCTATGTTGTATTCTACCGATTTTGTTGTGTCTTGTCCTACTGTTGAATTTAAGGGTGTTTTGGTACATGAGATCGGTTAATTAGATATTTCCGGGGTTATTTTATTGTACGTTGTGTAGTGCGTAGGGGACAGTGATTAAAACCGTAAACATAGGTAATGAGTAAGATTATTACTAGAGCGCGCGCGAAAAGCATAGCAGAGATGGATACGTTGCACGACGAAAACGGTGGTGTGTGCAGCGCGCAGGGATTGCCGGCTGGCGCGGAGTACCAAACCGGGGCGATGAAGTTCGAGGGTCAGCTGACCGCAGGCCACGGACAAACAATGGAGCCTAGTGCATTTGCAATGGGACTCGGGCCCGAGGCAGGTGGTGTGGAGGCGACCTTGGAAGCCGCCAGCAGAGGGTGCGACCCAGGAATGTGCGGCCGAGCCAACGGCACAGGCTAGCGCGGGAAATATGGACCACGAGAACCCACTGTTAGCAAGTATTTCGCAATTCATGAAGCAGCAAGCCGATGAGCAGAAGAGGGTAAATAAGGCGTTAGAAGACTCAAATAAGGCATTACTAGACTCACACAAGGCATTAGAAGATAATTTGACCTTACAAATTAATAACTCAAATAAGGCATTGCGTGAGGAACTAACAAGAAAAGTACATGAATAGATAGGCGCAATTAATACCCGTTTCGACGAACAAGAACACAAGCTGGGGCACCAACAGGAACGCCTATAAGCGTTAGATACCCGAGTCGAAACAGCCACTGCTGGAAACCAGGCACTGGATGACTCCATGTTAAAGGAGATACATTCTGTGGAAACCGAAGTCAGCGAGGCCACACGCAGACTCGAAAATCGGGTCACAGTGCTTGAAAGTGATCTGTCCCTGCGAGAAATAGTGCTGCCTTCCGAGTCGCAAGTTAGAGAAGTATTAGAGAGCGTGTGCACGGAACGGAGAGAAGTGGTTGCTCGTATGAGCGAACAGGTGGCCGCTCAGGGTGAGCAGCTAACGGCGCAAGCAGACGAGATTGATAAGGTCATCAATCAGGTAGGCTTCCTGACGAGTGCGGTAGAGAAAGTCGCGCTGAATAATGATACGGACTCGGATAGGACACAGCCACTTCCTGTTGCGGAATCCGCAGAAATTCAGTCTCTTCTGCAGTTTAAAACGGCGCAGGCGGATATTAACAAACGCAATCGGGACATGATAGCTGACCTGCATAATAAGCTGCAGGAAAGTAAAAGCGCCAACGGCAGTAATTCTGTTAGTAATGCGGCTAGGGGAGCAGAAAGTTCCAGCAGCGAACGTAGACGTAGAGAAGAAGAGGAATACCGTGATTTTGAAGAGAGCCTCGGTAATTTAAGGCGTAATCCGGAGCCGCCTACTCGGACGACTGATGATGGTATGAGTTTTGATACTGATGAGGAAGAATTCAGGAAACACTTCGTCTCAGTGCAATCTATTTTCTTTTCTCCGACCCGACCCACGACGCAGCGCCCTCGATGTGGCTCAATCAATTTGAACACTCGCTGCCTCGCTCCTGGGGAGATGTGCTAAGAATAAAATTCGCGTGCAGTCACCTGAGAGGTGAAGCCGCTAACCGAATGCAAATAATGCTTAAGGACTGTCGAACGTATGAGGACTTTAAGGCGGCTTTCCTCCGCGAGTTCTGGTCTCGGAGCATCCAAGAGCGGGTGAAATTAGGCATCTTAATGCGAGAGAACTGCGTAGACAGTACGTTCAGACACCCGGTAGAGTACTACAAAGACATGGTCAAGAGCAATCAGTTCCTTGAAGCACCGTATGATCCTGAGGAACTCAATAGAATCTGTCTCACTAAACTCCCGAGCGAACTGCGTAAAGAAATTAAAATTGCGGGAAGAGGCATGGACGTAGTGGCTTTCAGAACCTGCTGCAAAAGTTGGGTACCGAAAGAAATATAAGCTAGCAGCAAAACGTCGTTCGGTTTGAAGGTAACCGCGGCGAAAATGTCGGGTGAAGGCGCAACCAGTTTTCCGGTAACAATAATCATGAACTTGGGCATGACATGTGCCTCTTGGAGCCCGCGACAACGCATTGGAGCATGGGGACGCTCTAGGCAAGAACGGTTCCATCGTAACGAGCAGAATTCATGGCACGCAGAGGACGAGAGGTCAGAGGAGCCACATAATTCCCGCGGTAATACGGAACGCGAAAACAAGGGATCAATATCTGGCAGACTTCCAAGGAATCCGAAATTCCACATGGGACGACGAAGCTCAGCCCTACACTGATCCTGAAGAATCAGTCACCTCCCAACAGAATTAGGGAACGAGTAGATTGGCCACCAGAAAGGCGACAACGACACAGGGTAGTAGTAGAGTTAGCAATTGCAAATATCAGGAAGGAGGCGTTAAGTAGAAAAAGGTGATAAAAGGGACGCATTAGAGAATTAGTGCTGGAAATTGGCGATAAGGTTCTCGTGAGGACTCATAGTTTATCCAAAAGACACCGGCATATTAGCAGTAAGTTTTTCGACATGTATTCAGGACCCTTTAGGGTGAGACGTGTCGCACATTAGAACGCCATTGAAATCGAAACTGTCAGGTCTCGTAAGCCAAGAGGCTTGCACCACATATCCAACAACAAAAAATTGATTGAGTAAGAACAAGGAACAGGAGGGTCATCCTTTACGGACAACCATAAAGTTTAGTATAATCATAGTACTCCACGCAATCTTAAGCAATGGATTTGATACTCTTCTTGCTGTCCTTGCCTGGTCATAAGCTAGAAGCTAAGTGGAAAAACGAGTGTCGAAGGAAGATATTCGTACGCTATGGTGGTGATTTGCTCTAGAGAAGCGAGGATCACTCGTAAGGGAAACGAGAAGCAGTTACGCTGGGAAAGGTAAACCTTTGCCAAGTATATTGATGGGGAAACGTGCCATAGATGCGCTTGTGTGGTAGTAATGGCTCGCGCCGAGGTAGCGACGGGACCAGTTGTCGATTGCAAAAGGCACCGAATTTTTTGTGTGGTTGTGGTATTTGTGTTTTAGTGTTGTGCAGAAACGCAGCGCTATAAAGTGTTACTGACTTATGCGGTGATGACTTTGAGAGACCCCGAGAGCGAGCTGAACTTGGTAAGGAATATGTGACAGACCATAGCAAGGATAATCGGACGGAGGCAAGTTAAGGTTCCTGGAGGTAAACCATCCAGAGGAATGAAGGCCAAACTGAATGAAGAGGAAGCCCCAGAGAGGTAACAGGAGTGAGTACCGGTTGCAGTCATGAATGACATCTCCTTGACGTAAGATGATGACACTCTAGACATAAGACGTAAAGTGTGCCCTTAGATTTATAACTATTAGTATGTGGTATGCGGTTTCTGTGCTTGAATGTTTGTTCCCAGGGAATAAACAGCACTAAAAGGGACGAGATGCTGATAAAAATGGCCTCAGATGAAATTGCGAGTAAAGAGGACTGATGTGATGAACCACAGTTTTTGGTGTAATGTTTTCACGTCTTTTCCAAGTAAAAACCGCTGTAATTTGTTCTTGGCGGACTGAACTTGAAAAAACGGAGAGGAAACATCTGAGTCGGGTAAAGTATGAAACTGTAGCGAGAGGTAATAACTCCAGGTGGTATCGTTCCAATAAACTTTCATTCTGTGTTTTTTTGTTGTGATGTGTTTCATGATGTACTAAACTGGTCATACCTAATGGATGAGCAGTTACGTTGCCTGTGTTGGCTTTGCCTGTGTGTTAAAGGAACAAAAAAAAGAAAAACGTTGGGATAAAACTTCTAGCTGTCTGTCAGTACTGCTAACGATATCTCATAATGGTAGATTAGAAAATTTTGATGGTGGAAGAAATATCTAAAACGTTGTGGTGACATATGAATGTCTGGAGTAATACTCGAGTAGTTTGGAAATGCGAGCATGCAAGAAGGAAGGAAGAGACAGAGGTAGATCATGGTGGTGGTGTAGTGGTTTACATGACAATCCCCAAAACCCAAGGTACCTGCCCTACTCCACAATCGAGACAGAAGGGTTGCTGCTTTATGGGCACTCAAATATGATTAGTATCTAAGGAAGTAACCATAAGAATTTAACAGTTGTCAGAGAGAAGTAAATCACCTGTAACCAAAAAATAGGCTAGCAATTTTTATAAAACGCCTCCCACACAGTAACGCCTTTTGGAAACGCATTTTTCCTTTGTTGTAATTATTATTCAGGAATGAAGAAACTAGTATTTGAACTCAGTTACTGTAAATTGCCAAACAGATTAGTGTAAGATTTCAGAGAGGCCTGTGTATAAACAAAATGTAATATGTAGAGGTTAAGAATTATTTTGTATTAGTAACTATTTGCCATCCATTGTAAAGCCCTGGTGAAACCTGTAAATAATTAAGTTTTGTGTACTGTAGGTTAATTGAGATGTGTACTTGGTGTAATCAAGTGAGGAGATGATGACCACTAAAATTTAAGAGAATGACAATTGTTCTGTCTGAATGTTGCAAGGCGATGGCGAGAAAAGGGCGGCTTACCGAGTCCAGGTGGCAAGGACACGGGAGAACCTGTCTCGGTGCTACAGCTGTGCGCGGAAGGGCGCGCACGCACGGGCCAGGCGGTATGAATGGAGCCTTGCACCCCTCCCCCAGCCCATGCGGCAGAGCCGGGGCGTGGCTCGTCGTCCACGGCGGCCCGCGGTGACGCACCACTCTCAGCTGCTGGCACGCGCCGACGGCCTCGGGCGGCTACCTGCGGGGATTCACGGCCAGGCGGAGCGGCTAAGCCGTTAACTACAAAAGAGGCCCTGATGTTATCGCTCCGGCGCATCTTGTCAGGCGGCGACTCGCATGCCGTTACGACGGGACGCAAGAGGCGGCGGTCGTAATGACTTTAGCACAAGCCATTAGCGTTACCGAACTTGTCAGGTGGAGAAGTAGGTTGCTGTTTGGTTTGTTTCCAGAGCTAAGAGATGATGGCGTACAGACTGAAGGCTTCTAGTCTCATAGGTAACCCCTGTAGTGACTATGGACACGGAAATGAGGGAGAGCCCGTGAAAGACTGGCAATACAAAGACAGCGGATTTCGGACTTAGAGGAGGAGGAGGAGATTAGTGTTTAACGTCCCGTCGACAACGAGGTCATTAGAGACGGAGCGCAAGCTCGGGTGAGGGAAGGATGTGGAAGGAAATCGGCCGTGCCCTTTCAAAGGAACCATCCCGGCATTTGCCTGAAGCGATTTAGAGAAATCTCGGAAAACCTAAATCAGGATGGCCGGAGACGGGATTGAACCGTCGTCCTCCCGAATGCGAGTCCAGTGTGCTAACCACTGCGCCACCTCGCTCGGTTCCGGACTTAGAGATAGGGCATGAACTCGCCGATTTTTAATTAGATCATGATGAACTACACAAGCAGTTTTACTGATCCATGATAGGTTTCCGACTGAAAAAGGACATAACCTAGCCGATATTTAACTAAGTAGATGTTATCACGATGAACTTCACTAGCACTTTTTGTGATCCGTGATAGGTTTTGACGTAAAGAGGACATGGACCCACCGATATTTAATTAGGAAAAGTGTGTCATGATGAACTTCACTTGCATTTTCAGTGATCCATGACGTTGAGGTGTAGACACCAACAGCAGCGCCTGGTGAGAGACCTATGAACTGTTCGCCACCGAAAGTTAAGACAGTAAACGCTAGTAAACCTACCCCACAATAATTTAGCGGTTGAATGAGAACAGTAGGAAAACTTCAAACCATAAAGGGACACAAACGTTCAGAACGATTTTATAACAGGTGATTTAAGTGGGCTTACGGGAACTGCTGTACCTTTAGTCCAGCCCATTCCACTAGTCATGGTGCTTGCAGGACAACAAAGGCAATCGCTTTAACAGTGTGTTCACTGCCAACGGACGACTAGATTGCCGCCAGAATTTCTCAGAAAACAATTGCGCTGGGCGCAATAAAACTTAAGGAGACAGCATGTGAGGAATGAGAGTCGGCAGAGTGTAATAGGCTACTCCCCAAGTTACTTCGGAAGAAAGCCCTCCCCGACGATAACCCTAGATTGTGTGCGTGTGACTTAACAGTGGCGTGTGACTACTTAAGCTTAGGAAGTGCCAGTGATAACCGACCTAACCAGAGAGCTAGCCCCTTCTTTCAAGTGTTTCTGTATCATGCCTCTCTAAACTCAAGAGAAAACCTTGTATATTGTTCATATGAATATGTTGAGTAATATGTATAAAATGTTACTTGTCCTAGGTTAGTCATGTCATTAGTGTATCCTTCTTTGATGACTTCGTAGTGGATTCTGACAAAGAGGAAAAGGAGAGGACCATTGGCTTTGACATAAAGTATTATCCCTAAAGTTAGAAGTATAGTAAGGTGCATGTCGTTAGTCTGCCATCTACCAGACTGAAACTGGGGATGTAAGATAGGGTAAATTTTCTGACCCAAAGCAAGATGTACGTCTAATGAGTTAATCAGAACCTAGGTCGACAATGTTACTCTCAATCCTGTCTGGCCAGAATTAAGTGTGTGTCATGACAAGGCGGCCATAAGCCTCGGTGTAGCAGAGATAAGATACTTCATTTTAACGGGACCTAATACATGTGTAAAGGGATATTATTTTGTGAGCTTTTTGGGCCTATATAATTGTTCATAACATTGCTTTCATGGCCCACGTAGCTTTATTGCAATCAATAATGAGAATACTTTATTAAGGGTTTAGTTTGCTAGCAGACTCAATAACTAATGAAACTGAAATTAGAGTTTTTATTAGAGTTTCTGATAAGACGAATAATAGAAAATGTTTTGTAGCCCCTGAAGGCGATATATTTTTATTAAGTGATTGTTTATTCATTTTTGATGTGTTGTTAAACAGTAACTGCCACCCTTTCTATAACTGTTTCATCTCACTGTGTCTTGAAATAACTAGGTGTGTGTTCCATTATGTGTATTTATTTGTATTTGTAATATTTCCTCATTTTTATATTTTGAACAGAACTTCTGTGATGCCTATTGAGAACCACTAACTGCCCCCCTTGTTATGAGTGTTCCAATTCACAGTGTGTTAAAACAATTAAGTGTGTTTCCAAAATGTGTACCCATCTGTATTGTAAAATTGTGATTAATTACTTAAGGTGATATCGTTTCTAGAACTTTCAATGACGCTCTGAATATTTGTTGCAATAATTTATTGTGTTTGCATAATGCGTACCGATCCGTATTTTATAATTGAGATTATTTACCTGAGATAATAGCACTTACAGAACATTCACAATGCTGAGAATATTTGTCGCAATTGTCACTGTGTCAATGATATTATTTTGTGCGGTCTTGGCGGACTAACTGTGAAATGTTGCACTTTGAACAGTGCCTAGCAAAGCATGTTAAAAAAATATATATAAAACGGATTGGTGCAGCGTGGAGATTAGGGTCTACTCCGTGTTGCATCAATTGAAAAATGTTCTGGACTGTCGTTCCATCGGAAAGACAGCCCGAAGTCAATTTTCTTCGATGATACCCGAGTGTGATGAAACGGAACTTGTTGTACCTTTCCAATGTTTTATTAAATTGCTAGCACGCAGAAATTATTAGCAAGAGTTTCTTCTCTTGCAGATAATACCTCAGCTGGTGTCCAAAAGGAGAGAATGGACTAAACAGTGTTATTTATTAATTTTTTTATGTTGTGTACCACGTTTCCCATTTCCCTTGCCTTTGTGCGGCCAGGACGGTATAAATGAGTGAGTGTGTGAACTAGCAGAAAGTTTTAGGCACAGATTGTAACACTGCACGAATCGTCGTTCTGGGGTAGGGTAGTACCAACCCCCCAAGCGTGAACAAGTTTAGCAGAGACCAAGTTTGCAGGTCAGGGCAAAGATGACACGTAGACGCGCGTATTGGCTCTATCACATTGGCTCGCCACCCCCATTACGTTTGTAAGCCGAACGGTTAGGAGAATTCGGTTGGAAGAGCACTTGTTCCTGGATCGAGGCTCTGTCAGACTTGGAGACGCAGCTCTCGTTTTGGTAATGTTAACATAGGTATTAGATTGTCTGAAATCTGCTCTGTAATCAAGTCCAGATGTTGAAATCAGGTGCGAAATTACCACTGAACGCCATAAGGGAATTGATTTTCTTAATTTACTCGAATTTCAGTAGACCTTGCATTAGTGCTTTGTTCAGGCAACGCACCATGTGCCTTAAGCTCACGGTCACGTTACTGCTCTGTGCTTAACGGAAATTCACTCATTCAATGTATTTTAATCTGCTCTTCCATCTATTGTAATATTTTGGGGATTTTTATTTATTTTCCATGTTTTCTTAGTGAACTTGCTTTCGCGCCACGTGGTCTGTTGGAGCAACCGCCGCATTGGTAAATTGTAGTTTCGGTCTGAAAGTATATTGTACACGATGAATAATCATACGATAGTGAGCGAGTGTAAAATAGGAAAGGAAGAATCGTGTGTGTCCATATTTTTCTGGGTTTCTGTTGGCTACTGAAACTTGGTCATGTGGGTTGAACAGCATTGAAGTGATGTTTCTTGTGCATCCCCATAACGATTTGATTTGTTGGCGATGTTGTGTGTTAAGTAAAATACTCATGCCACTAGGAAAAGTATCGGATTTTAATGCCCACTGATTTGATACATATTTGCGAAATACTCCTCAACCCTGACCTAGTTTTGCTTGTAGTGTCTTTGCGGAACTTGTTCTGAGTGATCTATAGCGACTGAATGTAATAACCGTGGGTTTACGTATAGCTGTGCGGTTGTATAAAATTACATTGAAGCCAGGTCTGCGCTCCTCTGTCCCATTCCATAATTACGTAGCGAAACTGAACCTTGTTAACTAGAGACCGATGACGTACATTGCAAGAGAAACACTACTAGTTGTTGAAATACCATCGGTACTGATTAAATATCAATACCCTCGACTGATTGTTTACTCCGACCATCATAAAGAATAGGTGGCAGTCAGTACCACAGTAGAATTCTGGGTCATGAAAGCAAGTAAAAGCTATATACTGCCTATTAAGCCCTGTATAGATGCCTCCTGTAGTGGTTCAACAAAAAATGCGTTATCTATTGCGTTCAAATTTTTACCGGTTCGTGAAAACCTTCCGCTAGAAATTATTAACAACCAGCAATAACTCGCAGGGGCCAGTAATTTCGTGGACCACACGAAGTTAAGAAACCATTTACTACAGACGGTAGCTTGGAGGAGTGGTAGGACATGTCAAAGCGACGGTAATCTTCCTACTTAGGTAGACTTTTACCACCACCAGTACTGGAAGGTTATGTTGCAACCTGTCACCAGAGCTCTTATCAGTAGAACACGTATGGAACTTCATGAAGCGAGAAGTTACTCCTTCGTCAGAGCCTGTAAGAAGCATTGTCAAATTGCCAGAAAAAGTGAAAGATGCTAGGAAGAAACTGTTGCACGATGGCATTTGGCACATTTACGATCGTCTGCATGCGATAATAAAGTCCCGCGTCGCCGCCAGGCGGGGATACCTTGTTTACTTATTGATTTGACTGTTTTGGCACCCTTTACTGAGACATCCGCGTTTTATTTGGTTTAAATCTGTTGTCACAGAGTCCTACAATCATGAACTGTCACATTACTTGTCAACAAAATGCCCTTGCCCTTGAGGGTGTTACGTTTTCTGCCGGCAGAATATTTCAGTTGGCTGTGTCATACAGGGTGACTCACGTAAGGTGTAACAGACCTTTTATTTCTTAAACGCTTACACACATCGAAACGCGGTTTTCGACAAATGTTTTCGTTTGGTTAATGTTTTTAGCGCTGTTATCAACTACGATTTTGAAGTATGTACTTTTTTAGTCGGAACCGTATACTATTTATAATTACATAAGATAGCTCTTGAGGTGATCATTCCACTACACAGCATTGTTAATGTTGACGTTGAAATCTGTCGTAAAAAATTAAAGAAATATCCTAGAATGTGAGAGCACGGTGGCCTCAAACGGCATTTACGGTGCAAACACTGCCACGCAGTCGTCTCTGACCAGGCTGCTTAGTTGTATATCGTAAGGTATGCCTGTGCTATGAGAATAAAGCGTTATTTCCCACAGAACCAACTCACGACCTAGATGCAGGTTCACTACGAATGTTGTGTACGGAAATTCGACATAGGTTGCTACCTAGGGTATCACAAAGAACTTAGGAAAACTATCTCACATTTGTGTATCCTCCCACATTTACGTGAGTTGAAATAGAGATATCAACTGTTCTTTCTTCAATAAGAAAGAGAACTATACACCACAAAAATCAACTACTTTATTAAATATCTGAATGTTACAAGTAATATTTGACGTCTCTCTCCATTTCCACGGCTGTGTGCTTCTTAGAGGCAACTGCCTCTACCTACAGTGTTCTAATTATATCTTATAGGATACAATCGTTGAAACAAACACTTCATTAAAAGTACTTTGATGACACCCTGTACACCGCAAAATAAATATTCTTCTTAACGAAACATCTTTTCATGTTGAACGTAAGCGCTTAATGACAGTGTTACCAGCTATGTGGAACACACGCTGTCAACTAAGTTGACATTGCAGTGCAAATTCGTACACACGAAAATGAAATAAACAATTAACTAACGTAAAACGTAACGTAAATTTTGTCTTCCAAAAAGTGTAACTTTACCCTTTACTTAAGCATGTGTTCAAATTGTTGATCATGGTCTGATAGGCATATTTGCATTGCCATTAGAAAGAACGATGAACTAATGATGATGTGGATGACGTGGTATAGCATGCACTGGCGATTCAACGAGACATATTGTTTTATGAAAGGCTTCAACGTCAACATTAACAATGGCTATGTCACTGTAAGCTGTCTAACAGTTATAAAAAGTATGCGGTTACATTAAAAAAATGTACTTGCTTCAATATCTCCGTCGATACCAGCACTAAAAACATCAACCAAAGAAACAAAACAAAAGTGCCCCTTGAGTTTCTAACATTTGCCGAAAACCGCGTTTCACATTTGTAACCGTTCGCGAAATAAAGGGGTGTTGCCTCTTATGTGACTCACCCTGTTAAGTTCAGTTCTTCAGAACCTCAAATATTTCCCGTGTAACGCACAGACTTCTTTCTGCTTTTAATCAACACTTTGGGAATTAAATTAATGTCACTCATTATGCACTACCTCATAGTAGGCACTTGATTAGGAGTTCTAAGTTACGAGATCTGTGCAATAAGTAGTCCAATACACGTTTTGCTAGGCCAGTTAGGGTTGGAAAAACGTGGAATTTATCGTGGGACATCGTGGAATGTGTCCGTTTCAGCCCCTATTTATTCGTGAAGTTCCGATAGGTGGAATCGCTACACGTAGCCTTCAAATGGCGTCTGTAATGAGGGTGCATTCCAAGCGGACATGTCCAAGCGGACAGCTGTCATTGAGTTTCTTTTGGCAGTAAACCACAGCATTGTAGATATTCATAGGCGCTTGCAGAATGTCTCTGGAGACATGGGAGTAAAGAAAGAACGTTGGGTCTTTGGGTGAAGCGTGTGTCACCATCACAATAAGGGCGCGTGAATCTGTCCGATCTCCCTCCTGCCGGTCGGCCGTACACTGTTGTGACTCGTGCAATGTTAGAACGTCCGGACACTCTCATTCGATGTGACAGACGGATCATAATGAACACCTCGCCGCTCAACTGGCATCCCTGATGGTAGTGCTGACACACTCGGCCAGCACTTGAGGTAGTCGCCGCGTGGAGTGGCCGCGTGGTTAAAGGCACCATGTTAAGGATTGCGCGCCCACTCCCGCCGGAGGTTCGAGTCCTCCCTCAGGCATGAGTGTGTATGTTGTTCTTGGCATAAGTTAGTTTAAGTAATGTGTAAGTCTAGGGCCCAATGACCTCAGCAGTTTGGTCCCTTAGGAATTCACACACACACACACACACACACACACACACACACACACACAGTTGGGGTAGTACTCGCTGGGCTCTTCGCCGCCTAACAGACCTTAAAGAGCAACGGAGAAACATCAGTGCGGAATCCCTTTTATGTTATGAGGCTAATCGTGACAATTTTTCTTCGAACTCCGTCATAGGTTTCATCATTTCGAACCGGAAACAAAACGACAATCCATGGTGGGGTGCCACACTAACTCTCATCCGAAAAAGAAATTCAAAGCCGCAATTTCAGACGGTAAAGTCAGGGCGACGGTCTTCTATAGCTCCGAAGGGGCTGATCTATGTGACGCTCTCCCTCATGGTGCGATAAATTATGACGTGTATTGTGCACGAAATTGAAGAGACGACTTCAGTGTCTTCGTCGCCACAAAATGCAAGCGAACCTCTCCTTCTCCATGACAACGCAAGGCTTCCGAAAAGTTTGCGCACACGAGAGGAATTCACAAAACTTCGTTGAACTATTCTTCCTTACCCACCCTACAGCCCTGATGCCGGACCTTCCGACCTCCATCTGTTTGTCTAATAAAGAACGCACTCCGCTGGAAGCAGTGCCTCGATGCCTGGGAGGTTACTGATGCAGCAAGACATTGGCTGCCACGTCGACCACCTAGACAGAATTCACCGTGGTACAGAGGTAGTGTCCTTTATTACTAATCAAAACCGATAGCGTCCTAGGTCCGATATCAGCCACTACTTATATTTCAAACAAAAATCAACAGCAGCAAACAAAACCCCGGTACAAGAATTCATTCTCGTTCTGCCGACGGCCATGTCAAAATAACGAAGGAGCGGTTAGATTTTCAGGGCAGTAGCAATGAGAAACTGTCCCTAATAGGCGGGAAAATCTCCGCTGTTCAATGGTATGAAGACAGCAATGAGACCACTGCATCACAGATACATATTCTTTACCTACAGCTCATTTCGAAGTGGGACTCAGCACTTCAGTCGATATCAGGTCGAAGACATGTCTGGAGACACCCTGGTCACACATGGGATACCACCGTGAACGTCGCACGCCATATGGGCTGGCAACCAGTGGTGACAGTCTGGGGTGTCACTTCTTTTCCTATCAGGACACCTTTCGCGGTCATCCGTGATACCCCTACAGAACAGCTGTACGTCGGTGATATTCTGCGTCCCGTTTTGTTGCCTATCATAGCAAGCTATCCTGGGTTTACGTTTCAGCAAGTTAATGTCTGTCCGCACACAGCGAGAATTGCTGCAGCTTGTCACGGTACAAAACCCTACCTTGGACAGCAAGGCCACGAATCTCTCCCCATTGAGAGGTTTGGGCAGGACCTTCCAACAATCGCGGGATTTTGACAATGTAACACGACGATTGGACAGAATTTGGTATGATATTGCTCAGGAGGAACGCCAAGCCGAGTAAGCGGTTCCAAAGGGCCACAGGTGGACCATTGCGTTTTTGACTTGTTCAGTTTGTGAATCCCTTTCTCTTGAATAAATCATCTGATTTGTTTGAATTTGTAATCATTTCTTTGTTGCACGTGTACATGACGTCCCATTCGGGTAATTTCTTTGTGGTGCGTCGCTTTTTTTTCGTCTTAGAGAGTATTTCGGTTCCATTTTAAAAGTTTTATTTATTACCTATTTGGTTTAATATTAATTATGAAACATTCTACTTTGTCTGCTTCACAGCCGTGTACAAAACGTCCTCTTCTAAAAATTTTGGTCTAATGGTTTCACTCTCTGCTTTGCATATGTGTATAATCTGTTGTTCCTTTCAAATTCTGCGCATTAATGGTTTCACTCATAAGTCCTGAAAGTGCTGTTGTGTCTGCTTCAGACACTAGCGTAACTTGTTGCCTTTAAAAATAATTTTGGATTTATCGTTTCACAGTTTGCTTCACAGACGTCTAGAGTACCTTAACTATCAGCTGTCTGCTACTGTTTATTACAGGAGCTGTAGCTGAAATCGTTGTTGAATTTTTGTACATTTATCAGAATCTAATGGTTTGTTCCCACTTGTTCGTCCTTGTAATAGAACGTTTGCCCATGGTAACAAATCAATTTACCTTGTTTCGATACTTATAGGACAGGTCTCTGTGGTAAATAAATATTTGATTAACCATTTTAATTACGCTCATTACGTTAGTGCTCCGAGATCTTAGCTCTCTACCAGTTGGCTATTATGCGCTTGCCGCTGCTTCTTGCTTTGCCATTCAAATAGTGCGGAAGGTAGAGCTGGTGCTTTTCGCAATCTGTACTTGCTGCTACACTTGTAATGCCTGCTTGGTAAGTCCTCTCACCACTTTCGGATTCTTCTTCTTCTTCGTATTTTCGCGTTCATTTCTGTGCACTTTTTGAGAGCGGATGCCCTCTTTATCCATGTCTGCTGAAACAGTTGATGTTGCTTTTGGTAGTACTTGCTGGTCTTCATGTTCTAGAAGTGGGTGACAAATAACTATTATTTCTGATGACACTGATTTCGAAATATTTCTTTTCTCCTGACGCTCTCAAGGCGACATGTAACAACTGAGCATGAACGCTTCGTACACCGCCTGCCCCGTACTCACCGCTGGCTGCAGCAGCTCCCGTCCGCACTTACACCAACTCGAGCTGCTATACGACACAACCGCTCGCTTCTGTGTCTCGGAGCAACTGGATATGGGATTGGCGAACCAAGACTCCTCATCTAGGAACTGGCAAGTGCAGCCAGTTTCCTGTAGTGGCAGTTCATTAAAGGTGTATCACTCGTCTGGCACACAGATACCGCCGTGCAGCTTACGTGTCCACAGACTCCGCGTTGGAACTGCACATTAACCCTATGTTCCGGGCTACTTTAACAATCTTTGTGTGGGACGGCAAAGCAAGGATTTTTGCGCAGCTGCCCATATGCAAAGACGATACCAACCTCTATTAAAAATAAAAATAACCTGCGATCCTCAGGTGTGCTGTGCGCCGATTACATGTGTGACTGCTGAGGCGAAATAGTCAATAGCGTGATACCTCTGGGGAACCTGCCACTCTTCGGATGTATTAGGCTTACTCAAAGGTGCAAAGGGTCTCTCTGGGTAAAATATGTAATTCCAGTTGCTCTTGGGACGTCCACGAGGTCTACATTAACTTCAAATACTTCCAGTAGTACAGGTAGTCTTCCGGCAGTATACCAAAGAGACCTAGTGTGGCTAATCCAGCTAAACTGTCTGTCATACAAGCGAAATTACTTTTAGTGTGTGACTATATAAAGTGACAAATGAAAATTTTGTATTTACTAAGCTTCAGGAAGGTACAATTGAGAAATGGCCTTTCTGCACACATAAATAATTAAGGGAACTTGCAGGTTGACGTAAATGTATCAACGGGCGTGTAATGTCACGCACCTGGTCGAAACAATGAAATCCATTCAAGGGAACAAGTTTTTAAATGACAAATCATCTAAAGAGTATATCACAAACAGCAGTACACTGCTTTAAATTGTTGCGAAGAAGCTGGTATTGCTAGGATATTGTTGATGCCAAAGAGCTGAGCAGAAGTGGAGTTGTAAAGATATTATGGTAGGCTAAACGCTGAGCTTGAGAACAGATTTTTAATCCGACTTTCGTTTAATCAATGTAGACCACAATTATTGCGGCAGTTTCTAAATGTCTTAAAGTTTGATCATATATACAAACAGCGACCAGCGATACTGAAGTGACACTACCTTTTGCAATGGGAACCACTGCTAGACGTGCAAGGAGAGAGCGAGTGAGGTTCTGGAAGATACCGACAGGGATGTGGAGCTACGCTGGTGTCAGTGCCGTGGCAGGCTGCTCAGGAATAGCCCGCTCGATGTCGTCCCACAGATTATCGACTGGGTTTAAATCAGGGGTGTTTGGTGGCCGGAATGACAAGATCGCCCAAGGAATGCTCGCCATCCAGGACCCTTCCGACAATGGTTGGATGGTGTTTGCTTTCAGACGTTTCATGCCGTTGATGCGAATGGACATCTGTCTGATGGAGGATAAAATGTGATTCAGCTAAAAATACCACTTTCCGCCACTCAGTGGACGTCCAGTTGCGTTATTGGAGTTGTAATTCCTGCCTTACAGATGGTGGACAGCAGTCAGTGTGGGTGCATAAACCAGGCGCCTGTTGTGGAGGTCGTTGAGGAGTTACTGCTGGTGGCCCCACGTGATTCATCTGGGCGGTCAGTTGCTCAACTGGTGTATATTTATTCGCTCGTACACATCTCCGCACCCATTGTTCACACGTTCTCATCTTCTGCCTGTGGTCCGCCACAGTTGCCGCGTTGCCTTGGCGCCGGCTTTCGATAGCTTCATTCTGACGTCCACGGTACACCTTAACCAAGGCGACACGACAGCAGGTTAATATCTTCACTGTGTCGGAAACACTTCAACCCTTGGGAAGAAAGCGAATGATCATTCCCTTTTTGACGTCAGATGAATCGCTCCGTTTCTGCATTACGACAAAGACTGCACTGTCTTTCCTTGTCCCCCGATATGTTTTATACATCCTCCACTGCTAGTGCAGCCACATGCCATCTGTCTCTGGTTATTGCATATTTTGCAGTCAACATAGCGGTGGTCACACTAATGTGACTGAACCGTGTGTAAATCAATACTTCATTCACAACTCTGTGATGTAGAAAAGTCAATCTACATGATAAATATGTGGTTCAGCTACCCATAAATCAGACACACTGTGACCTGTCACACCCATGTATGGCACCAAAACCATCATTTAAAACAGAGAATGTTCACTATTTGTAGAAGAGAAGACGATTAAGGAAGTAAAGATTATGCAATGCACAGACAGATACTTTCACGAACTCATCGCCTCGGCACTGAAGCATCCTGTACCAAAAACTGTTGCTGGCACCCAGCCATTGGCAGCTTTACAGAGAACAAAAAAGACATCCACTTGTAAATGTAGCTACAGACATACGCCACTGATTAAAGAGAATGCGCTCAACGGAAAACAGAGAAGAACGTATTGCCGAAAAGAACACATTGTCACAGTACTCAGATGCGAGAGATTAGAAATTATTTTGTGTTGAATCGGGATGTTTATCTGAGGGGAACAGCAGGTCTCTCCCAGTGCCCTAGCTGCCTCCTTTCACTGTCAACTTCCGGTCACGCAGGGGTGGCAGTGGGAAAGACAGGAAAACTTACAGTTAAAATGGTTCCGTACAACAGCGGAGTCGCGCAGGGTGGCGACGCGGTTTGAGGCGCCATGTAAAGGACTGCGTGGCCTCTCCCGCCGGACATTCGAGTCCTCCCTTGGGCATGGGTATGTGTGTTGTCCTTAGCATAACTTATTTAAATCAAAGTCTAGGGACCGATGATCTCAGCAGTTTGGTCCCTTAGAAATTCACAGACATTTTTACAACAGTGCGGCAGTCATGGGTTCCGGACACATGTGGAGGAACTACGGCTTCTATCTGAAAGTAGATGTAAGTGCCCCAGGAAATAAATTTTAAACTGGATGCCTCTGAGCTACGCTCCTACAATCTCAACAAAAACGACGACATTAGTGGATGAACAGCTTTAGAAGGTGTGGTATATACATCGCCTCGTCTCTCACTGTAGCCATCACCATACAAGCATAAATTATACGTGTCAGTGAAGGGGTGTCATAGGCTGACAGTATGTTGTGTCAGTATTCCAACACATGAAGTTTCAGCTGAAGAAGCTTTCACAGAAATCACTCACATTTCTTATCTTTTTCTCCTATGGGGAACCCTAAATGCAGACTGCGTGTTTTGGAGCTTCGCAATCACCTGCCTAAGTACTACAAGAACTGAAATCTTCCCAATGTTATCACATTCTTCTCTGTTGAATGGGGTAGCCAGCCCAACTTCACACTGCAGAAGGTCATCCCTGCTGTTGATCTCTTGGTACGATCTGCAGTCGCCACATGCTCCTCAGAAGATAGTCGATGACTTCCACTCTAGTGAACTCCAGTCCACGCAATTTGTATTCAGCTCCAGACAAAGTGGTGCCCGAAATAAAGCCACCACATAAGCACTCATCAAGCAAAACTAGCCGCCGTAGTGAGAACTTGTTTGAACGCAGAGTTCGGGAATGGCGGATTATATCACTGACACCATCCACCGTTATTCCTGAAGCTAGCTACAAATGCAGCCTGTTGCTCATGGAGCAACAAATGTCATCCCAAAATGAGAGACAGGTCTCAAAAACATAATCTTACCCTTTTCAGATTCAGTGTAAAACATTAGAAGCAATTAATACATCTTCTAAGGCCTTGAAGCCTTAGAGTATGGTCGTCGCACCTGCATAAGACCTTTTACGAATGACACACTCAAAAAAAAAAAAACTTTCAGCATTAGGCATTAACGTTCCATCAACGTCATCAGTGATGAAGCGAAGAAATCACGGGATACCTAAATTGTGTATTGGCTGGCAGAGGTTTGAATCGCCATCCTCCGGAATGCACTATGACTTATTGAATGTCGGAAATAACTGGCATCAAAAGATCATATGACTAACTACTCAATAAAACTTGCAGAATTTGTGAATGATATGAAGTAAACTGCTGAACAAACGAATTAAAATAGTAGAGAAGTGCTTCTAAAAGCTTTCCAAGGATGAGTGCCTGACAGAGTCTGTAACAGGGTGACACAGTACATCCTCGAAATGCTGCGAAAAACTGTAACAACTAATGCTGCCGTGCACACACGTCCTGACGTAATGCTACAGCCTCAATCGGTGAATGTTATAATAGCCAACAGAATTTTGTTTGACAACTGATGGATCCATGAGAAGCCGGATGAGTTGTCAGTAGGTGGCGACACCTTTGACATACGGTGATTGGCAGAGCTCAAAGTATGAGAAATGCTGACAGGAGATGAACTAGCTGGAGACACAAACTACGTGGTATGAAAAACCTGATCTTTGGAATGAAATGGGGTGGGTACCTGCCATGGCCAAACTAACAGAATAAAGAAAATATGAAATGACGGAAACTCTAAATAAAAGCTGAACCAAAACAGTGACAGAGAATCTGATCATACGGTTTTAAAAACAAAAATTAGATAGTTGAGTGAGTGAAGACGTGACCTTGCTATTAGATTTAGTTTACAAGTTATGAAGTATTTTGAAAATGATCGTAAGAAGTTAATAACTCACCAACGCCTTAAGTGACTCATACAAACATAGGCTCAATGGATAGACCTCAGTAAGTACTGTTGAACTGTTATCATAGATTTTCTGTTAATGTTATGTATTTTAAATTAAAGGCCAGAGTCTATATTCTGCCCACGGAAAAGAAAATTTTCTAGTAAATAAAATGCGAAATACTGAAATTAGGGGCAACATTAAAAATCATTGATAATTAGAGCTGTATAGCGTCCATATGAAAAAACCCTATTTTTAATAAGACCATTAAAGGTACATAAAATCTACGAGAGCGTTGAAAAGCTCCAAATTGACATGTAATATGTATTATTAAATTTGTAGTTTATGTATGCTTTCGGAAGCTGCGTGCATGCTCACAGCAGTACGAGAGTATAAGTAACGTTGTCAATTTACGCTTGGGGACGTCGATTTCGTCAGTCGGTTGGAGTAAGGTTTGTGAAGAATTAGGATGAATATGCGGCTGGAGGTCACCTTGTGTGTGCGTCAGAAATATTCCAAGCATTTGGTCACTAAATTCATAAAAACTTCATGTGAGATGATCGTGAGGAATTGAAATACTTTTAGCATGTGTGAACTTGGTGTTTGGGCCTTGCAAATATTTTTCGTGCGTACATCGCAGACTTCGAAATATTTTTCAGCGTGAGGACATTCTATGAACTGTTCAGCAGTAAGCTCTGATTGAGATTTGCTATTAAAATCTCGTTAGATCACGATCACAGAATTTCTACTTAGACTTGTAGTGCAGCACTTTCTACAATTGTCATGAATTTGTTGGGCGGACATGTGATGGTGGTCAATGAACGTAGGTTCTCGCACTGACAAACATTATGTTAATAATAACCTGTTGTAAAAAACGTGAATGGATGTTTCCTTTGTTTGTTCTGCAATAAATTTAGAGTGTGAAAATATTAAATCTGTGTGAGAAGTGAGCATTATTTCACCGCAAATTTCTGCCTGTTTGTTTATTTAACTAGTGACAAAATTCCTGCTTAGTCGCTGGGCAGTGATGTAGCCAATATTTTGAAATCCATCCTCACATTAGGAGATTCTATGAACAGCGCGTTTCTTGCTTTATTTAACTTTCATTCATGCCGTTGGTCGTGAGGGCTCTCGAATCGACCTCTGGCGGATGTAAGAGTGGTTGACTTAACATTAGTCATTTATTTGCCGATACCAAGGAGGAAGAAGAGCTGCTGGAACTTTCATTATCATTTTAAATTCACAAATATTACCCAAATACGTTGCAAGGGCTTAAGGAAAGGCTATTGCATTTATCGATTTAAAACGTTTATTCGAAACCGAATTAAGAAATGAAATATGTTATAGACAAATGTGTAGTAATCTATACATTTTTCCCATTTATCGCCTGTGTCGAAGATCTAAAAGTGTAGCACTTCAGTTTTCAATGACATATTCATACGACATTATCAATCCGTTATCGGGAGAACCAGAATCGGTAAAAACTATAGTTAAATCAGCTCTGACGCAGAACTGTATTTAAAGCTATAGGGATGTATATAGCATAACCAACAGCTACTTAAAAGTTTCACATTCTTTTTCCAAGCTTCCTTAGTTTTAAAGTATTCACATTCTAGAATGGGGCAGGAATGGTTATCTGGTTTGGAAACATTATCGGTAGGACAAAGTTGACGTCAGTGGCAACTTGCTTGCTGAATAGTGAGTGAGGGTGTTACATAGACGACATTAAAAAAAAAAAAAATAAAACTTAACCGTCAGAAGTCGAAGCAGTGCTCCATACGTACGTCGAGAAAGAGACTGGCAAATTCCAGGACTCAACTCAGCATTCACCGTAGAAACCACGAATGTTCTTCAGCCTCCTACATGTCTGCCCCGTAGAGACCATGCAGCTAAGGTAAAGGCGCAAAGGCTATTATTCTTCATACGCTCCATCCGCAAATGGTAGAGCAATAGACTTTAATATACGGTTTCGTAGAAAGTACCTTCATCCACGCAGTTCACTGTCATTTGCAGAACACAGATGAAGCTATAGAGCCATAAGTATAGCAGAAAACGAAAGAGCGCAATACACTGACTTCTCTAAAATAATAGTTCATTCTGCACACACAAGCACTTCCGTACACACAAGAATTTAGGTCGCTAAAAAAACACATTTTATTAGCAGCTTTCATTTTTTCATGGACATTCAAACATAATGTAGTTATACGTCTTTGAAATTGTATGTTCATTCTTGTTTTTCTTGCGATAGTGTATCAGATATTATTTCACTTATTGACGTGAATCACTTTCTTAATTAATCAGCTTTTTGTGTATTTATACTGAGCGTAAGAAGATTTTCGTACTATCTGAATAAAGATACTCATAAGAAACAGTTTTTTTATTTAATTAAAAAATTAAATCGGGAAGTTTTAGTATTTGTTATATGTAATGACGCAAGGACGAATACCTGTATCAAGTATAGATGACTCGAGAAACCCGTGAAGACTGAAGACAGATTCATCAGCAATGATTACCAAAGTGTAAAGGACAGCTAAGACGAGCAGAAGGATATATATGTTATGGAAATTCAATGAGGACCTTGAAACTTTCATCACAGAACACAAGCAAGAAGGAGAAATATGGCTCAAGTTTAAAAGAATAGTTGACCATGTACTGGGATGATATGTATTCAGTGGGAGGGAATGGGAGGGAACCACCATAGTATACAGTTTCTGAAAAGAAACTTCTAAAGAAACAGAGATTACTATTCAACATGTGTAAAACAAAGGGAGATACTAAACGAAACAGGTTTGGCTGGCAAGAGAGCAATGCGTGATGCCTTCAACGATTACCGTAGCAAAATATTGTCAAATGATCTATCACAAAACCCAAAAATATTCTTCTTGTATGTCAATGCTGCTAGTGGAACCAAAGTTAGTGTCCAGTCCCTGGCAAATGAGACAGCAGCTGAAACTTATCGTAGCAAAACAAAAACCGGAATACTTCACTCCGTTTTAAAATGTTCCTTTAAAAAGGAAAACCCAGGAGAATTGTCCCAATTTAATCCTGGTACCACTGAAACAATGAATGAAATAACAATATCAGTGGTGTTTAGAAACAGCTGAAATCGTTGAAACTGAACAAACCAGATGGAATCATTATCCTATTCTACACTGAATTTTCGGGTGAATTACCCCCTCTTCTAACTTTTATCCGTTGTACATTCCTTGAACAAAAGAACCATACCCAGTTCTTGGAAAAAAGCATAGGACACACCCGCCTACAAGAAGGGTAGGAGGAGTGATCCGCAAAAATACGGTCCATAAACTTTGACATCGATTTTTTGTAAATATTAGAACATATTTCGAACTCAAACACGAGGCATCTGAAACAGAACCACCTCAATCTCGGCCTGCATGGATTTCGAAAACATCGATCATGTGAACCCAATCCGCACTTTTCTGACATGACATATTGATAGCTTTGAATGAAAGCAGTCGGGTAGATGCAGTATTTCTTGATTTCCGAACAGCATTGGACATAGTACCACTCCAACGCTTATTGTCAAAATTACGATCATATGGGGTTTCAAGTGAAATTTGTGAGTAGATTGAAAACTTTTTGGTAGGGAGGTCGCAGCATGTTATCTTGGACAGGGAGTCATCGTCAGATGTAGAAGTAACTTCAGGTGTGGAGCGGGGAAGTGTGCTGAGATTCTTCCTATACATATCGTATGTTAATGATCTTGTAGGCTATATTAATAGTAACGTCAGACTTTTTGCAGATGTTGCAGTTATCCATGATAAAGTACTGTCTGAAAGAAGCTGCATAAATTTCCAGCCAGATCTCGATAAGATTTCAAAGTATTGCAAAAACTAGCAACTTCCTTTAAATGTTCAGAAACATAAAATTGTGCATTTCACAAAACGGAAAAGCGTAGTACTCTGTGACAGTGATATCAATGAGCCATTGTTGGAATCGGCCAACTCAAACAAATATTTGGGAGTAATAATTTGTAGGGATTTGAAATGGAATGTTCACATAGACTAAGTCGTGGGTAAAGCAGATGGTTGACTTCGATTTATTGGCAGAATACCGAGGAAGTGCAATCAGTCTACAAAGGAGATCACTTGCAAAACACTCGTGTGACTGGTTCTAGAATATTGCTGAAGTTTGTTGCTCCCGTACCAAATAGAACTGACAGGGCACTACTGCATGCGCAGAGGCATTCAAACAATCATTCTTCCCGCGCTCCATACGTGAATGGAACGGGAGGAAACACAGATTGGTACAGTGGGACGTACCGTATGCCATGCACCCCACATCGGTTTGCAGAGTATAGATGTGAATGTAGATTTAGATGCAGATGTGACTTTTATATGTAGACTGAAGCGACAAATGAAAATTTGTTCTAAGGATAGAATTCGAACCTGGTTCTTCACCTCAGTACAGAGATGAGCTAACCACTAAGGCATCCTGGCCCAGTGACGTTACACAGTTGTAAAGCACCTTTGCTCGCCTACCTCCACAGTCCTAGTTTCCATTCACGCCTCAGCCCACCTGGTATTACCCCTAATCTCGAAAGCATTGCAAAGGCTCTCCAACAGTATAGGAAGAGCAACCAAGCATCCAAAGAAACTACGAATACCACCTGCAGCACTGGCACATGTGCTTTAATCAAATGTAACTATATGTTACCAGAGACTTTCACAAATCTCAAACGTATATATACACTACTGGCCATTAAAATTGCTACACCAAGAAGAGATGCAGATGATTAACGGGTATTCATTGGACAAATATATTATACAAGACCTGACATGTGATTACATATTCACGCAATTTGGGTGCATAGATCCTGAGAAATCAGTACTTAGAATAACCACCTCTGGCCGTAATAACGGCCTTGATAAGCCTGGGCATTCATTCAAACACAGCTTGGATGGCGTGTACAGGTACAGCTGCCCATACAGCTTCAACGCGATACCACAGTTCATCAACAGTAGTGACTGGCGTATTGTGGCGAGCCAGTTGCTCGGCCACCATTGACCAGAGATCTGGAGAATGTGCAGCCCATGGCAGCAGTCGAACATTTTCTGTATCCAGAAAGGCCCGTACGGGACCTGCAACTTGCGGTCGTGAATTATCCTGCTGAAATGTAGGGGTTTGCAGGGATCGAGTGAAGGGTAGAGCCACGGGTCGTAACACATCTGAAATGTAACGTTCACTGTTCAAAGTGCCGTCAATGCGAACAAGACACGACAGAGACGTGTAACCAATGCCACTCCATACCATCACGCCGGGCAATGATGAATACACGCTTCCAATGTGCGTTCACCGTGATGTCGCCAAACACGGATGCGACCTTCATGATTCTGTAAACAGAACCTGGATTCATCCTAAAAAATGACGTTTTGCCATTCGTGCACCCAGGTTGGTCGCTGAGTACACCATCGCTGGCGCTCCTGTCTGTGATTCAACGTCAAGGGTAACCGCAGTCATGGTCTCCGAGCTGATAGTCCATGCTGCTGCAAACGTCGTCGAACTGTTCTTGCGGATGGTTGTTGTCTTGCAAACGTCCCCATCTGTTGACTCAGGGATCGAGACGTGGCTGCACGATACGTTACAGCCATGCGGATAAGATGCCTGTCATCTCGACTGCTAGTGATACGAGGCCGTTGGGATCCAGCTCGGATTTCCGTATTACACTCCTGAACCCACCGATTCTATATTGTGCTAACAGTCATTGGATCTCGAGCAACGAGAGCAGCAATGTCGCGATACGATAAACCGCAATCGCGATAGGCTACAATCCGCCCTTTATCAAAGACGGAAACGTGATGGTAGGCATTTCTCCTCCTTACACGAAGCATCACAACGTTTCACCAGACAACGCCGGTCAACTGCTGTTTGTGTATGAGATATCGGTTGGAAACTTCCCTCATCTCAGCACGTTGTAGGTGTCGCCACCAGCGCCAACCTCGTGTGAGTGCTCTGAAAAGCTAATCATTTGCGTATCACAGCATCTTCTTCCTGTCGGTTAAATTTCGCGTCTGTAGCACGTCACCTTCGTGGTGTAGCAATTTTTATGGCCAGTAGCGTATATATTGGAATGACGTATGCCAAGTGGGCTGAGACGTTAATGGGAATTTGAATTGAGGAGGGTGGCGTGCCAGGGTAACCCTTACAGCTATGTAGACCGACTGTGCCAGGGTGGCATAGTGTTCAGCGCATTTGTCTAATAAGCAGGAGACCAGGGTTTGAGTCCCTGTCTTGTCACAAATTTTCATTCATCGCTTCAGTCTGCATCTATACAGAAAACATTTTGTAGTTCATCTTATTTCGCTTTAGACCGAAGTGCAAAAAAGAATAGCTGATGTAGTGGTGAAACATATTGAGTGTGTGTGTGTTTAAGGGGAAAATAGGGCTTGGGGGGGGGGGTTGCTAACAGTGAAAATCGAATTGTGGGCGAGGTGTTTTTAAGCTCAGTAAGGCGTGGGTTGAGGGTACACATGTAGTAGGGTATGGAACCCACCTTATTTACTTGTCCCGGTTACCCCATGTCTTCAGTGTGGGAGCTAGACCCTGCATTATCTGCAGCGCTTGACGGGTCACTGGTCGCCATAGGGCGCATTACAGCATGTTACAGCCCGACACAGAGCAGAGGTAAGTAATCCTTATCGGGCTTTTCAACTTAATTCGGGTGTCATGATAATTTTCAGCCTTGTGGACTGAAGCTATTTTAATTCCACTCTTAGAACCGGAGAAGCATCATGTATGTCCAATAGTATCATGGTGTTGCCCTCACTAGCTGCCTGGGGAAAACCTTGGCACAGATGGTCAACCGCCTCCTTATCTCGGTCACAAAATCTTAACTGGCTCTTAGTCACTTTCAGTTTGTTTAGCAGATATCATGGAAACGGCTGTACAATAGGTTTTCCTGTACAGGAATAGCTAAATGGCTATATTTTTTGACTCCACGATGACCAGTGATTATACTTCGACAGTTCCAGCGTTCGAAGATGTTTCTCTGTCTTTATACGTTCCTTTCTTACCCCCGCTATTCTAAATGTGGAGTTACGGCTTCCTCTCTGATCACTCTGAATAAAATAATGGTGTCCTTCAACTTTGTGTTTTAAATCGTACAGTATAATATTGACAGCAAAATATCATGTACTGTATTCTTTGTTGCAGATCATTGCTCAGTCTCTTCTTCCTCCTGCAGCCTTGCAATAATGCCTCTTTAGTTGCATCTGCTCTATTATGAAATTGGAGGAACAGAAGTAGAAGCATGGTTTTAATTTTAACTTGGAAGTTTATCTTTGTGCTTTTAAACTTCCGTGTTGGTTTTAACTTTTTCTTAGTTTCGAAGAAACGGGAAGGTTTCTGGGACCCACATATGATTTTGAGCTCAAAGTGTTGCTATACTTTAGGTACCTAAAAGCAAGGGTCATAGCTTATGGAGAACAAACCAACCTGTCTGCTCCAGTTTTACGTGACCCTTGTGGAATCTTCTCTTGACTACGAATCCGCAATTTATAGGTCTGCAACACCCTGCTATTTAGAAATGTAGGACATGCTGTACAATGAGGGACATAAGCTGGCTAGTGGGGCCTTAAGAACCAGCCCAATACAAGCCTCTACGCTAAAGCTGGTGAACCGCCGCTAAACATTAGCGGAGACTTACAATGATGCGACGGTCCTTTAGGACAATATCCGGAAGCCTGCATTCTATACTGTTAGTCATCCACCGACGGAACGATATTTTAGTCATCGCAGTGAGCAATGAAGCCCTGTGACCAGTTGGATGCGTATTACATTCGTAAATATTTCCATTCTCGGTTTCATACCGCAACAAGATATTAGTTACTATTTCCTAAATAGTTCCTGTTTTATAGCTCATATCGCAATAACCGCTATGCAAAGCAAATTACCGATCATTGGTAGCACGCAGCCTAACAGCTACGGTTCCCTCGAATTTCATCTGGCTGAAATTACTTTTTCCAAAAACTATATGATAGATGCTGATTTCTTTCTGTCCCTTAACATAAACGGGCAGAATATAGAATCGTTGCTATGTATATGTTCGTCTGTCGCTTTTATTACAGTAAACAGTTTTGGAGCACAGTACTGATTTTCTTCACAGATACAAGCATTATTTCGTGTCTTTGAACAATACCAGCTTTAATACGAAACGATTTCGAGAAAGAGATCGTCTTCATGAGTTTCAACCCCAGAGGAATTCGAGCTGAACTGAAAGACTTCGTAATAAGTAGCCTGAGCCTTTTAAAAGCAGAAAATAGTAATAACACGATGAATAGAAGAAGACAAAGCAACTGGCGCCCTTCAAGGACCATCGCCCGTTACTCAGTTACGCAGATCAGAACTGAACGAAACGGGTAATTGAACGCGCGTAGAATGATTCAGTCTTTCTCTTTCATCCGAAACCTCGACGCCTCTGGGCTGCAGCCTATTCTAACGAATTAAATTCTACTTTACTTCCAGTATTAATTCGTTTATCCTAAATTTGTAGTGAACGACATGCACACCGCCCGTCTTCAACAACTCATTTCACATTTCATTTCGAACGCGCAGTTGTTACATATCAGATCAACAAAAGTAATGACTCAATTCTGCACTTAGGGACAATTGAGGTATAGATAACGTTATGGGAAAGAATGTTATTGTGATCATCGTATCTGCACATTTGAAACTGTACTTCTTAAGAGTTAATCTGAAGTCCTAGGCTTTTCTCAGGCAGTATCTTTGCATGACCGCTGGCAGGTATTATGAGAAGTTTTTTGCGTCATTTTCCCTTCAGTTTTTAGCTAAGCATTGTCGATCATGACTCGGAAACATTCTGTACAGTAATCACAGCTGAGTGTTTGAGATGATCTGTTGGAGTCTTATCAGATCGTGTGTATTCCTTGATTTGTGCTGCCACCTAGAGAACTCTTCGAGCATTATAATTAAATGTTATTTAGCGTTTGTATCGTTGACGTAATAAAGTAGTGCTGAATGGGTGGCTGTAGAGGGCGACTCTATTCCCCAAGTTCAACGTGAATTGTCGAAAAGCATCACGTTCGATTGCCTTACCACGTGGTAAGGCTCAACGGGAATGGTACGAATCTAAAGAACATTACTTCAGGTTTGTGAAAAATGTCTGGTCCACACACTTGGCACGAAAATGTTTTTCTTTTTGTGATCTTCAGCCCGAACATTAGTTCAACGTGCCGATAGTTTATCATGTGCAAGCCTCCTGATCTCTGCATAACTACATCCACTTGAACTGCTTACTGTATTCATCCCTTGGTTGTCAAATTAACCAAAGCGTGATGTCTCTGGAGATGTCCTATTAACCAATCCTCCCTTTTAGGAAAGCTGTGCCCAATTCTAGTTAGCATCTGTTCATTAGTTAGATGTATGCGTCTTATCTCCATAATTCTGTATCGGCACATTTCGAAGGTATGGATTCTCCTCTTGTCTGGTCTATTTATCGCCCACGTTTTTCTTCCACGCAAGGTTACGCTCTAAGCAGATTTTTTTTTTCAGATGACACTTCCGAAAACTTACTGTACATTTCTTTAAGTAATGAAAAGTCGCTCCAGTAGGTTATAAGAACTTATGAAGTCAACTACCGGTTTCGACCTACAATATCAGTCCTTTTTCAAGTGAACCAGAAAATTTTGCTCTAGAGAAAAAACTTCAAACGGCCATCATTTTCAAATACCCGACATTGCCGGCTGGAGAGCCATCAAATAATTGAGTGTAAAGAAAGCTTGTGATATGAACTTTTGTACGGCCTTGACAGCGTGAATGTACACTATATTAGTTTCGGCGGGACTTAGCTGTCTTCTTCAGATCCACAGAGTACATGTTACGAAACCATGCTGCGCCATAAACTGTACATTTCTGTTCATGCCATCACAACTGACTCGGAGTAAAGAGAGACTAGAACACTAACAAATATAGCGGTGTCTTCAGGGCAAGACAATGTCTTGCAACTGCGGACATCAAGAAGTGCTGCATGTGTCTGGGTTGGCTTCCGGCTACATGAAATGGGCAGCCAATCCAGAAACATGCAGCACTTCTTGATGTACCGCAGTTGTACGACATTGTCTTGCCCTGAAGACACCGCTATGTTTGTTAGTGTTCTACTCTCTCTTTACTCCGAGTCAGTTGTGATGGCATGAACAGAAATGTACAGTTTATGGCTCAGCATGGTTTCGTAACATGTACTCTGTGGATCTGAAGACGACAGCCTAGTCCCGTCGAAACTAGTAATCCTGTGTGCATACAGCTTCTCCACCAAAGCGTTATGGCTGTAGGTTTGAATTAAAACATACGAACATTATGAATGAAATACTGGAAGACTTAATTTCTGTTTGGTTAATTTGTTGGGGAGAATCAAACTTTCACCTGTAGCCAGCATTGTAATAGATGTGTCATATATTTTCTTAATCTGTTTTGAAATAACAGTATTCACTATATGTGTGCTGCATTCTTTTTCTAAATACGAAAAATTGCTCGTGGACACGTACGTGGAAACAAATATTCAATTAAAATGAATGGTGACGCATAGAGAAAATTTTGTCAACGTTACATTATAACTGTACCACACACTAATAAGGAATACCTACAATTGGGAAGAAATATTGTCATAAACCAGTTAGAAGTTAAACACGTTTCGATTAGAAACTTTTGGCAGCTAATACAAATTTCCGATTTCAGGACTCGGAAAATTGTTGAGACATTAAAGGAACTCAATTCATTTGCAAATAGCACTTGTTCCATGGCAGTCCCTGCGTTACGTAATAAGTATTAAACATACACATAATTTTACTCAGCATAAAACAGTGAGTAAAGAATCAACAACATTCACCCAATAGTTTAGTATGTTACACAGAATATCAAAGTGCATTAATCGTTACGTTTCAAAACGCTGCACAAAACATAAACTTATATCTCACTACAACAAAAGCTTTGGAAAACGTCGGAGACCGTTTATAACGGATTGTACAACGTATTTCTTCGTGTGATTTCTAGAATTAGTCACTTGATAGAGCAACCGATCAGTAAAAACCGCGTCTTCTTAGACACACTATCATAAAGGGATAACACTCTCTTCTGCTAAGCGGTTCTTATTACTTTGAGTAGGATCTTCCACCACTTCAAAATTTCTTAAACATCTGACCCAGTGCTGTGTAACTCTTTTCATACATTGTTAACCGATATGTAACTGCAACATCTACCAAAAGTTGTGATTAACATTGCGCCTCAGCTCCTTAACATGGAGAATGAACAATAAGTATCTCACACAATTCCCAGGCTTCCGTCTATGTTTTATTCTCCTTCCATCGACTGCTCTTCATTCAAGACAATAATCCTGCGTTTTCCCGACCAAGAAAGCATCAATCCAGTCACAAATTTGGTTTTAGATATCCCATACCGCCCCAAAACCGTATATTACCTTCTTATGCTGTAAAAACTTACTTATTCGGTTACAATATCACATTAAATTGTATTTTTACGTTTTTAATGTGAATTTTGTTAATTATTGACGTGCATGCAACTTGTGTTCGTACCTACTACGGTTGTGCAAAACTCCTACTAGGGAAGGCACCACATGTTGGTCCTTCCTTACATTTTTGATTTTATTTCCTTTCTCCTTACATTTTTGATTTTATTTCCTGTTTCTCCTTGGAGCTGCTATAACGATTGGTATTGTTTTTACCATCAGACAGCTTGATAACGCACAAAGGTGCGAAATTTCGTAATTGGTAAATTACAAAATAATGTATACTTCTTTAGAAAAAAGCAGTAGTAACTTAAGCAGAAAATTACTTCCTTACAGAGATCTATCCTCCATTGCCTGATACCTAAAGAGAAGTGAATTTTGAACTGCTATTCAAAAACTTCTTCGTTGTGTTTTAGGGATGATGGAGAAGGCACAAATTTAAGAATTTTAGGTGAGGAACCTTTGTCCTGGTACGACTAAGAACAAAGCTCCGTGTGGAGCTACTGGTGTCCTTGGATTGTTTACTACCAGCTTTTCTCTGAAGTCCTCTGTTTCCTCACAAACTGCTCCTCCATTACTGAAACTGCGAGCTCATAACTTATTGTACAAGAGGGTCGCCAGCATTCTCTGTCACCCAGAAATTGATGAAAGAAATTTGAATGGCTTTCATCTTCAAGTCCAAACAATGACACTGCACCTCAATTTACATGGTTTTACCACAGTCATAACATCAGGCAGATTAAAGTTAAAAACGCTTTATTTATTCCTTTCAAAAATTAAATAACTAGACACTATAACCAACCACTAAAATATTTAAATTCTAACGAACACGTCTATGTACAGGTAAGCCTATTTTTGTGCATCCATGGGTGCTACCGCACTTCCATGGAACGTAGTGCTTAGTACGTGTTGTGGCTTTTCGGGATACCTCCCATGTGTCTCTAGATTCATCTCAGAGTTAGATCCTGGTTCAAAGTTTCCACTACAGTTGCGTTGCGTTCTTATTGCCTCCAAAGCACCAATTTCAAAATTAACCAAGATGCGACTGCCAGATCACACACCTTAAACCACACTGATTTTCCTAATACTAAAACTACATTACTTATAATAATTTTTAAACGAGACGTACATGTCCAGTCATAAAACATCCGTATTTGCCCTTTTTTAAAAATTATTTTATAGGATCTCTCATTGTACTTATTCTCTTTTACACTACGAAATCATGATTTCCCGCTAGCGGCTGTTCGTTTACCGTCAGGAGTTGTCCATACAGTATCCATTTTAAAATCACCGCCGTCGCAGTGGTGACGAACTGAACGTCTTTCGCACTGGCACCGGGCAACGGTCTTTGCAGCAGAAAACGTAGCAGATACCAGAGATACGCAGATACGCGCCCGTTCGTGACTTTCTGACTTGGGTCCGTCATATCGGTGCCATAGCCAATTCGTCACGTACACTAAGGCACACGAACTACCTTTTTGTCTTACAAGTGGCAGTTAGGAAAATTCTTATCGACCGTTCGTTTACTGTCGATGATAAACAACAAAGTACTAGGTATTATTATGTAGTTGCACATCATGTTACATTCGAAAAAATTCTTCAAATTGCTATAATAAGCTTCTGTACGTCAATGACCTCATCACAACGTCACACTTTGTTCAGTCGTGTGAGTTTCAACAACCCTAGTGATATTTGAACCGTGGCACAGGCAGCAAACGTTTTTGCCAGGAGATCATACTGAATCTCAACAAGTATCTCGTACACAAGACATAACCTCGCCAGAATGAGGCAAGAACAGAGTGCTGAGATAAACGAGATGGTTATAAACAAGAACTCAAATTCTACCCGCGTATCATAAAATGTGTGAAGCGGATGCTCAAGAGAAATTTGTGTAATTGGTTAATCACATTGCTTTCATGTACGTAGACCAAGCTGCTTGTTTTATTATCAATTTTTATTTTTACAAATAAAAAATTAACGACAAAACCAAGCAGCACTGTCTATGTACAAACAAGCAATGTCACTCATCAACATCATGTAGGCTATAGGATACCGCAAGTGCAAAAGGTTTTGCATAGGGAGTTGGGACTCTTTGATCGAGAATCCATATACACAAACAGAATCCAAGTGGGATATCTTCCAACTACGAAGCGGTTGTGTATCAAAGATGGTGTATGCAGAAATAATGGAAGATGTGAACTCAGTTCCCGTGCTTACAGAAAATAATAACGACTTAAGGAAGGGTCAGTCTTTTTGAAAGTACACACATTATCATTGTTTTTGCTTTAAAAACCAAGCCCAAAGACGTTTCACCACATTTATGGCATCGTCAGTATAGTAATTTCTTTTATTTTTCAGAAATACACACTTACAGACCATTTTTGGTTTGGTTATATGTATCTTACATCGGATTTAGTTGTCTCAATTAAATATGAAATTTTCTCTTTGTTTTTCATACTGTGTGTCCTGTGGATGCCAACCGATTTCAGCCACGCATCTAAATTTGTAGAATATCATCTGCATAAAAGTTTTGTTTGCAACCCAATCTTTAAAATCTGTGTACTGATAAAAATCTTGGCATATCCCACCTTTTAGCCTCAGCATTGTTGTTTTTGACTAGTCCGGAGATGTGACAGGTTTGTTTTTTTGGGTGCCAGGCGTGTCTTTCTTTTTGTGTAGTTGGACCGACATGTGAACGTCGGTAAAAATACTGTGAAGCATACGCATAAAGAACTATTTCGTTTAATTTGTCATTCATGGCTGTGTTTCGTATTTTGACAGTGGTTACTTACATTATTCTCCTACTTATTTGTGGAAACTGCGTGTTGCAATGATGCTGTAACTTGACAACAAGCTTCGCTAAACAAATTTACGTTTCTGATTGGCTTCCGACTGTCATTTGTTTACAGCTCTGTTTATGCTTGACGTCCGCAAACTCTGAATCTATTCAATTTGTTTTCATGCTGCGTGTGTTTGTGGTTTTTCTTGGTTTTGTGGTGTGTGTGTGTGTGTGTGTGTGTGTGTGTGTGTGTGAGAGAGAGAGAGAGAGAGGGAGGGAGATTGCGTGTCTTTTATTTTGTGTTGTCGAATAGTTGGTTTAGAGCACTCAGTAGTTTTTGTTACATAGTACTTTTTGCGCATAATACGTTTTTACTGTGTTTTATGGCTTTGTGGACTTGGTAACTAACTTCTGTTGTTAAAAAATGGTGCAGATGATTACAGCCTTTTAGGATTTGTAGATCTGTGTGTAAGCCACTGAGGACGTCGATATTTTTAATGTTGTGGTCTGCAAATGTGGAATGTGTGTTGTCACTTTCAGTGCTCTTAAATGTTCTGAGTATCTTATCCTGAAATCCCGACATGTCTGTCCAATGTACACGTATTCATAGTCTCCAGGTTACCTGGTATGTGACTTTTTCTAATTTTTTTATGGCCATGTTGGGCTTTTAATCTTTCCTGCAGTGTGCTGTTTGCTTTATATGTCACATGTACACCTGTTTTTTATGAGTTTTCTAGACATCGCAATGGAAAACAAAAACCGCAGACACTGGTTCTCAACATACAGAAAACCTATACCGACCACTACATTTATTCACAACAGGGATAACCACCCAGCATTCACATGGAGGCCAATCTGATACCTCCTACACAGACTGAACAGAATTTCGATGGATGGACATAGCTTCACACAAGAACTGAACATAAACAAACAGACTGCCACAGAAAACGGTTAGAAAATAAAAGCTGTTGACAAACTAAACCATACTGAGAAGAACACAACTGACACCAGAAACACGCAAAATACTCTCAATACTATCTGAACACAATACACCAGCAACAATTACAACAGAGAACACGCGAGGCACACAAATGAAGAAACTCTATAACATGAAAACGTCTGCTGCGCTAGTATTAGTCTTAGTCGTAGGAAAGGGGGTTTTGGTTAAAAATTCAGTATGGCAGTGTGTGGTAATAGTCGGCAGACAATAGGCCAGACAGGGTAATCATGGCGAGGAGCTGCAGCGGCGTATTGCACGTACGAGTTGTTTTGAGTGGTGCAACAACGAGACATGAAATCCGCAGCGTTTCTTGAAGTTATTGCGATGTATGAGGCGAGGCAGTAGGTCAGAGCTGGGAGTGGCGATGTGTAAGTGGCTGACATACGGGAATTTGCCCCTGCCATAGGTTCTGTCTCTCTCTGACACTACGTCAGAAGCGAGGGGAAAAGCAGTATAAATAGTCGGGCACTTTTAGCTTGAGGGGTGTGCCAGGGCAGTTGAGAGTTGAGTCGGACCTGTGCTGGACTACGCTCATAGGGGCCAGTCTGACAGCGATGTTGTAAATATTCTACGTAAACGGGTACTTTATTTCTGTGTACTTGTTCAGGCTGTATTCCCCCTCCAGAGACACAACACTGGGGCAGGACGGAACGGCAGCCGGGTACTTGGAGATTTCGTGGTCTGCCTGAAGGAGGGCAGTGACAGCGTCCTGCAGCAGGTCCAGGAAGGGCCACGTTCGCTTCCCACATGGCATTCTGGGGTCCAGGCAAGGCGTATGCTGCGGGAGGCGCAGCAGCGCTGCCGCCGTTCCAGGGATGGTGGCAGGTGATGCCATCCGGCAGGCACCACTAGCAGCGAGTTGTGGCACAGCATCCAGGACGGCATGGCTTCGAGTTCGGTCCTATCCTGGGAACAGCAGCAGCTGAGGGCCACAGGTGACCAGTATAACTAGTTTCGTCCCATGGTCGGACAGAGCAAGCCAAACGGGGCGGAAGGTGGCAAGGACCAGGGACTGTAACAATCTGTGGAATGGCAGGCAGCTACGCGACACAAGACGCGACGCATCGGCGAGCCTCGACTGGGGAGTGCGCGCCCGGCTTCCAGCTGAGCAGCCTTGATGACAGAGCAGCAGCGTCAGCATACCAGGAGTTGCTGAGCCAGCTGGACTCGCGGAACAGCCCTGCAGGTGGCACGCCGACGCTACGCTGAACCCATCGAAGTACTGTAAATTATGTGAATAATTTAATCCTACCGAATACTGCTGTATAACCCTGCACTGCCCGTCAACGCTCATGAACTTGTTCTGCCGCCTCACGAGTGGCGGAGCGTTGGGCCCCGGCTTCAGCTTGGCCATCTGGAGTCCCAGGTTCGACCATCGTCACCCCGCAATAGTGGTGTCAGAAGTGGTGCCGGTTACAGCGCTGGTACCGGATTTCCACTCCCACATCTTATGTCCGGCAAGTAACATTGATGTGTGCCTGTGAAGAAGGGTAGTTGAGATGATTGGTTGCATTCATGATGGTTGGTCGCACACTTCTAGTTACGTCTTGTAGTTTGGAAGTGTTCGTTCATACCAGCATACGGAGGAAAGCAGGACTGTCACCTGTGCACGAGCATGATGGCGATGGGTGAGTGACGTTTGATTTATTGTTTATGTGTCATTCTTTTGTGGTTCAATGGGTTAAGTCTCAATTAGGATTTACTTTTTGAAGGTGTATTTTGTAAGACCAGATGAGCCTGTAGATCTGTCTGAAGTCAAGGGAAATGGGAGACTTGACGACACAGCGCCTAAGCGATGTAATTTTTGTAGCCTGTTAGGTCGCGGATTACAGTGTACAGTGTGGGTGCCAATGAGTTGTTTTATTTGTAACAGATTTGGACATTTGGCGCGCAATTCTTCCGAATGTAGATGGGCGATGATTCGCCCAAAGACGAAGTTTTAGGAGTAGCAGAGTGGAATTAATACTAACAGTAGAGTTATTAGCAAAAATGGTGGAAACACGGCAAGCAGTGGAGACTGTAGCCACTCTAACTGAGCAAATTCGGGTATTGTCGGAGGCAAGGATAAGTGACAAAGAAAAATATGAAGAATTAGTGGGGAGATTTGAGGCATTGCAAGTACGGGAAGGGACATAGGGTGAGAGGAAATTGTAGGTCGGGCAGTGTCACAGGCCATTTGACCTGGCAATCGCGGCATTGATTAACCGCTTTTCGGGTGAGACAATGGAGGATGTGTTGGCATTCCTTAATGACATTATCACAATGGCTGCGGCCAATGGGCAGGCGGATGTTTTAATGTTGAGAGTGGCGAAGTTACGCTTGGGGAATGCCAAGTCGTACGTACTGTACCATGAAACGTAGAACTATGTGGGGACGTCTGCAGAGCTTGAACCTGGGTTACGCCAGAGGTATCAAAAACAGAATAGCACCAGGTTTTTTCGGGAAAAGCTGAATGCGTTAGTTATGAGAAGAAATGAGACCGTGGAGGTTTTCTCAGACAGAATTCGAACGTTGAATGCACTAACGACCGAATGGGGAGACGAACAGAGTGCTGTTACAGGAGGCCGAGAACGGGCGTTAGATGTGTTTTTGAGGGGAGTACCGCCGGAGATGTCACGTCGGGTGAGAATGGAGAATCCCAGTGATCTTGTGGTGGCTCTAAGGATTGTCACATACTTAGAGGAGGTATATTATGTGACGAAGCAAAGGGCGGAGCATAAAGTTCTGGCAGCGGAATTAAGTATTTTGGTTGTGGCCAAGTAGGGCATATTAGGATGCAGTGTCAACGTCAGTTGCGGTGTTACTCATGTAGGGAAATGGGTCACTGGGCAGTGAACTGCAGCAGTAAAAATTGGGGGAAACTCGGCGATAGCAGCGGTTAAACGAGAACGGGTCTGCTTAAACCGTCGGAGGGCGGTCCCAGTGAAATTAGGTAATGCGCTTGTAGGTGTACTGACGGAATGCTGCTTATTACGCCTGGTGAATGGAAAGGAATAGAGGTTTCTGATTGACATGGGAGCACAGGTGACTGTAATTAGTTTAGACCTGGTTAACAGGAAAAAGCTTGAGCCACCACGTTATAGGTTACGTGGGTGGGGGATAATAAAGTGGAGCCATTGGGTACGACGGTACTGCAATTTGTGCTCGCAGGAACTAAGTTTAGTGAGCAGGTAGAGGTGTTACCATGTGTGGGTGAGGGGTATTCGGTGATTCTCGGACTTCCTTGACAAACATCGTGCGAAAATAGATTTTTGGCAACAAACAGTGGAACTCAGTGGAACAATGTTTTGCATGGGGGAAACGTTTGGAAATGAACGAATGTCGCAAGGCGCACTTAACACGAAGGTGACGCCAGCTAAACTGCGAAAGGATTCATTAAAGGTCGATCAGCAGGATAACATACTGGCAGGTACAGGGAAGGTAGTCTGGGTTTCAATAAATACCGGCTTACCAAAGGAGACGTTGTACATGGTGGAGCCAGTCTCAACTAATGAGAAATTGGATAATGCGCACTGTTCTGTGCGGAGGAGTTTAGCTCACACTGTAAGTAGGCTGTTTAGATTTTTATATGGGTAATGCCACGTAGCGCTCTATATGAAAATCACTGGCTGTGCAGTATGTGGCTAGTTTGCATTGTTGTCTGCCATTGTTGTCATGAACTGCTACAGCTGGATGTGAACAGCGCGTAGCGTTGGGCACTTGGAGGTGAGCCGCCAGCAGTGGTGGATGTGGGGAGAGAGATGGCGGAGCTTTGTAATACTGGATGTCAATTATGAATATTAAGGTAAATACATTGTTTGTTCTCTATTAATATCTTTCATTTGCTAACTATCCCCATCAGTAGTTAGTGCCTTCTGTAGTTTGAATCTTTTATTTAGCTGGCAGTAGTGGCGCTCGCTGTATTGCAGTAGTTCCAGTAATGAAGATTTTTGTGAGGTAAGTTATTTGTGAAAGGTATAGTGTAATGTTACTCAGGGCCATTCTTTTGCAGGGATTTTTGATAGTCAGATTGCGTTGCGCTAAAATTATTGTGTGTCAGGTTAAGCACAGTCGTGTATAAATTGTTCTAAGGGGACGTTTCATATGTATAAATTGTTCTAAGGGGACGTTTCATATGGCGACCCTTAGCCTAGGATACCTCACTGGAATCTTCTGATTTTTTCTTGTAGTTTGTGTATTTAGTGTAGCTTTAGCGCGTAATTGTAGAGAGAATCTCCTTGGTAGTTGCAGTCTTTCATTGTTGTACAGTAAAACAGTTGTGGCATGCATATAGATTTGCACCAAGTATTTCGCAGCTACGCTTGCAATTAACTAGATATTATTTTCAGTGCTATGTTAATGTGTTCTCTTATTTTTGCTATTCAAATTGTGCTTTTCTGTGTTATCGTGTGAAATATTGTGACAATAATGGCATGTGAAAAACGTAACACTAGGCTCCAAGCTAAATTGAGAAATAATAGTGACGACGAGCGTAGCTTATCAGCGCCGCCGAGTAATGAATTTACTAATGTTCAAAGTAGTAATTTGGTAACTGTGCATAGGGAAATGGAGCGGGCGTCAAACAATGGCGTAGGCAGTGAAACAGGTAGTGAACAGGGAAGCATTATCGATCGATCGGTCGGCAACAGCTCGCCTCAGGAATCCGAAATGATAGGACACAATTTTGCAAATACTGTAGATTCAGGTTTTGCGTCCTCACCGTTTTCTCAAGTAAGTCAAGACACATTTTCAGCTTGTCAAAATGTGAATGTTGCCGGTGCAAATTCACTGCCGAAAAGCACTGAGGAAAATGTTTCAGACACCAATGCATTGTTATTACAATTAATGCAACAAATGGGAGAAAAGCTTCAGAAGTTAGACACAATGGAACAACACCAGAGACAAACACAGCAACAGTTAGACGCAGTGGAACAAAATCTTAAAAAGTTAGACACGATGGAACAAAATCTTCAAAAGTTAGACTCATTGGAACAAACTCTCGAACAAACACGTGAAGATTTAACTGCTGAGTTACATAACATTGAATCGAAATGTCAAAAGGTCTGTAATGACGTAAAAACACAAATTTGTGAGCATTTTCAGCCTATTTTTTCGCGGCATGAAAATGCATTACAGAATCACGAAGCAGCCATAAAAGAGCTGCAAACCATTGTTCATGAAAATCATGAGACCTTGTGGGCTAAAATTGACTCAGTTGCATCTACCGATTCGGTTACGCAACTGGCAAAAACTCAGGAAAACTTAAAGGACACAGTAGATTCGATTTCAACACAAATGGACACTCTGAAACTTGACTCAGAAAAACACACTGAGGAAATGTGTTCACTATCGGAGAAAGTAGCCGAACTTTCGGATCAGGTCACTAACTTATCTACAAAGGTAGATGATGATCTGAATGACACAAGACCCGTAGCCTTCACTGACACAGAAGAGTATGAACAAATTAGAAAATTCAGACAAAATCAAAATCAAATCAATACACAGTACAAAAGAGAAATCCGGGAAGTACAAGATCAGTTGACACAGGTGATACAAGAATTACATATTTCAGAGGACACTCGCGCTCCAACACGGGAAGAGGAACTTAGAAATACGGAAAAGCCACAAAATAATAACACAGGGCATTTCGGTAATTATGAAAGAAATTGGCAAGGTACACCGAATTTTGAGATGGAACCGCCGACACGACGTAACAATGACCGATATGCTACTCGCCGACACGATGACTTTGACTATAAGCTGTTCATTACTACACGTAAATTCAAAACATTCAAGAATTCTGCCAATGACATTCATCCACAAGCGTGGCTCCATCAATTCTCTCATTGTTTTCCTCCCAACTGGTCATTAGAACACAGATTAGAATTTATGTGTGGCTACTTGGAGAATGAACCAGCTGTAAGAATGCGATCTGTCATTCACGATTGTCACAGTGAAGGAGAATTTTACCATGCGTTCCTCTCAGCATATTGGTCACAAGCTACACAAGATCGCGTAAAACATAGCATCATGATGATGAAACACTTTGAACAATCTGAATTTTCCAGTCTTGTCAAATATTTTGAAGACATGTTGCACAAGAATCAGTACCTGTCAAACCCATACAGCCCCTCAGAACTCATCCGCATTTGCTTAATCAAACTGCCTGAACATTTACGACATATTATTTTAGCAGGACGTTGCAAAGACGACATTGAAGCTTTTCAGGGACTGTTACAAGAACTGGAAATTGACACAGATAGTCGCGGGATGCGAAAACAGGAAAACAATCATTACAGGTCACATCTGTCACAATTCCGTGACGACAGAAACAATAAATGGCCACGGCAAACCTATTCTTACAACGTAAATCGTGACCAAAACAGACACCACCCATATGATAACCACTGGCAGAGTAATAGTTACAGGGAAAGATCACCTTTCCGCGGTAATGACTATCACAGAGACAATCAGAGAAACAGACAATATGGGAACCAAAATAACTATTATCAAGGGAGACAGAATAACTTTAGACGCAACGGTCCAGCGCGTAGTTACGATTCAAGGAGAAATTCTCCACCATGTGACCGACAAGAAAGAAACTATGGAAACTACCGACATGACGACAGACGATATGATCGTAACGACAGACCTGAATTGCATCAGAACTGGCGAGCTTTAAACAGAGCTGGGCCCTCTCGGCAAGGCGAATTTGTGGAAGTTAGGCCTCCTAATCCCAGTAACGGCGCGCGCCAACGAAGAAACAGACAATGACTCACACCGCAGGCAGCTGCGTGCGCCGGCTGGCTCCGAGAAAAATGACATTGACGCTAACCTTGAGCAAAATTCCCGTATTCTTTACGGACGAATACCGCATGATAATTGCATTCAATTTGAAACTCTGCGTACTGAGAAGAGCAAAAGGTTTACACCACATTTCTCATGTAAAACCATTTATTGACAGATAATCTGCTTTTTAACTTAGTCTTTGCAATTTTCGCTTCACGCTACTTGTACAATTTGTCACACTTAGAAACTGTTAACATGCAACAGTGTTTAAAGTGAAATATCCAGTCAAGAACCAAGAGAACTTATTTAAACAGAAATTACGAATGCATTGTTATTGTGAACAGGCGACACAGTGTTATTGTGTGTGTGCATTCTTGCTTGTTAGTTGCACGATTACGTAACGAAAATACGGCTTACATACTTAGAACATATACCAGCACTGCTAATGAAATTTTCATGCAACATTTTGGTTTGCTTGAGAGTGGATTCTGGATTTGAGGTGCTTTCTGTGAAATGCCAGATGACACAGTGGTTGGTTTGTGTGACACCTACACGATTATATCACGACGTTACTAATGAGTGACAATTTACAATGTTGCTTTTGCGGTGTATCTGTTTTATATCTGCACAGTTTTTTCTGAATCCTTATGGAAAGCAAAACATGTTTTAGTAGTAACTTTTGTGGTATTGCTACAAGGAGACAGCCTTTTCCGTAGGACAACAATACGTTACAGCACAGTACTTTCCTCATCACGGCAATAAGCGTAATAACTAAGTTATCTATATGCAAAGCATTTCACTTTTGTGTATCATGAGGTAAGTACATTGACTTCTGCAGAACTTAGCTTTCGGAGGACAATAACTACGACACTTCCCAGAGATTATCTAACAGCAAGACGCATATTTAGCGCTACAGGACACGTATTTGAGTGATTAATTTTGTACTTAAAACATTTATTTTTAAAGAGTTTTGAATTACACAGAAAGTTTTTTGTGATACATTTCATTCCATTGCTGTAATCTGTAACACCTGAGGGTATAATTACAATAAACCTCAGGGGGGTACAAGCCTACTTTGTGTACCATGTGTTTGGCAAGCACAAGGAGCCCTAGCTAATATGGTATTTGCTTATACAACTTAACACATCGGTACCATATTTCTCTAACACATAAATTACACAGCTATCTGATCATTTAACAGAGAAACAAACATCTTTTTTACTACGTCAGTGACACATGTTTACGCAATTACAGAGTTGGATTACTTCACACTTAAGAAATTGTATTTTGTCTGTACTTTTGCACTGTTCATATTTTTTTGGAACCATTGTGATACTATGAGAACTTTGAATGATGTATTTGGTAAGGGAGTATGATTTTAAAGTACGTTGGAGGCAGATGACACTTTTGACATGAGCAGAGAATTTTGTTAGGTTTTGAAATTATTGGAGGAAGCTATGACGATTTTGAGATTTGACTGAGGTTTTATGATGTTATTTTTACGACGACGATGTGTATTATGCTGTTGCGGTAAGTTTATGATCCATAAGCTGATGCTATATGAGTTATTTGATTATGCTATGTATCTGTTATGATGAAATATGGAAAAAGTGTCGACGAATAAGGTAAGGAGTAATGAATAGTGGTTAGGGACTCTTGACTTGTGAAAAAGGATGTTGGAAACCAAGAATCGTACTTTAAGAGTTATGAAATGTGTGTGTAAATGCGTGAATGTATCACAATGCAAGCGAAAATATTTTGGACACTGTCATATCAATAGCATTTTGTTTCTACAGATTTGCAACGCTAATTCTTGACCTGTGAAATTTTGTATATGAGACTGTCACTGTAGCGGAAACTACTGTCGTAAATATTTCCGTAAGAAAGTTAAGTGACCACCTGCACATAATGTGACGTGGGCACCCAGGTGTGTCAGACACCTGGAGAACAAGCCTTTTCAGACGCTCAGGTAGAAAAGAAAGCCATTAGGGTGTGCCAGAGGCACAGGTGGAAGAGAAGGACAAAGAGAGGCCTATACCCTGTTAATGACATTCCTTTGTAGAGGGCATCGCTAATGCGACACACTCGCTACTTGAAAACATATGATTTTTGTAATGCGTTGTGGGCACACAGCTGTGTCAAACACCTGGAGAATAAGCCATTAGGATGTGCCTTTCATCGCTAATGCGACACCCTCATTACTTAAAAACATATGATTACTCGCACTTTGTGCTAATTATTGAAATGCTTATGAATTGATGGGAAATATTCGTACATCTGCTCACCTGATTATGACAAGTGTCTTTCTACGAGAGTTGAGAGCCATTAACTTATGAAACGAAATGCCACATGACTATTGAATGATATTTTTATGCTTTGGTTTGCGTAATTGCTTATTTCATTTGATATCTGGTTTCCAGCTGTGTTGCAGCATTGCTTTTATAAAATGAGATGCATTTGCTAATGTGAACTCTTTCTGTCAACAGATCTATTAAATGATAATTTTGTAATCCACATTCTTTAAAAAAGGAGCACTTGGAAAGGAAAGAACAATAAGAAGTAACTAGTAACAGTAACACTTAATTTTCTTTTCAGGTACATGGTAATATTTTTTTACAATCAGTTGTTATGGTGCACCACTTCAATTACATAGACATTAAGATGTGAATATGCATTTCCCTTGTCTGCTTTGTTGTCTTTACTGTAATATTTTTTCTGCTTGCGCTATGTCATGTCTAGGTATAAGTTGCTGCTGTTTGCCGGGCATAGTGTTATTGAATTTGACTTTTGCTAATTTCTTAATGCTGCTTGCTTCGCAAATCTGCGTTTTTTTTATTGCTGTTTATATTAACTGTTTTATGTGATGCTGCATTGCCTCGTCCCTTAGTTTAGCATCTGAGCTCAGTAGATTTAAGTTAGCTTAAGATGGGGTAGACTATAATAGAAACTGACTATGGAGAATAGGTAAAGAATGCAATGCGAAGTTACATGAAAAAGATTTGGGCCCAAATGAGTATTGTACAATCAGAAATAATTATTTTGAAAGAAATATGAATAGAATACAGGAAGGAGGTATAGATAGGACTTTTTGGGAATAATGATGAATGAAGGGCGATCTCCGAGAAGTAAAGAAAGTTTTGTAAATACTGCAGTAAAGCAAACCCTGTCCTTTCCTTTGGTGTTATCCCACTATATGTTTGTGTACCCTTGTGTATTTGTGTTTTTCCTGTCTTTATGTGTTGATGTGTTTATGTGCTGATGAGAGCTATGTTGTAGAATTTTTCTAATACTCTGTTATTTTCTTTGTAAAGATGCTTAGACATTATTTATTCTGTGTTGTTTTAATGCTCATGTGTGAAGTTGACGTTTCAAAAGTGATTCTGATCTTTTATTTTTGTACTCATGTCATCATTCCTGTAACACTGATGTATATGTTTATTTCTATTCTTTTGTAAAGCCGGTACTACAAATGTTATCTGTATTGTTATGTTTTTAATTATGTATTTTGTACCTTTGTCATTGTATTCTTATGTTATAAAATTGTAATTGACAGCAGTTCATCAAATTAAGTAACTTGTAAGTTCCATCTCACTGCACACATTTCTGTTGGTCATAGTATATGGACAATATGTGAGAAGTAGGGACTGTTAGTGTTTGTACGTGTGTTAATAATTCAGCAAGGGACTGGATAACAGCATTGCTGGTTCTAAGGACAATTCCAAAAACTTTGTGAGTGCACAAGTGGTGGTTATGGACTTGCTCTATTATCCGCAAGACTCTTCAATGGTGATTGTGCACCTGCACAGTCGCAACAGATGGCTGCTGGCCATCTCTACAAGGACTACAGTGGGTCTGCACCTCTGGTGGCCCACCAATACCATACTCTCTACCGGGACTACAGTGGGCCTGTCCACAATTTCTACAAGGACAACAGTGGGTCTGCACCTCTGGTGGTCCACCAATACCACAATCTCTACCAGGACTACAGTGGGTCTACTCTGTGATGACCTACCTACCAATATTCTTCGAAACGTCGACTGACTCTGCTGTGGGTTTGCTCTGTTGTGGCCCATTACCTGTCAGCATGTCAAGAGTCAGCACTGTCTTACTGTTGGAAGGACAATACTACTTCTTCAAGACTGCATGGAAATCCACTACTTCCGTGTGCATTGTATTCTACTGCTCAGACTTTGAGCAAACAAACTGCAGGTTTACTCTTATGATGAATGATCAGGACTGTCTTTATTGACTGTGAAAAAATTTTAGCTGTTGACCAACATTGTATCAATAAGTGTGTGCATTTGATATCTTTGTTATTGTAATTATGAAAAATTTTATCAAATCTTTATTGGCCACTGCCCAAAAATATTTTGTAAAATTTTTTGTGGGGAGCATGGGGGCTATGTAAGTAGGCTGTTTAGATTTTTATATGGGTAATGCCACGTAGCGCTCTATATGAAAATCACTGGCTGTGCAGTATGTGGCTAGTTTGCAGTGTTGTCTGCCATTGTTGTCATGAACTGCTACAGCTGGATGTGAACAGCGCGTAGCGTTGGGCACTTGGAGGTGAGCCGCCAGCAGTGGTGGATGTGGGGAGAGAGATGGCGGAGCTTTGTAATACTGGATGTCAATTATGAATATTAAGGTAAATACATTGTTTGTTCTCTATTAATATCTTTCATTTGCTAACTATCCCCATCAGTAGTTAGTGCCTTCTGTAGTTTGAATCTTTTATTTAGCTGGCAGTAGTGGCGCTCGCTGTATTGCAGTAGTTCCAGTAATGAAGATTTTTGTGAGGTAAGTTATTTGTGAAAGGTATAGTGTAATGTTACTCAGGGCCATTCTTTTGCAGGGATTTTTGATAGTCAGATTGCGTTGCGCTAAAATTATTGTGTGTCAGGTTAAGCACAGTCGTGTATAAATTGTTCTAAGGGGACGTTTCATATGTATAAATTGTTCTAAGGGGACGTTTCAACACAAGTTATGTGGATGGAGATTATAGGGTTCCTGTAAGCACAGATAACTTCGGCAGAGCGGATTTTAGCTTGTCGAAAGGGTTGTTATTAGCCACTATGTGGTTTTTTTTGATGAAGATGACCTCGAGAGGGAGGATATAGAGGCGAGCCACAAGCAAAAAGTCGAGGCAGCGCAATTGAGGGGAAAATTACAGCACTTGCAGGGAGACGACAGGGTCGCTTTGGAGGAATTGTTATTGACATTTAGCGATTTGTTCGGAACGGAGGGTAGGTTACCGGCAACACTGATTACGAAGCATCATACACCAACGGAGGATAATACAGCAGTGTTTAGGAAACCATATAGGGTAGCACGTCACATGCAACTGCTACTAGATGAGTGTATAGAACTACGGGATGGAATTCTAGAGCATAACGATAGTCCATATCCAAGCAATGTAGTTCTCGTACCTAAGAATTCGGTGGATGGTACAAGGATATACAGGTTTTGTTGTTATTATAGGTTTCTGAAAGCGAAAACCATTTCGGACGCATATCCGATTCCGAATATCACGGATAGACTGGATCATCTGGGACAATGTAAGTGTTTTAAGACTACGGAGTTGCGGAGTGGATACCACCAGTTGGAAGTAGCGCCAGAGGATAGGGCAAGGCAGCTTTTACTGTTCCTGGGGGACACTACCAGTATATACGTATGCACCGGCCACTTTTCAGCGATTATTAGATGGGATTTTAAGGGGATTGAAACCAAAGACATGTATAGTTTATCTAGATGACATTGTAGTAGAACATGTATCGCGTTTATGGAAAGTCCTTAGAAGATTTCGGTCGCGACGGTTAACATTAAGTTTAGGAAAATGTAATTTTGCGCAGGCGCAGGTCAAATATTTAGGTCATGGAATCAGTGAACAAGGGGTTCAAACCGATCGTCGGTTAACAGAGGCAGTTCAAAATTTTCCGACACCACATACAACGAAGCAAGTACAGTCGTATATTTGGTTATATTCATACTATCGAAAATTTGTAAAAGACTTTGCTAAAATAACCGAGACGTTAACAAAGCTTATAAAGAAAAGGGTTAAATTTCAATGGACGCAGGAATGCCAGCAAACTTTCGATGAATTAAAAATGAGATTAGTTTCTGTTAGGGTGTTGATGTTTCCGAATTTTGAAGAAGCCTTCATTTTATCATGTGACGCTTCAAATGGTGCAGTAGGATGTGTTCTGTGGCAAATGGTAAAGGGACAGGAGCATCCGGTGGCGTGTGCTTCCAGACAGTTAAATAGGGCAGAGCGGAATTATTCCACAACGGAAAAGGAGATGTTGGCTGTAATATATGGAGTAAAGTATTTTCGTTCTTACCTTTATGGTAGGCGGTATAAGGTCGTGACAGATCATGAGGCGTTGAGATGGTTACTGGGACTCAAGAATCCTTCTAGACGGTTAACACGGTGGGCTCTAAAATTAAGTGAGTTTGACTTTGAAGTACTTCATAAGCCAGGGAAGAAACACGGGAATGCAGACGCATTATGTCGCAAGTTCAACGCATTAGAAGTAATGGGTAAGAGTGTCGCGGAATGGCAAACGGCACAAGGAAAGGATGAGGAGTTCCACGGTATTAGAACTCAACCACATTTCATTGTGGAGGGAAATTTGTTGTGTAGAATTACCAGGTGTGGACTACTGGTAGTGGTAACAAAGAGTTTGAGAGAGGAAGTCTTAAAGCAGGCCCATGATCATGTGTTTTCAAGGCATAGGGGTCGTCGAGCAACGGAGAGATGAGTAGTAGAACAATTTTGGTGGCGCACTCGAAAGGATGTATAACAATACGCAGCAAACTGCGTACCGTGTGCAAGAATTCCATTGCAACGGTTACCAGAGGCTTCGAAACCTTTCGAGTTTATCGGGCTAGATATCTATAGGCCATATAACAAAACACCGGCAGGGAATTGTTACGTTTTAACTATAATTGATCACTTTTCGTGGTTTCTAGCCATGATCGCAATACCAGACCAACAGGCAAGTGCGGTAGTACAAGCTTTAGTCAATAACTGTTCATTGAAGTTTTGGGTATCTGGTACCATAATTACGGATCAGGGAACGAAATTCATGTCAGAATTAATGTTACAGTTGTATCGGTTATTGAGAATTAAAAAGTTACGGAGCAGTCCATTCCATCCGCAGGCGAAGGGGAGAACGGAGCGAGTGCAGAAGACAATTCCAGATAATAGTTACGTTTTTCTTGTTTGTTATTTTAGTTTAGTCATTGTATGGGGGAGACTATGTTCAGGGAATTCGATAGGGGCAGAGTGAACTATCGGGAATTTTTGAGGATATCGTACGATGTTGTATTGACTTGTAGTGAGAAGTGGCTCTGGAGATATTACCAATGCAGAATCTGACATATTTCAAATGACTCTGAGCACTATGGGACAGAACATCTTAGGTCATCAGTCCCCTAGAATTTAGAACTACTTAAACCTAACTAACGTAAAGACATCACACACATCCTCGCCCGAGGCAGGATCCTAACCTGCGACCGTAGCGGTCGCGCGGTTCCAGACTGAAGTGCCTAGAACAGCTCGGACACTGCGGCAGGTCTGACATATTTAAAATCCACGTTAAATCCAAAGTTTTTGGAAACGTTGCATTCCTTTATTAATAAACAGGAAGGATCTATCACGGTTAATAATGTATTGGAACACGTTCGAATATTACAACAGCATCGCACCGACAGAATAATGACAGTGAGCATTTCAGCCATAGGGTGTGCCGTTTTTCTATTTTTCTTGAGTATAGGTTTGTGGAGCGAGTGGAAACGTGCAGCAGTAGAGAAGGTCCCAACATATCAGTTGCCTACAGTATGGGTAACCAGTGTAAACAGTGTATAGGGGTAGCCTTAATGTTTTTATGTTCTCGTTTGTTTTTGTCTGTAGCATATAAGTTTTGTGAATAAGACATGTTTACGCAGTGCCGGCCACTGTGTGTGAGCAGTTCTAGGCCCTTCAGTCCGGAACCGCGCTGCTGCTATGGTCGCAGGTTCGAATCCTGCCTCCGGCATGGATGTGTGTGATGTCCTGATGTTAGTCAGGTTTAAGTAGTTCTATGTCTAGGGGACTCATTACCTCAGTTGTTAAGTCTCATAGTCCTTGGAGCCATTTGAATCATTTTGTTTACGCAGGCCACAGGCCACAGCTGTTATACACTCCTGGAAATTGAAATAAGAACACCGTGAATTCATTGTCCCAGGAAGGGGAAACTTTATTGACACATTCCTGGGGTCAGATACATCACATGATCACACTGACAGAACCACAGGCATATAGACACAGGCAACAGAGCATGCACAATGTCGGCACTAGTACAGTGTATATCCACCTTTCGCAGCAATGCAGGCTGCTATTCTTCCATGGAGACGATCGTAGAGATGCTGGATGTAGTCCTGTGGAACGGCTTGCCATGCCATTTCCACCTGGCGCCTCAGTTGGACCAGCGTTCGTGCTGGACGTGCAGACCGCGTGAGACGACGCTTCATCCAGTCCCAAACATGCTCAATGGGGGACAGATACGGAGATCTTGCTGGCCAGGGTAGTTGACTTACACCTTCTAGAGCACGTTGGGTGGCACGGGATACATGCCAACGTGCATTGTCCTGTTGGAACAGCAAGTTCCCTTGCCGGTCTAGGAATGGTAGAACGATGTGTTCGATGACGGTTTGGATGTACCGTGCACTATTCAGTGTCCCCTCGACGATCACCAGTGGTGTACGGCCAGTGTAGGAGATCGCTCCCCACACCATGATGCCGGGTGTTGGCCCTGTGTGCCTCGGTCGTATGCAGTCCTGATTGTGGCGCTCACCTGCACGGCGCCAAACACGCATACGACCATCATTGGCACCAAGGCAGAAGCGACTCTCATCGCAGAAGACCACACGTCTCCATTCGTCCCTCCATTCACGCCTGTCGCGACACCACTGGAGGCGGGCTGCACGATGTTGGGGCGTGAGTGGAAGATGGCCTAACGGTGTGCGGGACCGTAGCCCAGCTTCATGGAGACGGTTGCGAATGGTCCTCGCCGATACCCCAGGAGCAACAGTGTCCCTAATTTGCTGGGAAGTGGCGGTGCGGTCCCCTACGGCACTGCGTAGGATTCTACGGTCTTGGCGTGCATCCGTGCGTCGCTGCGGTCCGGTCCCAGGTCGACGGGCACGTGCACCTTCCGCCGACCACTGGCGACAACATCGATGTACTGTGGAGACCTCACGCCCCACGTGTTGAGCAATTCGGCGGTACGTCCACCCGGCCTCCCGCATGCCCACTATACGCCCTCGCTCAAAGTCCGTCAACTGCACATACGGTTCACGTCCACGCTGTCGCGGCATGCTACCAGTGTTAAAGACTGCGATGGAGCTCCGTATGCCACGGCAAACTGGCTGACACTGACGGCGGCGGTGCACAAATGCTGCGCAGCTAGCGCCATTCGACGGCCAACACCGCGGTTCCTGGTGTGTCCGCTGTGCCGTGCGTGTGATCATTGCTTGTACAGCCCTCTCGCAGTGTCCGGAGCAAGTATGGTGGGTCTGACACACCGGTGTCAATGTGTTCTTTTTTCCATTTCCAGGAGTGTATTTCGATTAGGGAAGAATCTTGTTAAGAGGAGGGAGGTGTGCTGCGCTAGTATTAGTCGTAGGAAAGGGGAATTTTGTTAAAAATTCAGTAAAGTCGTGGTTGGGCGATGAAGACTGGGGCCACTGGCAGTGTGTGGACGTGTTAATCTCTTAAACTTAAGCCTACTCTTCATCACTACTACATTATGAGCTGGACTATATCTGCTCTTGGGTACGCCGGCAGGATAATTTTGATTCGATGCTTATTCCACACCATTCCATTACTGACTTCCAATGTCTATTGTAAAATTCATGTCTAGGATCGGTTTTAAAAATTGCCAGGACATTGATTTGTCCCCATCTGCTGCTATTTTTCAAACACCCATGCTAATTCGTTCCCTGTCTTTATGTTCACAGGAAGGTCCCAGGCGAATTTGGAATCTATGACCATTAAAATATATTTATATCGATTATTCCGACGTGCATATTGATTCACATCTACGAGATCGGCTACCCATAAATCACGTAAACCTCACAATTTATCTATGTGGTAATGTTTTGTATGCCGGTCTGTAAAGGTCATGAACGAATGTCTCCATAATTACTCAATGATGATGGAAATTTCGTTTATACTGACAGTCATTCAAAGTCCTCGATTTATTAATAACGAGAAAACAATACTGGGTGTGCATTTTAAAATTTTCACGGCGAATTGAAATTTTTAGCTTGCAGCCAGTCGTAGTTTTATTCATTGTGCAATATTTCGCCTGGGAATATGCCAGTCATCTTCAGGTGTGCCATCGAAGATTAACGAAGACTTGCTCCATTCCTCCCTATATAGCGCGCTGCGAGTATCCCGCACCTGTGTCAATAGTCAAGTTGACAGACGGACCATATTTCACGGCGGCGGCGCCCTCGCTGGTGGAACCGCGAAACTCAGCTGTTTTCTGTGTCACCGATCGCCGCGGCAGCTGGCGCACTCCGTCATCCGCGACATGGGCAGAGTGGAACGGAGCTGTCAACATGTAAGTTACAGTATAACGAATAATGTTATTATGTTTGATAGTATATGAAAATTTATGTTTGACACTATTTAAAATTTTCAAGGTTTGAATGTTCTAGGTGGTTTGTGTGTTCTGTGAAATGGTGCTGATTTCGTGCTTCACATCTGGTGGAAGTCGCTGCTGCGTCGCATGTTAACAGGAAAACACTGTGTGGCCGGCGCAAGTACGATTCCGGGTACCGGCCATATCTGGTCTGTGATGCGTTTGTCATAAGCGGTCTGATGGGCTACTGTGTTCGTATTCTGTAGGAGCAGCTATAGTGGTCTCAATACTAACATGGCGGCTGTCTTGCATCGTGTTAACTCTGTGATAATGTAATTGAACTTCTGCAAGACTGAATGTATTTACCCATCCACCAAACCTTTTCTGTGGCTGGTACATCAGCATTTTGATCTATTCTACCACTCTGCCAATTTCCGGATTTGGCTTCCTATCAATTACGTATAAGCTACACAACCAATTTTAGCTCTTATTGTGGTTGAAATCTCGCTTTAAAAGTTGAACTCACGAGATCTTTATTTCAAAACCGGTAATTTTCTATAAGGGGAGAATCCGAAAACTGCCTGAGTACCATCAGATTGTTTGATTTAATGTGATTCAGTGCCTATATTTCTGATGTTTGATGTCTCTCTCTTATTCTGCTGTCACAAGAAACAAGTACTGTCCCATACACAAGAAGCATTTCGTGGCTATCATGGTCTGTTAATCTGGCAGTGAAAGTAAACCCAAAAAGAAAAAAACTTAAATTTTTCAGTGGCACTCAAAAATCGGTCGAACAAAGAACAAAAATTATTTCGGTTTAAAGAGAATAATGTAAGTGTTGTGAAGCGTGCAATGTCGTAATTTCTTAAATTTCTCTCTTTTAGATCTAGGGTGTACTAAATCAAAGGTTCGAAAAGACTTCATATGGCGAAGATAAGAATTTTTTACTGATTTTCCGTTTATTATTACTTAAAAAGAGAAGAGAAAAAAAGTTGACTCATTGTTGTAGGTCACCAGCGAGAGTAGAACAATGTGCTACTGTAATGCTTCATTCCCTTCACAAAGTGGGCATGGTACCATTTAACTTACCAACCCGTACTCACTACAGTACGCCGCTCTCGCTGTTATACTGACTGATAACACAGTTAATTCGTAATGTAAAATATGAAATGTTGTGTGGCTAGGGCTTCTTGTCGGGTAGACGAGTCGCGTGGTGCAAGTCTCCTTAGTTGACGTCACTTCGACGACTTGCGCGTCGAAGGGGATGAGATGATGATGATGAAGACAATACAACAGCCAGTTCCTGATCGAAGAAAATCTCCGACCCAGCAGGGAATCCAACCTGGGTCCCTTTACAAGGCATTTCCTCATCTGACCACTCAGCTGTCGAGGCGGGCAATATAATAAATGAGATATAGAATCTGTTGGAAATGACTTTCCTGGGATCAAAAAATAATTTTGATCGCCCATTTTTGTACTTTACGATAGAATCATTTAGGTTTTTTATTGGAAATCACGATAAAATGTCAGATTAATATAACAGGATAACTGTGAACCATTCCAGGAAGTAAACTGATCGTCGCATAGCTGCCAACCGTAATTTTGTCAATTATTCATTAGACAAAGAACAAGTGGAATACGTTTCCTCGGTTGCAGTGTATCCTCAGAGGTGCATGGGAAGCTCGTGCTTGGAAGATGCTGCAGTGCCAGCTACTACCATGTTGACTGGGAGCAGGAATACCTTAAGTATAAACTAATGACTTTCATTTGCAAATAGGTAACTATGACCTGGCTCTAAAACGTAGTTGCAGCATACTATCTCACAATGGAATGCAATTGCGCCATCATAGGAAACGTGTTCGATGTACTCGGATCAACTCTCAAGATTCAAATTTGTACTACTAAACCGAAAACACGACCCAATTTCAGTCTTCACATAGTCCCGAACCAGCACTATGCAGTTTCATCAGAGAGTTCAGCAATGACATTATTTCAGGCAGACCAAAAAAAAAGGGACTAAAGTAATCCACAAATCACGGAAGCAATATGAGTTAATCTTACTTTAACAGGTGTAATATCGTCATCGCAGACAAGAGAGAAGCAGGACGAGGTGATTATTTCTGGAAGTGTGTTGCCGAGTGACTATAATTGAAGTTCAACTAAACACGAAAGTCCAGGGTGGGCTGGAGTTATCGTATGGCCACGAAACTTGCCAGACATTTTAATGCATTAATGAGGAATCAATTAACACTGGATGAAATAAGTTCCAATTTTGCCCATCAGGTGTAAATCTGGCGCTCTACACGGTCCCGGTATTTTCCTGGAGCCATTTAGAAAAATCACGGAAAACCTAAATCAGGACGTCTGGCTGTGGGTTTGAAGAACATCCCTGCGATTGCGGGTCCAGCAAACTAACCACTACGCCCCCTCACTCGCCAAATAGAAAGTAACTCTTCGTGCAGATGTTTAAACATCCTACAATGTTTCCAATTCGTGCAGTTGAACGTTAATTTCGTTTTGTTTCGGTGATTACAGAATAAAGTAGAATGTAGACATTGGGTACCCATTCACCAAGTTGGTGAACGGCAACACAACGAGAGTGAGCAAAGAAATGAATGTTTCGAAAAGGTTATGATCTACCTGAGAAATCCTTTGTTACGACGCAATCAAGAGGCACCTATATGCGTAGTTTAGAACACTGTTGGAATGGTTGTAACTCCGTGTACTTCTGGTTTAGGTTCAATTTACAATTCAGGCTATCAGTTTTAACAAGCACAAATGGACACGCCTCACTTTTGGTACAGTAAGTTCAACAACGTAGGATGGCATTCTGGTTCCAAATCCGTATCAAACGTAATGTCTCTTCGCTGCCGACTGGATAGGGGTGCAGGTTCAGCCATGACATAGGCGAATGTCACGGCAACTTGAACTGTCATCATTACGCTTTCTTACCACAAATCTTATTTTGTTAAAGAGGAAGTTCTCATTTAGTGTTACGCTGCAAGTGGGTCCTAATGTATTTCAACTTGAGAGTTGGAACCATTAGTCTTGGACTGAGATTCTAACTAAGATCTCCTGTTTCTTAAGACGTGACTCCTTCGGGCAGACATCTTTCATTTTGATGTTTCCCCAGGAATTCAAATCCTCAATATGTTCAAAAAAGACTCTTGTCCCTATTCGATTCCACGTCAGCACAATAATTTTCATCATGGTATTTCAGACGGTAGCAGGCGCTCATAAATCTACACGTGAAAGAAACTTTGCTCTTTACGTCTCTTCCTGCTTTGTGAAGACTAAAGATTGCTGCCTGTTTCGACTCGCATTCAGAAACAGAACTTTTCATCACATCATTTCAGGTCATCTCCTAGCCACTAGAGAAAACTAGATACTTTCTCCTGATGCTTATTCAACAGCAATGATAGGTATGAATTTCGTTTCCATGTCAACGCAGTAATTTTGATCACATTATTTCCAGTTCATGCGTGCAGTATTCTCGTTACTGGTGAAATAAACCCATATTTAGCACATACTGGTGGCTATGAAGAGGCTGCGACAATTGCTGGAAGCGATCAGTTGTAGAATTTTGGAACACGTATTGTGTTCGAGTATAATGACTTTTCTGGAGACTAGAAATCTACTCTGTAGGAATCAGCATGGGTTTCGAAAAAGACGGTCATGTGAAACCCAGCTCGCGCTATTCGTCCACGAGACTCAGAGGACCATAGACACGGGTTCACAGGTAGATGCCGTGTTTCTTGACTTCCGCAAGGCGTTCGATACAGTTCCCCACAGTCGTTTATTGAACAAAGTAAGAGCATATGGACTATCAGACCAATTGTGTGATTGGATTGAGGAGTTCCTAGATAACAGGACGCAGCATGTTATTCTCAATGGAGAGAAGTCTTCCGAAGTAAGAGTAATTTCAGGTGTGCCGCAGGGGAGTGTCATAGGACCGTTGCTATTCACAATTTACATAAATGACCTGGTGGATGACATCGGAAGTTCACTGAGGCTTTTTGCAGATGATGCTGTGGTGTATCGAGAGGTTGTAACAATGGAAAATTGTACTGAAATGCAGGAGGATCTGCAGCGAATTGACGCATGGTGCAGGGAATGGCAACTGAATCTCAATGTAGACAAGTGTAATGTGCTGCGAATACACAGAAAGATAGATCCTTTATCATTTAGCTACAAAATAGCAGGTCAGCAACTGGAAGCAGTTAATACCATAAATTATCTGGGAGTACGCATTAGGAGTGATTTAAAATGGAATGATCATATAATGTTGATTGTCGGTAAAGCAGATGCCAGACTGAGATTCATTGGAAGAATCCTAAGGAAATGCAATCCGAAAACAAAGGAAGTAGGTTACAGTACGCTTGTTCGCCCACTGCTTGAATACTGCTCAGCAGTGGGGGATCCGTACCAGATAGGGTTGATACAAGACATAGAGAAGATCCAACGGAGAGCAGCGTTACAGGATCATTTAGTAATCGCGAAAGCGTTACGGAGATGATAGATAAACTCCAGTGGAAGACTCTGCAGGAGAGACGCTCAGTAGCTCGGTACGGGCTTTTGTCAAAGTTTCGAGAACATACCTTCACCGAAGAGTCAAGCAGTATATTGCTCCCTCCTACGTATATCTCGCGAAGAGACCATGAGGATAAAATCAGAGAGATTAGAGCCCACACAGAGGCATACTGACAATCCTTCTTTCCACGAACAATACGAGACTGGAATAGAAGGGAGAACCGATAGAGGTACTGAAGGTACCCTCCGCCACACACCGTCAGGTGGCTTGCGGAGTATGGATGTAGATGTAGATGTAGATGTAAGTCAAAACTTTTTCGCCTTGTATTTTGTTTTCTGTAGTCTTACTACTGGTGAAGAAATTAGACATTTAAAATTTCACTGTGTTTAGTTAACAGTTCGAATAGATGCGTTCCAGTGCCTGTGTAACACAAACTTTACGTCATGTATTAATTATTTCAAGTTTAAAAATGAGCACTTCCGTTTCTTGTGACTAAAACCACATTTAAGATCTTTTGCGGTTGGAGAACAGAGGCAGTGGTTACTGGAATAGAAGACCAAAGTTGGGGCACAGTACTTAAGTTTTCTGCGAGTAATTTCAATTTGAGTATTGCCTTCTGAAATCTCCTTTGTTGGAATAAATTTGAGTTCACAAGTGTGTGGTGTCTCTAGTAACGTGCTTCTATCGATAGTTCCTATATTGTGGTATTAATTCGCATCTAGATTGTTAGCCATAAGGCGCAGTGTTCTCTAGTGGTAACCATTTTGTTTAGTCAAACGACAATACCGAAGAGAGATCAGAGGACCTGCTAGAGTGTTACGTTACGTGAGCTGCATACAAAGCAGACGGAATGTAGTTGAGGTATTCTGTATACACGTAGTACATTACACCTTAGATGATCCTACGGAGTGTGATTTCCAATATTATTAACTCTTTTGATCATCGTATTAGTTAACGTCATTGACTTCGTTTCACTGCCCCATTTCTCTCAAGTACTTTCGATCACACGTGAGCAAACGTCTGCGACTGCTCGACTGGACCTCAATGAATGCCTGCTAAATAAATTTGTGAACAATGAGGATTTAGCTTTCGATATGAAACATATTCATGATGAATAAAACCTGAAATATTGGTCGCTGACAGACATTTTGTGGTTAAATACTTTTGTAATCTCCCCACGGAAATTTACCCTCTACCACGCAATAATTAATAATGGTCAACCAAATCATCCACATTTATTCACTTTTGGAAAGTATCTGATCGGATTTCTAGTAATATATGCGCCGACAGCTCGTCGACGCCAAGGTATTTTTCTAGTAAGATTATTCTTTGGAATAACAGAGATACAGAGATGTATTCTCCATGGTTATTATAGAGGGAGAAGGAGGACAGCTTCGGAAGTATCTGTTGGAAGATTGTCGGGTTGCTAAAAGAGACATATTTGCTCTTCTTCTCGCTAAAGCGAGCTATTAAAGTTTGTGCCACTAGCGGGTTATTGGTGGATAGAGAAAAACGGTAAACGAAAATTAAGTAAGACTTGGAATCAACAGAAAACGGAACATGTAATGGAGATGGATTGAATATACTATTTTCCTCAGAAATAAGATTTGTGACCCTTTTATTCTAGAGTGAATGACGAATGAGTTCTCTGTCTGAATCATTGATGATTGCCTTGGCCCTGTAATTAGTGGGGAAGTTTCAGCTGTGACGAAGAGAACCTGCAGTCACCGAGTTTTGATAAAATCGTCCAAAAAGGCTTCGTCCACATCTGTAATTCTAAATCTGTCGTAAAAATGAGCGAATTGTTCAAACGATCGATTTTCCCAACTGAATGCAGCGCTTAACAATAATAACAAATGTAAAGATCTTTTCCAGCAAACCAGCCGCTGAATATTAAGACGAAGGGCTCCACCAGAGATTCTATTGGGCTGATTCCACGTAAATGAAGTAATATATTTAAAACTGTACACAGATAAAGGACAGAGAGAGAGAGAGAGAGAGAGAGAGCGAATGAAATTCGAGAAAATACTCAGAATCCTCCATTAGCATAATTGTTTGCCTGTCTTATCACGGATCAGCCTCAAGATAAAACAGGAGGCCCTAACTGTATTGTACCGATTTGTGTGTGAGAGTGAAGGGGTAATAAAGGCGACAGATACACCTCAGTACAGACAAAACATTACACCAAGTTAGCGGCAAGCTGCATTCACATACTTTCATCAATTACAGTAGAATTCATTATACGTTGCCGGGATAAAAGTTAATTAACCTGGAAAGACGACATCGATTTTAATACGAACACAGTGTATGCCACCTGGGGAGCAATAGATGTACTGATAATGGTTTCAGCGTCGTGAACCAGCAGGTAGATTAATAGCATCGCCATCTGTGTCTACCCATCTATCCTTTAATAGGGAAAGCTGACAGCCAGAAGGCTTAGTGTGGTACAAACATGTGAAGCAAACAGGCAACCATACTTCGCAGAAGCACTCGTGCTTCCTACAGCCGTCTGAGCGAGTTCGAAATGGTCAAATTGTGGCCTTATTAGTGGCAGGATGGTTCTTTCGGAGAATATTCACAGACGTTGGACGTGTTGCCTCAGTTGTGCAACGATTCAGATGTCAGTAGTCACGCGAACATTCTCAGACCCGGTAGATGAGGCTGTGCACGTGCACGCAGCGCAGACGCCCACCCAGATCGCCGTGCTGTGCGGGCAGCCACAACAGCTCAAATAAGACGGTTTGTGAGCCCAGACGTGTCAACACAAACTGTTGCGAAACGGTTACTAGCCCATCTTCCAATCAAGCCACGGCGTCGACGTACACGACTCGACTGGTGCCGTCAGAGGATCACTTGGAAGATGGAATGGTGCGATGAAAACAGATTCTCCCTGCACACAGGTGATGGACGTTTGCGCGTACGACAAAGACCTGCGTATCGCTGGCATGTGCCTTGCGGTCTGAGGTGCGGTAAGTGTGGTGTCACCGCCAGACACCACACTTGCTAGGTGGTAGCTTTAAATCGGCCGCGGTCCATTAGTACATGTCGGACCCGCGTGTCGCCACTGTCAGTAATTGCAGACCTAGCGCCACCACATGGCAGGTCTAGAAAGACGGACTAGCTCTCGCCCCAGTTGTACGACGACTTTGCTAGCGCCTACACTGACGAAGCCTTTCTCTCATTTGCCGAGAGACAGTTAGAATAGCCTTCAGCTAAGTCCATGGCTACGACCTAGCAAGGCGCCATTAACCATATCTGGAGAGAGTCTCATTTGTATAGTCAAGAGCGATGTACCACAAGGATGAATTAAAGTTAAGTAAACAGACGATACGTACTTTTCTTTATAACATTAATTACGTATCCTGTTCCAGACTTCACGCCGGTCGGCGTGAGTTGACGCGTGCCCTTTCGGTAACCTCACCTTGTGTCTAGACTGTCTTGTCTAGACACAACAGTAAGCTATTCTCGTTCACCTATGGTGTTTCTGGAGGGAACGCTAACCAGCGCTCGGTACGTGACGAATGGTGCTATACCCGTTCTTTTGAAGTTTTTGCAACAGAAAGGTGGTGTGTTGTTCCAACAGGATGACGCTCACCGACACACCGCCCGTGAAACTGAAGGCGCTCTGTAAGACACGCAGCAACTTTCCTGGCCAGCACGATATCCGGACTTGTTCCGAGTCCAGATCGTGTAAGACACGGCGGGATAAGAAGTGACTCGCGTGACTCCTCAACGAACAATTCTTACAGAACTACTTGAATGGGTCGAGAAATTGTGGCTTAACTTATCCCATGACAGTATTCGCCATCTGTACGATTGACTGGATGCCAGAGTCAACGCCTCCACTGCCACCTGTGGAGGCTACATCACGTACTGTAAGGGGTGTATCAGCAGGGACACCGCTTGTACTATCGATATATAAATGTAATCATTTCGTGTAGTCGCCCGCATCTTGTGGTCGTGCGGTAGCGTTCTCGCTTCCCACGCCCGGGTTCCCGGGTTCGATTCCCGGCGGGGTCAGGGATTTTCTCTGCCACGTGATGGCTGGGTGTTGTGTGCTGTCCTTAGGTTAGTTAGGTTTAAGCAGTTCTAAGTTCTGGGGGACTTATGACCACAGCAGTTGAGTCCCATAGTGAACCATTTCATGTAGTCCATGTACAGTGTAGCAACAATAAATTAAGAGTGAATTGGAAACCTCTAATATTGTGCACTAATTTTTTATTCCAGCAGTGTATATATGATCCACCTTTCTTCTTTGGTAAGTCAAACCAACGCGGAGTCGTTAAAATATCATTATCAGTGGTTCACAATTTAATGCATGTAACCGAATCCAAAAATAAGGCTAACTATTTGTACGGCGCATGGTGTTAGAGAGAGATGTGTGTCAAATACGTTTTCCTGAGAACTTTTCCCGGTATGTTGTTTCCCGGCACAACGCAGAGGACAATATCTAATAGCTCTTGACGACATAAAACCCAAACACTTCTTTTCTAAAGCGTGCCAAATGTCGACATATTTTGTGGGTCAGCGAAATCATTGAAACTACAGTCAGGAAATATGGACTTGGGCGAGTAGCGTAGGCCAGTGCACTCCATGTCAGCTGGCGCCAAGCCAGTCACAGAGTGCCAACGCAGGTACTGTCTCCCAACGTTGGCAATCTGCCTGCACGATGGAGTGTTTCCAACACTGGTTTATGCAACAGCCGACCGATTTCAAGTACTCAGCAGCCGCCCTAGTATATATTTCATACGAACGCTATATTTGCAAAAATACAGAGTTGGGGAGCCTAGTATTAAATCTGTGAACTTTGATTTCGCAAAATACGATCTCCATTCCCTTCAGCTATCCTGAACGCTGCGTATAAATTACACTCAAGGTCGTCTCGTTTTAGTGATATAGACAGCGGTGATTCAGATGCAATTTAGATAAAACATTGGTAAGTACACAAAGTTAGCGAAATGTACTTCTTGTTGTTGGGGTGTTCAGTCCAGAGACTGGTTTGATGCAGCTCTCCATGTTACTCTATCCCACGCAAGCGTTATGTACATCTTATCGGAATGTAAAATAAATGCATTCATGCTGCATCGAGATTCTTGTGGATGTATATATTTCTAAATCGTACATTTTGTAATAGAGACAATTGCAGTTTACTAAAAGATTCTTTCGTTAACTATTGTATACTATATGATATTTTGAGTGTAGGACTTAACATATAGGAGATTTATAATTAAAATTCCGGGTTCAAAAGCCATTAAAAGAAAAATCACTCGTCAGAATGACGTCAGATTTGAACGGAATCGAATAAGAGGGTAACGTTACGAAAATTTAAGAAATAAAAAACAAAAATGAAATAAACGAAAATAGTGTCACTATATCAGAACATGCAGAATAAAAGATGCAGATCAGACAGCTGTTCCTCAGTCTGCGTATGAGATGCTCGACATGACTCTTGCCTCCATGTACGATCACGCGCTTCTGGTAACGCTCTTTTACAAGAACTGTGACTCTGTTCCAGCAGCTCTGCTGAAGTACCGGACACTCAAGAACATGAAAAAAAGGCGTTGTTACGATGTCTGCCAAGGGTCTGGAGAAAATGGTTACGGAATTCGAAAAGAGAGCTGCTTTTGAAGTGAAATGCGGCTTAGGAAGGGAAAAAAATGATCCGACTTCAGTAGAAGTTGCGGTCACAGCATTGTAGGACGGGTCGAGTGGTGGTGTATAAACGTGCAGTGCACAGGGAATTAGGACATGCCTGTGAGCATAAAATTTTAGCAAACATCCTGGATCGCTACCCATATAAAATTACCCATGTTCAGGAGCTGCTTCCTATTGACCTGCCACTAACACAAACGTTTGCTCTAGAATATGTTGCTTAATGGAAGTGGACAATAAATGGGCACAAAACATTCTGTGGACAGAAGTAGACAGTCTCTATCTACAAGAACATGTCAATACACAGGATTGCAAAATATGAACAAGAGAAAATCCGCTCTCACATGAATCGCTACTGCTTCATTATGCAAAGGTAGCTGTGTAGTACGGGTTCACGGCATCGTTTATCGAAGGGCGATATTTTTTTCGAAGAGATGGGCGTTGCGGGTCCTGTTTGAAAAGTCCCTGGTAAACGCTGTAAGAGCCTTTTGCACACCACCGTCATTCCTACCTTCCAGCAGCGTGGATGTGTGGGTAGGATCGTTTTTAAGCAGGATGTCTCTTATGAGCACCATTCACAGCCAGTGAAGCAGCTTCTGCAGAGATAATTTGGAAGTTACTAACTGTTACCAGCTGTCATTTCCCTACAGCCTGGCCATCCAAATCACCCGATCTTAATCCCTACGACTTTCTGCTGGGTGATTATCTAAAGGATGCTCTTAGCAGTGCTCCGATTACAAGTGTAACTAAACTGAAGGCATGCATTGGGCAACACATTCTGAACGTGACCCCTGAGACGCTCCGATGTGTTGTGGAACATGCTGTTCCTCCATTTACTCGTCGCAGGAAACTGTGGACAGTATATACATAGAACATGTCTTGCGGCAGCCTCATGGCAAATAAAACCCGACTTTAAGAGGAACGAACACGTCGGTCGAGACTGGGTATGGAAATAAATTCAACGGTGACAAGCGAAAATTTGTGCCGGACCAGTACTCGAACCTGCTCTACGCGAGCGGTAGCCTTAACCGCCTCTGGACACGGTTTTCATCTCACCCAATTTCTCCCCTTTTCACCCACCCCCCATCGGTGCATTAACTCCTTTGCTCGTAACTTTTGGCTGATTCCCGCAAGAGTTCGGACGTAGTGTGCACCCGCACTGAAATTACCGTACGTCATCTGCATGTCCGACAGAACAGACACCACACACACACACACACACACATACATATAGTAAAAACGGATTTAAATGTTGCTTTTTATGTGGTTTCTGGGCACAGGACATCTGAAACATCGATGTAATTGTTGCTTTTTATGTAGCTCTTTGGCTTCACGACAAAAAAAAAAAAAAATGGCTCTGAGCACTATGGGACTTAACATGGCTAAATGGTTCAGATGGCTCTGAGCACTATGGGACTTAACATCTATGGTCATCAGTCCCCTAGAACTTAGAACTACTTAAACCTAACTAACCTAAGGACATCACACACTTCCATGCCCGAGGCACGATTCGAACCTGCGACCCTAGCGATCACGCGGTTCCAGACTGAAGCGCCTAGAACCGCACGGCCACACCTGCCGGCGCTTCACGACCATTAAAAACCTTTGTCATTATTGATTTTCATGCCGTTTTTGGCCTCAGGAGAATTATAGAAAATTTTTTCCAATCCATTGTTGTATGTCTTGCCCTGATGGATGGGCATCCTAACTACAGCTGCCACAACTGTTGAATACCAAACATGTCCGCAGTATGGTTGATCTGCAAGTCGCGCTATAACCGTCGTATTGCACTTCATCAGGCGTTTGTAGTTGAACTCAATTACTGTATGATGCTTACAGCCCTATGTAATGGAAAAATTTTCGTTTTTTTCCTTGCCATAATGTTTCCCTCTGCTTTGATAATATTCTATTAATATATTATGTTAACCTAAGTAGCGGTTATTTTTCTTCACAGCATTTCGAAACCGGGTCTTTTTGTCCGGCGATTATCAGATAAAATTTCCTTTGTTATGCTATTAAGGTTTTCCAAACTTTTACACATCTATCGTGAGGTATGTAAACGTACTCTTTTCGCTGTCTTGCAGTACTGATAGTGTTATTGTTAAAGATGAAAACACAAATTCAATCTCGTTGAGTACAGTTCATCAGTGAAATTTGAATGTTGATGGCTTTAGGTAAACACTAATGATCGTTTTGGAAAAGGTGGTTGTGTATTTTATTACATATGGTAGTTGTGACGACAGTTTGAGACATATTTTTATAAAAGTGTAGAGAAATATGCGTTTGAACATTGCAGAAGTTAGTTACGAGTTACGAATACTAAGAATCAGTCACACCGATAAAAGGTCATAGGAATTTCAATCCTCCAGAGTACTCTCTGCACTTGTAAGTTCGCAAACCATTGAATTTCTCTGACAATGAAATGGAAAACTCATGTATAACCATTTACATTACGTGAAATACTTTAGACTGTGAATAATGTGGTTATTAGCGTGTAATTTGTTTCTCAGAACAAAAATGCAATCCTTCCCAGAATTAATTGCTATAATTTACGAGCTAATCCACTATGCAGTAAATATCCAAGTACAGGTACGGCACAGCAGTGCATTTTAGATTGTCGGTGACCTGTATCCAGCGGTCGTATGGAATTCAGCGCGGTGGTAGCACGTGCAGACAAACAGTCTCATTAAACGTATGCACATGGTTACAACTTCAGGTGTTCGAAAAGTGTTTCGTTGCAGGCTGTAAAACTGGCATTAATATAATTTATCCTCTCGTGCTGAGACTATGTCTACACGTAGACTCAAGTAACAGTAAAACAAAGAAGAACTTATTTGATGCTTTACGCTACAGTGTGTTCCACTAATAGGTTTCCCATAATACCTTACACCATAGCTACAACCTCGACATGTCAATATTAATTCAATAAGCTCAGCAATTAAGGGCAGGTATTCATTTACGGACTTCCAGCATGCTGGACTATCTGTGAATTAGGAACTTCCATTAATGAGTACAACGAAAAATTTAACAGAGAGAGTGGGCAGGAGGAGATGAACAGAGACAGTGGCAGATGTAGATGGCCAGAGTGTTTGGGGTGGACGAGGTGGATTGAGAGAGGGGTGAAGGACAAAGAGGGGTGAAGGAGAGGAATGGACTACCGGAAGGCTGGAATAAATTCGTACCAGGGCAACGCGGGGCACTCAGCTATTTCTCTATAAAAATACTCGAGCCTTATTGAAATCAAAAGTGCTTCAAGCCATCTTAAATCGAGAGTATAAGAGTTTATTACGATCAGACCATTTCGCAGTAGGCAAGACATTGTTCGTAAAGGCCGCCATTGGCCGAATAAAAAATGGGCAGAAGATTGCGGTTTAACGTGCCATCGCCGAAGCAGTCCTTAGCGCAGGGACAGAGAAACGCCAGTATGAAAAAGTCGTGGTCACTGTTTTTGCTATGCACCGTATTTCCTTTAGCAAAGGCCGTATATGTAAATAAAAGTTTTCGCTGCGTGTCACAAAATGTTATCGACTTTGTTGCTGACTCTATTCAGAATGTATCCGCTTGCGTTACATCTATTCGTTTATTTCTTCCACATTCTGGCGCCTGGATATGCAAGTAGAGGGTATGCCTCTCGAAACTTCGCTGATACACTGCAAATTGAAGCGGAATAAGCTCTAGAACATTTCATTGTATGGTTGACCCTGGTCCCCAACGGTTTCCGTAGTGACTGTGACAACCTGAATATTCTAGCAGGATAATTTCAGAGGATGCACTAACGAAGCTCATTTTGAATTAAAAATCGTAAGTGTAGAAATAACTACAAAAATTCTGCATTTAGAGAAATTGCAGCTGTTTTCACCACCTAGTGAGAGAAAACTGTAAACCCAGTGATTAATCCATTAGATTGATGTGCAGGAACAAGGTGACGAAAGAGTGTTTTCAAATACCTATTTTGCCTTCTAAAAGCAGTTTTTCCGTGATTTTTTTTTCCGAATTACGGTAGACGAATGGATGGGGAGAGTTTCCACAGAGTTGTAGGGTGAGATGGGAGTAGGGGCACATGCTTTGAAGGATGATAGTATACCTGATTCTGAACAAAGAACTTTATATGAACATATGCCCTTTTCTTAACCGTATACCATATACAGCTGTTTGAAAATCGCAGGCACCAATCACTTGTCCTTCTACAGCAGTACTGACGGGCGAATACAGCTAAAGCGACATTAGACTATGTAGTGTTGTCTTTACTGACAATTTCAACGTGCGTTTCGCACAATACCACATCGAAACGTATCCTGAGCGTCGAATCGGTCGCCGTGTAGTCATTTCTACCCCACGGATGTCACCCGGTCTTACCTCATTAAATTACTGTTTGTAGTCTTGGCTTTACTCTGCAGTGGTCTCGTGGTGGCATTCAGTACGTCCAATTCAGTTTTCTTTCCGTAATTAGGGTAGCGCGCCAAGCACAAAGCAATGGTGCTAGATATGTTTCGATGACATTGTCAGGCGACAAGTTCCAGTACTGTCTCTTTATAAAACCTTTTCAATAGCTGTGGCTGATCTGTGAAGTGCACAACTACACTGAGGTGGCAGTGCGTACCGTACACCTCCATGATGCAATTAAATCTGGCGTTATATCTGTTGAATGTTTAGAAGGTCAGAAGCTATATTGTACAAAGACCCTTCGAGTGACTGATTACTTAGTTACTGAAGATTATAATTATACTTTTCCTATTTTCTTGAAGGTTAGCAAAAAGAAACGATTGACGCGAGACGAAACTGGGAGCCTTCTTCTGGAATCATCTGACGAAGAGGAATATGCTGATTTCTTTGACAACGAGAATGAAGCAGAAGTAATAGAGGCTGCAGATTATTTCAGACAATCTGAACAATCGTACGATGGCAGGAATGATGTGAATGAGTTATCGATAAGTGCCATTTTGATACTGATAAGGACCAGGAAACTTAATGGATTAATAATCCGTTAGTTGTGCCTGGTAAAACAAAACGTAAGAAAGTAATCAAGATCTTACCTGACTCAAAGTGCAGTGCTACAGGAACTAAAACTGAAGTAGAAAGTTTTGTCAAATTTTTTTATCCTGAGATAATTGAGCGTGTTGTTGCAAACACATAAATAACAAGTGATCATCTGTAAATTACGCGAGGGACAGAGACTACAGAAATATTTCTGCTTCTGAAATAATTGCACTGTTAGGAGCACTGTTCCTCATTGCTCTACAAAAAGGAGGACGCACAAAGATATTACAGCTGTCGCCATCAAATAGCAGAGGAATAATTATTCTCAGGGCAACATTTTGCTACAAGCGCTTTCTGTTCTTGCCCCGGTAACTGAGGTTTGATGGTACTTCAACGAGAAAAGAGAGACTTGCAGTTGACAAAATTGCTGCCATCCACGATCTCCACAATGCATTTTTGAACAACTTTCGTAACTCGTTTTTTGTTCAGAATCACTATCACCCCTCAAAGCATGTACCTTCCCTCCGTAGTCGCCGTGTATGGTTAACATTCTCTCCTTCTAAAATGAAAAACTGCGGGATAAGCAGTAAAACTTTATTAAGATAATGTCAGGTTTGTGAGGTCTACCGACTAGTCCTTATGACACAAACTCTTACTTTTTTTAAGTCATCAGTCTTCTGACTGGTTTAATGTGCCAAGCTCTTCATCTCAGAGGAACACTTGCAATCTACATCCTCAATTATTTGCTGAATACATTCCAATCTCTGTATTCCTTTACGGTTTTTGCCATCTACAGCTCCTTCTGGTTCCATGGAAGCCCTCATGCTTTACCGGATGTCCTATCAGACTGTCCCTTCTCCTTGTCAGTGTTTTCCACATGTTCCTTTTCCTCTCCGATTATGTGCGGAATCTCGTCATTCCTTACCTTATCAGTCTACCTAATATTCAGCATTTGTCTCTAGCACCACATCTCAAATGCTTGGATTCTCACTGTTCCGGATTTCCCACAGTCCATGTTTCAATATCTTACAATGCTGGGCTCCAAACGTACATTCTCAGAAATTTTTTCCTCAAATTAAGCCCTATGTTCGATACTACCAGACTTCTCTTGGTCAGAAATGCTCTTTTTGCCATTTCCATTGCAAGTCTGCTTTTGATGTCCTCCTTGCTCCGTCCGCCATTGGCAATTTTACTGCCTAGGTAGCAAAACTCTTTAACTTCATCTACTTCGTGACCATAAATCCTTATCTTAGTTTCTCGCTGTTCTCATTTCTGTTACTTCTCATTACTTTCGCCTTTCTTCGATTTGCTCTCAATCCCTATTCTGTACACATTAGATTGTCCATTCCATTCAGAAGATCACGTAATTGTTCTTCACGTTCACTTAGGACAGCAATATCACAGTGAATCGTATTACTGTTATCCTTTCACCTTGAATTTTAACCCCACTCCCGAACTTTTCTTTGATTTCCACCATTGCTTCTTCGATGTACAGAGCGAACAGTATGGGTGAAAGACTGCATTGCTGTCTTACATCAGTTTTTCATCCGAGTACTTCGTTCTTGGACTTTCACTCTTATTATTTCCTCCTAGCTCTTGTACATATTGTATGTTACTCGTCTCTCCTTATGGCTTACTCTTATTTTTCTCAGAATTTCGAATATCTTGAACCATTTTACATTGTCGAACACTTTCTCCATGTCGACAAATCCTATGAACGTATCTTGATTTTTCTTTAGTCCTATTCCATTATCAGCAGCGATTTTAGAAGTGCCTGTCTGGTGCCTTTACCTTTCCTAAACCTAAACTGATTGTCATCTAACACATCTCAAATTTTCTTTTGCATTCTTCTGTGTGTTCTGCTTGTCAGCAACTTGGAATCATGACCTGTTAAGCTGATTCTACAATAATTCTCGCACTTGTCAGCTCTTGCAGTCTTCGGAACTGTGTGGATGATATTTTTCCGAAAGGCAGTTGGTATGATCCAGACTCACACATTCAACACTCCACAATGCATAGTTGTTACTTTGCCACTTCCCCAGAGATTTTAGAAATTCTGATGGAATGCTACCTATCACTTTTGCCTTATCCCCCAAAGCTCTTGTTTCTTCTTCTATCACATTAGACAAATCTTCCCACTGAAAGAGGCTTTCAGTGACCCTTTCCACCTATCCGCTCTCTCCTCTGCATTTGACAGTGGAATTCCCGTTGCATTCTTAATGTTAGCACCCTTGCTTTTCATTTCACCGAAGGTTGTTTTGTTCTTCCTATAAGCCGAGTCAGTCCTTCTGGCAATCATTTCTTTTTCGGATTCATCACATTTTACATGTAGCCATTTCGCCTTAGATTCCCTACACTTTATTTCATTCCTCAGGGCATTGTTTTCTATATTCCTGAATTTCACTGAACATTTTTGTATTTGCTTCTTTCATCGATCAACTGATGTGTATATTCTGTTACCCATGTTTTCTTCGCAGTTACCTTCTTTTTATCTATCTTTTTCTTTCCAACTTTTGGGATTATCCATTTCAGAGATGCCCATTCCTCTTCAACTTTCCTCTTCAACTACTGAGCTATTCCGAATTGCCATATCTTTAGCCTAAGAGAAATTCAAGCGCATCTCGTCATTCTCTAGTACTTGAGTAACCCATTACTTTGCATGTTGATTCTTCCGGAGTAATCTCTTAAACTTCAGCCTACTCCGAGTCTGTATCTAATTCTGTGTACACCTTACAATCCATCATGTTATTTCGGAATCCCTGTCTGACCATGATGCAATCTAGTTGAAATCTTCCTGCAAAATCCGGCGTTTTCCATGTATATCTCCTCTTGTGATTCTTGAACACAGTGTTCGCTGTTACTATCTGAAATTCCAGAATGAGATTTTCACTCTGCAGCGGAGTGTGTGCTGATATGAAACATCCTGGTAGATTAAAACTGTGTGCCCGACCGATACTCGAACTCGGCACCTGCCATTCGCGGGCAAGTGCTCTGCCATCTGAGCTACCGAAGCACGACTCACGCTCGGTACTCACAGCTTTACTTCTGCCAGTACCTCGTCTCCTACCTTCCAAACTTTACAGAAGCTCTCCTGCGAATCTTGCAGAACTAGCACTCCTGAAAGAAAGGATATTGCGGAGACATGGCTTGGCCACAGCCTGGGGGATGTTTCCAGAATGAGATATTCGCTCTGCAGCGGAGTGTGCGCTGATATGAAACTTCCTGGTAGATTAAAACTGTGTGCCCGACAGAGACTCGAACTCGGGACCTTTGCCTTTCGCGGGCAAGTGCTCTGCCATCTGAGCGATCAAAGCACGACTCACGCCCGGTACTCACAACTTTACTTCTGCCAGTACCTCGGCTCCTACCGTCCAAACTTCACAAAAGCTCTCCTGCGAACCTTGCAGAACTTTCAGGAGTGCTAGATCTGCAAGGTTCTCAGGAGAGCTTCTGTAAAGTTTGGAAGGTAGAGGACGAGGTACTGGCAGAAGTAAAGCTGTGAGTACGGGCGTGAGTCGTGCTTCAGTAGCTCAGATGGCAGAGCACTTGCCCGCGAAAGGCAAAGGTCACGAGTTCGAGTCTCGGTCGGGCGCACAGTTTTAAGCTACCAGGAAGTTTCATATCAGCACACTCTCCGCTGCAGAGTGAAAATCTCATTCTGGAAACATCCCCCAGGCTGTGGCTAAGCCATGTCTCCGCAATATCCTTTCTTTCAGGAGTGCTAGTTTTGCAAGATTCGCAGTAGAGCTTCTGTAAAGTATGGAACGCAGGAGACGAGCTACTAGCAGAAGTAAAGCTGTGAGCACCGGGCGAGAGTCGTGCTTCGGTAGCTCAGATAGCAGAGCACTAGCCCGCGAAAGGCAAAGGTCCCGAGTTCGAGTCTCGGTCGGGCACACAGTTTTAATCTACCAGGAGGTCTCATAACAGCGCACACTCCGCTGCAGAGTGAAAATCACATTCTGGAAGCATCCCCCAGGCTGTAGCTAAGCCATGTCTCCGCAATATCCTTTCTTTCAGGAGTGCTAGTTCCGCAAGGTTCGCAGGAGAGCTTCTGTAAAGTTTGGAAGGTGGGAGACGAGGTACTGGCAGAAGTAAAGCTGTGAGTACCGGGCGTGAGTCGTGCTTCGGTAGCTCAGATGGCAGAGCACTTGCCCGCGAAATGCAAAGGTCCCGAGTTCGAGTCTCGGTCGGGCACAGAATTTTTAATCCCCAAGGAAGTTTCATATCAGCGCACAATCCGCTGCAGAGTGAAAATCTCATTCTGGAAACATCCCCCAGGCTGTGGCTAAGCAATGTCTCCGCAATATCCTTTCTTTCACGAGTGCTAGTTCAGCAAGGTTCGCAGGAGAGCTTCTGCAAAGTTTGGAAGGTAGGAGACGAGGTACTGGTAGAAGTAATGCTGTGAGTACCGGGCGTGAGTCGTGCTTCGGTAGCTCAGATGGCAGAGCTCTTACCCGCGAAAGGCAAAGGCCCCGAGTTCTTGTCTCGGTCGGGCACACAGTTTTAATCTACCAGGAAGTTTCATATCAGCGCACACTCGGGGTACTGGCAGAAGTAAAGCTTTGAGTACCGGGCGTGAGTCGTGCTTCGGTAGCTCAGATGGCAGAGCACTTGCCCACGAAAGGCAAAGGTCCCGAGTTCGAGTCTCGGTCGGGCACAGAGTTTTAAGCTACCATGAAGTTTCACTATCTGAAATTTATTATGTAACTCATTTCGTTTTTCTCTTCTTTCACTACGTGCCCCAAGTCCAAATTCTTCTGTAACTTTTCTTCTGCTCCTTGTCCTACAACTGGATACCTGTCACCTTTCTTTTCTTCCCCCCTCACCCTTTCAATATCTTCGTATACTTTCTCTATCTTTTCATCTTCAGTTGAGACGTCGGCAAGTGTACCTGAACTAGCGTTGTCGGTATTAGTGTACTGTCGACTCTGATGACAACAACCATATCATTGAACTACTCACAGTAACACACTCCCTGCCCTACCTTCCCAATCATAACGAATCCTACTCCCATTATACAATTTTCTACTGCTGTTGATATTACCCTACACTCATCTGACCAGAAATATTTATCTTTATTCCTTTTCTCTTCACTGACCACTAATGTATCTAGATTGAGCCTTTGCATGTTCCGTTTCTGTTTTCTAGCTTCCTATCACGTTTTTTCACAACGCCGTTGGCAGAATGAGGTTGACTTCCTATGCCGGAAGTTTTCGCTCGCTAATGCTGATTATTATTCAAAATTTGAACAGTGGCGGGCTTCGAACTTGGGACGTTTTGATTACTAATCAAAGATGCTACCCATTTTTTATATCATTTTATTCTATATTGTTCGTAGAATTCGTTCGGGATGGACGTCCGATGACACCTATGAAGGTTCTTCATTGATCCGTTCACTCAGTTTTATTATTATTATTATTATTATAGAGTATAGCTAACCCTCTGACCGAACATGCTGAGCTACCATGCCGGCAGCTATAGACCAGCGGGTGTCACATACTAATAACAAATTTTGTGTAGTCATTTGATCTTTGTTGATACATCAGAATTTGGAGATGCTACAAGAACTCATACAGGAAGCATGCGACCGTATTTCAGTGTACGCAACAAAGATAGGAGATACGACGTCATAAGCACTGACACGACTAAAAAATTGTCACATTATACATAATTGGTTAATTTGTTGCCTCTTTGCTATTATTTGTGACAGCAACATTTCGCAGATATTATCTACAAAATATGTCATTGTACGACACATGGTTTAGGTGATACGAAGTCAAATATAAAAATGCGTGAAAATCTACAGAAACAAACATAACGCTTAAATTTGTTATTTCTTTGCTACTAACTCGGTCCGCAGCACATTTCGTACACGGTGCCCACATATGTCGCTGAATGTACCTACAAAAGTATGTCGTTGTGCGACACACAGTTCACGGGATATGACGGCACATACAGACATGCCTGAAAAACTGCTGCATTATGTATGACGTTTTACCTTGTTACTTCCTTACTACTAACTCCATTCACAAAAAATTTCATAGGCAGTCCCTACGTAATATCACTGGTTGTTCCTGCAAAATTATATCTCACAACACGCAGTTCAGGAGAAGAGACGTCATACACATCGAGCAGCGCGAAGATGAAACTGCAGGGTGAAATTACCTAGAGATACTGATGAAATTTGTGTAGAAATACGTGCGAAATAGGTTAAATGTATATGATATCCAAAACCCTTGGAATGATTTTGAATCCTCAGTCTTCTGACTGTTCAATACAGCCCGTCACGAATTCTTCTTCTGCACCAACCTGTTCACCACAAAGTAGCATATGCAACCTACGTCCACAATTATTTGCTAAATTTAATCCAGTCTCTGTCTTCCTATGCACTTATTACCATCTACAGCTCTCTACAGTACCATGGAAGTTATTCCCTGGTGTCTAATAGACGTCATACCATCTTGTCACTTCTTGTTGGTGTCTTCCATATATTCGTTTCTTCTCCGATTCGACACTGAACCTTCACATTCCTCACCTTATCAGTCCATTTAATTGTCAACATTCGTCTATAGCAGCACATCTCAAACGTTGCGATACTCTTATGTTATGATTTTCCCACAGTTAATGTTTCACTACCAAACAATGCTATGTTCCAAACTTGCGTTCTCAGAAATTTCTTCCACAAATTGGAGCATACGTGTGAAACTAGTAAACTTCTCTTCTCCAGTAATACTATTTTTGCCAACGGTAGTCTGCTTTATGTGTCCTCCTTGCTCCGTCTGTCATCGGTTATTTTGCTGCCTACCTAGCAGAATTCATCTGTTCCGTGAACTCCAGTCCTGACATTAAGTTTCTCGCTATTTTCATTTCTGCTACTTCGCATTACTTACGTCATTCTTAAATTTACACTCAGTCCATGTTCTGCACTCATTAGATTGCCCATTCCTTTCACTAGACGCTGCAATTCTTCTTCACTTTCACTGAGGATTGCAATATCAACAGCAAATCTTATCATTGATATCCTTCTTCCTTGAACTTTAATTCCACTCTTGAAACGTTTCCATCACTGCTTCTTTGGTGTATATATTGAACAGTAAGGGCGAAAGACTACGTCCCTCTCTTTCATTCTTTTTAATCCGAGCACTTCATTCTTTGTTTTCCACTCTTGTTGCCCCTATTGGCTCTAGTACATGTTGTACATTACCCGTCTCTCCCTGTAGCTTACCCCTATTTTGCTCATACTTTCGAACATTTTGCACCAAGTGACACTGTCGAACTCTTTCTCTAGGTCGACACGTTCTACACTCCTGGAAATTGAAATAAGAACACCGTGAATTCATTGTCCCAGGAAGGGGAAACTTTATTGACACATTCCTGGGGTCAGATACATCACATGATCACACTGACAGAACCACAGGCACATAGACACAGGCAACAGAGCATGCACAATGTCGGCACTAGTACAGTGTATATCCACCTTTCGCAGCAATGCAGGCTGCTATTCTCCCATGGAGACGATCGTAGAGATGCTGGATGTAGTCCTGTGGAACGGCTTGCCATGCCATTTCCACCTGGCGCCTCAGTTGGACCAGCGTTCGTGCTGGACGTGCAGACCGCGTGAGACGACGCTTCATCCAGTCCCAAACATGCTCAATGGGGGACAGATCCGGAGATCTTGCTGGCCAGGGTAGTTGACGTACACCTTCTAGAGCACGTTGGGTGGCACGGGATACATGCTGACGTGCATTGTCCTGTTGGAACAGCAAGTTCCCTTGCCGGTCTAGGAATGGTAGAACGATGGGTTCGATGACGGTTTGGATGTACAGTGCAGGCAGAAGCGACTCTCATCGCTGAAGACGACACGTCTCCATTCGTCCCTCCATTCACGCCTGTCGCGACACCACTGGAGGCGGGCTGCACGATGTTGGGGCGTGAGCGGAAGACGGCCTAACGGTGTGCGGCACCGTAGCCCAGCTTCATGGAGACGGTTGCGAATGGTCCTCGCCGATACCCCAGGAGCAACAGTGTCCCTAATTTGCTGGGAAGTGGCGGTGCGGTCCCCTACGGCACTGCGTAGGATCCTACGGTCTTGGCGTGCATCCGTGCGTCGCTGCGGTCCGGTCCCAGGTCGACGGGCACGTGCACCTTCCGCCGACCACTGGCGACAACATCGATGTACTGTGGAGACCTCACGCCCCACGTGTTGAGCAATTCGGCGGTACGTCCACCCGGCCTCCCGCATGCCCACTATACGCCCTCGCTCAAAGTCCGTCAACTGCACATACGGTTCACGTCCACGCTGTCGCGGCATGCTACCAGTGTTAAAGACTGCGATGGAGCTCCGCATGCCACGGCAAACTGGCTGACACTGACGGCGGCGGTGCACAAATGCTGCGCAGCTAGCGCCATTCGACGGCCAACACCGCGGTTCCTGGTGTGTCCGCTGTGCCGTGCGTGTGATCATTGCTTGTACAGCCCTCTCGCAGTGTCCGGAGCAAGTATGGTGGGTCTGACACGCCGGTGTCAATGTGTTCTTTTTTCCATTTCCAGGAGTGTATGAATGGGTCTTGACTTTTCTGTAGTCTTGCTTCCATTGTCAACCGCAACATCAGAATCTCCGTTCTGGTGCCTTTACTCGTGCTAAAACCAAACTGATCGTTATGTAACATATTGGATGCTTGAGCTGTTAAGCTGATTGAACGTTAATTATCGCACGTGTCAGCTCATCCTTCCTTTGGGATTGTGTGGATGGTGTCTTTCTGGAAATTAGATGATATGTCGCGAGTGTCATACATTGCACACACCAAAGTGACTAATCATGTTGTTGCTAATTCCCCCCATAAGTTTAGAAATTCGGATATAATTTTATGTATACCTTCCACCTTGTTCGATCTTAAGTCTTCCGAAGCTCCTTTAAATTCTGATTCTAATACTCTACCCCCTATCTCTTTCATATCAACTCCTGTTCCTTCTTCTTTCACTTCAGGCAATACCCTCCACAGTACTCTTTCCACCAACCCATTCTCTTCTGCATTTAATGATGGAATTCCCATTAAACATATTAGTTACGATCTGAGGAGAAAACTGGGGGGTAAGTACCACCAGCCTGAGAGCGACAGGAAATGAAGGTATGCACAGATACAGGGGTGGAGGTGATGGACAGAGAGGATGGGAGGGTGAGAAATGGACAGAGAGAGGGGAGAGAAGGATATGGACAGAGAAAGAAAAGTGGAGTAGATGGGCACAGATATTAGGAAGAGGACTAGACATTGTTAGAGGAGGCAGAAGAGGTTTGACAGAGAAAGGAGAGAAGGGAGAGAGGGGGTGGAGGAGGACTGACAATGACGGGGGGGAGGGGGGAGAGGAACTGGACAGAGAGAGCGGGAAGAAGGAGATTTACTAACAGAAGACTAATATATATGTACCTGGTTGATATCGAGTACTCAGCTACTGTCATACACAAAATAGATCAGCGCTATCTACAATCAGAATGGCACAATGAGTGAGATTCTGTGGTGTTCTGCGATGTGCCACGTTTTTGTGTGTGACGGTTAGTTTGACGTCAACGCACCAGTAGATGACATGATGAAAAGTCTCACGAAGCAGCAATCTTCGAGGCCCAACCTCTCCAACAACTGGAGCCATTGGACATGACGACAGGACTGATTTGATAATCGTTGAATAGATGTTGCATGTTCTCCAGCATGTGGTAAGAATACCAAATTCTATTGTGATAGTTTTTTATAACCACCCAAGATTATGAGGCTCATATGGAAACCGAAATTTGCAGCGCCATTCCAGTTTAATGAAATTTGCGATTCCCTGTTTTTAGGGCAAGTTCACTCCAATTGCAGATATAAAATACGATAAACGTTTATGTTGAATAAATACAATATACTAAATATTTGTAAAAATTCTGTATTTTTCCAATTTATTCCAAAATATACTGAAATAATATGTTTTAGGCCATTTAAATTACTTATCCGATAGACTGACTGTACTTGAGTTACGACTGATGCCACATATTCTGAACATTTTTCCACATGTGATTTACTTAATATTCCAAGAAGTACTGTTATTCACTAAAAAGAAAACTATTGTTACGTTTCAAGAATATGCATAGCTTTTTCATAAATACATTCATATTTTGTAAAAACTAAATATACACCGTACATTACACGTGACATACACCAAAATTCTTAAATTTATTTTGGTTACTATATAAACGCGTTTTTTATACTATATTTCTTAGAATTTTGCAAAAACAAAAAATGTTTTTATTTCTAACTTACCTGTATTCTTAAAAGCAGAAAATACTTAATTTATCAGTTTGACTAAAAGAGGCATATCGATCCTTCCGGAAGGAACTAGGTGTTATGTATAAACACTACTGGCCATTAAAATTGCTACACCACGAAGATGACGTGCTACAGACGCGAAATTTAACCAACTGGAAGAAGATGCTGTGATATACAAATGATTAGCTTGTCAGAGCATTCACACAAGGTGTGCGCCGGTGGCGACTCCTACAACGTGCTGACATGAGGAAAGTTTCCAACCGATTTCTCATACACAAACAGCAGTTGACTAGCGTTTCTTGGTGAAACGTTGTTGTGATGCCTCGTGTAAGGAGGAGAAATGCATACCATCACGTTTCCGACTTTGATAAAGGTCGGATTGTAGCCTACCGCTATTGCTGTTTATCGTATCGTGACATTGCTGCTCGTGTTGGTCAAGATCCAATGACTGTTAGCAGAATATGGAATCGGTGGGTTTAGGAGGGTAATACGGAACGCCGTGCTGGATCCCAACGGCCTCGTATCACTGGCAGTCTAGATGACAGGCATCTTATCCGCATGGCTGTAACGGATCGTCCAGCCACGTCACGATCGATGGGGACGTTTGCAAGACAACAACCATCTGCACGAACAGTTCGACGACGTTTGCAGCAGCATGGACTATCAGCTCGGAGACGAGGGCTGCGGATACCCTTGACGCTGCATCATAGACAGTAGCGCCTGCGATGGTATACTCAACGTTGAACCTGGGTGCACGAATGGCAAAAGGTCATTTTTTCGGATGAATCCAGGTTTTGTTTACAGCATCATGATGGTCGTATCCGTGTTTGGCAACATCGCGGTCAACGCACATTGGTAGCGTGTATTCTTTATTGCCATACTGGCGTATCACGCGGCGTGATTGTATGGGGTGCCACTGGTTACACGTCTCTGTCACCTTTTATTCGCATTGACGGCACTTTGAATAGTGGACGTTACATTTCAGATGTGTTACGACCCGTGGCTCTACCCTTCAGTCGATCCCTGCGAACCCCTACATTTCAGCTGGATAATGCATGACCGCATGTTGCCGGTCCTGTACGGGCATTTCTGGATACAGAAAATGTTCGATTGCTGCCCTGGCCTGCACATTCTCCAGATCTTTCAGCAATTGAAAACGTCTGTTCAATGGTGGCTGAGCAACTGGTTCGTCACAATACGTCAGTCACTACTCTTGATGAACCGTGGTATCGTGTTGAAGCTTCATGGGCAGCTGTACCTGTACACGCCATCCAAGCTCTGTTTGACTCAATGCCCAGGCGTATCAAGGCCGTTATTACGGCCAAAGGTGGTTGTTCTGGGTACGGATTTCCCTGGATCTACGTACCCTAATTGCTTGAAAATTGAATCGCATGTCAGTTCTAGTATAATATATTTGTCCAATGAATATCCGTTTATCATCTGCATTTCTTCTTGGTGTAGCAATTTTAATGGCCAGTAGTGTACGAGCATATGAGATTCGCACCATAGCGTTCACTTCGGTTCTACACTTCTTTTTCTCACTTCAGTGCGTACCTTTCCTGTGAGCTCCTTGTCAGACTGCGAATACACCACACTTATTGTCTTTGCTTTGTGACTATGAAAAATGAGGCTGTGGAGAAACATTTTTGAGAGCTAAAAGATCAACCCTGATTTTTTTCTGTTCTGATAAATCAGAATGTGGAATAAATCTTGTGCAGTGATAGAGTGAAGATGGCTTTTCACTTCGTTATCACGACCCCGGTTTCCTATTATATCCTACAGAGTACGGTGAGTCTCAATCATGGAAGCTTGAAAGGACAGTACATCATTTAGATGTATAATTATGCAGTGAACTTTTAGTTAACGTTTGCTCTTTCCTACTACGACAAATATGTACAAATGCTATAAGAATACTACATCAAAATATCAAATTCCAAAAATTATGTTCAAATAATATTGTAAAAAACAACTTCATATATTGAAGGTGACATGCCAACAGTATCACACAAGACCTCATGTTGCCCACAAAACTGAATGTAGCGTCCCTTGACTCTCCAGGCCGGTCACAGGATTTGTCAACCGTAGAGTACGTCAGGGAAGAGATGCGAAGATGTATATCTCCTTACCAGACTCCATCCAGCAATCCTCAAGAACTGATACAGCATGTCTTTCACGTATGGCGAGAATGTCTTCAAGGGATCTGGAGACTGTCCACTTCCATGCCACAACGAATACAATTGTGGATTCGTAACTGCGTAGTGCCCACCTCGTACTGACGTTGATGACGCACTTAATTTATTAGATGAAGGTAGTTTAATCATTTAATGCCCGCTATGAAATAAAATCTACAAAATGTTTCAGAAATATAGGGCATATACCATCGTTTCCCTCGGTGTTTATATAGCATGGCTGCGCGGAGTGGCCGCGCGGTTAGAGGCGCCATGTCACGGATTGCGCGGCCCCTCACTTCGGACGTTCGAGTCCTCCCTTGGGTTTGGGTGTGTGTGTTGTTCTTAGCATAAGATAGTTTAAGTTAGTTCAAGTAGTGTTTAAGTCCAGGGACGATGACATCAGCAGTTTGGCCCCTCAGAAATGCACACACACCATATAGCACAACTGTCTTTCTACACCGTAAGACAAAGAAAGAAAAACGGGGCACCACGAAGAAGTTGCCCGAGTGGGACGGGAAACGGTAGATCTGATGTACATGTTCATAGAAACAAATGGTTATAAATTCGGAGTAACTGATTGATTTATTCAAGAGAAAGAGCGTCACATATTGAGCGCGTCAGTAACGCATTGGTCACCACGCATCTACACTCATGCTCATAAATTAAGGATAATTGCAGAATGTAGTGCCGCACAACGTTGCACTACACAAAACTGGCGCTAATAGCATATGCACATAGGGAACACACACGACTCAGATCTGTATATCCACAGTATTGGTGATAACTTGAGAAAACCGTCCCGAAACCAAACGCCACTGTTTCCTACTCATGTACCCCGACATCAATATGGGATATGATCACCATGCACACGTACACAGGCCGCACAACGGGTTGGCATACTCCGGATCAGGTGGTCGAGCAACTGCATTCTTGCACCATTGCCTGTCGGAGCTCCTGAAGTGTCCTAGGGGTTTGAAGACGTTCAGCGATGAGTCGACTGAGAGCATCCCAGACGTGCTCGATGGGGTTTAGGCCACTCTATTCGCCTGATGTCTCCTGTTTCAAGGTACTCCTCCACGATGGCAGCTGGGTGGGAGCGTGCGTTATCATCCATCAGGGGGAAGGTGGGACCCACTGCACCCCTGAAAAGGCGGACATACTGGTGCAAAATGACGTCCCGATACACCTGACCTGTTACGGTTCCTCTGTCAAAGACATGCAGGGTTGTACGTGCACCAATCATAATCCCAATCCGCACCAAGACCTCCATACAGGTCCCTTTCAAGGACATTAAGGGGTTGGTATCTGGTTCCTTGTTCACGCCAGGTGAAAACCCGGCGAGAATCGGTGTTCAGACTATGCCTGGACTCGTCTGTGAATATAACCTGGGACCACTGTTCCAATGACCATGTACTGTGTTCTTGACACCAGGCTTTACGGGTTCTCCTGTGACCAGGGGTCAGTGGAATGCACCTTGCAGGTCTCCAGGCGAATAAACCATGTCTGTTCACTCGTCTGTAGACTGTGTCTGGAGACAACTGTTCCAGTGGCTGTGGTAACGTCCTGAGCAAGGCTACCTGCAGTACTCCGTGGCCGTCTGCGGGCACTGATGGTGACATACCGGTCTTCTTGTGGTGTTGTACACTGTGAACGTCCCGTTTTGTAGCGCCTGGGCGCGTTTCCTGTCTGCTGGAATCTTTGCCATAGTCTTTGTGGCATGCGGAGGGCCCGTGCTACGACATGCTGTGTTTGACCAGCCTCCAGTCGCCCTAGTTTTCTCTAACCATCATAACGTCATCAATATGTGTTCTTTGAGCCATTTTCTACACACAGTCACAATTAGCACGTCTGAAAACGCCTGCATACTTACTCGCTGCACCGTACTCTGACATGCACCAGCACACCTGTGCATATGTGGACTGCTGCCAGGGCCACCGTGCGACGACCGCAGGTCAAATGCAGCGTATGGTCATACCCTGAGGTGATTTAAACCCGCAAACCTCACACCAGACCGTTGTTTCACCATGTGTCAGCATTATACTTAATTTATGAGCATGAGTGTAGATATTCGGCGTTATACTGATTGACAAGTTGTTGGAGATCCTTCTGAAAAATATGGCCCCATACCGTGTCGAATTGGCACGTTAGATCGTCAAAATGTCGAGGTGGTTGTACGTCCCTGCCCATATGCTCCAAAAATTCTGAATTATTGTGGTGAGATACGGAATGCACTCGTGGTCTACGGGTACTCTCTTTGATTAGTAATCAAAGACACTACCCATTGATTCGAAACCCGTCACAGCTTAAATTTTAACTAACAATTAGCATTTGGTGGCCGAAAAACTTCCGGCACCAGTAGTCACCCTCGTTCTGCCAACGGCCTTGTCGTAGAGGGCAGAAGAAGGGGCACTCTCTTCTCCTAGGGGTGGGAACCTGTCCCTAAAGGTGGAAGAATCAGCTTTGATCAACGGCATGTGGATGCAGAAGGCAATGGAAACCACTGCATTAAAGACACCTAATGTGTACCCACAGGACATGTGGTCTGTAATTGAAAAGTGTCATGACGATCTCTCCATTGACCAAAGATTCCGGAATAGTCCCCCATTCGGATTTCCGGGAGGGGACTGCCAAGGTGGATGTGACCATAAGGATACAACGAAACTGCGAGTCGGGGTGTGGAATGTCAGAAGCTTGAACGTGGTAAAGGGAAATGCAAAGGCTCAAACTAGAGATGGTAGGGATCACTAAAGTGAAATGGAAAGAAGACAAGTATAGGGTAATGTCAACAGCAGCAGAAAATAGTATAACGGGAGTAGGATTCGTTATTAATAGGAAGATAGGGTAGAAAGTGTGTTACTGTTAACAGTTGAGTGATAGGGCTGTTCTTATCAGAATCGACCGCAAACTAACACCGACAGCGATAGTTCGGGTATACATGCCGACGTCGCAAGCTGATGATGAAGAAATAGAGAAGATATATGACAATATTGAAAGTGTAACACAGTGCGTAACGGGAGATGAACATCTAATAGTCATGGGGGACTGGAATGCAGTTGTAGGACTAGGAGCAGAAGAAAGGGTTGCAGAAGAACATGGGCCTGGGGCAAGGAATGATGGACGAGAGAGACTAATTTTGTTCTGGAATAAATTTCAGATGGTAACAGCGAATACTCTGTTCAAGAATCACAAGAGGAGGAGATGTACTTGGAAAACGCCGGGTGATATGGGAAGATTACAGTTAGATTACATCATGGTCAGACAGAAATTCGGAAATCAGATACTGGAATGTAAGGCGTACCCAGGAGCAGATATGGACTCAGATCACAATTTAGCAGTGATGAAGGGTAGGCTGAATTTTAAGAGATTAGTCAGGAACAATTAATACACGAAGAAGTGGGATACTGAAGTACTAAAGAATGACGAGGTACGCTTGAATTTGTCTAAGGCTATATATAGTACAGCAATAACGAATAGCTCAGTAGGCAAAAAAGTTGAAGAGGAAAGGACATCTCTAAAAGGAGCCTTCACAGAAGTTGGAAGGAAAGACATAGATACAAAGAATGTAACTGCAAAGAAACCATAGGTAATAGAAAACTACTTCAGTTGATCGATGAAAACAGAAAGTACAAATATCGTCAGGGAGATTCAGGAATATTGAAACATAAGTAACTTGGGAGTAAGATAACCTGGAAGTGCAGGAAAGCTAAGGCGAAATGGCAGCATGAAAAACGCGAAGAAACTGTAAAAGAAATTGTTGTCGGCAGCACAGCCTCAGCATACAGGTAAGTGAAAAATACGTTAGGTGAAATTAAAGGGAAGGATGGTAACTTTAAGAATGCAACGGGAATTCCACTGATAAATGCAGTGGAGGGAGCTGATAGATGGAAAGGTTACACAGAAAGTCTCTATGAGGGGGAAGATTTGTCCGATGTGATAGAAGAAGAAGCAGGAGTCGATTTAGAAGAGGTAGGGGATCCAGTATTAGAATCAGAATTTAAAAGAGCTTTGGAGGACTTAAGATCAAATAAGGCAGAAGGGATAGATGACATTCCATCAGTATTTCTTAAATCATTGTGGGAAGCGGCAACATCATTGTGGGTATGAGTCTGGCGACATACCATACGACTTTAGGAAAAATATCATCCACACAATTCCGAGGGCTGCCAGAGCTGACAAGTTCGAGAATTATCGCACAATCAGCTTAACAGCTCATGCATCCAAGTTGCTGACGAGAATAATAAACACAAGACTGAGAAAGAAAACTGAGGATGTGCTAGATGACGATCAGTTTGCCTTTAGGAAAAGAAAAGGCACCAGAGAGGCAGTTCTGACGTTGCCGTTGATACTCGAAACAAGACTGAAGAAAAATGAAGACACGTTCATAGGATTTGTTGACCTTGAAAGAGCATCCGACAATGGAAAATGATGCAAGATGTTCGAAATTTTGAGAAAAACAAGTCTAAACTATAGAGGGAGACGGGTAATATGGAATTAGTACAGGAGCCAAGAGGGAACAATAAGTGTAGGCGACCACGAAGGAAGTGATCGAATTAAAAAGTGTGTAAGACAGGGATGTAGTCTTTCGCCCCTACTGATTGTTCCATACATAGAAGAAGCAATGATGCAAATAAGAGAAACGTTCAGGAGTGGAATTAAAATTCAAGTTGGGAGGATATCAATGATACGATTCGCTGATGACATTGCTGCCGTGAGTGAAAGTGAAGAAGAACCACATAATCTGCTGAATGGTATGAGAAATCTAAGGAAATGAAGAAAGACGAAAGTAATGAGAAGTAGCAGAAATGAGAACAGCGAGAAACTTAACACGAGTATTGATGGTCACGAAGTAGATGAAGTTAAGGAATTCTGTTACTTAGGCAGCAAAAAAACCAATGACAAATGGAGCAAGGGGGTCATCAAAAGCACACTAGCACTGTCTCTGAGGGCATTCCTGAACAAGAGGAGTCTGCTAGTATCAAACATAGGCCTTCAATTGAGGAAGAAATTTCTGAGAATGTACGTTTAGAGCCCAGCATTGAAACGTACTGTGGGGAAACCGGAACAGAAGAGAATAGACGCATTTGAGATGCGTTGCTAGAAACGAATGTTGGAAACTAGATGGACAGATAAAGAATGAGGAGGTTCTGCTCAGAAATGGTTCAAATGGCTCTGAGCACTATGGGACTTCTGAGGTCATCAGTCCCCTAGACTTAGAACTACTTAAACCTAACTAACCTAAGGCCATCACACACATGCATGCCCGAGGCAGGATTCGAAGCTGCGACCGTAGCAGCAGCGCGGTTCTGGACTGAAGCGCCTAGAACCGCTGAGTCACAGAGGCCGGCTTCTGCGCAGAATCGGAGGGGAAAGGAATATGTGGTAAACAGTGTCAAGGAGAAGGGACAGGATGATAAGACACCTGTCAAGACTTTAGAGAATGACTTCCATGCTACTATATGGAGATGTAGAGGGCAAAAAGTGTAGAGGAAGGAAGCAAATAATTGAGGACGTAGGTTTCAAGAGATACTCCAAGAGGTTGGGACAGGAAGGCAATTCGTATAGAGCTGCATCAAAACAGTCAGGAGACTGATGAGCCCCTCCCCACCCCCCTCCAAAAAAAAAGAAAAGAATAAGAAAACGACGACATTGTTTACCAAAACTGGGTTTGCCAAGCACGAAGACAAGTCTGGGTGGGCATTATCTTTGTGAAATATAAAACCAAGATGGTTTCCACGTAGGACAACAAAACCGGGAGTAGAAAATTGTAGACGTACCTCTGTGCTGTAAGAGTGCCGCGGATCACAATCAAAGGGGTCCTGCTATGAAAAAGCAAAATGCGCCCCAGACCATCAGTTACAGCTGCCCGCCACACGGCGTGCGACAGTCTGGTCATCGTGGCTCAGTTCGGAGCGGGACTCAGCACTGACAACAACTCTGCTCCAGTCAACGATGTTCCAGGTGGAGAGCGTTACCGAGATGTTCAAAAAACTCCAGTCGCAGATGTCAGAAGAGAGGCATTGTGCATCTCGGACGGACTTACTCTCCCACATACACACTGTGTAATGACCATGGCGAGGAAGTTCCAGATGTTAAAGTCAGTACAGAGGCTTACCGGAAATCATTCTCCCCGAGTGCCATTCGCAAGTGCAAGATGGTAGATGGGATCCGTTAGTGATACAATAAGTAACCTTCATCACGCACCGTTAGACACTTGGGGTGTATAATGCAATTGTAGATGTCGAATATCTTGTCAATACCGAATTTATTCGTCTTTATGTTCCATTATTACTCCACTACATAGCAAAAATCAGTAAGTGAAATCAAAGAAAACCATTTACATGTTAAATACATTCTGAAATTGAAGCTACTGGAAACTAACAACAATTTCCATTTTGAACACAAGTAAAACTCTTAAGAGATTAACGAAATTCAGTTAATTTGAAAATATCCCAAGTTCTGTGATAGAAGACTGAAACACGTATGTATGCAGGGTATTCATTACTAGCGATGGCGAGCCATGAGAGAATCTCTGACCAGAGAGTTATTTATCGTTGCTAGTCTGCGCTTGACCGCGCGAGAGTTCAGTTGCATGTAGCGAGTCGGTAGATACAGTTGCTAATGAGAGTGAGTCGCGAGTGGGACGCTGTTGCGAGTTAGCAGTTGTGTGTGAGGAGTCGGCAGGCGTCGACATGGGACTCTGGTCAAGATTCAGGATGAGGTATATTTTTTAAATAAGGTAATGAAGCAGCATTGCGCTCAGCTAATAATGTATTGTAATAGTAATTAATTTGTTCAAGAATCGACCCAATAATAATTTTGTTTTCAAACCAAGCATTTTAACAAAACAAACATTTTATTGAAAGAAAATTTCCCATGCATTTCCTTAAAGAAAAAAATTTACTTAAGTTCAATGAATTTTTGCGATGCATTTCCTCCAAGCTATGGCAAAAAAAATAAGAGCAGATGCAATTTTACTGAGGTAAGAACAGGGCCTAAGATCGACATTTCGGTCTATTTGCGTTTTCATTGTCACTGAGATTTCATTTTTTTTTTATTGAATTGACTTTCATTTTTGTGGGTGCTTACACATGGGTCAGATTGCTAGGTCTCATTTACTTGACATTGTCAATAAATTATTTTATTTGCTGGTAGGTTACACTAGGTTCTATTCTCGTTAACATTTAAATAATTGTCTTTCGAAATTTTGTGGGGAGGTTACAAGACCTTCTTGTGTTTCTAGGAGCAAACTGGTTCAGTGAGCTGTGATGTATGGCTTTCCGTTCACACTACATAAACTAGTTTTTAAAAGGTAGAATTTCATTTTTTATAAATCTATACAGCTTTATGCAGCACTTAAATGTGTGTAGAATTCGAAATAATTACAAATGCTGCGTAAAGCACAATGTCATGTCTAGCAACAAAAGAACTTAGAAAATGGCGGAAACTGCTTATAGAGTTCTAAAGTGAAGTGCGCTTTTCTTCATTTGACTCTAAGGTCATGCACTAGACTGAAGTGCCCACTAAAATAACATGATGTGTTCGCAGGTGCACTATCCTCGAACTAAAAAAGGGGTGTAACGAGTATAAGTGTATATATTTTTATATATGCTACCTTAATAGACAGTTACATCAGTGTGTTAGTTGTTTTTCACATCTTCAAACAGTGTTTCCACAAACACACCACACAGTTCACTACTAGAGGTTTTCTGTACTGCACCACTAAGTGGACTGACGTATAGATTTCCTGTTTCGCGCCGAAGTATCCACACTTCAACACCTAACGTGCTGCCCAGAGAAAGCATCAATGCCTCGCTCTTCCCACATGTGCTTGGAGGTACTAACAAAGCTAAAAACATACTACCCCTATTGTCTTTCATTATTGCTGTGTAAATGCAGTAAATACTGATGTTATGTTGTTCACTCCATTGTTCTCAGTCACCAATAAAAATATCGGTACCTATACCCGTTGCAAAATGTTTAAACGTATGTGAATTCCTAAGGGACCAAACTGCTGGGGTCATCGGTCCCTATACTTACACACTACTTAAAGTAACTTATGCTAAGAACAACACTCACACCCATGCCCGAGGGAGAACTCGAACCTCCGGCGGGAGAGGCAGTCCGTGACGTGGCACCTCGAACCACGCGGCCACTCCGCGTGGCTATACCCGTTTCACCCTGCATAGTCAGCAACACTAGTTGGCTCTGGAGAACGATAAAGGTGTTAAATATGATTATGTAGCACACCAAGTGAGGTCAATAGTTCAATGTTGCTTACAATATGGCGTAAAAATCGTCAGTGGTACGTACATTCACTGTAATTCTCAGAGAAAAAATTGTTTTTCCTGTATAAATCATTTCACTTTTACATATTTCATAATGGAGCGAGAGACAAAAACAAGATTGAGAGAGATTCAGAAGAGTTGTGCGGAACGTCTTAAGATTATTACAATCGCAGCGGCAGAGATAATCAATGTCGATAGCTTCCGAGATTTAATTTAAGTGATATTACTGTAGATACTCATAAGTCTTTTAACGAAAAATAGTATGATATGTAAAGAAGGAAATAGAAGAAGAATAAGGCTAACCAAAACGATGACTTACTTAAATCTGTTACTAACGCGAGAATAACTGAAAATACAGTAGAGAATTAGGGTTCAGTAATGTTCGTTCCACTGCGTAGCGGATAACACAGCTGAAGAAAGAAGAGAGAGCAACGGCAGTTTACTTTGACGCGTCAGGGACGGTGGCGGTTAGCAGTGACGGCCCAGAAGGTGTAGTTGGCTGCGCTCTGTTGGCTCCAGGGAGCAAACTAGTTTTGCTCTCAGACACGTCTCATTTCTTACTGCAGTCACTTCCCACCTAACTTCTGTCTCTTACTCTCCATCAACGGGGAAACTCCGATGGGAATGTTCCTCGCTTTCTCTCTCTCACTTTGTAGTAGGGGAATCTGCGAATTCACTACTCACCCTTTTGCTGGAATTTCACAAACTTTCTCTCCACCTTCCTCGCTTGCTGCATACCAGACGAATTTTCTCAGATCTCAAACTGCGATGAGCAAGGCCACGTGATTTCAACTGGTTTCCTCTGGAGCCAGTAAAGATTCTAAATGAATGAACGAAGATCTTCGCACCTCCTCCTTCCGCAAGAGATAATGAGCCACATAGATAAATAAATCCATCTTTCTCTAGTACGGCTTCGGAGTTTTTGTGACGGTATTCACCTAGGAAATTCTCACGGTGTTCAAGCAAGCTATGGATCAATAAAATCGCGAGTATCTTCGAAAGCTAGAGTTTTATTTTATACCCTTTGTTTTAGCAAGCTATACCGGCTCTCCAAAAGAAAATATCCCCTGTCCGCCGTTGAAATTGACACACAGGCGACGGAATGGAACAAACGTCTAACTGACATGAGGTACTATGTAATTGAATATGTATATAACTAGCAATTCAGCTCATCAGCACGAAGGAGGTATACTGATTGACCATTCATACAGTATAAAATAAGTATTTACATATAGGTTTTAAAACCTCTAAAACGGAAAACTGAATGAACAGTCCAATAGTAGCAGTAGTAGAGGGGTTTTTGGGCGCACGACAGCAAGGTCTTCAGAGCCCGTTCAGTAACATAGTGAGACGGGTGTCAAGAAAAATCCCAGAACAGGAACATAAAACAGAACATAAAATACGGAGAACAATCGTTGAAAAATATGTGTTCACCCACACCGAAGCGTGGGATGAAGCAAGGTGTCAGCAGTAAAACATGGACAACACAGGAAGAAAATGGTAGAGGGAGCTAAAACAATGTAGCAGATGGCTGGCTGACCGCAAGGAAAACGGGAGGAGTCAGCCACTCTGCAATTCACTAAAACCTCCAGCCTAAAAGTTTAGGCCAGAGTCCAGACATATCACAAAACTTAAAAACCCTAGACACACACGTCTCATCGTTAGCTAAAACATAAGGCAGATCCCCATCAACTTGTGCTTCAGCCCTTGCGTCACAGTATAAAATGCAGTCTGTTAAAATGTGCCGGACAAAGATGTGCACACCACAAGCATCACAAAACGGATGATCCTCCCACCGTAATAAAAAGCTATGTGTGAGAGGACAGTGCCCGATCCGATGACGTGTGAGGGCCACTTCTTTCCGCCTGAGCAACTGGCAGGAGGAACGCCACGGCCGAGTGGTTGACTTTACAAACCGCAGTTTACTGGCCGTCACCGCCAGCCATTCGTCCTTCCACAACTCCATGCACTTCCTGTGGAGTGCAGAGATGACAGACTGCAAGGGGATAGGACACTGGACCACATCCTGCGCTCTGCAGGCCTCCTTGGCAGCCCGCTCGGCCTGTTCATTGCCCATATTCCGACATGACCAGGCACCCAGCAGAAGGATACCTCTTTACCCCGCCGTTGGAGCAAGTACAGTAGCTCATATATCAGCTGGACCATCTCCTCAGTCGGGTACAGGTTCTGCAGTAATTGTAAGGCACTAAGAGAATCGGAGCAGAGAAGAAATCGATCGCCCCGAACACGATTCATCTGCTCCAGTGCCTTCAGGATCTCGTGGAGCTCCGCTGCGAAAACGGTATATTCAGCAGGGAGGCGAATCCGGGTAACATGATCAGGGAACATCACAGAACAGCCAAGGAAATTCTCGTGTTAGGAGCCATCAGTGTAAACGACAGTGAAACCGTGATGCACATCTAAAATGTTAAAAAACAGAGATTGGAATGTAAAATCTGGTGTGCTATCTTTCTTAAACTTAGTCAAATCTATAATAAGTTTGGGTCTCCGGAGGAGCCAAGGTGGAGATCTGCTCCAACCGCGACGTAAAACACGAAGACCAGCCATAGACAACGCAGCGAGGCAATCCTGTGCGCGAATCCCATATGGCTGCGTCGCACGTTGCCGGTTATGAAATAACCGTGCCAGAGGAGGCTGAGCAACGGTATGGTATGCAGGTGTGTATGGTGTGGACAAAGTTTTATACACCTGGCGTACTGTAAGTAGCCGTCGCCGCATATGAAGTGGTAGTTCACCAGCCTCTGCACAGAGGCTGGGTATGGGGCTACTTCGGAATGCCCCAGTGGCCAACCGAAGCCCTTCATGGTGCACAACGTCCTACATCTTTAAGTAAGAAGGCCTCGCAGACCCATACACCGTGCACCCATAATCGAGCCGAGATCGCACAAACGCCCTGTAAAACTGGAGCAGACAAGTCCTGTCAGCTCCCCATGTACTGTGGATAAGACATTTTAAAATACTTAAAGCCTGAAGCGACCAACGTTACAGGTCTTTAAGATGAGGTAACAACGTAAGCTTCGAGTCAAAAATAAGCCCCAGAAATCTCACCGTGTCTTTAAAAGTAAGAGCAGTGTCCCTCATCCTCAACTCAGGAAAGGTTAAAATCGAACGAGAACGGTTAAAAAGAACCCATACAGACTTCTCGGTGGAAAACTTAAAACCACTCTTCTGCGCCCAGTCATCCAAACGTCTAATAGTAAGTTGCAACTGACGCGTTGTCGTTGCAAGGCTTGAAGACGAGCAAAACAAAGAGAAATAATCCACAAACAAGGAACACTGGACAGGACTTTTCACTATGGACGTAATGCTATTAATAGCAATGGCAAAGAGAGTCACACTTAAAACGCTACCCTGAGGGACACCGTTCTCCCGCTCAAAGCGATCAGACAGGACGTCACCAATTCGGTATCTAAAATATCGTGGCCAGAGGAAAGACTGAATAAAAAGAGGAAGATAACCACGATTCGTGAAGCTGCTCCAGGATGAGACGCCTCCAAGTGGTATCGTAGGCCTTCTCGATGTCGAAAAATACACGTAGAAGGTGATGACGGCGTAGGAAAGCTTGTTGTATAGCCACCTTCAGGAGGGCAAGGTTATCGAAGGTGGAACGAAACCTCCTGAGCCCACACTCATAGCGACTAAGGAGTTGCAGGGATTCTAACATCCAGACAAGGCGGCGGTTGACCATCCGCTCCAAGGTCTTCCCCATGCAACTAGTGGGGCCAACACTACGGTAGCTACTCGGGCTCGTGAGGTCTTTCCCAGGTTTTAAAAAAGGAATTAAAACTGCCTCACGCCACGCGTCAGGAAAGTGACCCGAAGCCCAAATGGCATTAAAAAGTGCGAGGAGTATTTCTTTGTTGCGCATTGTGAGGTGCCATAGCATACTCTAATGGATCCTGTCGTGACCAGGGGATGTGTCACGAGCTGCAGACAATGCAGAATCCAGCTCCCACATAGAAAATGGGCAGTTGTAAACTTCATGAGAGGTGGACTGGAAGTCCAGACTACATCTCTCAGCAACCGCTCTATGGCGCTGGAAACCTGGATCCTGACTGGTTGTGGCAGTAATTGTGGCAAAATACGCTGCCATAGTCTGGGAAATGTCTCGCGGGTCCGTGTGGAGAGTGCCGTTATTCATTACAGCAGCCATGGGACACCTCCCTCCTCTGCCAGAAATTCTCCTGATGGTGTCCCACGCAGTGGAACTTTTGGTGGAACGATTAATGGTGTTCAGGAACTTTTGCCACGACTTCTTCTTGCTCTCACGAATAATGCGGCGACATCTTGCCCTCACCACCCGAAAGGCTGCAAGATTCTCAGCAGTCGGCCGACACTGGAGCCGACGCAGAGCCGCACGCCTGGTCCTGATTGCAGAGCGGCATTCGGCACTCCACCAAGGGACAGGAAGCCTCTTCCGGTGGCCTGTGGAATGGATGCTGCAGCGGCGTGGTGGACCGTTTTGGTAATATGATCCACACACGCCTCAACATTCGCACAGTGTTCGAACTGGGCCAACTGGCTATAAAATGTCCAGTCGGCTCCACTGAGCACCCATCGTGGTGGTCTCCTTTCGGGACCCACGCGATGTGACAGGTGAATCCAAATTGGGAAATGATCACTGCCGCGCAAGTCAGCGACCACTTCCCAATGAGCACTCGCGGCAAGAGCTGGAGAGCAAAGCGAGAGATCAGTGGCAGAGAACGACCCAATGACCGTGCAGAAATGAGTGCTCTGTCCTCCATTGAGCAAGTAGGCACAAGATGACAGGAGAAGCCTGTCAATTGCTCTAGCCCTGGGACAGGTAATTGTAGAGCCCCAAAGCACATTGTGAGCATTAAAATCACCACAAATAATGAATGGCTGGGGGAGCTGTGTAAGAAGGTTGGTGAGGGCCGCTTCATCAAGTACATCATGTGGGGGCAAGTAAAGCGAACATACAGTCAATGAATGACGTACGTGCACGGACACAGCGACGGCCTGTAAAGTCGTCGTAAGTGAGAGAGGCGAGGAGTGGTAGTCCGTCCTGACGAAAATACCTACGCCACCTCTAGCTCTCTCTCCACGCAGGTCGTCCTTTTTGTGGTGTGTATAGCCGTGTAGCTCAGGGGAGTAAGAGGGATGGAAATAAGTCTCCCGGAGACATAGACGCAGTGGTCTACCCTGAGATAGTAGACGAAGTTCCTCCACATGGGTCCTGAACCCTTGCAAGTTCCACTGAAGTATGGGAGTCACCTATGATGGGGGTAGCACCTTCATCCTGCCTCCCTGATGGGGCCGGGAGACCGCAGCAGGTGGAGGAGCAGGCGTGGGGCGAGATGATTGCCCCACACATACATCGTATTCCATCAACTCTGGGGACGAGTCAGATGAAGCCTCACGTGAAACAACATCTGCGTGGTCAGACGGTTTACCAAGGGAATTTGACCCGCTGTTGCTGCTGGACGTGAGCTTTCTGCAGTTTGGTGGGCTTTGGGGGAACTGATGTGGGAGTGGTAATGGCTGTACTGGGCTTCGGAACATCCTCAGCTGTTGGAGGCGCCAGGGGCTGGCCCAAGTTCGCCACTGTACCTTTGTCTGCTGTTCGAGTAGGGGCTACTGACTCTGAAACACTGGCTGCGTTGCAAGTGCACTGACAGCTGCAGGTATTAGTGCCAACACTCACCACCTCTATCTGCGTTGAGGCATCGACTTTTGGAGTAGGCTTCTGAACCAGGGATGCAAAAGATGTAGCAAATGTAGGAGGTTGCATCGACTTATAGATCTTCTTGGCCTCACCATAGGGGATACGCTTGGTTGTTTTTATTTCCTGGACTTCGCGTTCCTCTAAAAATATTCGGCAGTCCCTACTCCAAACAGGGTGGTTCCCAGAGCAATTGATACATTTGGCTGGAGAGGAGCAAACAACTCCTTCATGAGCAGCCTTACCACAGTTGCCACAAGTCGCTTCGCCTTTGCATCCTAAGGTGGTATGCCCAAAACGCTGGCATTTGAAACAGCGCATTGGGGTCGGGAAATAAGGCCTCACACTAAGGCGAAGGAAGCCAGCTTTAACATGTTCAGGAAGTTTCGTGCTACTAAAGGTCAGTCGGGTTTGACAAGATTGCCATCAACCCTCCTCATGATATGTTGGACATCAACGATACCTTCCGGAGCCCACTCACATTGCAGTTCTTCCTTGGGAAGGTCAACTAGATCCCGGCATGTCACAACACCTGTAGTTCAAGGTGCTGTGCAGTTCAGTGTCTATGGCGTACTCTCCAAGGCATTTAGCAGACTGGAGGTTAGTTGCTTGGTGGGAAGTGGAAGTTTCCACTAGCAAGGTCCCATTACGTAAGCGCTTCACTGATTTTACGGAGCCACAGATTCTTCCAAACCCTTTTGTATATAGAAGGGCGAAACCATCTCGAAACTACCCTCCTTCCGTTTCACAATGAGAAACACATTCAGGTTACCAGAATGCATTCTGTTACTTAAGACTCGACTTGTCAAAGAAGTGCCGGAGTCAGAGGGACTGACTGCACGAGCCCTCTTAAGAGACTGGGTGTTAGAACCTTCCAGCGGCCCACTCTTTCCACTGGGAGGAAAAAAGAGGATTTCGAAGGATCCATCTCGGTCCCACGAGCAGCTACGGAACTAGAAGTCCACCTAGACAGAGACCCGCGTGCCTAGGTAAGCCTTATACAACTGGGGTGCGGCAGGTGCCCCAGAGGTTGCCCACTTGCGACTGTTCCACCCCAACAGCCATGCATCTTATAGGCGCGCAGCACACCGTAAGATTGAGGGGTTTTTATAGAGGTTTACCTTCCTCGCAATCCAGGCGGTCAAGCCAAGATTACCATTCCCCGCAGAACACAACATTCCACCGCCGCACCATACGGTGGTCGCTGAAGAAAGTCCGGGAGTTACGGTGACAGGAGACTGGCGGTGCTGACCAGTCCCCAGCTCAGGACCCTGGGGTCGCCAAGCCCGTACTCAGCAAATGAATGCTGAGCCCCTGTGAGCAGTCCAACAGTGCCTAATAGCTGTATTTCTCGAAGTTGGTAAGATACTCACAGAACCGCTTTCACAACTTTTAAGTAGCATCTTCTGGTGTCCACCTGTACAAAAATTTTATAAATTAATGTTTTGGTAGTGATAAAGTGAAGTAATCTGAGATACCTTCTAAGCATTGAGTGAACAGATTTAAATAAGGGAAAAAATATGCATTTGGTAAGAAAATTAGGTGTGAGTCACTTAAGACTCACAGAGAATGGCCCTTTTCTTTTATTAATGGTTACTTACAATACTATATTATTTGGTAAAGACAGCTATTATAAAGTATAATGCCTGCGAGTAACATTTCTCAACCTTCTTCTATTGGTAAAACCATCATCAATGATGAATGTCCAGCCTATAAAAGTGAAGAATTGGAATTAGGAATCAGAAATTGAAGCTCGACTAAAGAAAGTGAAGCCTCAACTTTGTTAGAATGACTTAGAAACTTAGTTCCGAGCAGGGTAAACTCGTTCAAGATTTGCATATGCGGGTGCGGGATTTACAAGCTAGTGTAAGTCGTTTTAGTTTAGAGGACTTGGGATTGGTGTGTGACGAGCAGAAAGTTTCACCCAGACAAGTAATGCTCGGAAGAAGTAGTCAGATGGTAGACAGGGTTCAGCAATCGGCTGGGGGTATGTTTGGTAAATTGTGTAAGCTATCGACTTTTTGCTCCAGGGTATTAAGCAACTCAAAGTGGAGAATCTGAGTGAGGTAGAATCCGTTTTGTGGCTTACTCTTAAGTCTCAATTTCATGATAGCGCATTGTGGACGTCACATGATAATGTAATTCAAAGATTATGTCATTTCACAGGTCGGGTGTTAAGCCATATATTTTCTGAAATTCTGCAAGAAAAAGGGGGGCTGAAGGGTCTGCGAAAGTGTGTCACTGAGTTTAAGCTTTTACTCAGTATAAAAAATGAACTCGAGTAAAAGCACTTTTGGTGGCCCAGGCCGCCAATGAAACTTTGGCTAGATATATTAAGCAAGTTCAGGCAAGAGTCTCATCCTTGGGGTTACGTGTTACTAAAACCCAAATAGTTGATAGTATATTAGAGGGTGTGAGACCAGTCGACTACTCACCTATTATCTTTGCTAAGAAACCTTTGACCTTCCTGGAGTTGGATGCCGAGGTTTCTGTGATTGAAGGGTTAGGTTTTCCAAACAAACAGCATGGTGGCATGGAGCATCGTTATCAGGATGTAAGTATTGGGACATAGCCTCTTCTGAGCCCCTCTGCATTATTGCCAGATTTATCCAAGATTGCGGTAATGACGTCATCAAGGATGGTATCGTGTAGACTTAGCAACAGCACATGTCATCATCCACAATTGCCATTATGACGTCATTCAGGATAGCGGATTTTGGCGGGAAGTTTGAATTTACATGGGAGAGTGCCACACCCCCCTCACCAAGAAAAATGGCGAGAAGTTCAATTTCCAACAATATAATGCACCATGCACCAGTTATCCCTACTAAACAAAGAAAATCACAGGAAGATAGGTCACTTGGCCTACCTGCACTAACCTAAGTCGCCCGACCGCCAACTCCTGCTACGAACTGGTGCCAAGTTTGAATTCCAACAGAATAATGTATCACACCCTTGTTATAGTCCGCCCCTGGTAGCTAAGTGCTCAGCACGACGGAACATCAATCCTTAGGGACTGGGTTAGATTCCTTGCTGGGTCAGAGATTTTCTCTGCTCAGGGACTGGGTGTTGTGTTGTCCTCATCATCATCATTTCATCACCATCGACGCGCAAGTCGCCGAAGTGGTGTCAAATCGAAAGACTTGCACCTGGTGAAAGGTCTACCCGAGAAAATCGCAGGAAGATAGCTCACTTGGCCTACCTCCACTAACCAGTCACCGGACTGCCATGTCTTCCTACAAACCGGCGCCATGTTTGAATTTTGACGGTAAACGAACATCATTTAAGATTTCGCTGCTAAGGTAATGGCGCGAAAGAAAGGGTACTTGTACTAATCTCAGTCGGCCGACCGCCACCTCCTCCTAAGTATATGTGGGAAAAAATGGAGATAAGTCTTTATTATTTAACCAGTTTCATGCAGATGTGCCCGCCACGATGTCCAGAGCCCAACTGCCTTAGTACACATCACCACCGGCACAGGGCGCTCTCATCTGTGGCAGCACCTAATGTGTTCACCATGAGGCCCACAGCCCAACCGACTTAGTACATTTCGTCGCCGCCAGAGGGCGATACCGTGAATCAGGTGATGCTGCAAGTACCACTATCCAAGATGGCGGCAAACAGGCTGCTCACCATGAGCTCCAGACTCCAACTGACTTAGTACACAGTATCGTCACCAGAGGGCGCTGTCGTCTGTAACATCATCTGATGACGCGGCTACCGTTATTCAAGATGGCGGCATACATTGGCTTCACCACGAGGCCTAGTACATATTGGCACCACCAGAAAGCGCTACCATGGACTTGGAATGAATTTTCACAAATGCCACACCCACCTGGACTTGGAAGGAAATAGTTTAAGTCTCCACTACGATCTTCAACAGACTGCCAGATCCCCTTACGGACCAACGTTCTCAGGCTAACGTACACTAACGTGTACTAAACTGTACTAAAGTGGACAGTGCATGACGTCATCCAAGATGGTTGGGCGAAATGCTGGGAAAACGACTATGTCTATGATGGATATAAGTCTTTATTATTTTTCAAGCAATGTCTCCACCACGAGATCTAGACTCCAACCGACCTAGTACACATTACTGTCATCCCTCCTGTGACCAAATCACAGATGGTTGCCTGTAGCGGGAAAATGGTGCGAAAATGACTCAGCCTGCACTGGGGTGCTGCATAGAGTAAGGAAGGAGTGCACTCTATTTATTTTGAAACAATTTGTTTAGGGAATGAGTATATTTATTACACTAACACAAAAGACTGGCCCTGATGTGCTTGGTGTCAAAATACACAGTTTTCTGCTGACATGCAAATAACTTCTAGTTTTCCGAAATAATTTCAAGAACAGACCTAAATTGTTCCGAAATAATGCAGTACATAGATGTACAGACATGAAACCAACTGGTAAACTGTCCAAATATCACATAGAACAGTTTACAGGCCCGCTCACAAAATAATGCAACAGACACTCATTCAACGCGCGCCACAGCCCACGCGAAGTGACTGGCTGTCAGCTGTCAAAGCTCACACATACGTCCGTTCAGGACCACACACACTGTCACAGCGGTAACCCACCACCAGACGCAGGGGAAAATTGTCTCTATTTCCGAGTGTACAGTCACGGCTATACTGAGGTCGCAGACCTCCAAGGCGCGTTCCCGTCTGTCTCATACTCGAGATCACTTGTCTTTAGCGCTGATGACAGAATAGCACGGGCTGCTTCCCCCTTAGCGTATGTAATTGACCATGCGTGACGTGTTCAGAAGTGCGTACCCGCCTCAGCGTGGCACACACCTCGCCTCGCAGCGAAATATCCGCGTGGCGACTCGCCATCTAAAATGTTCTCAATGTTATTATTAGGTCACATGGCTTTGTAAAAAAGAACAGGAAAGTCGATCTCTCAGGAACTGTATAGTGTCCCAGAAAAAGTTAACGCTCACTCTCTTGATGTCTCAGCTTGTATGCAAAAAAATTCTTACCCTAACAGAATCTGTTTACAAAAGTAACGCCAAATGCAGTCTTCCGCGCCGACCTAACGTGCTACCCTTCCTGCTCTCAACATACCCAAAGTTCTCACTGCTGTGTAGAGGCTCCTATATCCCAAAACGAAAGATGTTAATGAATCGAGCATCTTGGATGACGCCATGCACTGTACATGTTAGTACACTTTAGTACAATTTAGTGCACGTTAGTCAAGGTGGGCGTGGCATTCGTGCAAATTCATTCCGTGTTCACGGTAGTGCACTGTAGCAGTGACGAAATGTACTAAGTCAGATGGGCTCTGGACCTCATGGTGAACACATTGGATGCCGCCATCTTAGATTACGTCACAGGTCAGAGCACCCTATGCTGGTGGCGATGTAAACTAAGGCAGATGGGTTCTGGACATCGTGGCGAGCACATCTGCCTGAAACTGGTTAAATAATAAAGACTTATCTCCAAGTCATTTTTCCCACATATTCTTAGGAGGAGGTGGCGGTCGGGCGACTGAGTTAGTACAAGTGTCCTTCCTTTCGCGCCATTTTCTTACATTAGCAGCGAAATCCTGAGTGACCCCTCTTTACCGCCAAAATTCAAACTTGGCACCAGTTTGTAAGAAGAAATGACGGTCGGGTGACTTAGGTTAGTGCAGTTAGGCCAAGTGACCTATCTTCCCGCGATTTTCTTTGCTTAGTAGGGACAAGTGGCGAGTGGTGAATTATACTTTTGGAATTTGAACTTACTGCCATTTCTCTGCGGGAGGGGGGTTAGGTTAGCGGAGGTAGGCCAAGTGAGCTACCTTCGCACGATTTTCTTTGCTTAATAGAGATAACAGGGGTGTGATGCATTATCCTGTTGTAATTTTAACTACCTGCCATTTTTCTTGGGGAGTGGGGCGTGGAATTTTCCTGCCAACATTGAAACTTGCCATCAAAATCTACCGTCTTGAATGACGTCACAGCCAACATCTTGGATGATGTCATCCGCTGTTGCCAAGTCTACTCGACGCCATCTTGGTTCTAAAGAATACTAAGGTCATTTCTCAAAAAGGGTCATGGCTAGGCCATGTTTGCAGTGCCGTGAAATAGGGCATTTGATACTTTAATGTCCTGCTCAATGGAGGGAGAAATCGAACAGCCGACACCATCGGAAACAGCTGGGGGTAGGAATTTTGTTCCCGAAATTATTATCGCCACTTTACAGCTGTGGTAGCGGTGTCCTTACCTTGCACTGGCACTCAGCTTAACCCAACACCTGTCGTAGAGGAGCTCTGACCTTATATTTTGGCTCAGCTTAATGAAGAGCCTATTCGACCATTTTTTACTGATTCGTGAATTGTGTGCTTTTTTTTTTTTTTTTTTTTTTTTTTTTTTTTTTTTTTTTTTTTTTTTTTGTCATCGGTCTACTGACTGGTTTGAGCGGCTCTGTGCTAACCAGAGTAGCACTTGCAACCTACGTCCTCAATTATTTGCTTGACATATTCCAATCTCTGTCTTCCTCTACAGTTTTTGCCATCTACAGCTCCCTCTAGTACCATGGAAGTCATTCCCTCATGTCTTAGCAGATGACCTATCATCCTGTCCCCTCTCCTTATCAGTGTTGTTTTCCACATATTCCTTTCCTCTCCGATTCTGCGTAGAACCTCCTCATTCTTTACCTTATTGGCCGGCCGCGGTGGTCTAGCGGTTCTAGGCGCTCAGTCCGGAACCGCGCGACTGCTACGGTTGCAGGTTCGAATCCTGCCTCGGGCATGGATGTGTGTGATGTCCTTAGGTTAGTTAGGTTTAAGTAGTTCTAAGTTCTAGGGGACTGATGACCACAGATGTTAAGTCCCATAGTGCTCAGAGCCATTTTTTGAACCTTACCTTATCAGTCCACCTAATTTTCAACATTCGTCTATAGCACCACATCTCAAATGCTTCGATTCTCTTCTGTTCCGGTTTTCCCACAGTCCGTGTTTCACTACCATACAATGCTGTACTCCAGACGTACATCCTCAGAAATTTCTTCCTCAAATTAAGTCCGGTATTTGATATTAGTAGACTTCTCTTGGCCAGAAATGCCTTTTTTGCCATAGCGAGACTGTTTTTGATGTCCTCCTTGCTGCGACCGTCATTGGTTATTTTACTGCCTAGGTAGCAGAATTCCTTAACTTCATTGACTTCGTGACCATCAATCCTGATGTTAAGTTTCTTGCTGTTCTCATTTCTAGTACTTCTCATCACCTTCGTCTTTCTCCGTTTTACTCTCAAACCATACTGTGTACTCATTAGACAGTTCATTCCGTTCAGCAGATCATTTAATTCTTCTTCACTTTAACTCAGGATAGCAATGTCATCAGCGAATCGTATCATTGATATCCTTTCAACTTGAATTTTAATTCCACTCCTGAAACTTTCTCTTATTTCCATCATTGCTTCCTCGATGTACAGATTGAAGAGTAGGGGCGAAAGGCTACAGCCTTGTCTTACACCCTTCTTAATACGAGCACTTCGTTCTTGATCGTCCACTCTTATTATTCCCTCTTGAGTGTTGTACATATTGTATATGACCCGTCTCTCCCTATAGCTTACCCTTACTTCTTTCAGAATCTCGAACAGCTTGCACCATTTTATATTGTCGAAAGCTTTTTCCAGGTCGACAAATCCTATGAAAGTGTCTTGATTTTTCTTTAGCCGTGCTACCATTATTAGCCGTAACGTCAGAATTGCCTCTCTCGTCCCTTTACTTTTCCTAAAGCCAAACTGATCGTCACCTAGCGCATTCTCAATTTTCTTTTCCATTCTTCTGTATATTATTCTTGTAAGCAGCTTCGATGCATGAGCTGTTAAGCTGATTGTGCGATAATTCTCGCACTTGTCAGGTCTTGCCGTCTTCGGAATTGTGTGGATGATGGTTTTCCGAAAGTCATATGGTATATCGCCAGACTCATATATTCTACACACCAACGTGAATAGTCGTTTTGTTGCCATTTCCCCCTATGATTTTAGAAATTCTGATGGAATGTTATCTATCCCTTCTGCCTTATTTGACCGTAAGTCCTCCAAAGCTCTTTTAAATTCCGATTCTAATACTGGATCCCCTATCTCTTCTAAATCGACTCCTGTTTCTTCTTCTATCACATCAGACAAATCTTCACCATCATAGAGGCTTTCAATGTATTCTTTCCACCTATCTGCTCTCTCCTCTGCATTTAACAGTGGAATTCCCGTTGCACTCTTAATGTTACCACTGTTGCTTTTAATGTCACCAAAGGTTGTTTTGACTTTCCAGTATGCTGAGTCTGTCCTTCCGACAATCATATCTTTTTCGATGTCTTCACATTTTTCCTGCAGCCATTTCGTCCCTGCACTTCCTATTTATTTCATTCCTCAGCGACTTGTATTTCTGTATTCCTGCTTTTCCCGGAACGTGTTTGTACTTCCTCCGTTCATCAATCAACTGAAGTATTTCTTCTGTTACCCATGGTTTCTTCGCAGCTACCTTCTTTGTACCTATGTTTTCCTTCCCAACTTCTGTGATGGCCCTTTTTATAGATGTCCATTCCTCTTCAACTGTACTGCCTACTGCGCTATTCCTTATTGCTGTATCTATAGCGTTAGAGAACTTCTACCGTATCTCGTCATTCCTTAGTACTTACGTATCCCACTTCTTTGCGTATTGATTCTTCCTGACTAATGTCTTGAACTTCAGCCTACTCTTCATCACTACTATATTGTGATCTGAGTCTATATCTGCTCCTGGGTACGCCTTACAATCCAGTATCTGATTTCGGAATCTCTGTCTGACCATGATGTAATCTAATTGAAATCTTCCCGTATCTCCCGGCCTTTTCCAAGTATACCTCCTCCTCTTGTGATTCTTGAACATGGTATTCGCTATTACTAGCTGAAACTTGTTACAGAACTCAATTAGTCTTTCTCCTCTTTCATTCCTTGTCCCCAGCCCATATTCTCCTGTAACCTTTTCTTCTACTCCTTCCCCTACAACTGCATTCCAGTCGCCCATGACTATTAGATTTTCGTCCCCCCTTACATACTGCATTACCCTTTCAATATCCTCATACACTTTCTCTATCTGTTCATCTTCAGCTTGCGACGTCGGCATGTATACCTGAACTATCGTTGTCGGTGTTGGTCTGCTGTCGATTCTGATTAGAACAACCCGGTCACTGAACTGTTCACAGTAACACACCCTCTGCCCTACCTTCCTATTCATAACGAATCCTACACCTGTTATACCATTTTCTGCTGCTGTTGATATTACCTGATACTCATCTGACCATAAATCCTTGTCTTCGTTCCACTTCACTTCACTGACCCGTACTATATCTAGATTGAGCCTTTGCATTTCCCTTTTCAGATTTTCTAGTTTCCCTACCACGTTCAAACTTCTGACATTCCACGCCCCGACACGTAGAACGTTATCCTTTCGTTGATTATTCAATCTTTTTCTCATGGTAACCTCCCCCTTGACAGTCCCCTCCCAGATATCCGAATGGGGGACTATTCCGGAATCTTTTGCCAATGGAGAGATCATCATGACACCTCTTCAAATACAGGCCACATGTCCTGTGGATACACGTTACGTGTCTTTAATGCAGTGGTTTCCATTGCCTTCTGCATCCTCATGTCGTTGATCATTACTGATTCTTCCGCCTTTAGGGGCTATTTCCCACCCCTAGGACAAGCGAGTGCCCTGAACCTCTATCCGCACCTCCGCCCTCTTTGACAAGGCCGTTGGCAGAATGAGGCTGACTTCTTATGCCGGAAGTCTTCGGCCGCCAATGCTGATTATTTATAAAAATTTAGGCAGTGGCGGGGATCGAACCCGGGACCAAAGACGTTTTTGATTACGAATCAAAGACACTAACCCTTTTTTTTTAATCTCATTTTGCTCTATATTGGTCGATCGATGAATTTGTTCGTGGCGGACGTCCGATGACAGCCCTTCAGGTTCTTTGTTGATCCTTTCACTCAGTTTTTTATTACAGAGAGTAGCTAACACTCTGACCGAGCACGCTGAGCTACCGTGCCGGCAACCCCTAGACCACGGGTTAAACATACTTTCTATGCGCCCACAAATAAGAAGGCTGTGCCTATGATTATTGGCAAAGAAAAATTTTTTCGAATGTTTGTTCCAAATTTCGCACAGCTAGATGGGCCCCTGAATGGCCTTCTCAAGAGATGGGTTGTTTTCCAATTTGGTGAGAGTCATCAGGCAGCCTTTGAGGTAGTTAATGATGTCCTTAGTATTCCCCCCCCCCCTCCCACCCTCCCCCACCCCGTTTCGGCTATTCCCGATTCTGAGGGTCCGTTTATTGTCCAAATGGACGCTTCTACTTGTGGAATAGCGACTGCTCTTCAGCACAGACAGACAGGGAGCGGTGTCCTGTAGCTTTGGAAGACCGAGCAAACAGCACTCTGGACGTTTCGGAATTCGATCTTTCGTTTAGGATCAGGCATATTACGTCCCCGACCATCAGGTGGCGGGTGCCTTAAGCCGCATGTTCAAAGGCGAGATCCAGGATCACCAGTTACTGGGATGAGGCGGAGGGGGGTAGGGAGGGGGGTTTCTTCCGAGGATTGGACAACAAGGATGTTGACGGAAGTCCCTCAACTCTTCACTAATTTGAAGGGGAAGCAACATTTTGACCTTAAGAGGTGCCGAGTTCCAATAGAGGTTATTCCAAGGCAAATAGGTCTGCTGGTACAGCCTGCACAAAGGCCAACTTTGTTATATTTGCTGTGGCGAGGACGGACCTAAGGTTTGTTTGCTCATGAAACTTGTCGGTTCCATATTCCCTTACTTTCGCTATACCCTGGTGGCGGCTGTGTGGGCATTGATAACACCATTGCTAAGGTTGAGGATCTCATTATTTGTCGTACCCTTTACAAGGATATTAGGACTGGTGGGGGAATATGAAATTTGCATGAGCGCTAAGCCCAGTTCTAACTAGTGTAAGTGGCATTTGCAGTCGACTGGGGAGGAGCTTTTTGTCCATAACGTAGGACCCCGTTCCGCACCCTCCCCCCCCTCCTCCCCCATCCCCCTTACTTGTGCTGGTGACAGGTATATCCTGATGGTTATTGATGCGTTCTCCCGATTCTGCTGGTTGACTTCGAGCGGCGGGAGCGGGGTTATGGCTCCTTTGACGATACACCACCTTCTGAGTATTTTATCCGCCTTTGTACCATCTACCTTCTCAAAAGATCTCTAGACACTCTGGCTCACTTTCATGTTTAATAATTCCCAACTGAGTCTCTTAAGGCCTCCTCGGCCTTATTTTGTATAACATTTTTGTCTGACAGGCTAGACATTGCATTAAGCCCTTTTTCAACAAGGCAGTTTCTTTTGATGTAAGAATCTATTTCAGTCTTATTCAGAATTCTGTTGAAATATTTGTGCTCAGTCCTTTGAAAACTACTAACAGACTTATTTACAGGTAAAATGCTCTTAAGATTAGCCATTTCTTTCCGTTACTTTTTGCAATACAATCCTGATAGGTACCCACCCCGTCATTTATAAAATCCCAAAATGCTTCAATTTAAAAATAAAAGTTTAAGCGAAAAATTTTTGTGAAATCAAGATACAAAAAATAGGCCTCATCAATTATTCTGCATTTTTCTTTTATAAAACACTAATGTCGTCGGAAATGGTTTTTTGAACAAGGCACTGAATAGTTTCTGTCTGATGTGAAAATAGAATTTAATTTAACTTGCCAAAAGTCCATTTTCTTCGCAATGCTTATTAAAATTAATAGCCATACCTGTGTTCAACCATTTTGTTCTTGTGTCTTTGTACTCTGACACAGCCTTAGATACCTTGGCTGGTAGAAATCTTATAGTTCTAAACATGGCTGTATCTCACCAACCGTATATGAGTTTCAGCACAGGAATCACACAGCCAACCGGTTGCAAATAACTGTTTGGTACATTCACCTAGATTTCGACATCACTAGGGAAGTCTTCCTCAGAATGAAATTTTGAGAAACCCAAGAAATAATACACAGAAAATTAAGTATGACAGAATAACATTAACCAGGGTGACAGTTGTCATGGTGTACAGAGGCTACTTACGTAAAATTACGCTGTGAGAAGTCAATGGTCAGATTTAAGATAATATATTCTCAAGTCAAAAAATAAAATGAAACACCTTCCAGGCCCTGGAACGTATTATTAGCTAGGAAAAAAATCAGACTGATCGGCCAAGTGGCTTACATTGCCGCCAGGAAAACAATATCAGTTGCACCGGCTATCGGGCGCTTACAGTGACATTTGAACATTTGAAACTTTGTAATAGAAATAATAGTAAGAAGCGACAGTTATTTATAAAAAAATTCAAAGAAAGAGAATGTAATGTATGTTTGTAAATCTTAAAATAGGCCTTGATGGCGTTAAAATAGACGCTTCTCGGCAAACGAGGGTAGCTCACGACGTATGTAGTATTTCTGAGAAACATGCATTTGAAAACTCCTTTCAACGTGATTATGATAAGAAAATTATTAAAAATATTAATGTCAAGCTAAAAGAAAACAACGCTTTTATAACTAAGTTGGACAAAAGTAATGGTGTAATCGTAGCTGCCCAGAACGAATGCGTGTCAAAAGCATTGCAATTTTTTTGAGAGAATAGCGTTTCCGACCTAAACGAGTATCCGGCCCTCAGAAATTAGGCCTGCCATTAACAGCACTACCGTTTCATAAATAAAAGATTTTTAATATGAGCCCACAGGCCCCAAAATTGCATTCAAGGTTCGAAGTACATCCGATACGTCCCACTGCGAACAGAGCATATCACGAAAACAGAAAAGTCCTTTATTTTAATTACATATTACGAATCTATAAACTAACATGCCTGTTCAAACAAGCACTGACATCGTTGAAAAAAACGTACGTACTTTTAAAAAAAGGTATTTCTGATGAGTAGTAAAATACAACTATTTTGTTTTCAGTGCCAAACTATACCATGAGCCTGACGGCCTGGCAATGGGTAACCCACTGGAATGCATCTTGGCCGATATTTTCATTAATTCGCTGGAACAGAAGTTCTTCAATAATTTTTCAGCTGCTGATCTGGCTATTTTGTCATATTTTCGGTACGTAGACGCCGTTTGTATCATATAGAGTAATTTCCAGGAAGGAATTCACTATTAATTTGAAATTTCTAATATTCTTTATGAAAAACTCAGCTTCACTTGTGATTTAGAAAATAACGGTCGTCAGCTCAATTACTTGGATCTCAGTATTGGTATTGACAACGACAGACTTTCTTTCGCTATTTTTCGAAAAGCCACTAATACAGATCAAATTGCGCACTATAGTTCAGTGCAACCACATTAATATAAAAAAGCATTTCTCCATTTAGCCACTCATTGTACGTTTTCTGTACCTTTGTCATGAAGAGACGAATATAAAAAGCTATTGCAGTTATTAATGGCTATGACCCCTCGTTAGTTATCTTCAAAAATAAAACTGACGCTAAAGTGACCACTTTAGGCATCAGTGCTGTTTCTGGCAGTAGCGAGTAAAATGATTTTTCTCGATTCCATGTTTGGGTCCTATTTCTTATAAAATTCGTCGTCTTCTAATTAAAAATATGGATACAAAGTTACCCTTCCCACTAACAATAATTTGTATAAAAATCTTATTCACAGTCTCAAGTCCACAGCTGCTCCCATACACAATTCAGGAGTGTGCGCCGCTTATTACATGGGACAAACTGGAAGAATTTTTACTGTCAGGCACAAGGAACTTTTATTGAGAAAAAGAGGCACAAATGCACATAATTCGACTCTTGCTGACGACCTGTTAATTTCCGGTCACAACCTGAAAGGCCTTGAAGAAATTTCCGTTTTAGATAGAGGAGAGCAAGGTCATAGGCTCGACGTACTCGAGGAACAGGACATTTGCAAGCATGTTTCTAAGACCGACGGCTTCATCCACAATGAACTTTCACAACTACGTAACAAAGGTTTTTCAATGGTTTTAATCCACAAGAAGAGGATTTTTGATTCCTCTACCTTTTGCTATATTTTCCTGCCTCTAGTTCCGAAGCATTATTTTCTTTGAATCTCATAGATGTGTTCTACTAAAGTCACCTTCATGCAGATATTTTTTGGATCGTGAAGCTGTTTGTATAAATTTTCTGCATTAATCTGTCCTTTATGTAATAGTAATATCTGTGAAGCCTAATAGATGCCTCTTAGTTATAATTAATCTGCTTGATACTGTGTACTTTCAAAAATACATTAAGCTCTCCTCCTTTGTATTTTTTTATAATTAACTTTCGTTTTATCAGTTATTTCTGTTATAAAGTTTCATATGGGCACATGCCACTGTACGTGCCGCGGTGTTGTTCTCGTGGCAGAAATTGAAGCCAATGGGCCGATCAGTCTGATGTTGCTCCTACTTAGGCGTATGTGCCAAAGGATGGAAAGTTGAGAATATCTGTTCTTAACTCGACCATTTCCTTCTCGCAATGTAATTTTACGTAAGTAAGCTTTGTACGTCATAATTATCATCTTGGTTTATGTTTTTTTTGTCATACTTAATTTTCTATGCCGGCCGCTGTGCCCGAGAGGTTCTAGACAATTCAGTTCGGAACCGCGCTGCTGCTCCGGTCGCAGGTTCGAATCCTGCCTCGGGCATTGATGTGTGTGATGTCCTTAGGTAGGTTTACGTAGTTCTCAGTCTAGGGGACTGATGACCTCAAATACTAAGTCCCATAGTGCTTAGAGCCATTTGAACGATTAATTTTCTATTTATTAATTTTTAGGGTTTCTCAAAATTTCATTCTGATCAAGATATCCTTACAGGTGTCGAAACCTCTGATACAAGAGTGCTGATAAACACCCATGTTTAAAACGGTAAGACTCATGATCTGCTAACGACCTTCTTCTGGAGCAGGTGACTCAAGAAATTATTCTCCGGAATTGGAGGAGGGTAATATGAGACATCCAGCATGCTCATCAGAAGTTAGCAAGTCATTACAGTCGTGGTCGTAAAGAGTTTAAGGGTAGATTGAAGGCTCGAGATTCTGTGCCTTGAAATGGGAGGCGGTCTACGATAGTAAAATGGCTCCGCGGTTCCTCCATCCCTGTGAGATCGAGAGGAAATAAAGTCCGCTTAATTTTCTTTTCCGGAATCTCCGTGATGGTAGATTGGTTTCCATTGACGTGGCAGCAGAGAGATGCACACCGAGAATGGGGTGTCCAACACAAACTATGTACGAGTCACACTGCGCCATCTTTTCCTGATACTGCGTACTATATCACAATGGGCCTCTCCGTTTCTGAAGTCCCCCAGGAGAATGAGCATTGCGGGAATCGTTAGTGATCGTCAACATAGATCCATGCCCGAGGCAGGATTCGAACCTGCGACCGTAGCGATCGCGCGGTTCCAGACTATAGAGCCTAGAACCGCTCGGCCACACCGGCCGGCGATCGTCATTTGAGGCAGAAACAGTCCCGATGGTATGAAGTGCCACTGGTTATATACCACGATCGTGTCTGGTTCGCTTGGTCCGTAACTGGAACACGAACTGCTGACACATCTCTCTCCGCTGCAGTGTCAGTCGAAGCTCTAACGATAGTCGCCGTGGAGACTGCTCGTGTTGCTCCAGGCTATTCCGTATTGTCGCTATAAAAATCTCTCGACACTTCCATTTCCTGTGTCGGTGAAAGTGCAGTTGGTGCATGATCCTGCAAGACATGCCCAGATCCAATGTTCACATGGATTCAGATCAGGTGATCTTGCAGGCGATGCATCTGGAAAACTTCAGGAGAAGGTTGCATTAAGAAGATCTATCACTGACGAACGGCATGAGGTGTTGCCCCATCATGCATGAAAACGGAGGTGTCCACATAGGTGCGCTCTTTCAAAGCACCACATCCCGTACACGGAGGTCTCTATAATGTTCAGACGTCCCGGTACAAGTGACGGGCCGTTTAGGTGTATTCTCATCGAAGAAAAACAGACCGAGAGTAAAAGCGTTTGTGAATCCACACCACACAGTCTCATACGGCGAGTGCAGCAGTTCTGTGTATTCACTGCAACCTGTAGCATAAAACGTGCCTCGTCACTCCATAGAGTACTGAGCGACCACAGGTCATCAACTTCATTGTCTGCCAGAAATCTAAGAGCAAATTTAGAACGTTGCTGCCGATCATGTTGTTTCAGTTGTTGCACCGTTATGATCCTGTACAGATACCAGTGTAAACTAGACTGCAAAGTTTTCTACACTCCTGGAAATTGAAATAAGAACACCGTGAATTCATTGTCCCAGGAAGGGGAAACTTTATTGACACATTCCTGGGGTCAGATACATCACATGATCACATTGACAGAACCACAGGCACATAGACACAGGCAACAGAGCATGCACAATGTCGGCACTAGTACAGTGTATATCCACCTTTCGCAGCAATGCAGGCTGCTATTCTCCCATGGAGACGATCGTAGAGATGCTGGATGTAGTCCTGTGGAACGGCTTGCCATGCCATTTTCACCTGGCGCCTCAGTTGGACCAGCGTTCGTGCTGGACGTGCAGACCGCGTGAGACGACGCTTCATCCAGTCCCAAACATGCTCAATGGGGGACAGATCCGGAGATCTTGCTGCCCAGGGTAGTTGACTTACACCTTCTAGAGCACGTTGGGTGGCACGGGATACATGCGGACGTGCATTGTCCTGTTGGAACAGCAAGTTCCCTTGCCGGTCTAGGAATGGTAGAACGATGGGTTCGATGACGGTTTGGATGTACCGTGCACTATTCAGTGTCCCCTCGACGATCACCAGTGGTGTACGGCCAGTGTAGGAGATCGCTCCCCACACCATGATGCCGGATGTTGGCCCTGTGTGCCTCGGTCGTATGCAGTCCTGATTGTGGCGCTCACCTGCACGGCGCCAAACACGCATACGACCATCATTGGCACCAAGGCAGAAGCGACTCTCATCGCTGAAGACGTCACGTCTCCATTCGTCCCTCCATTCACGCCTGTCGCGACACTACTGGAGGCGGGCTGTACGATGTTGGGGCGTGAGCGGAAGACGGCCTAACGGTGTGCGGGACCGTAGCCCAGCTTCATGGAGACGGTTGCGAATGGTCCTCGCCGATACCCCAGGAGCAACAGTGTCCCTAATTTGCTAGGAAGTGGCGGTGCGGTCCCCTACGGCACTGCGTAGGATCCTACGGTCTTGGCGTGCATCCGTGCGTCGCTGCGGTCCGGTCCCAGGTCGACGGGCACGTGCACCTTCCGCCGACCACTGGCGACAACATCGATGTACTGTGGAGACCTCACGCCCCACGTGTTGAGCAATTCGGCGGTACGTCCACCCGGCCTCCCGCATGCCCACTATACGCCCTCGCTCAAAGTCCGTCAACTGCACATACGGTTCACGTCCACGCTGTCGCGGCATGCTACCAGTGTTAAAGACTGCGATGGAGCTCCGTATGCCACGGCAAACTGGCTGACACTGACGGCGGCGGTGCACAAATGCTGCGCAGCTAGCGCCATTCGACGGCCAACACCGCGGTTCCTGGTGTGTCCGCTGTGCCGTGCGTGTGATCATTGCTTGTACAGCCCTCTCGCAGTGTCCGGAGCAAGTATGGTGGGTCTGACACACCGGTGTCAATGTGTTCTTTTTTCCATTTCCAGGAGTGTATATTGTTCATCATAGGTGGTAAAATTCTCGTGACACTGCACGAGCACTAGCACTAACCCGGGGCACGTACTGCACGGTCAATTATATCAGTCACAACAGCGTCAGCAATTTCCAGCGGAATAAAACAACTTTCTCTTGCAGGTGCCACACCAACCTCACCCGCGTTTTCCATATATTTTTTTAATTCTATTTGAGTGTGTTTTGGGCGTTTAGTGCATTCGTCTATTTACTAGCATCTGAACATTTTATCGTCCACATTTAGATAGATTTTACTCTTACCTTATACAACACTGTACTACGCTTAGTTTTTCCAAATTGTGACCACGGCGGTTTCCTGGTGTGACATTTGTATGCACGGCATCCTACGTGCTTAACATCACTTTCACCTTGGTTTATTTCTTCTTGTTAGTCTAAAGTTTCTAAATTGCGGTCATGCTATTATTTTTTTTTTCATCTAAGCCAATATCACGATATCTGGTATGTGGCGAAAAGTGTCGTTGTAGGGCAAATAAAGTAAAAAAATAAAAAATCCAGTTTTGCAACCAATACTGTTCATTCTGTCATACTGTTGCCACTGATTGCTGTATTACATGGTGATGAGAAAGAGATTTAATAGCGTGAAAGAGTCTCTGGACTTCTTGCCGTAGAATCTCTGCTTCTCTCACCGTGCGCAACATGTTACGTCAGCCTTATGATCCAGAGTGGCAATGAAGTGGAAGATTGTCCCATCAACTGCCACGAAGTAAAGTTAAGTGTTGGATGTCGCAGGTGTATCGTCAGGTAGTGTGCCAGTATAAGTAATTTAGTTCAGGCTTTGAACAGGAAGGAAGTCGATGAGAGCTGCATTCGCCGTCGAGCTCTGGCCTGATTCGCTTTACGGCTTAGGAATTTATGCACATTCAAAATATTTCACTTTCCGACAAACTAGAAAGCAAATAAGGTGCACATGAGCTGACGTTAGTTTGGACTTTACAAAATATGCAAGCGTAGGACAAAACGCAGTCTGCCTCCATAGCTGAGTGATCAGCGTAGATGGCTGCCATGCAGAGCATACAGATTCGATTCCCGGTACCGCCAAGGATTTTTAGTAGTTTGAAGGACTGTTACTTGGTGACCTAGTCTCGCGATGCCAGTTGAGTCACTGCTTGCGCAAGCAGCAGCGCCTCCACGGCCTGAATTGTGTGCAAAACGGCCGGGGGAGCGGTGCGCTGACTACATGCCCCTCTATACCACATTCGCAGAACGCCGCAAGACAAGCGACGAGATGGCGGCCCGTAGACATATGGTACATCCCTTGGACCTTCATGAGTGGCGAGGAGCTCTATACAACACAGAATTATACATTCCGTAACGATCAGTGCCAGAACTAACAATAGTGAGAGATTTAGCTTTGTGTGAGTCATGGAAAACACAGCTGAAATGAATCTTGTGGTCTGCACCGAAATTCGAGCCGGGCCCTCTGAAATACGAGTCCACTGTATCGTTTCATTCGTAATCTGCACTGCAGGGCAATTTCATATCTATTATTTCGAATAACCGGTTTCGAGGGTATGATAAATAAACATTGTTTCTCTTTCCTTGATCTCAAATGCAGGTTCTTTGGACCCACAGTCTTCCATTCGGCGAGACTGCTGTTTCTTCTCTGCCCTTGCCCATGCTCCTTTAAAAGGTGATTTTGCATTTGTCATTGTTTAGTACATCGAAGATTTGTTATTCATTCTGTAACATGTGCTCGCAGAACTTTAATCTTCTTTTTGTCATTACACCTATTGCTTTCTCAACTGACAGATGCAGTTCTGTATTAGATGTTAATCTGATGCACCGCTTTTCTTGGGTCCTCTGTTTTTCTTATGATTCTTCTTCCACTTATTTATTTTTAAGCTTTGGCTTTTTAGTCATTTTAAGAGCTTCTGCTGAGTAAAGTGTTTCTGGCATTCAGATTTATGGTCAAGGACATACTTTATTTTAGTGTATATGCTTCTTGTTATTTGAAAGAACCTCTCCGTTATATAAACTCTATGCTCTGTGGTTGATTTTTCCTTCATGTTGTTTGACATCCACTCCCCTAGATACTTAAAAAATCTACCTTAGTTACTATGCTGTTACTTATTTTAAAATTTTTAGATGGAAGCTGATGTTTGTCATGAATTGTGTATTTCCAAAAGATTCTTTTAAGCCCTACTTTCTACGCTTGGCGTTGTATTTCTGGTTCTTGTTCGCGTGCACTTTCATTTGAGGCCGTAATAAATGAGTCTCCAAGTACTAGACTTGTTTGACTTGCTTCCTAGTTGCATATTTACTAAATTCGAGTTTTGTATGAAATCAAGCTTTTAGGTAATCCACTTTCCTCATGCGTTGTCTTAATCTTGCTACTGTAAGACTGCCTTTTCCGCCAAATAAGTTAAAAGGTAACATCAAATGTCAGCTTAACTGTGACCTTTTTGATTGCTGTAATAACTTCACCCCAGAATGAGTGTAATTTCATTACATTTTATTTCATTTTAATCGCCGATTTCTAAGATTTTAGTACTATATTATTAAGTTGTGCGATCAGAGAACTGTTTCAGGCGTCACCTTACCCTTGGTCTCCTGCATCGGGACCTTTTTTTTTTTTACAACCTATAAAAGTCGTGGGATCGTAAAAGCTGTTGCGAGATCAGAATATTACTGTATATCGGAGCGCCTGTGATACGCACTGCTGGACATGAAAATTACTACCGCAGATGCTTTATGTTCCGTCATAAAAGTAAAGGACGCAAGTTACTTTATTGGCAGTGCCTCTGCAGCTCCAATCTTGGCCATTTGAGATGGCACAGAATTCAGGAGTTGGTCATACACAATTTTTAGTTTGATAAGCATGATGTACGAATGCGTGTCTAGGACACTAAAGTCGCGCGCAGTGACCGCGTGGTTTTATGCGTAATGTAGAGGACTGCGCGGCTTGTCCAGCAGGAGGTTCGAGCCCTCCCTCGAGCATGGGTGTGTGTGTTGTTCGTAGCATAAGTTAGTTTAAGTAGTGTGTAAGTCTAGGGACCGATGACCTCAGCAGTTTGGTCCCTTAGGAAGTCACACACATTTGAACATTAATATGCTCCGTTGACAAAGTTACACGGATAGCCAACGGATATAATTTCTTTCTTATCAGCCTTAAAAATAAAACTTACGGAACCATATTGATGTGCTATATGATCAGTTTCAAGAATAAATTTGGTAAACTGCTGTGAGTAATATTTTCATGGAAAATGTAATAGGAATTTATAAATTATAACGGAGATTGTTGTGTGTCCCATGTATCCAGCGTATATGTACAGCTGTTGTTTCATTGACATAAAAATAATTCTCTAATTCTGTTTGAAGAGGTAGTGAGAAACTCAAATGATTTTGATTCGACACCTGAAGGAAGTTTAAACATATAAAAACTGTTCACATATTTTATAACTGCGTTCCTCAGTTCCATGGTTGTTAAGTGGATAACTAAAATTATCATTAGCTCGTGTAATTAAACAGACTGTGTCATATTTGGTACCAAAAACTAATAAAGGTGAAAATATACCGTCCAGTAACATTAATGTGACCGCCTGTAAACAGCCTGCATTACTATCTTTTGTCGCGCGGACCTCTGGGAGATGTGCAGGAAGAGAGTCAATGAGTTCCTGAAGCGTACAGAAAGGGTTGTGGAGCCATGCAGACTCCGTTTCAGTGGCTAGCTGCACTATGGTCCTCGGTTGAGGATCCGTGGCTCATACAGTCCCAAACTCTCGACTGGGTTTTAATGTGGGGAATCTCGTGGCCAGAGAAGTGCGGTAAACTCATTCTGGTGGTTTTAGAATCACACAAATACGCTGAGAGCTGTGTGACAAGTTGCATTGTCCTGCCGCTATATGCGATCGTGCAGAGAGAAAACGAATTGCAGGTAGGGGTGGCTGAGCATCGTCCCCAAGGAAAGAGGCATACTTCTTACGATCCATTGTGCCTTTCAGAATTACGAGATCAAACAGGGCTCGTTATGAAAACATTCCCCAGACCATAAAGTACCCTCCTGGTCTACTTTCAGACGCTGCATGCCGTACACGCATAAGATGGAGCGTAAAACGTGAGTCATCTGTCATCAGTCAGTGGACGTCCAGTTGGCGTGCGTATTCCAGCCTTCATCACTGAAGAACTGGAGTCAGCGTGGATGCTTGAACCAGACGTCATCTGCGAACGCTCTAACGCAGTAAGTTCGCTAAACGTCGTTTACGCCTGTCAAGCTGCCCCTTGTTGCATCACAGTTGCCTTGGCAGCGGTTTTGGATAGCGCCATTTTAACATACACGGTATACTTTAACCATGGAAGCACGCGAGGCGTTCACAAAATCAGCCGTTCCTGAAATGCTTTCACCCTTGGTCCGAAAGCCAATGACCATGCCCTCTTGGGCATTAGATAAATCGCTCCGTTTCCGCTTTACGACGAGTGCACTTTTTCCGGGTCCCCTTGACACCGTTTATATATCCTCCATTGCAAGTGCTTCCACCTGCCGTATGTGAGTAGTTATAGCCCTTCACGTCCAACACAGGCGGCGGTCACATTAATGTGATTGAGACGTGCAGATTATAACGGAGATAGTTATTTTGTTATGTGTTCCATATATCGAACGTGTATGTGCACTTGTTGTTTTATTGACATAAAAAGAATAATTCTCTTTGAAGAAGAAGTGGGAAACTAAAATTATTTTGATTCAAAACTGATAGAAAGTTTATATTTGTAAAACTTGTCCGTGTGTTTTATAACTGTACTCTTCACTTAGTAGGTGTTACGTGGGTAACTGAAATCATTTTGTCTTTTAATTATACAGGTTGTATTATATTTAGTAGTGAAAACTAATACAAGTGAAAATATATGACACTGAAGCAGTAAACTTGAGACCGCAACCTAGTCATTCATAATATAATTCTGAATTTGGGCTTACGAGCTGCCACTGGGTTCAGTTTGAACTACTGAGCTACTTGGTTTATATATAATGTTTTTCAAACGTATACTTTTCCATTGAGCCCCTGCAAATTATGTTCAGATTTCACCCATGGTCCGTGGTAGTACATGACAGGGCAACAGCACATTTTCCTGATGATGCAACACATCTACCGCATCAGACTGCTCCAAATTAGATAGGTCATGCAGAGACTGTATTTTGGCACCCAAGATCACCTGACATTTGTCTTCTGCATCATTGTGTTTGGATTTACTGCAAAAGTGAAATACACCGTACCCCCACTGATACGGTTGAGAAATGAAACAGCAAATAGCCCAGTCTCGTCAATAACTACGATATGATCCGGCGTCGTTTCAATGAATTCGTATTCTATATGCTTGTTAAGTTTTAAAAACTGACCCAGGGGTATTTGCAAGAATTCGTAACTTACTCCTGAGACGAGTGCTGTATTGCGAGTAAATACGAGGATGATAGGTGGAGCGCCTGCCGTTGCAGGTGGGTTTAGAATAAATTTTAACCTGTAACGTGCTGAATTAGTATTGTATTTATCAGGCCATGGCTGAAATTTGATCCCATCAGCTGCCGACTTAATCGAAAAGTCTGCATTTCAAATATATTTGTGCAAACTAGAACAATATTCTATACTGAAGTAGAAATTCGTACATATTATGAGAAATGATACTTCGTTTGAAATGTTTGTCAATATGAACGTCTTTGGATGCCTGAACACGTTAGTGATAGGTATTCTTTGGCTGCCAGAGGCTGTACTACACTGAAGAGCCAAAGAAACTGGTACACCTGGCTAATATCGTGTAGGACCTCCGCGAGCAAGCAGAAGTGGCGCAACTCGGCTTGGATTCGACTAATGTCTGAAATAGTGCTGGAGGTAATTGACACCATCAGTTCTGCAGGGATGTCCATAAATCCTTAAGAGTGCAAGGAGGTGGAGATCTCTTCTGAACAGCACCTGACAAGTCATCCAAGATATGCTCAATATAGTTCATGTCTGGGCAATTTGGTGACCAGCGGAAGTGTTTAAACACAAAAGAGTGTTCCTGGAGCCACTCTGTAGCAATTCTGGACGTCCGGGTATCTCATTGTCCTGCACGAATTGCCCTAGTTCGTCGGAATGCGCAATGGACATGAATAGATGTAGGTGATCAGACAGGATACTTACGTACGGTGTCACCTATCAGAGCCTCCACCAGTTTGAACAGTCTCCTACTGACATACAGGATCCATGGATTCATGAGGTTGTCTCCATACGCGTATACGTCCATCCGCTCGGTACAGTTTGAAACGAGACTCGTCCGACCAGGCAACCGTATTTCCAGTCATCAACGTTCCAATGTCGGTGTTGACGGGCCCAGGCGAGGCGTAAAGTCATCAAGGGTACAAGAGTGGGCCTTTGGCTCCGAAAGCCCATATCGATTATGTTTCGTTCAATACTACTACCCTCGCGCTTGTTGATGGCCCAGCACTGAAATCGGCAGCAATTTGCGGAAGGGTTGCACTCCTGTCACGATGAACGATTCTCTCCAGTTGCCGTTGGTCCCGTTCTTTCAGGATTCATTTCCAGCTGCAGCGATGTCGGAGATTTGATCTTTTACCGGATTCCTGATACTGAAGGAACACCGTGAAATGTTCGTACGGGAAAATCCCCACTTCATCGATACCTCGGTGATGCTGTATCCTATCTCTCGTGCGCCAACTATAACACCACATTCAAACTCACTTAAATCTTGATAACGCGCCATCGTACCAGTGGTAATCGATATGAAAACTGCGCCAGACACCTGTTGTCTTATATAGGCGTTGCCGACCGCAGCGCCTTATTCTGCCAGTTTACACATCTCTGTCTTTGAATACGCATGGCCTGTACCAGTTCTTTGACGCTTCGGTGTATTAGTAGAGCAGGAGCGACTAAGTTTATAGGCGAAACTGAGAAGTATTGAGCCGCTGCTGAATAGAGCATAAACTTTTATTTCTGGTATTCCCTGACTTGAAACTGAGGATAGAGGACTATTTTTAGATGATTTTATAGAAAGGCGACACTTTTGGGAGAAGGTAATATGCATTCAGTTTTATTTCCTTCAATCGCTGTCCGAGTAATTCCTGAAGAGTAAAGGTAACGTTGTGTTTATTTAAGAGCATCTACATTTTGGTATCCAGGGCGAATGCGTTCAGAATTTTAATAATTACTCTTCATTCTCCATATCCACTTAGAAGTATTACATTACAAAAGCAAAGATTAAATTTTCCAAGATGTTGTTCGTAAAAGTTAATTACGAATAGTCTATGACAATGCTAGAAAAAAATCGTAGTTCATGTTAGTACGAGTGACGTCTGTAGTATTAAAAGGATTTTAATATAAATTCGAAGTACCTGCTTAATATTTGCAAACATTTCAGTAACGTTTATCCTCACAGTTTGAACGCAGTCGTAAAATTACTACACTGTTACGCCTTGTACAGTTGTGAGGACAGTTAGCTACATTTTGGAAAGGTAACAAAATTCTTATTTGACAAAGCAGCCGAAAGCAAATGATAACGCAGTTACCTGCGCAGTGATTTATATCACGTACATACAGTTCAATACTTCATTCCGTGCAGTATGCAGACAGAGCAGAGTTATCCGTTGCAAGATAGCAAACAATTAGAGTGCATAAACGAATCTCTTGAGATGAAATTAGAATCTGTTTTCATCTGCTGAATTTTCGTATAATTCAGTAGAGGCGTTTTCCTAATGGGGCATAGTTTTAATAAGCGTCAGTTAGCTAGTGTGTGTATCTGTCTGAAGAGGTAGCGGTTATGCGTATTACCGATAACCATTCTTTATATTCAGTTTCACATACAGATAATCAGATGCAGCGTAGAGTACTTCGTATCATACACACCAAAATTAATTTACATAGTAGGATAGCTAAGGATATTCTAGATCAGAATGCATGTTAGAATTTAAAAGAACTTCCTTTCACATTTCTAGCCAGAGGATTCTGCACACACAGTTTCTAATTACCAAGTCTAAGTGCAAAAGTTCCCAAGTCTGTGGCAGTTTGTAACCACACATTCGCAGTTACCTATCAAGCGGTCCTTTTGTAGACCCCTCTATCCCTGTTCACTGGGACGCTTTTACTGCTGTTATCGTTTTCCTTCACCCACGTCAGTTTTTGCATTAAAGATGAAAAATCCTTCAGCTATGATTTTATTACTAGAGTACTGTAATTTTAGATTAGATGGATATTTTTATGAGGCTATATATACATTTTTTACTGGCCCTAATTGCTTAAGATGTCTCAATGAAACGAAGGGGAGACACCACTTGTTTCTCCCGCCGTGAGGTTTTGTGTAGTCAGTTTTAGCATCTACTCTCGATATGTACAGTAGAATATAATTTCATAGAAAAAAAGACAATGAGAGAGGTTTGTCCATGGGTTCTCATAGAAAAGCACAACTGACATGCTCGCTGTTATCTGAATATTAAGGGAAAGTGTTAGAGAATTCAAGACTTTAGCGCATCATGTCTATTGTTTAGTAAATTAACAAGTGTCTTTGGCGGAACACCTTTTGTCCGTTGTGTAATCATACTGACAGCAGGGCCTCTACCAATCAGCTGACACGACTTCATGTAACCCCACAGGAAAAAATCCGCAGGAGTCCTGGTGGTTCTGCTGGACTTGGGCTGGACGGGGTATTTCTTGTTCATGTGCCCGCAAACATTAATATGGGTTTGGAATAGTTGAAAACATTTCCTCTCACGGTGGTTCACGGCATCTCGAATGAGCTATTGAAATAAGACGGAGGAAACGAAAGCGTTCGGCCTGTACTTGAGTATTGCTCATCAGTGTCGGATCCGTACAAGGTCGGGTTGACAGAGGAGATAGAGAAGATCCAAAGAAGAGCGCCGCGTTTCGTCACAGGGTTATTTGGTAAGCGTGATAGCGTTACGGAGACGTTTAGCAAACTCAAGTGGCAGACTCTGCAAGAGAGGCGCTCTGCATCGCGGTGTAGCTTGCTGTCCAGGTTTCGAGAGGGTGCGTTTCTGGATGAAGTACCGAATATATTGCTTCCCCCTACTTATACCTCCCGAGAAGATCACGAATGTACAATTAGAGAGATTCGAGCGCGCTCGGAGGCTTTCCGGCAGTCGTTCTTCCCGCGAACCATACGCGACTGGAACAGGAAAGGGAGGTAATGACAGTGGCACGTAAAGTGCCCTCCGCCACACACCGTAGGGTGGCTTGCGGAGTATAGATGTAGATGTAGATGTAGAAGCAGTTTATGTAAAAGATTCTGACGTACCTAGCGAATTAAAGACCTCGTAATGGCTAAAGCAATCTTTACCAAACACTAGATCCACATGTCGAAACATTCAGCTAAAAATTATCTACAGCTAGTAGAAGACTGACACTGTGATCGCTTGTACGACAGGAGACAGCTGGAGTCAGTGACCCTTTCACTGTGAAACCTCAGAGCACCATGGTTCAGGTTTTAATCCATCCTTATTTGTTCTAATCAAGGGTACTGTGACGAGAGGCGTAAGGAGACAGGACTTTCTAGTCTTTAAAGGTGCGAGATCAACGTTCTTGCGGCGCTTGTAGAACGTGTTAGTATTTATCGTTTCGACTGCGTGTTGAATCTCCTACTACAAACAGCAGTAGCCGTCTCTTGTGTCTCTCATGGCTGGTACCTATTCTAGCAGGGTCTCTGGGACAGCGCATCAAAAGACGAGTCTGGAAACGGAGCCTTGTGGACATCTTTTGATTACTGTATAATAAACTTCGAGGCAAGTAAATTTAGTTCTAACACAGTAGAAATCCCTTAGACAATTACAAGGGGCCGGCCGGAGTGGCCGTGCGGTTCTGGGCGTTACAGTCTGGAATCGAGCGACCGCTACGGTCGCAGGTTCGAATCCTGCCTCGGGCATGGATGTTTGTCATGTCCTTAGGTTAGTTAGGTTTAATTAGTTCTAAGTTCTAGGCGACTGATGACCTCAGCCATTTGAACCAATTACAAGGGGCTCTTGGAGATTAGATACCTTTAGCGGCGAGAGTAACTTTGGCCACTATGAGTTGTTGAACGTCATCCTAAAATTACACATACGTACTATTCTATTGAAGTTTTGAAAACACTCGAAGCTCTTTTTGTGGCATCCTCAACTGATTTTTACTTTTCTAAATCCGTGCTTGTTGGCGTCTGTGGCTGTCCCATGATTTTCTTATCAACCACAGAAGATTTTCTTGAGCCTCTGAGCCGGCCGGTGTGGCCGAGCGGTTCTAGGCACTTCAGTCTGGAAACGCGCGACTGCTACGGTCGCAGGTTCGAATCCTGCCTCGGGCATGGATGTGTATGTGATGTCCTTAGGTTAGTTAGGTTTACGTAGTTCTAAGTTCTAGGGGATTGATGACCTTAGATGTGTAGTCCCATAGTGATCAGAGCCCTTTGAGCCATTTTGAGCCTCTGATTTATGTTTAAGAGCCTTATGGCCCGGTATGGCTTCACTATTGTCCGATCCTTATCCCCTTCTTTTTTCACTATGATGCAGTAAATGTAAATATAGCAGAGGTAGAAAAAGGGGAATACGAAATAATGGTCAGCTACGTTTCTAATAATATCGTCAAATCTAGGCTCAAGCATATGACTGGTAATACAAATGTAGTCGCAACAAACTGAAGTTCTATGAACGATTATGTTTAAATGACAGATTCCCACTGTTCAGATTAGTTATTGGCTTCACTCTTCCTACAGTATTTCTGCCACTACCCACTTTATCTTTATCGGGTACTCTCATAGGTATTCAAGCGATTGCCTAATAACTCAAGAAAGATGTCCAAAAACTTTGGAAATATCATATCTATGCATACAGAATTTCTGCGCTATTCCGCGAGGACTAAATTTCAACCGCGTGTTTTAAGCTTTCTGTGGGTGTTGTGAAGTCGCAAGTTATTACGGGATGACATGTATTGCAGTAAGATACCACTGATTTCAATGGGTAGAATTTAATTGGGATTCTTATTTTCAAAAACTTTAATTACATTACATTTCGTAGTATGAAATTCATGAAAAATTAATATTTGTTTATTATGTTTTTGTGTGAATAAATGGGAATGAATGAGAGTGTGTATGTCAGACATACGTAAAATTTGATATTACTTTCTGTAAAACATTACGCAATTGGATCGTGGGAAAGCTTTATCGTACCCACATTGCTGATCACGTATGTCAAGGTGTGATTGCTTTTGTAAGAAGGCAGCCAGGATATCAGTTTGAAGTGTAATCAGTTTCCAAATTAATTTCAAGATTATTTATCTTTTCGGGCCTTTCATTAAATATTATATTAATATTTGTATTTAGAACGACGCAAATTACTCTCTGAGATGTGGCTGGCTGAGGCAAGTTTTGCAGCGAGAATGATCTAGAAGGATCATTCTGATTCGTCAGTCAGACTCATCAGCCAGTCAGGATTAAGCTATTCCAACGCGCAGAAACTTAGATATGCACAGAGTGGGGAGGCATCGAGAGAGTCGATAGCCATCTATCGAACTTGGACACGAAAGATCATGGTAAATGTCACGGTGCTCATTATGTGTAAAAATGCAGAAATACTGAGTTCTCTTGTTTAGTACGAGTCGTGACTAAAGCTGTCGCAGTTACGAACATTTTGATGAAAGTTTGAAATTTCTGGATTGTTTTGTTCGAAAGTTACTAGCGTGTGAACTTTCGGCCTTAGTTAAAATTCCACGTGGCATATTCTGTATTCATTTATGAAGTATTTGGCGAGCACGTCTTTTTTATGGAAGACCACTGAATGAGACCGAATGTAGAACTCGCAAATAATGGTGAATCAGAGACTGTGAGATCACAAGCAAGAACGGGTCGGACTTGTGTATATTTCTGGTTGCTTTGCGTGTGAAATTTGTTGTTTGACTGAGAACTGACAATGATAGAATAGTACCTCACTAGGTGTGGACTTAATAGCCACAAATGTGTCTTATTAAGCAATAAACGTTATTGGTCTTCAAATTTAAGGGCGCATTTTCGGGTCAAAAATACACCATATTTCCACCAGAAATCTTGATAAATAGGAACTTTTAGGAACTGTTTCCACCACAGTGTAGGTATTAGGCGTCGTTTTCTTCAAGGCTGCTTTTTCCCCGTCTAATAAGTACCTACGATTGCAGAGTGAAGGGACGTCGAGCGGAAGCCGTACTGAGGTAGGTGGACATTTATGAACTGTATGACGAGTGTTCAGGACACATAATATTTTAACCCGCCCCACCGTAATGTGTGTGTGTGTGTGTGTGTGTGTGTGTGTGTGTGTGTGTAAAAGGGTAAAGACCCTGCCCTGCTGTATGGTACGTGACAGCTGGGATTAATATCAAGGTAACAAGAGGCTTAAGCCTTGAAAATGAATTGGATAATTCATTACTAGGACGATAATGTAACTGACTTTTATTGATTAAACTCCTTTCGTAGTTTTAGACATCGTCTTAAATCTTTCCTCTTCAGCTTCTTGAGGTTGCACACACACCGTGATTAGAACTGGAAACATTTTTGAGGTCGTCTTTGGAAGATAGCTACTAACTTCGAACACTTTTTTGAAAGTTCATGCTCTTGGACAACCAACAATTCTGCACGCATCCAGTACTCTCGCTCACATGTAAAGCTCTCTCGCCTGCCTGCACATTTCCCCAATACCACGCAAGACTAAACAGGAAGATGAGAAAGAGGGGGAAGCTGCGAACGCACACCATTTAAATAACAGTGCAGTCATTCGAGGAGCGATGAACAGCTTACAGGCCTCTTGTTTGTGTACTTCATATTTCGCTGCAACATACATGAAAAACAAAGCAATTGTTTAGTATTATTTAATAATTAGCTCTTACCTGCAACTGTACTTACACATCAGGTGTTTTGTTGTAATGAGTGATGGAGGATAAATAAGCTATAACATAATAACGACAGCTATTATCATGTCTCTACCAATTCGGGTAGGTATAGCTAGTGACATGCACCGCCGCCGTCCTGCTTCGTATTGGCACAACTCGACACGACTATCACATTGTCGCTACCGAACATTGTGCACAGAGGCATGTGGCAGGAGCATGCCTATAACCACTATACTGCAATAAACTGTACATTATATAACACGTATGTCATGTAACGAATTTAATAGTTTCTTACCATGGTTTACGTTCATTGATAATATTCTTCTCCCTACTTCACCCTCTTAGGGGTCGATTTCCTTAATTTACATATAATTCAGAGTAATATATATATTACTCTCTAAAGTAGCATATGATATTCCTCAGGATTTCCATCGAAATCGGATGAATTATTTAGTCACCAAAACACACAGAATTACTTTCGAATTTAATAATACTAACTACAGCAGTTCAAAAGAGGAACTTCAATTGCATGTTGAACATACGTTTTTTATGTATCCCGTGCATCGAGACGCATTTCGCCTTAGTTACAAGGCATCTTCCGTGGAAGTCCTCATACAATTAATTACTTCCGAATTTAATAATAGTAACTACAGCAATTCAAAACAAGAACTTCAATTGCATGTTGAACTTACGTTTTTTATGTATCCCGTACATCGAGACGCATTTCGCTTTAGTTACAAGGCATCTTCAGTGGAAGTCCTCATACATTACACGGTTTTTTCGTTTACACGTGCAAATTATATCCTTTGTACATGTATGTTAAAGATCTAATCAGTCATTGAGGTTTTCATAATCAAATGAGAAGGTCCTTGCAGATCATCGTCTAATTCATTACTTTTCAGTGAAGTAATTTCCCCTCAGATGGCAAACTAGATGAGGGTTTCCAGTTCCCTTCTGGTCCCTGTTTTCAACATTCAGCACTTTGACTGTCATTTTCTGTGTGTATACTATCACCCGTTTCTGTAAATGTTGCGAGCTTTCTCAGGATTTGCTTTCAATTGTTTTTTTATTGTGACTATTTTGCTGATGTAACTTCCCTCTCTCTCTCTGTCTCTCTCTCTCTCTTTCTCTCTCTCTCTCTCTCTCTCTCTCTCTCTCTCTGTGAGCGTGTGTGTGTGCGCGCGCGCGTATGTGTATGTTTATTTTTTATTTTTTCACATACATTTATATCCTTGGGAGAGAAATGGAATTTGTGATCGTCTAGTGGGGTTACTGTCTACTTTATCATCAGTCAGTGTAAACAGTGAGTAGTTAATCATAGTCACTTAGTCCTTTAGTAGTGTCTTCCTTTCAGCATTTGTTTTGTGCACGTGGTAATTTTCTTTCAAGGTTAGGAGTGTTTCATTATTTACTGTAACTTTTTTCATGTCTTTCTCTTTTGTAGTAGGTTAGTGATTATTTTCTCTGAAATTTTCTGCTGGTGTTGAGTGACTGGAATACACACTAAATGACACAGAAAAAAAGGAAAATTAATACAGACTATTCCCCATGACACCCACTCTCTGCTGCCAACCAAATTTCCATAATCTAATCATCCCTACGTAATGTAATATGATAGTAATATTCCTGCTGGGAGTAGCAGCGATGATGCGCTACCGTAATTTGATACGACAACGCTCTTTGCTGTGACTACAACGCTCTTTGCTGAGAAGAAAAAGAGGAACATCTGTTTTTTCTTGTATTTGTTGGTGATAAGAAATACCGATTGGACATTGTGCCTTTTTGAGGTCACATAAGTACGCATATAGAAGTAATTTGAAAGGCAGAGGTCAACATGTAATCGCGATTATCAAGGATCAAAACTGAATTTGTGGAAAAAAGGAAGGTAAATATCTTTACGAGCCTTTATCCGATGTTGGATCCTCGAACTTCATAAAAACCATTAGTGTGTTTAACAATACAGTGCACAGTGATTTCTTCGCGAATTAACAATCCTGGGCGAATCTGCTATGAGGGTCCGAACGACGCGGAATATTTCGCCGTCAGCTTGTATGTTCAGACGTTCGCCATGCGACCAGTTTGTTAGTCAGAAGATATCATACTGTCACTGTTGTTCAATGTTATCATTCTGAAAGTGTTTCCAGAAAGGAAAATCTTACGGCGACTGTGAATATTGTAGCTCCTAAGGGAGACGGCGCCTTCATCGCGAGTTGTAGCAGTTTTCTCCGTCTTTGTGTGGCGGAACCGGAACCGGAGAAGCAGAAACCTCCGACCGTCAACTCATCCTGTACCTAACCCGTTCTCTCTTTACAGCAGCCACGAAGAAAACACATTCATCTACAGTTAAATTCTTTCACAGATTGTTTGGATTGCATTGGTAAACATTTTATAATGTATGCATCAAGGCAAAAGAAAATTCAAAAGAGAGTTTTTTTTTAATGCAGCACCTGTCTTATTTTGTCAAAGACAAAAGTTAAAGAGCAAGTTAATTAATTAAAAATTTTTTGTTTTTGCGTAGCATTTTCATTTTAGGCTGTGAACTTCTAAAAGCTTCCAACTTACAAACTCGCAGGAAACACGTTGAAATTACTATCTGAGGCTTATAAAACAGAAGAAGGCAGAACTGTAAGAAATACTTCACAGTTGATAAAACTAAAAAAAGGTATAAAAATCTCTGGTATAGCTCTACTTCTCTCTTTTGCCATAGAAAATATGTTCTCGAGCATAACAACAGCAGAAATAATAAATATCACAGAAGAAAAACTGAATGATGACAGCCAATTACTAAATGAACACGTCACAGAAATACATAAACTGCTGGAACTGATAAATCAACAGAACTACTTTCAGTTTAGTAATGAGTGCTATTTAATACAGTTAATATACATGACACATACTCAGATGAGAACAACAGCACTACAAAAACCACACAAACAAGCACACAGCAACAGAACAACAACGACACAAAGAATATATGGGAACAGGAGAGAGGATTCTATATAATACACAATGACCTACAAGCACAAACTCACACGTAAGATACAAACATTTTCAAAAGACAAGGCATAAAAGTAATATTCAAAACAGACATTTCGATCCAAAGGTACAAAAAAAAAACCACACACACACACAGACATTTAACAGAAAGTAGGAATATGTCAACTACAGAGCAACTCATGTGGTGGAAGATTTGTAGGACAAACCGGAAGAACATTCAACACAAAGTACAAAGAACACATCAGAGCATGGAAATATGGTAAAAGCCACTCAATTTTTGCACAAAATAATAAGAAACATATAACTAGAGAGAAAGACATGAAAAATGTTACAATGAATGATGAGAGACACCTCCTAAAATCAGAAGAAAACTACGACATTCACAAAATAGAGGCTGAAAGGAAGATATTGCTAAAAGGCCAAGAGCATATGATTAGCTACTCACTGTTTGCACTCATTAGTAATATGACAGACGACCACAAATCCCATTTCGCTCCCAAGAGCATAAATGTATGTGAAAAAAGAAAAAAATAAATAAATAAAAAATAGGTAAATATAAGAAAAATAAAAAATAAGAATATAAAAAGGTACACAGACACACACACACACACACACACACACACACACACATTGGCAGAGTGCTGATGTAACATCAGAGCGAGACATGAAAAATGTTACAATAAAGATCTGAAATTACTTTCCCATTTTATTATAAAAACCTCAATGAGCTGTTTTAAACCTGTAACCTATACATGCGAAGGATATAATCTGTATGTATAAACGAAATATCGTGGGGACATCCACTGAAGATACCTTGTAACTAAAGCGTAATGCGTCTGGATGCGCAAAATATATTAAAAAAAGCTTAATATGGAGCATGCAAAAGACGTTTTTCTTTTAAACTACCGTAATTTATATACAGCTGTTGCGAAAATGGCTAGCACAGTGAACTTGTTAATAATATTAGTACGGAAGTATGGATTGAACACGTTGAGGGTTCCATAAGAATTGTACTCATTATGCTGAATCGCATTATGTAGAACATATTAACCAACAAAGACATTTTCACAAGTATCATAAAGTTCAGAAATCAAAGGGCGGTTACTGCTAGTATCGGTTAGCTACAGGTTTACGGGTAATTTCTGCATTTTCTTGGCGATTGATTAGCGGAACTATTATTAGGAAATTCCCTTCAGTTACAGCTCTGCAAAGACTGCATAAGTGCTTTCACAAATTCACGTTATATTCTTTGATTCAATAAATATATTGCACTACACACTTCCTAAGCCAGCCTACGTCCTTCCTCAGGATATGAAGTACCTCCATATCATATTTCTTCGAAATGCATTCACAAGGTTATTCCTAAAGACGTAACACTGCTGCTTCTGCATTTATAATATTATTATTGACTTTTCGTAAGCAGAGGATATGTAGACACTTTCAAAGATTTTCATCACTCAGACTGCCATGTAATCGTTCGTTTTCAGGGGCAGTCAAATGAAAATGTGACAGATGGGAAAAAATTAAGGAGACTGTTGATTACCTCAGCAGTAGTCAACATAATTGTTAATGTATTTATCCCAATGCGAGACAAAAGGGGTCAATGCCTTCATGGAGAAAGGTTTGCTGTTGCTTACGAAACCATGATTGTACCCAGGCGTGAACCTCTTCGTCCGAAGCAAATCGACTGCCACGAATATTTTCTTCAGTTCCTCAAAAAAAAAAAAACGTAAATCTTATGGGGAAAGATAGGGAAGTTATGCAGGATGTCTAAGGGTTTCCCAGAGAAAATTCTGCACCGTAGTTGAAACAGCCTTGCCAACATGTGAACGGTGTGTAATGTATAGTTGTATAACAATGTCCAAAAGTTTTATGAGGTGACCGGTCGATGGTGTGCTTTAGGATGTAAAACAGAACTGTTTATTCCTTTTTATGCACAATATTTCGAAAATATACCCAGTTTTCTTCTGCATCGGTCTTCGTAATACTGTCATAAAATGGAATCAGTATAGTGCTCAGAGTAAGTTCATCTGATCATGGTTCTTAGTTAATAGACCATCATGTATTATAATAAATGTACAAAAAATGTTAAAAGTTGGTAATGCAATCGGTAACGACAGAAGATATGGAGTTTTATACGACAATGCTCCGCTAGTTATAGCTTGTGACGGCTGTGTTGCATAGTGAAAGCATCTTGCAGGAGTTCTCCTTAACGCAATCGTATCCTGTAACAGTGAATAACCCACAGCTGTACTCCAACGCTATTATAGCAGCTATGTAGCGTCGGAGTATAGGCACAAAGAAACACGGCGAGCGTTAGAGAAGAGGATACCGTGACCGCTAACACCTTATCTGCCATCCACAGCTAACGGACATTCGTCGGAGCCGTATACGTGTCACCCACGTCTCGTTCGATATCCCAAATATGCTGAACATCAGTGAAGTCAGGTGAGCTGCGGACTATGTTTGCAACATCATGTTCATCGAGTACACCTCAGACAATTACGACGCTATTCTGAAGATACTGGATGCTAATGGTACAGGTTGCCAGTAGTACGTTGTAAGCGAACAAGCCAGTGCACTTGGTCGCTCGGTGCGCTCCCCTGTGGTTTCCTGTTTAGAGACATCGGTGGATGTACCAAGGGCCTCGTTTCACCACGTTTTTACATACCTCATATGAAGGTTCTTTTATCAGGTTCCTGAACGCTGCTTTGATGGCCAGCGATGTGCATCACCTCCTGTCTTTTCTAACGAGCTTCCTTGTGTTGCAATTTTTACAAATATTATTATAAACTCTCTGGGCAAACTATTATTCATACCCTTAAAGGTGAACACTGATTGCTTTTGAGTGCTGAAAATGATGCAGAACTAGCACCAGGTGGCCATGTCACACCCTGACGTAACTCATGGCAGTGAAGTGGTGTGCACATGTCCGTCCGACGTATGGAAACGGCGGACTGAGTCTTGGAGATGTGATAGTCACAGAGGGGTTATCTTTTCTGGACGTGCCCCTGTCCGGGCCTTGAATAAAGTTGTCTACTTCGTTGGTCTACTAATGCAGACTTTCCAATGTGGATACAAGGAATGTTGTTCCACTTGTACTGATGTAGTAGAGTTTAAGAATATTGATAGTAAAAGATCTTAACCGACGGGGACTGGTGACGAATAACCAGCCTTGTCAAAGACAATCCGTTTCAAAACCCATAGGAACTGAAGACGGGATCTAAGTTTTTAGGCCACGTTATTTCCCGCTTCAGATTCTTCTTACACAATCACAGATTCTAATCCTCAGCTGGGATCTTTTTCAAGGTTTTCTGGTCTTACCAGTCATGAGACCACACACATCGTTAATTATATCTTTTTGACGGTTACTGCTGGGATCGGTTAGCTACAGGTTTACGGGTAATTTCTGCATTTTCTTGGCGATTGATTAGCGGAACTATTATTAGGAAATTCCCTTCAGTTACAGCTCTGCTACATGCTTGGTAGGACCACCGGCCGCATGTACCTATCTCGATTGTCATCAGCCCTTCCTAGTTTCCGTACAAGTGACTTAAATTATCCTCTCGTCTGTTTGAAAAAATTTACAGATGTCTTTGCAGTGTTTCTAGGACTTCCAGTTCTGCGGCGACTTGAGTAAATAGCCTGCTGAGAAGATCACTGGTATGTGAAATATGTTCCGCAATGCCTTACTTTGTAAGGTCAGGAGCCTTTGTATATGCTTTTTAGTGTAGTATACAGCGTACCGAAGGTAAATTGTCAAACATCAGTATTTTCTGTATTGTTATTGTATCTCCTTCGACTTAATCCTGCTCTTCATCCAAAAGCTTTAACCCATACAGTAAGACGTCGCAGCCATAATTATATTATATATTAATATATTATTATTAGAGACACTTTTAAAATCTATGAATGGGAGAATTTTTGATACTACTTAAATACAATTTCATCTTTGACTTTCTTTATTTTTAAATTAAAAGGAAAACATCCCAAAGGTGAAAACAAAAGGAAAATACACCTTTGAAACAAACTGAAAAAATAAAAGGTATCACATTCTTTCATGAGGAGCACTACACTTTCATTCAAATACTTAAGATCTACACTGCGAAAAAAATCTTTGGGGTAGGGAAACGTTGTAAGCGAGAAGAAATGTAGGGGCTGTTGGCTGGTATCTATGGAAATGAAGGTGGATGTTGGGGTGGACAGCGAGAAGACAGCGAGGAGTTAGGTGGGTGGGATTGGCTGTAGTACCATACTGGATATTTTTGTCAGGGGGAACGATGGAGTTGATGGAATCTAGTTTTCGGATAATGTAGGATGTGAGGAGGTTTTCGGCACAGGTGAGGTGAGGCGTGAATTATATCAGTTTCTGGTGGGTCTACGTGGGGAAGGTAGTGGATATGCAAAGCAAGATGGTGTGCGTAGAGAGGAGCTGGGAGTGGTATGGTGCTGGGTTCCCAACAGTGACACTAGTACCAGAAGATACCATTTATTTATTTAAAATAGTACTGATAACCTTTATGTATTTCTTTAGTTCGCCTTTATAAATTCTCAGAAACTTCAATAAACGCAAAAAAATGAACAGTACACTTTTAGGATGAAAAACTGAACATTTTAGCTGAAGGTACCCACGAATTAATATTTTACAAATGCAATCAAATGAACAATACAGTTATAGAAGGAATTAAACAACTTAACCTAAGCAAACAAACTATTAAGATTCACCCTTCTCCTTTGGTTCTGCCGCAAAGTGGATTAACATAAACACTATTAAGTATAACGGTGAGAAATACATTTTCATTAGAAGATCCTGCATACCAAAAGCTAACACGAACAGACAATTAGCTAACAGCTCAGGGCACGCAGTGAGCCACAATTTTAGAAAACTATTAAACAAACTGTGTCTCGACAAAAAGTGTACAAACAAATTCAAGAAAAGACACCTAACTATCTTCAATTATCTGTAATATATTTACCTTGGATAACCAAGCCAGCGCAAATAACACGTCTAAATTACAAATCGGGCTCAAACACAATAAACAGAAATATTTGTAACATAAACTCACAGAAACCATCAGTAATGCATGCAACTCTCCCTTTTAACATTTCTATAAAAGTGTATAAATATTACTTGAACTACAATGTTCATACAACTTCAGTTAAGACAGGTAAACTGAATTACCTTTATGCTGTGTACCCATTGCAGGCGCCAGTCTTAATGTTCATGATCTATCGGCATATCACAAAGGGGAGAGACGTGTAGAGGATAGGTCAGTAAAAGGTTTCAAGGCTTACTAGATGGGAACAGATGTTACATATTCCGTGGGGAGATGCTGGATAAAAATTAATAACACACAGGCAACAAGAACTATAAGTAGCACCTCACAGTTAATACAATTCATAAAAGGATGTAAAAATCCTAGACACAACCACCCTTCTCTCTTTTGGCATAGGAAATACGTACTTTAACATATCAAAAGCAGAAACAATAAACATCATAGAAGAAAACATGAAGGGTAACAGCCACCTACCAGATGAACACATCAGGTAATTAAACAGAACTACTTTCTGTTTAATAGTGAGTGCTATTTTCAAGAAGATGGGCTACCAAGGATAGCCCCAGTGTCTGGTGCCCCAGCCAAAATTTTCACAAACTATGTGGAAAGCCTGATATTTGAAAACATTATCAGAATGAATTGCAACATACACTCCTGGAAATTGAAATAAGAACACCGTGAATTCATTGTCCCAGGAAGGGGAAACTTTATTGACACATTCCTGGGGTCAGATACATCACATGGTCACACTGACAGAACCACAGGCACATAGACACAGGCAACAGAGCATGCACAATGTCGGCACTAGTACAGTGTATATCCACCTTTCGCAGCAATGCAGGCTGCTATTCTCCCATGGAGACGATCGTAGAGATGCTGGATGTAGTCCTGTGGAACGGCTTGCCATGCCATTTCCACCTGGCGCCTCAGTTGGACCAGCGTTCGTGCTGGACGTGCAGACCGCGTGAGACGACGCTTCATCCAGTCCCAAACATGCTCAATGGGGGACAGATCCGGAGATCTTGCTGGCCAGGGTAGTTGACTTACACCTTCTAGAGCACGTTGGGTGGCACGGGATACATGCGGACGTGCATTGTCCTGTTGGAACAGCAAGTTCCCTTGCCGGTCTAGGAATGGTAGAACGATGGGTTCGATGACGGTTTGGATGTACCGTGCACTATTCAGTGTCCCCTCGACTATCACCAGTGGTGTACGGCCAGTGTAGGAGATCGCTCCCCACACCATGATGCCGGGTGTTGGCCCTGTGTGCCTCGGTCGTATGCAGTCCTGATTGTGGCGCTCACCTGCACGGCGCCAAACACGCATACGACCATCATTGGCACCAAGGCAGAAGCGACTCTCATCGCTGAAGACGACACGTCTCCATTCGTCCCTCCATTCACGCCTGTCGCGACACCACTGGAGGCGGGCTGCACGATGTTGGGGCGTGAGCGGAAGACGGCCTAACGGTGTGCGAGACCGTAGCCCAGCTTCATGGAGACGGTTGCGAATGGTCCTCGCCGATACCCCAGGAGCAACAGTGTCCCTAATTTGCTTGGAAGTGGCGGTGCGGTCCCCTACGGCACTGCGTAGGATCCTACGGTCTTGGCGTGCATCCGTGCGTCGCTGCGGTCCGGTCCCAGGTCGACGGGCACGTGCACCTTCCGCCGACCACTGGCGACAACATCGATGTACTGTGGAGACCTCACGCCCCACGTGTTGAGCAATTCGGCGGTACGTCCACCCGGCCTCCCGCATGCCCACTATACGCCCTCGCTCAAAGTCCGTCAACTGCACATACGGTTCACGTCCACGCTGTCGCGGCATGCTACCACTGTTAAAGACTGCGATGGAGCTCCGTATGCCACGGCAAACTGGCTGACACTGACGGCGGCGGTGCACAAATGCTGCGCAGCTAGCGCCATTCGACGGCCAACACCGCGGTTCCTGGTGTGTCCGCTGTGCCGTGCGTGTGATCATTGCTTGTACAGCCCTCTCGCAGTGTCCGGAGCAAGTATGATGGGTCTGACACACCGGTGTCAATGTGTTCTTTTTTCCATTTCCAGGAGTGTATTTCATTTGGCCAGATACATGGATGATATACTTCGTTCAGTTGTTAAACCTCTAGCAAAAGTTGATCAGTTGCGTTCAAATACAAACAGAATATGCAAAAAGATAAGATTTACGATGGAGAAAGAACAGTTAGACAGATCTAATAGCAAAAGAAAACTCTTCTCAATAAAGAATAGTACAACTTTCATACACAAACAGGCATACACCTGGAGCACACGATGAACAAACGTAGTGAGACATGAAGATTATGCCACTGACAATTCCAAACGAAGTAGGTTGATAATTGTTGACTTAGAGGTACATATCGTAATAACGCTGGTAAGTTGTAGGTCTGTTGTGGTGGCCCCCGACTGGGCTCCGATTGATGGGCAGCAGGAGCTGGCGCATGATTTGGTTAGACCTCTGGTGGAGTGAACTGCCGACTTGTTGAATTACGTTGCTCTATATACCCAGGGCGATGAGGAATTTGTGCCGACCCAGTTCCGCACACATCACCTGGTGGAGGACATAGGTTTTGGCACAGAGGGCCTCTGGTGGCGCTTGGCTTACCGTCTGTTTTCCTTGTTGTTATCGACACGTCCAGGGCGGCCACGCCTCGTATATATGCAAACCTGTGATGCTGTAGTGCCCAAGGTGTTGCCGATTCCTTTAGGCGAACGGTGGGATACATAACATCTCTCCTCCACAAGAGGTTGAGGAAGACGGTAGTTGTTTCACTATCACGTTCAATTTCTATGGCGTGAGGAGGGCCCTGGTCGATGTGCGTCGCAGTCGCTCTGGTCGATGACCATTGGTGTTGGTCCTGGGGTGGCCACTGGAAGATGATGAAAGGGCCACCAGAGGTGGTGCTAGGTCAATGGCGACCTGCCGTGCGTGGCACAGATGAGTGTGCAACAAGGAAAGGCTCTGAATCTGTGTCAGTTTCCGACAGCAGTTTCTTGGAGCAGACTTGGTTCAGATGTCTGTAACATCCAAGAGTTGTACTTTGACCACCCTCTGTCCGAACAGCTGTGTCACTACCGCTGGAGTCCAATGGCAACCTTGTCGAGAGAACATCAGGACCCAGGTATCATCACAGATGGAAAAGCGATGAAGATGACGTGGTGATGGTGGCTCCTTTGACTACTGTGGATGGCATAGGGAGAAAACTGATCACTACAACAGTTTGTGGAGTCGTTCAGCTGGACTGGTCCCCTACTTTAGTGTCGATCGACAGAAGGCCAGAAAGGTGGAGAGCACATTGTTGAGATAGTGGTGATGGCAAAGTTTTGACGGTTGCTTCTTATATGATCAAACGAACTGTTGCACCAGACCATTGGACGCCAGGTGGAAAGTTGCTGTGTGGACAAGAGCAATTGCATTGAATGCGCAGAAATGAACTCAGCAGACGTAAATACAAGCCTCCTTTTATCCATGACTATCGTTTCTCATAGACTTTCACTCGCGAACATACGAGTCAAGGCTTGAATCTCATGTTGAGACGATGTAGAAGAGATCTTGGAGATATATGCAAAACCAGATTTGGCGTCGACCACGACGAACGATGAAAGGCTGACAAAAGGGGTGATAAAGTCCAAGTGGAGTCATGACCATGGCGCCGATGTCTCTGGCCACAGAAAATAGTGACTGCGAGGCTACTTGTTTGCTTCGTCAAGATGTGCAAGTGACCACCAAGGCAGCAATGTCACTGCCTTTCCCTTTCCAATATACACGTTGCTGCGCCAGACGTTTTGTCACTGTGTCGCCCCAACAACCTTGGCAAAGCAGGTGTAAAACCTGGCGTTGAAGAGAGAAAGGCATGACCACTCAGTTTCTACCAGTTTCTCCCTGAAGCAACATGAGAAAATTGAGGGCAAAGAATTCATACCACCTATCCCTATAACCTTGAACATCTGGCTTGACTAACTGCCACCTGTCCTATGGCCACTATTACCAGACCAAAAGGAGAAGTTCACCAAGAACTGGGTTCTCCACAGAACGCTGGACCGTGAGTTTAGCATCGATATGTAGTGAGGTGACAGTTGCTTCGTCTGCTATACCTAAGTGGATCAGGATCAAGTAAGGAATCCTGACCAACCACCACCTTCCAAAGTAGGTCACTTTTTGTATGGTGAGTCGTGGAACGGTACTGAATTTCGTGGATATAACTAGCGACAAACAGAGCGCACCGTTGAAGGCGGCGAGCCGATTTTGTGGGGATGATGGCGTCAGCAGTGGCAGCAATAGTTTGTGGTCCGTCAGTAGGGTAAAATGACGACTGTATACACAGCTATAGAGTTCTTAAAGCAAAGACTATGGCCAGGAATTCTTTTTCTATTTGTCCATAGTTGCGTTGGACCAATGTCAATGTCCATGAGACACAGGCAACTAGTCGTTTTACCCGACTGACTATATGTTAGAGGATCCGTCCAGCACAGTAATCGGATGGGCCTGTCAAGACGGCCGCAGAAAGTAACAGACTGTGGGCCATCAGTTAGGTGGGATGAATCAACGTCCACTTACAGGCCTGGAAAACGCGGTCGCAAGTCATGTCCTAATTCCATGCCACGTTCTTCCATAAGAAACTGTGCTGTGGAGCAGTGTTGGTTGCAGTATGGGGAATGAACGTATGCTAGCAATTCAGATGGCCCAGTGGGATATGTGCTTTATAACCCACAATGCCCATAGTAAAAGGCTCAAACACTGATGATACTTCTCATGAGAGTGTGGAACTTAGGATTTCAGTGCCTGGCTTGACGCTATTGGTGGAATCGTGCACTTCCAAAATGGTGAACACGTCAAGTCTGTGAGGTAACGGGCGAGTTGTGGCGCCCTGAAAATATTCTAAGTTCGGAGATGGCGTGGCTGCGCAGGGGCCTCTCGTCTGGCCACGGCTCGTCGGTGGTCACGTGGTGCCAGACATCGGCCGGAGTAAGAGGGGTAGCCGCAGTGCGTGGTCCTGGCTGACCGCGTGATTGGTAATTCTGTGTTGGCGTGGTGTCGAGGACTGTGCTTTGTGTCCATGAAGGAGATGTGTATGCTGGGAGTGCAAAAGATGGCGGACTTTGTGAAACCATAATGACAAACATTTCACAGCTCATGTAGAAATTAATAATAGCCAGAGGAATCAGGATACCTTTAAAAGAAACATGCACACTACCATTATTTGCACGACGATTCTGATAGTGTAATCAGATTTTCAATATCTTTATTAGTTTGAAGTTAAGTATCTGACTGTAAATTATACAAGTAATACCCAGCAACGAATTTCCAAAATCTAAACGGTTCATCCGATTTTGTCGATCGACATGTCTTTAGAAAGCTATTAGTGTAAACCTAAATTGCTATAAATTACAAGCATGTAACTTTAATAGTACATGAGTTGTTGGCGGTCAAAGTGGATGATTACTATTTATCGCGTAAGGCAATAAGTACTCCACAGTTACACGAAAAAACGGTAGTAGTACGGTTATAAATATATTTATTCGTCTATGTCTTTGTTTATATCCGATATATACTATTCATGAAGAAATTGGTCAAATATATACTGTGTTTTAGAAAGCACAGTGGTATTAGGCTACTGGCCTATTTTTGTTCTATTCTTTTGATATATGTTTATTTAATTTGTTTATGAATTTAATAATGTGTGTTAGAGCGTGTTTATGGTCCATCCGTAGGAATATTTATTTAATTTCAATTTATTTAAATGTAAATCCAGTATTTCGTTTGTGTTTCAATATGTTTGTGAGTGTTCTTTGGCTTGGAGAAATGGAGGGAAAAAATGGTACAAATGCCTCGGAGCACTATGGGACTCAACTTCTGAAGTCATCAGTCCCCTAGAACTTAGAACTACTTGAACCTGACTAACCTAAGAACATCACACAAATCCATGCCCGAGGCAGGATTCGAACCTGCGACCGTAGCGGTCTCGCGGTTCCATACTGTAGCGCCTAGAACCGCTCGGATACACAGGCCGGCAAACGGAGGGAGTGCTATAGCCAATCACAGCGTCATTAATGGGGAGACTGGATGGAAGTTGGGGAGGACTGCTGGACAGGATAGAGAATGCTGGACGGGAAGCAGCGATGTTCGGTCACCGGAAAGACTTGGAGAGTGGAGCAGTTTTGCGGGTGGTCACGGGAGACAGAAATATTTAGTAGTGCCGACTTGTGCACTTGTGAGATTTCCGTGGCTTCTCCAGTGAAAACGTAGTATTAATTTAAAAGTGAATACCTCACGAGCTATGTTGTTCTTCATAACTAATTACGTGTTGTAGGAATCTATCGTTTCCCTGTTATGCAACTTATATTTTATTTAATTGCAGGACCATCGACACCAATAAGTGTTGTACAGTAATAAATGGCATTCTTGAAGGTACTTCTGCAGTCGTACTCATCATTTAAAGTCGTTAAAAACAGTACCTGCAGATTTTGTTCAATTGCAATTTTTATGTTACATTCAAAATTCGCAATTGCCGAGTGATAAGAACCTTCGACCATTCGATTCATGTGTATATTCATATTGTATACTGTAGACTCAGCAGTATTTGGCTTGTAATGCGGCAACTACGTATCCCAGCCCCTAGACGACGAAACCAGCCAAAAACTTTTAATATTTCATCTCTGAGTGAGATGGTATATCACACCAATTTTTTTTATGTTTTTTGTTGAAAGCCCCCAAGTCCTAATATGTCTGTCGTCACGTCTTGAATATCGACGTTAAGGAGGTACCCTTAATAGCTCATGGTCCCACGTAGGAAGAGGACCGTGATTTCTTCTTTGACCGCCACTGCATCACTGCCCTAACTGTGGAGGTGATGGGAGAACGGTTGCAGTGAAGGAGAGGCCAACCTCCGGTATGTGTTCCACACGATGATTGAGGCTGTAGAACCGGTGTCCACCTGGAAGTAGACAGGATTATCATTGACTAATACGTGAAGGGTCATTTGTCAATCCCAGATAGGAAGAACGGTGCAGACCTGAAGCACCTCTGGGGCCTCCATCTTCTATCCCTCCGTCGGGAAAGTGTCCACTTAAGCCGAATCCACGTGCTTTTTGGTGGAGGTCCAGCAGACCTTCGCTTTGTGACCCCTTTTTCCATAGGAGGTACCTTTAGCACGACGAAACTGTCACTGGTGCCAAGGATACGTGATAAAACAGTTAACACACATTAAGCAGGAGGACAACTGTTGGAAGCGGTGGATTCAAAATGCCTGTTTACCAATAGGCAGAGAGTCCATAGGGAGCTGCTGGGCTAGCGGGGAGCTTGTAGAACAGGCCATATAGGCAGAAGCAGTATCTTGTCTGGAAGCTGAGGCACGAATGGACTGCTCGAACACACGAACGATCTGAAGACAAGCGTCCAATATGGGTTCTTTCAGTTCTATCAGTTGCCTCTACCAAGATCAGGCTTCAAAAAGTGGCGCAGCATCAGTCTGTTTACAGGCTTCATCGAAAATGACACTCTCGAGAAGGAGCTTCGTGATCCATTCCCGGTAGTATGAATGACCCTGTTGCTTATGAAAGCTAAAAAATTTGTGCCGCATTGCAGTGACGTGAACCTGTGCCTCAAAATGTTCTTGCAACCAAGGTCATGCGGTTCTGATACAGGTTTCAGTTGCTGAAGAAGGCTGTAAATCTCTGGTCCAACATAGACGTGGAGAAACGCCCACCGATGGGCTTCACCTCAGATACCATACGCTGGAAATGCTGCTCAACGTAAGCGACGTAGTTTGCCCAAGGTTCGACTTTCCTATCAAAAACGGGGAAGGGTGGAGGTGCGCGGCGAAAACATTTAGCCGTGAGGTCAGGCCGAGAAGAGCTTTGAGAACCATCAGCGGACGTTGTTGTAAAGCTCGCTATAGTGGCGACCAACACTTGCATGACCTGCTGCATGTTCCTCAGAAAGAGAAACATTCGTTGTGTCATGACGGGGGTTCGGAATACTGGCTGTTCGGCATGGAGAAACAAGAATAGAAACAAATGTCAGATTACGTGGAAGAGCAAGGAATAGAAAAAAATCACACTCGATCACCTGGGTCCAAATACCTCGTCGCCAATGCTATATCTCCTACAGGGTGGTGCTTAATAAGAGGTAATAAGACATAGATGAACAATAACATGGGTTTATTATGACCACAATAGAGAGATTTAATAACAAGGGGAAAATTCTTCTCAATAAGAATAATACAACTTCTCACACACTAACAAGCATACACATGGAAAACACAGTGAACAAACGTAGTGGGGCATGAAGACTAAGCCACTGATGCCTAAAGAAGAAGGGTGAGCGTTTGGCGTAGTTGAGCGACAAGGGCATCTCGAGAAATCGCTGGAAAGTCGCAGGTCCCGCTGTGATGGCTTCTGACTGGACTCTGACTGATGCTCAGTAAGAGCCGGCTCATGCATTGGCCCAGAGCTCCGGTGGAGCAAACTGACGACGTTTTTGCTTGCGCCGACCTATACAGCCGGGGTGCGGAGGAATTCGAGCCCATCCAATTCCGCGCACGTGTCACGACGAAGGAAATACGTCCCTGGCACGGAGGACATCTGGTGGCGCATGTCCTGCCGTTTGTTTTTGTTGTGATCGATGCAGTCCGGGGAGGCAACGCCTTTTGCATATGGAAACTTGTGATGAGGGTATTCCGATTCTTTTAGGTGAACGGCGGGTACACGGTGATACAGACTTTCTTGATGTCTATAAAAATGCAGTTATGGCCAACAACAGTGTATAATCGTGTGTTAATCCAGCAAGCCGGCCGCTGTGACCGAGCGGTTCTAGGCTCTTCAGTCCGAAACCGTGCGACTGCTAATTTTTGGGGGTTGTTTGGGGGAAGAGACCAAACAGCGAGGTCATCGGTCTCATCGGATAAGGGAAGGATGGGGAAGGAATTCGGCCGTGCCCTTTCAAAGGAACCATCCCAGCATTTGCCTGGAGCGATTTAGGGAAATCACGGAAAACCTAAATCAGGATGGCCGGACGCGGGATTGAACCGTTGTCCTCCCGAATGCGAGTCCAGTGTGCTACCACTGCGCCACCTCGCTCGGTCGACTGCTAAAGTCGCACGTTGGAATCCTGCCTCCGGCTTGGATGTGTGTAATGTCCTTAGGTTAGTTATGTTTAAGTAGTTCTAAGTTCTAGGGGACTGATGACCTCAGATGTTAAGTCCCATACTGCTAATAGCCATTTTTTGTTAATCCAGCTGGAATCTTCCTGTGTTCCCAGACAATTTCCAAGTGTAGCTACCTTCTTCTCTTGTTATTCTTGAGGTTTCGCTGTCACTATCTGAAAATTATTTTGGAATCAATTAATCTTTCTACTCTCCGTTTCCTACAACCAAGTCCATAGTTTCCCGTAACCGTTTCTTCCACCTCCGTCCCCTACAACAGCATTCCAGTCCGCCATGATTATTAGATTTTCATCTCCCTTTATACGGTAAATTATCCTTTCAATATCCTCACATGCAAGGTGATCCATTGATCGTGACCGGGCCAAATATCTCACGAAATAAGCGTCAAATGAAAAAACTACAGAGAACGAAAGTTGTCTAGCTTGAAGGGGGAACCCAGATGGCGCTATGGTTGGCCCGCTAGATGGCGCTGCCATATGCCAAACGGATACCAACTGCGTTTTTTTTTTAAATAGGAACCCCCATTTTTTATTACATATTCGTGTAGTACATAAAGAAATATGAATGTTTCACATGGACCACTTTTATCACTTTGTGACAAACATATGGCTCACAATTTTAGACGAACAGTTGGTAACAGGTAGGTTTTATAATTAAAATAAAGAACATAGGTACGTTTGAACATTTTATTTCGGCTGTTCCAAAGGATATACGTAGCTTTATGAACTTATCATTTCTAATAACGCATGCTGTCACAGCGTGATTACCTGTAAATACCACATTAATGCAATAAATGCTCAAAATTATTTCCGTCAATCTCAATGCCTTTGCAATACGTGTCACGACATTCCTCTCAAAAGCGTGTAGTTCGGCTTCCGTAATGTTCGCACATGCATTGACAATGCGCTGACGCATGTTGTCAGGCGTTGTCGGTGGATCACGATAGCAAATATCCTTCAACTTTCTCCACAGAAAGAAATCCGGGGACGTCAGATCCGGTGAAAGTGCTGGCCACGGTATGGTACTTCGACGACCAATCCACCTGTCGTGAAATATGCTATTCAATACCGCTTCAACCGCGCGTGAGCTATGTGCCGGACATCGATCATGTTGGAAGTACATCGCCATTCTGTCATGCAGTGAAACACGTTGTACTAACATCGGTAGAACATTACGTAGAAAAGCAGCATGCATTGCACCATTTAGAATGCCATCGATAAAATGGGGGCCAATTATCCTTCCTCCCATAATTCCGCACCATACATTAACCCGCCAAGGTCGCTGATGTTACACTTGTCGCAGCCATCGTGGATTTTCCGTTGCCCAATAGTGCAATTATGCCGGTTTACGTTACCGCTGTTGGTGAATAACGCTTCGTCGCTAAATAGAACTCATGCAAAAAATCTGTCATCGTCACGTAATTTGTCTTGTGCCCAGTGGAAGAACTGTACACGACGTTCAAAGTCGACACCATGCAATTCCTGGTGTATAGAAATATAGCACGGGTGCAATCGATGTTGATGTAGCATTCTCAACACCGACGTTTTTGAGATTCCAGAGTCTCATGCAATTTGTCTGCTACTGATGTGCGGATCAGCCGCGACAGCAGCTAAACAGCTACTTGGGCATCATCATCTGTTGCAGTTCATGGTTGACGTTTCACATGTAGCTGAACACTTCCTGTTTCCTTAAATAACGTAACTATACGGCGAACGGTCCGGACACTTGGATGATGTCGTCCACGATACCGAGCAACATACATGGCACACGCCAGTAGGGCATTTTGATCACAATAGCCATACGTCAACACGATATCGACCTTTTCCGCAATTGGTAAACGGTACATTTTATCACGGATAATGTATCACGAAGCAAATACTCGCCCGCAATGGCGGAATGTTACGTGATACCACGTACTTATACGTTTGTGACTACTACAGCGCCATCTATCACAAAGCGAAAAAAGTGGTCCAACTAAAATATTCATATTTCTTTACGTACTACACCAATATGTAATAAAAAATGGGGGTTCCTATTTTAAAAAAACGCAGTTGATATCCGTTTGACCTATGGCAGAGCCATCTAGCGGGCCAACCATAGCTCCATCTGGTTTCTCCCTTCAAGCTAGACGAGTTTCATTCTTTGTAGTTTTTTTAGTTTGATGGTTGTTTCGTGAGATATTTGGCCCGGCTCTTCATCTTTTGCTTCTGACGTCGGCCCATATACCTGAATTACCGTTTTTGTAGTTGATTTGCTGTCGAAACTGATGCGAACAATCTTATCACAGCACAGTTCACGATAACTTTCTCTCCGCTCTATTTTCTTAATCATAAAAAATACATATTTTTCAGTTGCTGTTAGTGGGCCATCGTCGTTGTATAGGTAGAGAAACAGGCAGAGCAAAAGACCCTCTCTCCACCCGAATAAGTCTCATAGGGCCCAACGGTACCGAGAGACCACCGTGACGTCTTCAGTTGACAAGTATCACTTGACGCCTATAGGGAGGGGCAAGTGGTCAGCCCACCTGTCTCGTGGTGGTCGTCACTTGTCATTCTACATTCTACATTTATACTCCGCAAGCCACCCAACGGTGTGTGGCGGAGGGCACTTTACGTGCCACTGTCATCATCTCCCTTTCCTGTTCCAGTCGCGTATGGTTCGCGGGAAGAACGACTGTCTGAAAGCCTCTGTGCGCGCTCTAATCTCTCTAATTTTACATTCGTGATCTCCTCGGGAGGTATAAGTAGGGGGAAGCAATATATTCGATACCTCATCCAGAAACGCACCCTCTCGAAACCTGGCGAGCAAGCTACACCGCGATGCAGAGCGCCTCTCTTGCAGAGTCTGCCACTTGAGTTTGCTAAACATCTCCGTAACGTTATCACGGTTACCAAATAACCCTGTGACGAAACGCGCCGCTCTTCTTTGGATCTTCTCTATCTCCTCCGTCAACCCGATCTGGTACGGATCCCACACTGATGAGCAATACTCAAGTATAGGTCGAACGAGTGTTTTGTAAGCCACCTCCTTTGTTGATGGACTACATTTTCTAAGGACTCTCCCAATGAATCTCAACCTGGTACCCGCCTTACCAACAATTAATTTTATATGATCATTCCACTTCAAATCGTTCCGCACGCATACTCCCAGATATTTTACAGAAGTAACTGCTACCAGTGTTTGTTCCGCTATCATATAATCATACAATAAAGGATCCTTCTTTCTATGTATTCGCAATACATTACATTTGTCTATGTTAAGGGTCAGTTGCCACTCCCTGCACCAAGTGCCTATCCGCTGCAGATCTTCCTGCATTTCGCTACAATTTTCTAATGCTGCAACTTCTCTGTATACTACAGCATCATCCGCGAAAAGCCGCATGGAACTTCCGACACTATCTACTAGGTCATTTATATATATTGTGAAAATGCAATGGTCCCATAACACTCCCCTGTGGCACGCCAGAGGTTACTTTAATGTCTGTAGACGTCTCTCCGTTGATAACAACATGCTGTGTTCTGTTTGCTAAAAACTCTTCTTGTCGTGGTTGGAGCAGCTACTTCGCAGTCAAGTAGCTCCTCCGTTGGCCTCACAAGGGCGGAATGCAGCCCGGTGACCAACAGCACTCGGTAGCCGGGAAAACCACCCACCCACGTCTAGCCAAGCCCAACAGCGCTTAACGTCGGTGATATGAGAGGAACCGGTGCTACTACTGTGATAAAGCCGTTGGCTCAAAGCAGAAGAGGAGGGACGTTCATCAAAATACTATTGTCGCGCCATAGAGGTGGTTTCCTGGTTGTATTCATTCTACACAGTGGCTGCCACTTTACTTTCTCTAGCCAGCCGCTGTGGCCGAGCGATTCCACGCCCTTCAGTCCGGAACCGCACTGCCGCTACGGACGCAGGCTCGAATCCTGCCTCATGCATGGATGTGTGTGATGTCCTTAGGTTAGTTAGGTTTAAGTAGTTCGAAGTCTAGGGGACTGATGACCTCAGATGTTAAGTCCCATAGTGCTCAGAGCCATTTGAACAATTTCACTTTCTCTGATCGCGAGACGCCATGCATCCAGAAGCCTATAGCCGGCATCTCTATTGAAATGGCAGTGGATCCTTGAATTCTCAACCCCTTCTCGGATTTTGCGTCTATAAATGTTCACTGCTTAGCACCCGAACTTTGACGAAATCTGCAACTTTTCCACAGTTCCCCTGGTTTATATACTTCATTTAACATCCTTTTATCATCCTTTCCGCTTCGCCTATATATATACTTTGCTACACTCATCAGTCACTTCATGAACTCCCAAAATGTGGAGGTGTTCAGGTACGTCCGTTTTGCGTCGGAAATAGGTTACCATATTGAGATCCTTGGTCAGTACCAGTTATTTTTACGAGCCATAGATCGACCAACAAGTAGATTTTACAATTTGTTTTAATTTGTGAAACGTCTCCTCATATTGCTTTGACCAGTCATATTTTGCACCCCTCCTTCGTAGATTACTAAGCAGTCTGGCGATATGGACGGCATTTGGCAAAAACTTTGCATTGTAATTTGTTTTGTCAAGAAGTGACTTAAGGCTTTTCTGGTTCGTAGGCCTTGGATTTTTTTCTATGCATTTCACATGTGTCTGAGTCCGTTGATAGCATTAATGACTCAATGCGCGGCCTAAGTGTTTCAGTAGGCCTTGAACTAATTAAAACTTTTGCAGATTACACTTTAGTCCAGTTTGCTGTAGTGTCTGGAATAACAGACGTAATTTCTTCCGACGTTTCTCTCTTGCAGCGCCACTTATTAATATATTGCCCAGATGACTGCGTCCGGAATGTTTCGAATCAGTTCCTCCAAACAAAACATGAAAATTTTTTAGTGCAATAGAAATTCGGAAAGAGAACCTGTTCTATCTGTATTACCCAAATGGAGCGTTGATGACCATGAATTAGCCACACTGTTGCTAGTGTTAATCGTAAATAAGATTTGGGTTGATCAATTTTAGAAATGTATTGTGTACCTAATAGTCTTGACATGAGCTCTTAAGGATCAGTAATGGATAGCCGTAAATCTCTGATTGCGCATTTATAGTTGATTTAAAGTTGCCACTAAAGCGTAGAGGGAACATGGTTTTCGAAACATTGAGAGTAATGTTAACCATAGACAGGATGTTGCGGGTCTGAGGATGTCTTGTTGCATCAGACGATCGAGTCCGGAACTGAGGTCATCATCTCGCTGTGCTGCTGATACTGACTAGCTCTAAAGTAGCGAGGTGCTGTAGGAGACTTTAGCCAAAGGCGAGCTTCGTATTATTTGCATACCCCAAGCCTGTTGGAATTAGTCTGGAAATTCAGTGCATGATGAGTCAACTTCGTCGAATGGTACCCCTGCTGACACAGTGTTGATGTCATCTGCTTTTTTTTTTAGAAATAACAAATGTTTTGTGCCTCTCGTGATGGCACAACTAGGAAAGTATTAGGATAGCTGAATTTTTATAGAACGCAGTCACTGTGCATTTGCCAAGCAAAAATATAAGGTTCCAGAATGAGATTTTCGCTCTGCAGCGGAGTGTGCGCTGATATGAAACTTTCCTGGCAGATTAAAACTGTGTTCGCAGGAGAGCTTCTGTAAAGCTTGGAAGGTGGGAGACGAGGTACTGGCCGAAGTAAAGCTGTGAGTACCGGGCGTGAGTCGTGCTTCGGTAGCTCAGGTGGTAGAGCACTTGCCCGCGAAAGGCAAAGGTCCCGAGATCGAGTCTCTGTCGGGCACACAGTTTTAATCTGCCAGGAAAGTTTCATATCATCGCACACTCCGCTGCAGAGTGAAATTCTCATTCTGGAAACATCCCCCAGACTGTGGCTAAGCCATGTCTCCGCAATATCCTTTCTTTCAGGAGTGCTAGTTCTGCAAGGTTCGCAGGAGAGCTTCTGAAAAATTTGGAAGGTAGGAGACGAGGTACTGGCAGAAGTAAAGCTGCGAGTACCGGGCGTGAGTCGTGCTTCGGTAGCTCAGATGGCAGAGCACTTGCCCGCGAAAGGCAAAGGTCCCGAGTTCTTGTCTCGGTCGGGCACACAGTTTTAATCTTCCAGGAAAGTTTCAAAAATATATGGTGCTTGCTGTAGAACTGTAATCTCTGTGATCTACGCTGAAGAGTCAGAGAACCAATGCGAGCACAGCTTCCCTCGTTTATAATAGAAACTGTGGAACAGGTATCAATAATAAATTATACTAATTGGTTGTTCAGCATTAATGTGTGTGGAAACGTTTGTGGTTGTTCTGTGAAAGGGTTTAACAGTGGCTGTAATGTGTTTCCGCTGCTGAGGCACTCTCAGTGCTACAAAAGCCGGTTCTGGGAACTTCCGCCTTATGTTGTTTACCGCACTGCGCACACTGCGTTTCTCTATGCGAGATTCGAGTGCACGTTACGCGTAGCAAAACAGTGTGTGCCCCCTGGATATCGCTTCCTGCTATTGTCATAGCAAGGCGGTGCTGTAGAGCGACTACATGAAGCATATGAGCCAAATATGTGGAGTAGCTATTTGTTGTTTGAGCTTTGTTCCCAAATGGACGTTGAAGTTGGATCTAGAATTGGATGCCGATGACGAACTTGATGAGTACTAATCACTCTTACTGCAGCGTGAATGGGAACGCCTTTATGGAACCTGTCTCATTTTCACGAAAATTTTTGTGTACTACATTCGATATTTTAACCAGTTTTACAGAAGATATGCTGCTTTTCTCAAAACGATGCAGTGCTGCATTTGAAATTTGAAATGTTTTTGCTGTTGTTAACACTCCTTCAGGAGTATGTTAATTCTAACGCGTGCATACGTAGTTATTACATCAAACACAAATGAATCAGCATAAGATTGTTTACAATTTCACTTTTCACACAAAACCTGAAACTCAACGGTACTGATCATACTTTTGAGATCAGCTGCCCATGCAAGGTATCACTTATCTTTTTGGTTCCCACGCGAAATGTAAGTAGGATGCAGTAGCATCATCCTGCAGTCGGCCTCAAATGCCGATTCTCCAAACTTCTCATGAATATAAAGTCGCCTTCCGTCCGGGAATTCCCATTTGAGTTCAAGAAGCGTAATACTTGTGTGCTACCTACCGGTAACAAATCTAGCAGCACGCCTTTGAACTGCTTTGATGTCTTCCACTAATCCGAACTGGCAGGGACATCAAACACTCGGACAGTACTCAAGAATGGGTGACGATAGTGTTATAAACGCCGTGTCCTTTATGGACGAGCTACACTTTCCCATAATTCACCCAAAAAAACAAAGTTGACCAATCTGACTAGCTTGTTCCATTTCACATCGTATTGGAATGTTACACCTAGGTATTTAACTGATGCGATTGTGTTAAACCAGACACTCGTCCATGGTGATTAGGTGGCTTAAGAAGTCATCTGGTATGGTCTGACACATCTGAAACATTTACGCTGATACCTCGGTTAGGCGGGTATTTTGAATGGGTGCGTGCAAGGAACCCAGTGAGCGGCGACCTTTGTCATTTTGAAGTTGCCCTGCAAAGTGATCTTCATTTTTTCCTTCACCACCTCGATTGTATTTCGCTGATCGTCGGGGCTTCAGCTTATCTTGTGATTTCTCATTCTTTACAGAGGTATTTCTACCTCTTAGTCCTTCGTCAACCAGACTTGTATGCTACCACATAACCACTGATATCATGATGTATTCTAACTATCCTTGGAAGGTCTTCAAAATTTAAATGTGGCTAAGCTTGACGAGATCTCACACTGATCTGAAAATTATGTCCGAGCCAATATAAATTTCGTCTACGGTTGTTGATTTTCTGAGGGTCCATTCATATTAACATGCACAAAAGCTGCCAAAATACAGCATCTGCTCATGACACAGTAGTATCTTTATTGCTGCCTGTAATGTCATCCTTGCATTTGTAAGTCTAAACCACCGAAGTTAATTCAACTTTTAACTGATGAATAAGAGCCAGCCGGTGTGGCCGAGCGGTTCTAGGCGCTTCAGTCTGGAACCGTGTGATTGCTACGGTCGCAGGTTCGCATCCTGCCTCGGGCATGGATGTGTGTGTGATGTCCTTAGGTTAGTCAGGTTTAAGTATTTCTAAGTCCCATAGTGCTCAGAGCCATTTGAGACATTTTTTGAATAATAAGAGTAAGTATCGTATTTAAGAGTGTAACAGGAACGTTTATTTTCCCAAGATATAAAGGTGTTGCTCCAGTGATAAGTTATTGGTGTTCAAGTTTAAATTTGTCACTATATTTTTGTATCTGTTATACGAAATGTATAAATAACACTTTCTCAGCTTCAAACATCTTTTTTACCCAACATTCATTAGGGCACTTCGTTTCGGCAGCATCCCTCATCATCAACTATTCTTCGAGTGCCAGAAGACGAGATATGCCCACAACATGGAGAGTAGAATTCGGAGCTTGGCTTCACTGGCACACTCAGCAGAAAATCTTGTAGACCTTGTAGATGCACTGGTAATTATTATGTGCAAATAACATTTTGGCCCCTGATCACAGTAGCAAGCTCGCGAAACGCATCGTCTCCATTAATATTGGATAGTAAAAGTCTGAAACTGATAAACTGTTATTTCATTAGTTACTGATGTTGTTAAAAGCTCAAACGTTTGAAGCCTTTAATAAAAATAGCCGTGTCCTAGATAATATTATGGTTGAAAACACACATATCGAAAAATTTTTTTGCATCACCTGGTTCCCAGAACTCCTCAAGATAGACGTTGACTGTGTATGTTGTATCACAGACACAGTCCCTTTGACTGTTCAGAGATGTCATTAAACCCGCCCAAAGAAGTAAACAACCAGACATATTCATCCAACGCAAATCGCACAGATAGTGCAAATAGTGTCATTACCGATTTCGGATTCTTACAAACACATCACATGACGTGACTACGTTGCATAGTAACTTGTCGAGGTGATATGTACAGCATTTCAATAAGAATGCTACTGAACAGTGTAGGATAAGCTTTTATAATGTGTTTCAGGAAGTTTCATCCAATTTCACAAAAGTATGAAAATAGCAACTTGGTGTTTACTAACTTGTGCCCAGGACTACAAAGTTTTTATATTCTAAAGAACCGTATGATTTTACAGTTGTATCTGATGCATGTAAGCACATATAATCTTGAGGTACTTTCCATCATGATATTTAGGATTAAAGTTTTCATTAGCTTTTCGTCAATGTTCAGCGTTCCCTCCACAGGACCCATGACAAACTTTCAGATGAAATTGTCTCGTCCTGTACTATCGCGAACATGTATGTAGTTACTGCAGTGATTGTTATTCTTACACGGCATCATGTTTCAACCAAATTTAGACACTAGTTTCTAGGAAGAGGAGACATATAGGTGGATTATTTCCAACCAAATAACAAAACTATACATATCGTGAGATCATGCGACCGTGGTAGACGATAAATTAAGTGTGTCTGCAATTGCACTGTCCATATTCGCAACTGCGAGTACATTTCATGTACTTCATAACGGGTGTAGTCACTACATTGTCTGTTCCTTCGGGCATGCATGCATCGGAATTCGGAATAACACAGGCAAGTGAAGACCGTGTTTGACGTGAGATCGAATGAGTTGAGCACGGCTGCAAGCTCACAGTTCCTCCGTCACTTGATGGAGCGCTTGGTGCGGGCCAGCGGGCCAGCCCGGGCGTATCGCTTCTGGTCAGCGACAGGCCTCACATGGGGAAGTGATGGGTCATACATAGCCTCTCCTTCCCAATTGGCTCTTTCCGCCTTCCCGTGGTGCTAGACGTCAAGCTCGGCATTTCTCGGGGCCGCCCGGGTGTTGCTTTGCAGCAAAAGGGAGGGCTGCGACCCACCCCGATGCGAAAGCGGAGGGTGCATGGCACAGGGGAATCTGTGCCCAGGGACCGAAGATCTGTCCCTTGGGTGGGCGGGGGGGGGGGGGGGGGGGCGTGTTGAGCGGGGCTGCTAGGCTGCGAGGGGGGGGGGGGGTTCTAGGGGGTTCTCACTCTGTGTGCGACCCCATTGCACTGGGCGGCAGCTGCTCCTCTTCCTCTATGCACGGAGCACAGAACACTAGGTGCTCTGCATGCCAGTGACCTCGTTTGTCGGCTTGGGATCTCGGCACGAGTCGGCAAGAATGCTTCACCACACCCGTGGGTAACCGGGGCGTGTTCTTCCAATCCCAGGAGGTGGTGATTTCACCTGGGCCAGGTGAACTGGATCCAGACTGCTGAACAACTGGGTGACCGGCCCACCAACTGAGTAGGAGTGGGTCCCTGGCCGAGAGGTGGAAGCTTGGACTAGTAGGCGGACAAGGACGAGGAGTGCATCGGCGTCTCCAGAGTGCGGGGTGTACTTGCCGAGGAGTGCTGGGGGGAACGGGGTCACCGAGGAGGACCAGTACGTTGGCGACGGAGTGCTAAACCCGGCAGCTTGGGAGTGCTCCTGGCCTAGGAGTGAAGCCGGTGGGCGAGCTGCATCTGCCCCCTCCCCATGCCAGAGGAGCCGGTCTGTGGTAAGAGACGGGCTCCCAACGTTTTATCACTCGTTAACTCATGCTGGCTGAAATAGAAACGAGTGATGTGAGTGCACCTCCACGGGGGTCTATGATGTCTGATCCCTCTCTACAGGACGAGCTGGGACAGGCGACTGATAACAATGTTACACAGAGGCATACCAGGTTCACGCTACTTTTAAAGCAGAATATTAAAAACGGCAATATCAGTCAAGCGGCTCTGTCAACTATTAAAAACGATTTGGCTGCATGGCCTATTGCCAATGCCAAACTCAAAGGCCACGCTGAAGAACTGGAGAAAGAAAACGAGAGATTGAGAAAACAACCGACTAAGACCTGGGCGGGAGTGGTCGCGCAAGTGGCATCCAATCCGCAGACTACTAAATACACGATAGCAAAAGTAACCAAGTGGCCAGACACGGCGGTCTTCCTTAGGCCCCTGCCTGGCCAAGACATCAAAAAAGTACAATAACTTTTCACAACTATTGCTAATCCTGTTTTTACAACTATTGTTAATCCTATTAAAGATGAAATTATGATTAATAAGCTGAAACCCAGTAAAAATGTTGCAATTGTACCTACTGAAACTTCTAAATAATCAAAAGTTAATCAAGGTGGTCAAATGCGAGTCACCCAAGAAAAGAAATCCCTTAGTTTTCTTGTATGATGTACCTACAGTAATGAAAGACGGGGAATTGTATGAGACAATAAAGAGACAAAAGTTTGAAGAGCTGGAAGATGGTTCAAAAGGTGTTTTAAGTTGAGATTTAAAACGGAGCCTCGGGAGCGTGACGTCGCCCATCACGTTCCTGAGGTCACTGGAGCAATGTGGAAAAATGTAATGACTATGGGCAAACTCTATATTGAATTTCACGTGGTCAATATTAGGGATTATCTCGTGGTACCTCGTTGCCATAACTGTGGTGACCTGGATCACATTCTCAAGCACTGCACCAAGGGGTCGGCGTTCTCCTAGTGCAGTGAGGACAGTCATACCCGCAAAGGTTGCAAGGCCGCAGGTGTATGTATCCCATGCAAGAAAAGAAGTAAAAGGTTTTCAGAAATTACTGCAACCAGTCGCCTTTTATGTAGATGTATTTTATTTAACCATGACCGGTTTCGAGCTGCCTAGCAACTCATCATCAGATGGTATATACATTTAGTGCTTTTTTGTACCCATTGTGTGGGTGGTTGAGTATCTGTGGCTAAACAGAAACGAGAACAAATAATCGCTACATGTGGTACAGTAACACGAAATATTTACAGAATAATTTATGTTTAACGTATAAGAGCAAATAATCACTACATGTGGTACAGTTACATGAAATATTTACAGTTTAATTTACGTTTTGAGGTGTTACTTACAGATAAATCTTTCTGCAGGTATATATATCTCTTTTAGGACGTATTTTTGAAACCATTGTGTCTTGTTTTTCACAATTACACAAGTTAAAACTTTCACTAGATGTATATTACTTTTATGAGGCACTGTAGGAAACATATATCTTGTTTTCCGTAAACATCGCTGAACACACTTAGCCACAGATACGAATACAGGATTTACACATTATAAACAAGCCAAAGATTGCAATATAACTACAGTATCAAAGATTTCAAGTTGACCAGAGGCATTATTAGTCATCGCACACACTGACAAGAGATTTGTCTTTATTACATAGAAAATAAATGTAAATTAGCTTAAACTATTAAAATATTTATTTATAAATTAACTGTGCAATTTTAACAGGTATATAAAACTAAATTTTTTTACATAATATTTCAGTTACATTTAAGATTATTGGTATTGAGAGTATTATGACAGCTAATTTCTTGCTCCTTCCATTGGCTGATCTTGGCATATGATGTCAGGGATGAGAGGTTGATGGTTAACTTGAAATAATAAGTAATGCTGGTACTTGAAAGGGTGTGGAAAAGGAGTTAGCGGTGGGGGGGGGTGTATAGGAAAAAGGAGAGGGGGGGGGGCATATTGTTTCTGAATGACTGTTTAGTTTTTTAAGTTCAAAGAGTTGTAGTTAAAGACCAGAGTGAATCTGCACAAGCAACCAAGAGAAAATGTGAAATTGTATGGATCAAAAATGAAATTAGATCACATTACAAACGAAAAGACTTGTTAAACAGGGACATCTACATGCTGCACTTAGAGTTAAGCAACTATCTCACTCTAAGTCAAATCATGAATTTCTTAGATCTAACCCAACTAAATGTGAATAAAGAGATGTTGAAAATTGCACATAAACAAAAAGAAAAGCTATCACTCCTGATTGCCAAAAAATCCCCCATTCCACCTAATGAATGCCCTCCCGTGCAACATAAATTCTTTGAGAGAGTAGTTAACACAACAAGCATTAATTTCAATAGCACAGAATTAAATTTGTTAAATAAGGGACTTAAACATAATATTGCCACAAAACTTGATTACAATAGTGTTAAAGACCTAATAACTAACACCAAAATAGCATGTATAGCATCAAAACTAGATCAGAATGATCAAAATGCTCTAGCCCATGATGCAAACAAAATAATAAAGAAAACCATAGATGTACAAAGGCTCCATAGTAATAAACAAGATGAATCTGCAACACTTAAACAAATTAACAAAAAGCTAACAAACAGTAGTGCCCTTGTTGTTAAATCTGACAAAGGCAGCACAGCCGTGATAATGTACGAGTCTGATTACATTAAGAAAACCCTAGAATTTTTCAAGAATAACAACATAACTGAGTTGAAATCTGACCCCACTCCCAAATACCAAGCTAAAATAAAAGACATGTTAAAAAATTGTAACTTTCTGTTGACATCCATTGAAGCCAAACAATGTGTTATAATGAACCCTACAGCACCAAAGCTTAGATCACAACCTAAAATTCATAAAGATGGACACCCGATACGCCCGATTGTGAATTCCATAAATAGCCCAGGGTACAAAGTGACTAAAAAACTGCATGAAATACTCAAGAAATATTATACATTCCCAACCAATTATTCCATAAAAAACACCTATGATTTGATTGACAGTATCAGAGAAATTTCCATTCCCAATGCAGCTAACTTTGCATCCCTTGATATTGTCAACCTGTACACAAACATACCTATAATAGACACACTTCGGATAATAAAAAATAACTTATTACAACATAAAAAGTTAAGTGACATGGAAATCTGTGAGCTGATGGATTTACTTGAATTAGTGCTGTCCCACAATTACTTCACCTTCAACAACAAAATATATATTCAACATGATGGTCTAGCAATGGGCAGTAGTCTAGCTGGCCTTCTTGCTGACATCTACATTAATGATCTTGAAATTAAATTCTTTAAAGCAAACCCAATAGAAACAGACAAAATCATTTATTATAAACGATATGTTGATGACACCCTGTTGTTATATGATGGGACAGCCACTGAAATTGAGGCCTTAGCTGGTAAACTTAATAATGTTCACCCCAAAATACAGTTCACAGTAGAACACCAAACCCAAAAAGGTATCTATTTTCTTGACCTAAACATAACACATCACAACAACAAACATAAATTTCAGATATATAGGAAACCCACCACTTCAGATGTCATAATAAACAATACATCATGCCACCCAAATCAGCATAAACTAGCTTTTTTCAAATCAGCACTTAACCGTATCAACAAGATTCAAGCTGATCCTACTGCAAAAATTAATGAAATCAATATATTAAAAACAATAGCATCAAACAATGCTTATGACCCAAGCATAATTGAAAAATTAGATAAAAACATTATATCTAACAAAGCAAAACCAGCAAGCCAGACCTCAGTAGCAGAAGAAACCAAATTCGTTTGTATGCCGTTTCTCGGCAATATCTCATACAAACTTGCTAAGCTATTCAAACCACATAATGTCAAAATAAGTTTTCACACTAACAACAAAATACAGAACAAAATAGTCCACAACACCAAAATAGCCAGCACACCCTACCAAAAATCTGGTATATATAAATTAAGATGTGACAGCTGCTCCTGCTACTACATAGGGCAAACAGGTAGAAATTTTGAGATCCGATACAAAGAGCACACTGATGCACTTCGCCTAAACAACTTAAATAGATCCACTTTTGCTACCCATCTAGCAGATAATAAACATTCCATAACAGACATTAAAACTAACCTTCAAATCCTACACACTGTAGACAAGGGATTCAAGATGGATCTTCTCGAACAATTAGAGATTTTCACCCACAAACATAATTCCCCACATACCATTTTAAATGAGCAGACAGAATTGGCGTATAACTCCTTCTTTCAGAATTTTAAGGATTCTTTGAACTTAAAAAACTAAACAGTCATTCAGAAACAATATGCCCCCCCCCTCTCCTTTTTCCTATACACCCCCCCCCCCACCGCTAACTCCTTTTCCACACCCTTTCAAGTACCAGCATTACTTATTATTTCAAGTTAACCATCAACCTCTCATCCCTGACATCATATGCCAAGATCAGCCAATGGAAGGAGCAAGAAATTAGCTGTCATAATACTCTCAATACCAATAATCTTAAATGTAACTGAAATATTATGTAAAAAAATTTAGTTTTATATACCTGTTAAAATTGCACAGTTAATTTATAAATAAATATTTTAATAGTTTAAGCTAATTTACATTTATTTTCTATGTAATAAAGACAAATCTCTTGTCAGTGTGTGCGATGACTAATAATGCCTCTGGTCAACTTGAAATCTTTGATACTGTAGTTATATTGCAATCTTTGGCTTGTTTATAATGTGTAAATCCTGTATTCGTATCTGTGGCTAAGTGTGTTCAGCGATGTTTACGGAAAACAAGATATATGTTTCCTACAGTGCCTCATAAAAGTAATATACATCTAGTGAAAGTTTTAACTTGTGTAATTGTGAAAAACAAGACACAATGGTTTCAAAAATACGTCCTAAAAGAGATATATATACCTGCAGAAAGATTTATCTGTAAGTAACACCTCAAAACGTAAATTAAACTGTAAATATTTCATGTAACTGTACCACATGTAGTGATTATTTGCTCTTATACGTTAAACATAAATTATTCTGTAAATATTTCGTGTTACTGTACCACATGTAGCGATTATTTGTTCTCGTTTCTGTTTAGCCACAGATACTCAACCACCCACACAATGGGTACAAAAAAGCACTAAATGTATATACCATCTGATGATGAGTTGCTAGGCAGCTCGAAACCGGTCATGGTTAAATAAAATACATCTACATAAAAGGCGACTGGTTGCAGTAATTTCTGAAAACCTTTTCACACCACAGTCGCAGTGTTCCACATCCACAATGGATAAAAGTCTTAAGAAGTAAAAGATCATGCAGAGCCACAGGTCGTAATTACCCTACTTACAGGATGCTTCAGCAAAGGCTTATTTCGAGAACAGATTATGGTTGAAAACAGTAACGGGAATAGGATGCCAAAGCGAAAATCCCCGAGTAAAAGGAGGAGGGACGCTAAGAGTGCAAGTAAATTTAGATAATTCTTGAGGTCGCTCTCGGACACCCATAAAATTGAAATGATTGACATCGGGATACAAACGGAGTTTCCCACGTTGATTATAGCTCCTCCCTCCCAAAGTCGGGGAATTAGGCTGATAGAAGACCTAGAGCGACAAGGGCATCCTGTAGTAGTGGCCCCACCTGTGGCCATGCAGAAAAATGAACTGCGCACAGTGGAACAACATCCAGTCCAAGAAAACATAGTAACAAGTACAAGTGTGCTTCCAGCTACACAAGACACCACTCTGGTCAGATTACCACCTGCTGACCCTGTTAGAATGTACCCAAATACAGAACACGCCATGCAGTTGGCGAGGTAGGAGCAACCGGCTACCCTGACCACTGCTTTGCAACATGTGGTCCGGGTGGGGCATAAATATGGCAGAAAGGTCACCTTCTCGTTGATGGAGGCTGTAGACAGAATACACCTCAAGTCGATGAATCTCCCCACCGACTTTGGAGCCCTGTGGGACCTGCTTAAGAAAGTTTTTGAGAGACGAGGGGAAAAATTCGATCTTAATAACATCTACACGCAATCAGTCTTGCCAAATGGTCGCATCGCTTTCGTACAATAATGGAAGAAGAACTGGCCAGATGATCGAATACATACATCTTTCCTGTAATGCCTAAAATAGCCATTGGTCAACTAAACACTCACAATAGCAGACTTGTGATGCAGGAGCTGCGTAAGGTGGTGGAGGAGAAGAGACTAGACGTGCTCTGCCTGCAGGAGCTGGAAAAATATCTTTTGCAGCCGCAACATGGCAAATTGTCAGCAGTGGGATTGACTTGAAAGCGGCAATAATAATTATAAACAAATAACTGCGGGTAACGACTCTCTCGCAGTACACTAACAGTCACTGCAACGTCGTGGAAATGCAATCTTCTGCAGGATTAATAACTCTCGTAAACATCTACTTTCAGTACGAAGATAATGTTGAGCAACACTTGGACCATTTCACAAGAACAATCACGGCGTTCCGCGGACGAAAAGTAATTGTAACTGCAGATATAAATGCGAAATCCCCCCTGTTTTACAGTGGCACAAGAGACGCAAATGGAGGAAAAGCGGAAGAGTCGATCATGGCCTTGCAACTCGTGGTGGCCAACAAGCCTGGTAACCCTCCCATATACACAGAGGGAGGGGGACAAGGCCCAAACACTGACGTGACGCTAACTACATCAAACGCCAACAACATCATAAAAAATTGGAAGGTTGAAGACAATGCCACCACAAGTGATCACAATCCCATCACCTTCGGTTTAGGCGACAGAGAGTGCCACTGGGCCAGTTGAACTACAACATAGCAGATTGGGAGCGCTTAGCGAGGGAGTACGACATTCCTGCGTTACCAGAAGGTGACCCACACCATGACATAGACGTGAACAATTATGCGAAAGAGCTGGTGAGTGCGATAACCAGAGTGGTGAAGGCAGCCATACCAACTAGGAGGAAGGCCATGGCGGCCTCTCCGTCACCACGCTCAGCTGAACTAGAGGATATGTGCCAGTCTGTCAGAAGGCCGAGGCGGCACTAACAGCGCAGTGTCGTCTCGTGGGAAAGGTAAAGATGGCTGCAGCAATACCGGTAGACAAAGGAAAGTTTCAAAAATGAACTTCGTGTGGTAAGGGTATGGAGCTGGGAATGCTACGTACTAAACCAATTAGCTATTGACCCATGGAGAGTACTCAACAAGTTAGTTAGAGAAAAGATCTGCTCTCCAACGGTGATATCCACAGTCAAACATGGGGACAGAATGACGAAAACCTGGAAGGAAACTGCTGAGGTCTTCCTCCAGTCCCTACTGCCTGTCGAAAGTGCAGATGAGGAAACCGAAAGCCAGTGCCAATTGAGAAATGATGATCTTGACAGATATATCACTGATAGGGCAGTTTACTCCTTTTTCTGAAGAGGAGGTGGCTGCCCACATTAAATCGCTAAAGTGACAGAAAGCCCCAGGACAGACGGCATTGTGGCGGAGGTGGTGCAATTCTTAGCTCCTCAACTGATAGTATCACTCACTGAACTGTTCCATGAGTGCCTCAGACAGAAAAAAATTCGTGAAAATGTGGAAAGTTGCAAAGGTTGTAATTATAAAGAAAGAACCCAACAAATACCCAGTTGAAATTAAATCATACATACGAATTTGTTTGTTGGACTTGTTTAGAAAGTTACTAGAGAAACTGTTGGCTGACAGACTAGCTGCACATCGTGTGCTGTGCGGGATGAGTAACAGGCAGTTCGGCTTTAGGTCTGGGTGGTCAGCAACTGATGCGATCGCCCTGGTGCCCAAGTATGTAGTTGACATCGTGGTGGACATCAAATGGTTCAAATGGCTCTGAGCACTATGGGACTTAACATCTATGGTCATCAGTCCCCTAGAACTTAGAACTACTTAAACGTAACTAACCTAAGGACATCACACACATCCATACCCGAGGCAGGATTCGAACCTGCGACTGTAGCAGTCGCGTGGCTCCGGACTGAGCGCCTAGAACCGCTAGACCACCGCGGCCGGCGTGGTGGAAATCAGTGGCGCCACCAATCACCTGTGGTGGCCTTCGCTCTTCTCCTATCTGCGGGAGAAAAAGTGTCCAGGGCAGCTATACGGTTGTCTGAGGAGCTACTACGAGGATCGGAAGGTCTGGCTATCATCCCTAGCGGGAAAATTGTAAAAACAATAACAAAGGGATGACCCCAGGGTTCTGTGTTAGGCCCCCTGTTCTGGGACATCCATATGGAGCCACTACTGGATAATCTACAGCAGAGCAAAGAGGTGCTATAGGTGATAGATGACCTCCTCCTGTTCGTTGGCTGCCGTAGCCGCAGAAATATAGAGCCGAAGATATAAAGGGCAATGGAAAAATTACAACTATGGTGCCAGAATACAAAAATTACAATTTCACCACATAAGTCTACATATCTTTTCGTAAAGGGGCAACTAGTAGGGAACCCCACAGTGAGAACTGAGGGCTCGCCAGTTCTTCGGCGACTCGAGGAATGCTACTTGGGAGTCATCATTGGTGAAAGGTGGAACTTTGGAAAGCACATTGAAACCATAGCCCTACATGTACTCAATAATCTTATCTTCACTGGTCATAAAAGATTCCACTTTCCTCCTTATCTGATAAAACTATGACATAACAGCATATTAACGTCATTAGTGGGTTACGGCTTGGACATCTGCGCGCATAGGCTCACGAGGGTGGTGCCCGACATGTCAGTGAGAAGGGTGCAGAGGAACATGATATTAAGGTCAGTGGAGGCCTACAGGACGTCTGCAGGTGGGGCCCTATTAGTGTTAATGGGGCTGTGTCCTCTGGACATTAAAATTAGAGAGCAAGCAGCGTGGTTTTGGGGCAAAAAAGGTAACATTGAGAAAACATGGTACATTCTGGGCGTTTGAGTTGGGTCTAGAGTGTGATTAGGAGAAGAGGGGAGGGGCTGTGGCAGGAACCGTGGGAGGCTGATGATACTGGCCGTAGAAAATTTCAACTTTTGCCAGACGTGAAAGAACATATGACTTCTCCTGGCAAGACATTTACAAAATCGGTGTTGTTGTTGTTGTGGTCTTCAGTCCTGAGACTGGTTTGATGCAGCTCTCCATGCTACTCTATCCTGTGCAAGCCTCTTCTTCTTCCAGTACTTACTGCAACCTAAATCCTTCTGAATCTGCTTAGTGTATTCATCTCTTGGTCTCCCTCTACGATTTTTACCCTCCACGCTGCCCTCCAATACTAAATTGGTGATCCCTTGACGCCTCAGAACATGTCCTACCAACCGATCCCTTCTTCTGGTCAAGTTGTGCCACAAACTACTCTTCTCCCCGATCCTATTCAATACTTCCTCATTAGTTATGTGATCTACCCATCTAATCTTCAGCATTATTCTGTATCACCACATTTCAAAAGCTTCTATTCTCTTCTTGTCCAAACTATTTATCGTCCATGTTTCACTTCCATACATGGCTACACTCCATACAAATACTTTCAGAAAAGACTTCCTGACACTTAAATCTATACTCGATGTTAACAAATTTCTCTTCTTCAAAAACGTTTTCCTTGCCATTGCCAGTCTACAACTTATATCCTCTCTACTTCGACCATCATCAGTTATTTTGCTCCCCAAATAGCAAATCTCCTTTACTACTTTAAATGTCTCATTACCTAATCTAATTCCCTCAGCATCACCCGACTTAATTCGACTACATTCCATTATCATCGTTTTGCTTTTGTTGATGTTCATCTTATACACTCCTCTCAAGACACTGTCCATTCCATTCAACTGCTCTTCCAAGTCCTTTACTGTCTCTGATAGAATTACAATGTCATCGGCGACCCTTAAAGTTCTTATTTCTTCTCCATGGATTTTAAAACCCACTCCGAATTTTTCTTTTGTTTCCTTTACTGCTTGCTCAATATACAGACTGAATAACATCGGGGAGAGGCTACAACCCTGTCTTACTCCCTTCCCAACCACTGCTTCCCTTCCATGCCCCTCGACTTTTATAACTGCCATCTGGTTTCTGTACATATTGTAAATTGCCTTTCGCTCCCTGTATTTTACCCCTGCCACCTTCAGATTTTGAAAGACAGTATTCCAGTCAACATTGTCAAAAGCTTTCTCTAAGTCTACAAATGCTAGAAACGTAGGTTTGCCTCTCCTTAATCTTTCTTCTAAGATAAGTCGTAACGTCAGTATTGCCACACGTGTTCCAGTATTTCTACGGAAACCAAACTGATCTTCCCCGAGGTCGGCTTCTACTAGTTTTTCCATTCGTCTGTAAAGAATTCGTGTTAGTATTTTGCAGCTGTGGCTTAGTAAACTGATTGTTCGGTAATTTTCACATCTGCCAACACCTGCTTTCTTTGGGATTGGAATTATTACATTCTTCTTGAAGTCTGATGGTATTTCGCCTGTTTCATACATCTTGCTCACCAGATGGTAGAGTTTTGTCAGGACTGGCTCTCCCAAGGCCGTCAGTAGTTCCAATGGAATGTTGTCTACTCCGGGGGCCTTGTTTCGACTCAGGTCTTTCAGTGCTCTGTCAAACTCTTCACGCAGTATCGTATCTCCCATTTCATCTTCATCTACATCCTCTTCCATTTCCATAATATTGTCCTCAAGTACATCGCCCTTGTATGTATTCTTTTTTGCCTGCTTTGTTTATTGCATTTTTATATTTTCTCCTTTCAACAATTAAATTCAATATTTTTTCTGTTACCCAAGGTTTTCTATTAGCCCTCGTCTTTTTACCTACTTGATCCTCTGTTGCCTTCACTAATTCATCGCTCAAAGATACCCATTCTTCTCCTACTGTATTTCTTTCCCCCATTCCTGTCAATTGTTCCCTTATGCTCTTCCTGAAACTCTGTACAACCTCTGGTTCTTTCAGTTTATCCAGGTCCCATCTCCTTAAATTCCCACCTTTTTGCAGTTTCTTCAGTTTTAATCTACAGGTCATAACCAATAGATTGTGGTCAGAGTCCACATCTGCCCCTGGAAATGTCTTACAATTTAAAACCTGGTTCCTAAATCTCTGTCTTACCATTATACAATCTATGTGATACCTTCTAGTATCTCCAGGATTCTCCCATGTATACAGCCTTCTTTCATGATTCTTAAACCAAGTGTTAGCTATGATTAAGTTGAACTCTGTCCAAAATTCTACCAGGCGGCTTCCTCTTTCATTTCTTAGCCCCAATCCACATCCACCTACTACGTTTCCTTCTCTCCCTTTTCCTACACTCGAATTCCAGTCACCCATGACTATTAAATTTACATCTCCCTTCACTATCGGAATAATTTCTTTTATTTCTTCATACATTTCTTCAATTTCTTCATCATGTGCAGAGCTAGTTGGCATATAAACTTGTACTACTGTAGTAGGTGTGGGCTTCGTATCTATCTTGGCCACAATAATGCGTTCACTATGCTGTTTGTAGTAGCTTACTCGCATTCTTATTTTCCTATTCATTATTAAACCTACTCCTGCATTACCCCTATTTGATTTTGTGTTTATAGCCCTGTAGTCACCTGACCAGAAGTGTTGTTCCTCCTGCCACCGAACTTCACTAATTCCCACTATATCTAACTTTAACCTATCCATTTCTAACCTATCTGCCTGATTAAGGGATCTGACATTCCACGCTCCGATCCGTAGAACGTCAGTTTTCTTTCTCCTGATAACGACATCCTCTTGAGTAGTCCCCGCTCGGAGCTCCGAATGGGGGACTATTTTACCTCCGGAATATTTTACCCAAGAGGACGCCATCATCATTTAATCATACAGTAAAGCTGCATGCCCTCGGGAAAAATTACGGCCGTAGTTTGCCCTTGCTTTCAGCCGTTCGCAGTACCTGCACAGCAAGGCCGTTTTGGTTATTGTTACAAGGCCAGGTCAATCATCCAGACTGTTGCCCTTGCAACTACTGAAAAGGCTGCTGCCCCTCTTCAGGAACCACACGTTTGTCTGGCCTCTCAACAGATACCCCTCCGTTGTGTTTGTACCTACGGTACGGCTATCTGTATCGCAGAGGCACGCAAGCCTCCCCACCAACGGCAAGGTCCATGGTTCATGGGGGGGGGGGGGAAATCGGTGTAATATACGTGAAAAAAGAAACATTTATCTGTACTATTATTATTATTTCATTTCTGTAAGAGCGGTTGTCTATTATGTAGAGTCTGTAAAAAAGGAAATAATCATTTTTCATTTCTGTGTTCGTGCATATTTATGTATCTGTATTTTGCTAATAACGTCTGTGGTCGGCGAGTGTGGAAATCGAAGCAGACAATGATAACTGAAAAAATTAACAAATATATTTATTAGTCTACTGAACTGATTATAAATAATGGAGGCTTAAATGTTACTCACTCTGTCTTCTTGTAGCCGTTAAAGCTGTAAGAGCCTGTGACGCTCGCTTGAATGCTTGATTAGCTTTTTTTTTGTGCTTTGTTCGAGAAAGACGACAATGGTGGCTAATGTATAAAAAGGTATGTACTTTGAATTCATGTTGATTTTTGAATATAGAATTTGTTAAAAATTCTTGTAATAATTTATTGCTAGCTTGCCCAGTATTTCATTCCACACTTTTAGCCGCAGTTTTAAATACCATGCTTTGGTTTTTATTTAGTCTTGCTCTCAATTAGGACATCCAGTATACTAGCTAGTTTGTAAGATGGAGCAGTGAATGATGATACAACTGGACGAATAGGAACATCTTGTTTATGCTATTCCTATTTCGTGCTAAAGGTTTTCCTGTCTAGTCCATTGTTATTTATGTACTGTTCAATTTTTACTTTTTCATTGCATTACCACCACACTGTCAAAAATGTTACTTACTGCATTGTGGCGTTTGCTGTGTTATTCAGTGGTTTGGTATTTAACTTATTTGTAAGTGAAAATGATAATGTTATTTTATTACAGTGAGTAATTACTAAATAATTTTTTCTCCCGGCTAAAGATTTGATCAGGTTGCTAAAGAACTCCAAGTTAACGTTGTGTTAAAGTGTTTTCTGTAAGTTGTGCAAATGCCAGTAAATCACAGTTCATACAACAGATTCCATACAACTATTGATTATGATGGAAACAGTTAACTTCAGCAAAATGATAATTAAAACCACCGAATATCAGCCGCGCACAACACCGACGTATGTTAGCTGAAACAATATTCGTCGCAACTAGTTCGTAATTAATTTCGGCTCCATACATCAGCAAGAAAAAGTTTGTTATATGGATCGTGCTATGAGCACTGTTTTTAATAAAAACCAATCTGATTCGAACTATTTTCATTAAAATGAGTTCGGGGCCACCGGTGCACATTTATTTTTACACATTTTTATTATCTTTGGCATTTATGTCTGCAGAGTTGCGTAATTTGAATTTGCCGCTGAGATAATTGTTAAGGTGGTGGCAGACAATTGTTAGAACAACTTTCCTTTTAACAGTATAAGTATTTGAAATGCGTATTAAACTTTACTTTCATGTTGTGCACTATTTAGACTGATTTTCATCAAGCAAACCTTTGATTTCTGCGCAAGAAACACGGATAATACGCGATACAAATCGCTGTCGTCAATGGCTGCGCTCCTTGCAGCGGAAATAAATAATTAACGCAGATAATGCTTATTGAGAGAGGAATTAAAGTTACAAATAATTATTCACTCATGTTTACAATAATAATGATCTCTATTCTCAAGTAATAATTACAATTTCTTAACAGACCTCAGTTTGATATGCGTCTTGCGACCGCAACCTACAAAAGGCAACCAACAAAAGGTAAAAACAAAGGAAGACAAACGCAGATCATAAAAGGAATTTACAATTATCATTGTCTTTGTATAATACACATCGATATGCCCAATTACATCATAAAATATTATATAAATGAATATTTATTGCACTGTTTTTTCATATGTCGGATGGATAATGTTTATAACTGTTAGAGGCATAATTTCCTCTCGTCGCACTGTAGCTAAACTTTATGTCGTGGATGTTACAGTATGTTTCTACTTCAGTCTAGACGTGTTACTTCTCTTCCAGTGTTGTTTGCAAACATTGTAACTTCTTTGGTGATAATACTCAGTAAATGTCTGAAGATGGCCTTGCAAGCCGAAAACCGGTTAACAATAAAAGTAATATTGTAGAACAAAAGTAAACAGGTGCTTTTCATTTATTATAATGTTGTTCTGCCAAGAACCGATGGAAGATTCTGTTAACATAATCGGTTGATGATTTAATCACGGTTTTCTAAGCACTCCACGCTGGTAATGATAGCATGTCTTTTATTCGAGACTGGAAAAATACAGTAAAATGTTTGGTTTATTAAACAATCACTGAGTTCTTTTAATCCGTGTACCTAGTATGTGTGAGTTTCTTTTATATTCGCTGTTTATAAAGCCAGATGTAGCTATTTAACCAAATGCTGTATTATTTTGATTCAGTATCGCGAATCCGGGTTTCGCCACTCTTTCATCATCACTTGTTTCGTCCTAGTGTGTCCTATAATAATCCCTTAGTGCTTTCAAATGTTGTATGTAGTGTTTGGAGGGAAATTACGTCAGTTTTAAATGTTTGGAAGTTGGGATGATGATATCCCATCTTATCCAAAGAGGCATGCACGTAAATGTACTCTGTTGTTCAGTCCATTGGCATAGAGTGACGCATGACACGTCTCGAAAGAGGCTTCTTCGTTCTTGGTGATCGATCAGACGAATGTGACGAGAATTCCCTTTGATCTCAGCGCGCTGTGAGTCGCAGTTGCTCTTGTTCTAGACTCGTTTCTGCTCGGCCAGTTGGTCGTCAGTTGCTAATTCGCTTCAGTAGCTGCAAGGCTTTTGGTGAATCGCTACGTGTTATACACTTAAGCTGCATTCATATAGGACGAACATGTTTTTCCGATGTTGCAGTTACGTACGATAAATCGTTTACTTTTACTTGGCATTGCTACTGAAAATACAATTTGGGCTTTAGGTGGACAGATTTGAGTTATGTGTGCACATAAGATAGGAAATAGATACATTCGACTACCATCCATAATAACACTAGAAACAAGTCAGTTCGGTTCTTTGACGTAACTGTTTTATGTGTCCAGCAAAGTGTCTTTTTAGACACTTAGTTTGAATTTCGATGTTGATCAACGAGGTCCCAAGTATGCCTGCTTAATCTGTAAACGCTGTGGTTTACTAACTTGGCAAGTTATTAATAAGTCCGATGCTTAGCCTATATGCCTGTTTTTCAGCAACTTCCTTTGTTTTATACCCGCATCGGCATGTTCACAGTTTGCAACAGGCAGACTACGATTTCATGCCCCAATTATTTGTGTCACCACCAAAAACTCTCTTCCACATGTCCCAATGCCAGGAGTACTGTTACATATAACGTGATGTTTAGTACGTTTTTGTATCCCAAACTAGAAGTAGCCTAAAGACAGCAACAGAAACTACACACGTTGCCGTTCACCTCTCGTCAAATGCTCATAGAAAACTCATTTTCTGCTCAGAGATTAGTGTTTTTTGCATTAGTGCCTTTTCATTTGTGTAAGGTTCAGAATTGTTTCACATTACAAAAGCTGCTTAAATATGGACGATCCTCTTATAAGGCGGTTCAAATTGAAGAGATTTTAATCTATTAAGACCCTTAGATCTGCTTATCCCTCTTGCAGTACAAACTAGTCATTTCCTTCCGAAACTCACGAGCCTGTTTTCCTTTGCGCTGGCGAAGGTTAGTTGTCGTACCAACAAATATTATAGTGAAATGCGTCTTCACTAGCCCTTGTTGTAGAAACGGCAGTTATTAGTTACAAGTAGTTGAAAACTCTGGTTTGAGTCTTTAAAGACATACGTACTTCTTAAGTTACTGTATGGTGCAAGGTAGAGTGTACCTTGTAGATTGCTCTTTCCTGTTCCCCTTGCAAATGAAGCGATGAGAAAATGACTTATCTATTTGCCACCATACGAGCTCAAAATTGTCTTATTTTATCTTCGTGGTCCTTACATCAAAATCACGTTGGTGGTAGTAGCACCGTTCTCATTCACGAGAAGAACGTTATCTTCACTCCAGGGATTCCTATTTGGGTTCACGAAGTATCTCCGTAATATTCACGATTTGATCGAACCTACCAGTAACAAATCTAGCAGTGGGCCTCTAAATTGCTCTGATGTCTTCATTTGATCCGACTATACGGGGATCGCAAAGACTCCCGTGGTACTCAAGACTGAGTCGCACTGGTATTCTGTACGTGGTCTCCTTCATAGATGAACTGCATTTCCCTAAAACTCTCTCAATAAACCTTCCCTAATCCTAGCACCACGTACTCACACCATTCCATATGGTTTTGAAACGTTACGCCTAGATATTTAATCGACTTGACTGTGTTAAGCGGCACAACACTAATGCTGTATTCTAATGTTGTAGGCTTGTTTCTCCTACTCATCTGCATTAACTTATATTTTCCTAAAAAGGAAACGACAGTTAGCTTTCAATAAAAGCATGGTTTCTGCAGAACTGAATGAAATGAAATTACAAACTAGGTCAGGTAACTAAATTTTTTTGCTGAAACAACGTGTGCCTCATTTAGAGGGCAGATCTAGCGAAACGGAGAAATATGTCTCACATACTTAAATCTGTATTACGAAGTTGTGTCTAGATCACTATTCTGCAGATCTCATGAGCAGCCACCATGACTGTGGAAAAGAGCTATCAAAAATGCAAAAGTACCGCTAGAATATATCACCGGAAATGCCACAAAAAGAAAAACGCATGCAGGCGATTTTGTAACTGAAGGCTTTCAAGCGCAAACCAGATCAGATGCCTTTGATATTACAGCAGCCTGTACACTGCTGGCGGGAATCACCCAATTTCACAGTCTGCGTGGACTGAGACCTCATCTGTAATTCAGAGAACAAGGGAATACCGTCAGCTCTACCTCCCAAGAGGGATGGCTCGTCCAATCAGGATGCACTGAGGCAGTACAAGTATACAGGGGCACCAGAGAGGGGTCCTATGAGTTGCACCCTGTCCGATCGCATGAATGATGACCATTCTTCCGCGAGGCGTGATTTCTTCACTCGAGAGTTGAAAACACAAAAAATATTTTAAAAAGTCAGCGAACAGACTGTTACATTGTTGATATTCATTCAGTGTTTGCAATGGAATGACGCTGCACAACCAGCACACTATTTGGCCAGAAAATTTTCCTGACTCCATCAAGTGTGTATAGTTCTCACAGTCCTGAGCATTTCCTTTCTTTGGGGTGGGGGTGGAGGGATTATTACTGTTTTGCTGTTAAGCAGATCTGTAGGTGGTCCTTTTCCATCTTCATAGTACTCTTTAATAAGTCTATATAAGTACTCTTTTGTTGATTCTCCAATTTCCTTCAGTATTTCTGCTGGGATGTTATCTGTGTCTGTCGCTTTGCCATTACTTAGGTCCTTCAGGGCACTGATGAATTCCTCTTGAGATATAGGTGCCCCTATCATGTCGATATCCACACTACTCTCTTCTTCCAGAATTTCCCCCTCATTAGCAATACCTTCTCCTTCATATAGCTCCTCAATATACTCTTTCCATATTTCGCATACATCCTCTAATTCGAAAAGTAGGTCACCGTTTTTATTCTTGACCATATTTGTTTTTGTTCTTGGCTTTATCTGCACTGATTTAATTTTAGAGTAGGCTCTAACAATTTGACCTCCACTTAGATCTTGTTGAATTTCCTTATGTTTGTCGTGCATCCACTTTTCTTTTTCAGATCTACATTTCTGTGTAATTGAATTTTTTACTCTTTTGTACTTATCGAAATCTTTTTTCCTCAGCCCGTTTTGTTCTTCAATGAGGACTAGTATTTTCTTGGTCATCCATGGTTATCTCGGTTCTAGTTTCCTTAATCCTACTAGTTCTTTAGCAGCTACTTCTACGGTCTCTATGAAACCTTCCCATCCTTCCCTGTTACCTATCAGGTTATCGGTCAATTCTTTCATGTCCGCAGCTACTTGCTTTCCCTCAAGTTTTTCTACAAACCATCTGCTTTGGTTAGTTCTTTTATATTTCTTACATCTGCTACTATAGTCTGCTATAACTAGAACATGGCCACTGTCTTTATCATATCCAGGGTATGAGTGACTAGACTTTATTTGATTCTTAAATTTCTTCTTGACTAGAATATAATCTATCTGATACCTTTTGCCATCTGCTGGACTTTTCCATGTATATCTTATTCTCTTGGCCATTTCAAAACACATGTTGGTGACTATCATCTCATACTGTTCACAGAAATATGGCAACCTTACTCCTCTAGCATTCATTTTTCATAGCCCGAACCTCCCATTCCATAATCCTTTGTTATCTTCACCAATCGATGCATTGAAATCACTAATTATGATAAGATTCTCCTTTTCTTTAACCAGTTTTATTAAGTCATCAATTTGCTCGTATACTACTTCTATTTCCTCATCCTTGATATTTAGTGTTGGTAAGTAAACTGCAATAACACACATATCCGTGGGTTGTGCTTTAATTTTTAATCATCATTATCCCATCGGAAACATTCCATAAGAAATGTGACTGAAGTCATATGTTTTGCTGTACCTGATATTGTCGGTGTGTCTCAGCAATTACTTAGCCTTGAACTTAGCCCTGTAATCCTACATTTCGTAAAGCGAAAGTGACACCTTTTTTAATTAAAATTTGCTCAAAAATTGATGGTATCCCATGATTACCGAATTACAGAACTATGTTTGGAATAGAATGCTACACTTTTCACGTATGGAATATTTATCTCATGTTACTGTATTTCGTTGTCCAGCGTTGCTGTGGACTTGCTGACCTGCAGGCAACAAGTAGCTCTATAAGGCTGAGGCTAGAACGCTGACTTCTCAGACCTCCAGGAGGTTCCACAAGTGCAGACAGTGAGAAACAGTCACACAGCAAAATCTCACTTTTTCACAATCACCTGGCTTTGTGAATGGAGAAGGGAGCGTTGGTTGGTTTACTTCTCCGGTCTCCTTTGACACAGAGAACAGACCACTTCCTTCCTGAGTTCATTCTACTGCCGATCAAACTACTACGTATCATCAGACGGAGGATGCAAAATATCATTAAGGCGAAACCATCAAGATGAATTTATTTTCATCTATCCTCTTTCTAAAAAAGCTATAAAAATCTTGTGAGACAGGCTGTCGTAAGCAAACACTGTTAACACATCAGTAATCAATGTAAGTGACATTAGAAAATTTTTCCGCTTATTAGAAGTCAAGTAAGGAATACATCGCATCATGAGGAATTAGAGACTATTGCTCTATTAGAAACAAAGGGCTCAGGTCGTCACTACAAAGGAGTAGTCAGCGTGTCGCATGAAGAGTATGTCAGAAATTTTACTTACCGTTGGTATGACAAACTAGCACATTGTGGCAAAGATGCATCCTATCAGTGAGTTTCATTCTGGATACGCACAGTGGTCGGCGCAGAATTTGCCCTGGGCGTCTCACCAAAATATGTACCATCGCATTCGGTACACAAAATCAGTCTCCTATGATAAAGCAGACCACACCACCACCTCCTCTCGTTAAGATTCAGCCTTAGAAATAGTCTAAAAATTTTTTTCAGACGCAATAATAGGTTACACTTTGTGCACTTTGAATTAGTTTGGTTTGAATATTAGTCTGGCTGACTAATGTACACTTCTAAACAACATAAGATAATATGGAATTAGAGGGAAGTTATTCAGTTAGTTTACACTCTGAATTAGTTTGGTTCTAATGTGCTTTAATTGGTTTGGTTTTAATGTGTTTAATCTCAGTAGACCAAGTTACTCTGCTAAATAAATTAAAATAATATGGAATTAGAGGGAAGGTATTCAGTTAGTTTCATTCTTTTTGGGATAGTTGAATCCGCCTGAGAATAGTGTAACGTGTCATTTTTCATACTAAAGCCACTACTTTCCGTAATGTACATCAAAGACTTGTCTTCAGCTGTGAGGCTCTATAACTAATCTGTTTACAGATTAAAGTAAGAAACCGAAAAAATGTGAAAAATATCCTGGAGACTGGCACATCTTGGTTCTTAGCACATAGGCTTCCTCCAAACTACCCTGTATGACATCGTCACAATGACGTGACTGAGGTACTGCAACGCGTCACAAAATTTTACTTTTCACTCATCTTAAATCTATATGCCATGTCCATTATCACAGAGAGTGGTCGCCAGTTCTTGATTACTCACCTTTGATGCTCCATTGGTTGCTACAGTGAAATGGGATAGATGACAGCTGCGGATGATTCCATAGATAAAAGATGCGCATAAAAATTTTTATTAAGCTTTACGATCGTCCGTACGTTTTGTAAAATGAGAAAAAAAATTCACGATCGTCGTGATGATCTATTTGAAATAAATAAATGGCAAATTCAAAGTGCATTACAGCAGTGTTCCGCAATATGTCTGCCACGGTGTAATGGTATACCACACAAAGTGAAAGTTTTGACGTGATTATTTGCATATTATTGTAAGAAATTAAGGGATATAACTGTTATACTTACATCGAAATTAAATTTAATTATTTTATCAATACTGTTGTTATGTTTTGTTTAGCTCAAGTTAATACTGTGTTCACGCTTGTACCACAGTACAGACTATGCCACTATGGTGAGAATATTCTGTAGCACCACATCTTTTCTGTATGGCTTGACTTGCAGTACATGTTTTTCCAGAAAATTCCTGAGTTTAGCAGTAATAGCGCTCTCTTATTATTTTTATTGCCCTGTTTTTATATTTCTTCAAGTCCTAAGCCTCTTCTTAACTGTATTCTCGTAGTCAGACAACAATGCAGTATTTTAGTTCAACAGCATTGTTGTTATTCCATCCTAGAATTTCCATTGTTTTAGTATTTCATTTCCATTTTATCGCAGCTGTGCTCCGCAGTAGTGAAAATATTGTCTTTGATACACTATTACTTTCTATTACAGTGTTACTAAACTATTTTTTTCTCGAAATGTATAAATTCGTTGTAGCATTTAGTCCGAAAAAATTAAACAGAAAGTAGTTCAAATGCAATATAGTGATAATTATTTATCGTAGTGGACGTTTTGGACTAGTGGTTAAATATGCTCTATCCCCGAGAGTGTTGTGTCTAGTGAAAGACTTAGTAATGCTGCTATGCTTCCCAGTGAACTGAAACGATAGTTAACAAACCATTCCTCTCTGTAATGTAAACATGTGATTTATTTTCGACGGTTTTGGAACAAAGTGAACAACAAGTGAAGCTCATGACTACGTCAGCACGTTTCCGAAAGTACAGAGAGCTAGTCATTAGGTTGCCAAACTTATCCATCGTAAAGGCTAATAAAAACACACACAATGCCAGAAACGCCGTTAATGTCAACGTGTGAAGAAATGATAAAAATAGTCCTTGATTCAGAAACTGCTACTAAAATTTCAAAAATTATTGTATCTGCTGACACAATTAGCTGCCGAGTAGTGACATATCATGTGCGATCGAAGACATTTTAAAGGAGAAGAAAGATCAATCAGAAGTTTTCATTTCAGATCGACTATCCCATCGATACTGGATTCAACACAACTTACTTCCAATAAAAGGTATATTGATAGGGACGTAGTTCTCCGATTTTATTTTATTTTTAGTGCAAAGATCTACCGAACGAGAACCGGCGAAGAAATATTTCATCCGACTAATGGATATTTGGTCCGTAATGAATTAACGTTGGAGGATTGCGTTAGTGTTTGCACATATAGAACCAGTTAAATGAAAGGCCGAGTGAAAGGATTGGTGTGTAAAGTATATAAAGTAAATCCTAACTTACGAACCGGTCATTGCCTGAATCACCGTGAAGCCACTGTTACTAAGTCGTTGCCGAGGTCATCGGTCCCTAGGCTTGCATACCACTTAATCTAACTTAAAAAACTAACTTACGCTAAGGACAACACACACACATCCATTCTCGAGGGAGGAGTCGAACCTCCGCCTGGGGGGAGGGGGGGGGGGGGGGGGGAAGACGCGCGTGAACCGTGGCAAGTCACCCAAGACCGCTCGGCTACCCCGTGCGTCTTAATGTTGCTGGACAATGTATTATACAGTACTGCTGCATAAAATTCCGGTAATCTTACGTAAACTTATCTGCGTTGTTCAAGGCTGCTCGGCTGTGTATACCACGTTCACATCCTATGACTGGTAAACTTGTGGTTTGTGGCTTTTGTTTGATCATCTTGAGAAGTCTCCTTTCTTCTTTGACCAGGCAATCGGCTGCCAGAAGCAAGCAATGCTTCCTTGTAATATCGTATGATGTGTTTGTTGCCGTAACTAAAGATGTTTGTATCCACTAATAGGAGACAATGAAAGGTTTCTTTGCTTTATAAGGCAATATCACTTGTATCACCAAGCAACATGCGCGTGATTGTGAGCATATCTCTCTCTCTCTCTCTTTCTTTCTTTTTTACAAGAATGCACATTAAAAAATAACCCTGAAACTAAATGATGACTGTATTTAAGTGTACTAATTAGCCATAAATAGTACAAGCAAACTTCTTAACAGCACATCCAGTTCCTTACACGTAGATCTGTAACTTGCATTTATAGTAGTATAAATGTACAGTTTTGCTTACACTGAAAGATACTCTCTTGCAGTTGTGGGGCGATTACTGAAGCTCGAACCGCAACATTATCTGCACTGAATACAGATGATAAGCTTCAGTGGCACATTGTTACAACATTATGCACAGTTCTCATGCCTACACTTTTACTATAATCGTCCACAACCAAGCTGCAAATGTATATTTGCTGCTGGTTGTCAGGTGTTAGTCTACCAAGTGACTTCCCAAGTTACGATATTTACACTTCTTGGCGTTAAAGTTGCAGCATCAAGACGGATAACAAATGATTTTCTTATTGTGCATAGAAGATGTAGTAGTAAGAATAAGAAGCAAACTTTTTGGTGATTTGCGGGTGAACAGTATGCAAAATTTAAAACACAGAGCAACAACGACGGCTCTACAGAAGAGATTGCTAATTGTAGCGGCTGTCGAGTGCTGGTGCAGTACTCTAGCGCCAATCAACAGCTAGACTTTTCTGGGTGAAAGATATGAACAACGTACTGGTCAGAGCAAGATTTGAACGTCCACTCTATCTCGTAAGTTCCAAAAAGCACGGGTAACATACCGTCTAGTGTTAATATAGAAAGATAACGTCAAGCACAAGTCGAAAATATGGCACAGCTACCGACCTGAACACAACAGAATTGTAGAATCTGATTTTCGAATAAGAGTATATGCGTACCGGAGGTGATCTCGTTGCGTATCCAGTCTTATCCTATACCAATGCGCAGGGTGCTGAGCCCTTATGACGATGACGAAGGCAGTACACCAAAGCTGAAACTTCGCACATGGATACGTCCATTCATCTACACGTACGTCTACACGATTGCTCTGCAATTATCAGTTAAGTGTCTGGTAAACGGTTCATCGAACCACCTTCAAGCTATTTCCCTACCGTTCTACGCACTAAGAGCGCACGGAGGAAAACGAACTTTTAAAATTTTCCGTGCGACCTCTCATTTCTCTCATTTTATTAGGATGATCATTTCTCCCTATGTAGGTGGGCGCCAATAAATTACTTTTACACTTTGAGGAGAAAGTTTGTGATTGAAATTTAATGATATTCTGCCACAACGAAAAATGCTTTCATTTTAACGATAGCCATCCAAATTCGCGTGTCATATTCGTGGCACTGTCTCCTACATTTCACGATCTGCCATGCTTTGTCCTCCGTCAATCCTGTCTCATGCAGATCCCATACTGTGGTGCAGTATTTCAGAAGACGCCGGATAAAGACACTGGAAGCAGTCTCTTCAGTAGACCCTTTGCGTTTTCAAGTATTTTGCCAATAAATCACAGTGTTGTTTGGTTTGCCTTAGGCAGAACTTTATCTATGTCATCTTTCCAGCTTAAGTTAGCCGTGATTGTGTTTAACTATGTTGTTTAATTTACTGCTTTTAGATTTGCGTAATTTATCGTGTAACTGAAATTTAACTGATTCAATTTCTACATCTACATCTACATCGATACACCGCAGTCCAACTTACGGCACGTGGCGAAGGATACCTCGTACCAATACTATTAATTTCGTTTCCTGTTCCACTCGAAAATAGAACGATGGAAAAACGGCTATATATTTGCCTCCACATGAGCCCTTATTTCTCGTATCTTATCTTGGCGCTCATTACGCGTAGTGTATGCTGGAGGCAACAGAATCATTCTGCAGTCAGCTTGAAATGTCGAGTCTCTAAATTTTCTCGATAGTATTCCACGAAAGAACGTCGCCTCGCCTTACATGTTGTTCGAACCTACCAGTAACAAATCTAGCAGCGCGCCTCTAAACTGCTTCGATGTCTTCCTTTAACCCGATCCGGTAGGTATCCCAAACACACGAACAGTATTCAAGGAATGTCGCATTAGTGCCCTATATGCGGTCTACTTTACAGATGAACCACGCTCTCCTAGAAGTCTCCCAATAAAGTCGTCCATCCGTTCTCCCAACACCGCCTTCACATTGGTTTACAACTTTACGCCAGAACGTAAATGATTGTGTCAAGCAGGACACTACTAATGCTGTACCCCAACACTACGTTTTTTTTCCTGCTGATCCCCATTACCTTACGTTTTCCTTCATTTGAAGCTACACTCCTGGAAATGGAAAAAAGAACACATTGACACCGGTGTGTCAGACCCACCATACTTGCTCCGGACACTGCGAGAGGGCTGTACAAGCAATGATCACACGCACGGCACAGCGGACACACCAGGAACCGCGGTGTTGGCCGTCGAATGGCGCTAGCTGCGCAGCATTTGTGCACCGCCGCCGTCAGTGTCAGCCAGTTTGCCGTGGCATACGGAGCTCCATCGCAGTCTTTAACATTGGTAGCATGCCGCGACAGCGTGGACGTGAACCGTATGTGCAGTTGACGGACTTTGAGCGAGGGCGTATAGTGGGCATGCGGGAGGCCGGGTGGACGTACCACCGAATTGCTCAACACGTGGGGCGTGAGGTCTCCACAGTACATCGATGTTGTCGCCAGTGGTCGGCGGAAGGTGCACGTGCCCGTCGACCTGGGACCGGACCGGACCGCAGCGACGCACGAATGCACGCCAAGACCGTAGGATCCTACGCAGTGCCGTAGGGGACCGCACCGTCACTTCCCAGCAAATTAGGGACACTGTTGCTCCTGGGGTATCGGCGAGGACCATTCGCAACCGTCTCCATGAAGCTGGGCTACGGTCCCGCACACCGTTAGGCCGTCTTCCGCTCACGCCCCAACATCGTGCAGCCCGCCTCCAGTGGTGTCGCGACAGGCGTGAATGGAGGGACGAATGGAGACGTGTCGTCTTCAGCGATGAGAGTCGCTTCTGCCTTGGTGCCAATGATGGTCGTATGCGTGTTTGGCGCCGTGCAGGTGAGCGCCACAATCAGGACTGCATACGACCGAGGCACACAGGGCCAACACCCGGCATCCTGGTGTGGGGAGCGATCTCCTACACTGGCCGTACACCACTGGTGATCGTCGAGGGGACACTGAATAGTGCACGGTACATCCAAACCGTCATCGAACCCATCGTTCTACCATTCCTAGACCGGCAAGGGAACGTGCTGTTCCAACAGGACAATGCACGTCCGCATGTATCCCGTGCCACCCAACGTGCTCTAGAAGGTGTAAGTCAACTACCCTGGCCAGCAAGATCTCCGGATCTGTCCCCCATTGAGCATGTTTGGGACTGGATGAAGCGTCGTCTCACGCGGTCTGCACGTCCAGCACGAACGCTGGTCCAACTGAGGCGCCAGGTGGAAATGGCATGGCAAGCCGTTCCACAGGACTACATCCAGCATCTCTACGATCGTCTCCATGGGAGAATAGCAGCCTGCATTGCTGCGAAAGGTGGATATACACCGTACTAGTGCCGACATTGTGCATGCTCTGTTGCCTGTGTCTATGTGCCTGTGGTTCTGTCAGTGTGATCATGTGATGTATCTGACCCCAGGAATGTGTCAATAAAGTTTCCCCTTCCTGGGACAATGAATTCAAGGTGTTCTTATTTCAATTTCCAGGAGTGTAGATGCCATTCATCACATCAAATCCAAATCTTGTCTAAGTCATCTTGTATTCTTCTACAATAACTTGATACCTTATCATACACCAAAGAATCATCAGCAAACTACCGCTGATTGCTGCCCACCCTGTCCGCCAAATCATTTATGTATATTGAGAGTGATACCGGTCCTGACACACTTCCTTGCGCCCTCCTGCCGATATCCTCCTCTCTGAAGAACACTCGCTGTCGAGAACAACGTACTGGGTCGCATAACTTAAGAAGTCTTCGAGCCACTCACATATCTGTGAACCTATTCCATACGCTCGTAACCTTCTTTAACAGCCTGCAATGAGGCACCGTGTCAGATGCTTTCCGGATATCTAGAAGTATGGATTTTGCCTGTTTATTTCATCCATAGTTCGCAGTACCATATTTTCTAAAACCGTTATGATCCGTGGACATAAGTTTGTCGGTCTCAAGAAAATGTGTTGTATTCGAATTGAGAATATGTTCAAGGATTCTTCAGCAAACCGATGCTAGGGATATTAGCCAGTAATTTTGCTGGTCCGTTCTTTCGTCCTTCTTATACACAGGAGTCACTTTTGTGTGTGTGTGTGTTTTTTTTTTTCCTGTCGTTTGAGACTTTGTGCTGCGCAGGAGACTTACGATAAATCAAGCTAAATAAGGGACCAATGCCACAGAGCACTCTTTGAAAACCCGAATTGGGATTCCATCCGTACCTGGTGACTTATTTGTTTCCAACTCCTTCAGTTGTTTCTCTACGACAGGGATGCTTTTTACTACGTCATCCATACGGGACATTGTGCAATGGTAAAACGATGGTATATTTGTGCGATTCTCCTACATGAGCGATTTCTTGAAACAGAAATTTAAAATTCAGCTTTCGTTTTGCTATCCTCAACTCCCATAGTAGATTGGTTAACAAGTCACTGGATAAATGCTTTAGACCCACTCAGCGATTTTACATATTACGAGAATTTTGTCGGGTTCTCTGCCAGATCTTTTGCTAAGGTATAACGGTGGTAGTAGTTGTATGCGTATAGATCTTTTCAAAGACGCCCAAATCTCTACTGATCTTTCCCTGTCGTCATATGCGCGCTCTCGATCCTCAACATTTTCCGAATGTCGTTATTAAACCATTGTGGGTCTTTTTCATCCTAGGCACATAATTCTCCAGACCACGATTTACTATCTGCTTTAACTTTGCCGATAATTCGTCTACGCCCATCTTGCTGGAACTAACTGATATCAATTCACTGTCTCAGTGAGATGCTATTAATTGCTTACCTGCTCTGTCTGCCAAAAACACTCTCCTAGCTTTCTTAACTGACTTATTAACTTTCGTAACCATATCTGCTACAATGACATAATGATCGCTAAACGCAGTTTATATACTGACGTTGTCGACAAGATCCGGCCTATTTGTAGCTACAACGTGTAAGATATTTCCACTGGTTGTGGGCTGCCGAAATTCGCAGCTCAAGACAGTTTTCATCAACATTTTAAAAAATACTTCACATGACTTTCTGGTTGTACCCCGTGCAATGAATTCATGCATCTGTGCTAAGGGTTCTGTAATTAGTATTTCTGACCATTTGTACCCGTTTGTCACAGTTAAAGTGCAGTTACTCAAGGACATTGAGAGTTGTTTGTAGTTATAGTATGGCGGCGAAGCTTGGTAGGTAACCTAAGGCGTTAGTGTGAAACTCAATTACGCTGGAGAAAAATACTTCAAATTTTGGATACCAGGTGCAAATCTGGGTATGTATAGCATCTCGTCAACGTTTTCGATGCTCATATTGAACAAATTGTATAAGCGCCAGATAATAATACAATCAGTGTTAAGCCTTTCTCACTTTTATGGTATCTTGATAAATTTTACTTTGGCAGAACTCAAGTTAAAGATGTTGCTTTTTCATTTGGTTTGACCTTTTCTGCCCATGTACCGTTCCTAATCCATTACATACGGAAACATTTTGATACGCCTTTCTTGGTTTCACAGCGTCAGATTTGCACCTGATGACCAAAACTGGAACTAATTTTCTTTTTTTAGCATAAGTCGATTCCGCTTAACGTATTAGAATAACATTCAGTTATCGTTGTCATACGGTAATTACAGCTCACACTGGAAATCTGTGAGTATCTGCACTTAACGTTACACACTGTGAAAGACGTAAGTAAGATGGCAGTTGACGTTGTTAGTCATCACTAGTGTTGTAGTACGCGCCTCCAGCCTATTGCAGACAGGGGTTAATCTCGAATTATTGGCCCTGCTACCATCACCATGAATTTAGGAGTCGGGCCCACGTGCTCCCACTACCCTGTCTTTTCGGCTGTAGAGCGACATCGCTCTGGTTACTACCATCTTTAATCGCCGCTTAAAACTTCAGAAAATTTCGTATGACTCTTTCCGCCCCGCTTAGAAACGCTGTGAAATTTAAAACTGTTTCTATCCCACAAATAGTCTGAAGGTGGCAAAGAGAGACTGCTACGCAAATCGGGAGCATCGGATCCTCTGACGAATACAATTACTGTCGAAGCAAATACTGTTTCTTGAAATGGCACTGAATATTCTACTTGGTTCATACAATACCATCTTACCAGTTCTGTTTTCTGTGGCGCATCGAACGCCGAAAAATAATCATGGGATTATTTAGCAATAAATAGTCCACACACGAACAGAGTTGTAACTACAGATTCCTAACTACTTGCTGCGGGTGAAAAATTTTGCATTACGTAGAAAAGGTTCCTGGAACACATTTTCATAATAGAATAACATCCGGGTAGTTACTGTCTCCACCATCAACAAGTTTTACATTGCTGAGTAAGTCTGAAAAACTGTAATTGCTTTACATGGTTTAAGACCCACAATTCACTAGACAGCTTACGTTTAAACCACTTTCGGCAGTAGGATTTGTGCGAGTCGAAGGCTTACTGAGCAATCTCTGAAGTACAATCAATTATTAACCCCAGTGCATGAATTACAACTACCGAGTTAATGCAGTTTACTCACTTTTCGACGATCTTCCTGATGAGGATGAGTGAACCCTTTTGGACCTCGGTTACCTACCCAGGTACCCAGATAGGAACCCAGCTGCCTTCCACAGCTGTAGCAGTCCTAGAGCACAAAAATGGAAGCGGCTTCGCCTAGCTTCCAGGTGCGGTATATATTATCAGACCATCAGGATTTAAAAGTGATTTGATAACTGTTGTCCGGTGGTGTAAGACGTCAGCAGTATTTCTACTTGAAGAGAGTCCCTAATTTGTTTGCATACTAGAGAATGTGGGAGAATACCACACCAGTAATAAAACACAACTGAATAATATAGTAGAGATATATTCTGAAATTGTAATTGAGTTGTGCCATAGGATAACTGGGGAGGGAAATGCGGGTGGGGATTGTGTAGGTGTAGACTTTGCAACCAATGCTAATTAATTTTATTAATTTACTATGTTATGCACTGTTGCACTCGTATATTGGTAGTTTTGCTATGTTGAATGATGGTGAGTAAGTACACTATTGTTATACGTGCAATAACGTCAGCTGCCCTGAGGTGTCCGCCCAATCGTGGAATCGTAGCTCGTGGTGTGTGGCTACCCTCCCCCCCCCCCACCCCCCACCACCCCCTGCAATACACGACGGCGCGCTACACCCATAGCTTTCCTGCCGAAAGATGCCTGAGACTGGCATGGGCAGGAGCGCACATGCAACAAGTTTAGTAATTTTTAACATGGTTTATGTTCACTGGCGTAAAAGGAAGGCGTTCCAGCACCTACATCCACCGTTTAAGTCTAGACTTTTCATTTTTGCTTTACGGAATAGCCTATGCTCCTCCTCAGGGTTCAAGTTGTCTCGAAGACAAATTTCAACGAAATCGATCCAGCGGTTTAATCGTGATAACGCAACACAAATCCATGAAATGTATTTGCAGTTGGGAATATGGAGAACCAGTATCTGTAGAATGGAATGACGATAAAGGAAATTTGTGCTTGACAGGGACTTGAACCATAATTTCCCACTTACTGTTAGGCTATCTAATTATGGCTAGACCCAAACTTTCCATATGTCATCAACCATATGTCAACTACCTGTACGCGCACATACATTAGGTATATTCCTGTACGGTAGACACATTTTAACTGAATGTCGCTTTCCCGGTACTGGCGGATAAATACGATATTGCAGAGCACATATTGCTGAGAAGTACGGTGCATCTAACATCATCTAACATGTTTAGGATTATATAAGGACTGTGTTCATTATGTTGAATCGTATTATATAGAAGATATCAAACAAAAGAAGCATTTTGAGAAATGGTTATGATGCTAAAGGGACTAAAGACCAAAATGTGCTTTCTAGGTTATTCAGCATAAACTTTATTAAAATAACATGAGCATAAATATGCACTAACTCAACATTAACCCTTGCTCATTGATTTTAGGCACGCGAATTTACCACTTTCAATGATTCAAAAAAAAAAAAACGAAAAAAATACCAAGCAAACAAACAAATAACCACTGACATTTCTAAATAATTTGTACTGAAATGCTAAACGGGCTAAATCAAATCCAACAAAGCATTTTTGTATTACAAATGGCGTCCAAAAAGTTTTGCACAGTCGTTTCTAATTCTTTTATTTTTTGCTGGAGGAAAATGATTTTTTTTTTGTGAACATACTTGGAACATTTAACTATTAGTTGGTGTATAAGAATATTTTCTTTTATTTACAGGTGAGCCATAATGTACCGTGAAGTAGATGTCAGGTTGTGACCACAGTCGGTGATGGAGTTCCTCTTCAACACCGGTGATGACTCTACCGCATCGATTCACAGGAAGTTGCTCCCTGTTTATGGGGAGGACACAGTGGATCGCAGCAGTATCCAGCGGTGGTTGCAGAGATTTAAAGAAGGTGATTTTCTCTACTGGACAATCCACGATGCGGTAGACCATCGACGGCATTGAATGATGTGGATAAGGAGACCACATTGATCGAATCATCCAAAATGACAGATGTGTGATGACACGACAGCTTGCTGAAATGACTCGTTTGTCGTTGGGTAGTGTGGAACCATTGGTACAGTCACTGGTACAGTCACTAAGGTGCAGAAAAATATGTGCACATTGGGTATCTAGATTATTGACAAGAGAAATGAAAACTATGAGGAAGAACGTGAGCGAGAGTCTCATAAAGAACTTTACTGATGAATGGAAACAGTGTTTTGACGGCGTAATTACCCAGGATGAAACATGGTAGTTTTTTTAAGAACCTGAGTGCAAAACCCAGTCCATGGAGTGGCGGCATCCGGGTTCCCTCGGAAGAAGAAACCATGACTTTCACGAACAGGAGGCCGAAAGGTGATGGACTCCTTCTTCTGGGATCAGTGTGGTGTCATTTTTATTGACTTTTTGGAACGTGGCTGCACAATTCACAGGGACCACTACTGTTTGTCATTGGACAAGCTGCGACGTGCCATCAAGACCCACAGACCACAGTTTCAGGGTCAGCTCATCAGACTACACCATGACAATACCAATCAGCCTTATCAGGAAAATGGGTTGGAAAACTGTTCCTCATCCTCTTTACAGTCCGGACTTGGCTCCGTTTGATTTTTACCTCTTTGGTCATCTGAAGACCCACCTGCGCGGTAAAACATTTGACAGAAACACCTTATTTTCTGTGTCAAGAGATGTTGTAAATGGCAATCCCCAGAATTTTACCAAAGTGCATTTACATCATTGAAAGAACGTTGGGCCAGATGCGTCACAGCTGGTGGAGGCTACATTGAGTACGCTCAATGTATAGCTAAATGTTCGCAGATTGTTCACAAAAAAATTCATTCTCCTGCGGCAAAAAATAAAAAAATTAGAGACGGCTGTGCAAAATTTCTTGAGCGCCCTTTGCATTTCTAACTCCAGTAATCGTTTTTCTGTTCAGTCTTGGCACAGCGCACTGTAAAACTGTTAGTGCACCTCAGGTAGGTTTACCATCACACTTTTGAAGTCTCTTTTCTTATTCGAAGACTCCTTCAGCACCAGTGTCCTCACTACAAGTGGCTGTTTCGAAATCTTCACTTCGCCATCTATTTTCAGCACTCTTATCCTTCCCCAACCTTCTATTTCACCAAATTTCTTATTACTTTTTAATTTTAATTTTAATTATCCCAGGCGTGGTGATCTGAATCAATGAGACCGAATTTGTTTTAACCTTAGCTGTGCTCAAAATCAAATAATCTTCTTGATGCAAGTCCATAAAATAACAGTCTTTCGTTTGAACAAGTTTAAATGGTTGCTTATTGTGAGCTGTTGATGTGGTGTTCATTACATCATCATGAAAAAAAAATGCTTCCTGACCTTTGCTCTTCTTTAGTGTTATCATTCATGTTGCTGCCTGAAGAACGTATTTGTAGATAACATGCACTAAACGTTTTTCGTCTGGGACGGTCACGTACTCGTATTTATGTGACAATTACTCTGTCATAAATATCTATATATTTTTCTATGTTGTAGTAAAACATCTATGTAAGCACAGCCCAGTATAGCAGAGTATGACTTGCACCTATCTACAGCAAGTTTCTGAGGTAAACTCTGCCCAACTAAAAGACAGTTCTATACAAGTTATGCTTGAACTGTGCTTCTTTCGTGTCTTACCAGGCTCACTATATAATATTTGCATTCCATAATGTTATACACTGTTTGTTAATAATTACGCCTCAAGACTTTAATAATCTACTTGGGAAAATTTGTACATACTTTGTGGTTTTATGGTATCTGTTGAACCTATGCACTGCGAGTTCTACCTTGTCGTTGTCCGGGTTTCAACCTCATCCTCATACTCATCCTCATCCCTGCAGATGTGGACCTATGCACTTGTGCACCTCTCGCATGCAGTAATAAGAACGTGCTAAGTGCCTTAAAAATGTGTTTCAGTTGCCAGTACAGTACAGTTTTGCAATCGTTAATTTTTTTAAAGGCAACTCACTAAGGTAGTTAATTTTAAAAGTGAAAAGAGATTTATTTAACGTGGCTGTAACATGCTATACAAATGTTATCTTTGCAGTAATACATGTCATTTGTACCCCATACAACATTTAAATTGGATTTTCACTGTTTACAATATGTCCAGCTTATGTAAACAGATGTGCCACTGCGTACAGTGTTTCTGTGATGTAACAAGCAGGAGCGGGCGATATTTACGTGGACATGGTGCTTTACGTTTTTAAATATTTTAATTATAAGAGATCTTTTAGAATATGCTGAATTTTATTCACTTGACAGATTGGCGTAAGGTTCAACGTAAAATTAACATTTACCACGATAAAGAGATTCTGGAGGTCCGTATATGTACACTTCTACTTCCGGTTTTTATAATGCAAAACCAAAACTTTTATCTCAAATACAGACCTAAAGATGACAGAAATGTCTGACGAAACCGATTGTCTCTAATAAAGAAATATTTTATGCGATCTATACTGTTGAATGCTTTGAGCAAGTAAAATGGATCGCTCCTTCAGTGCTCTCAAAATCAGAAAATTCAGTCAATAAGCAGTAATGAGGTGAATATTTCAAGACATTTTGGTGATAAACAAATCACCAATGTATCCATAATGTCGCTATGAACTTTACTTCCTGTTGCTTGAAAATTCAATAGCGATTTAAACCATTAAGAAACTGCCGAGAGAAAAGAATCCTCGTGATAATGATTCCTAACACACTGAGGAACCGATATCTAGAAACAGATTTCGACTGATGTCATTTTGGAGGAGTTAAGAATTTACTGAAAATGATAGCAACTGCCGAACACTAACAAGGTTGTCTTATTCTTTGTCGGAGGCTTAGAGATACAGCGAAAACCGCCTCTACGACGTTTGGGACTAACGTCTGAAGTGTAATGGCGCCAGCCAGGCCATAAAATGACTCGCTGTCACCGCGAATGACCCATTTAGTTTGAACTTAAAGATGGATCAGCAGGTGCAATATCGACCGTATCGTGACCACGTCTTCTTATAGGCATATAACGCCATGTATAAGTACAGATTAGCCACTCGTTACTTTGAACAGAACACAGAAATGTTTTTCGAATACACAAGCAGATTCGTCCATTTGGTGATCATGAGTATTTCGCACTATGACTGCAAACCATCTGTGCCATCCATGTGGTAAGAGTTATTGAATTCTTCCACTTTCGTACCCTAGATCTTCTTCTCTTGGTTCAGCACTCCCTGTCCTATTTGATCGTAGTTCTGCGTACCTACCTATGATTCCAACACATGTTCTCTGTGTAGTTCGTCATTTCATAATGACAGTGAAAGCTGCGCTACGTTCAATACTGTATTTTTCTCTGTGCTGTGAACCAACAATTCTTTGACCAGTTAAACATTGCCCAGCTGTTTGCGCCAGTGTTGCTCAAGTGCTCCATTTGCGCCAGAAGAAGCGCGTATCCGCTAGACGCTGAGAGCAACTCAACTGCGATGGGAGAGGTGACGGAACTCAAGTGGCAACTTCAGTTGGGAGCCAGCGCCCAGTCGCTTGGACAGCGTGCTTGACAAGACATAGATGCATCGCTGGGGTCAAGCTTGACGCAACGGCCGAGCTTGTTCGGTTATCAGGACGCCTGTCCCAGGAAGTGCCGGTGTCAGCGCCAACTCTACCGATGGAGTACAGATGGTCACCGACGCCATAAGAGAGGCAGCTACTATGTAGAAGAGAAGGAGTTGGGATGAAACAGCCTGTAAGTTGGAGCTCGAGTGGCGCCATCTGGAGACGGAGGTAATAGCGCAGCCGAGCAGCGATGCAACTGGGCTGAAAGACGGCCGAGACTGTCAACACGAGGCCGACTGTAGCAACGGACGGTGTTTCTCTACTAAGTCCAGAGAACACGGCGCAGCTAGGAGCGAGGAACTGCTAGCGGAAGTATAGTTTTCGGTGTGACGGTTGGAAGGCAGTGTGTACTCTTAATTAATCTACTTAGTCCTAATAACCTTTGAGTCTGTGCTGCGATACGTGAAGAGCCAAAGTTTTACGTTGATGAAAAGCGCTGAGGGAACTGTTGGGCCTGTAATTTGTGGACCAGTGATTGAATTGTATCTGGGTGTAACACCACGAGACCACTATTAGGCCTGAAAATTGCAAAGCAGTGCTTTATCGGTGGAACTCAGGGATAAGTTGTCCACTCACTGATGTTGCTTTCCTTGTGCGTTTTCAATAGGATGTGCATTTGGTTAACGTGTGACTGTAGTTTGTGCCTGTCTCAGTTTCCTGTCCGGTATTTGCTTAAGATGTTGCCTTGGTTGATTCCTCTTGAGTTTCCCCTTGATAAGCCCGTTGTTACTATAGGAGATAATTCATGCCCTTTCGTGAGCCTTTTAATTCTCAGTGAAGCGAAATATTGATATTTATGATCTGCATTAGGTTAAATCTTCTCATTTTGTGCATTAGTTAATAACCCTTAGAAAGCTGATTATTGCTGTTGGAGCGAATTTATTTTACTGAGTATAGTTTTATTACATCAAGTATGAAGACCATTTTATAAACTGAGTGCTAATTCCTGGTCCGTCCCTTCTCGTGCTTGTGATCTGATTTACGGTGTGGTTTTGCATTTGTATCTAACTGAATATTAAAAAAAAGAAATGAATGGACGAAAATGGAATTTTTGGTAATGGGTATCAAATCTGGGGTTGAACACATTAGCCGCCTCCCGAAAACAATCAGGATACCGCTATAAAGAGCAGATCTGTAACATACCTTACATGCATCGGAAAATCATTCAGGTTAGTTGAAGAAAAGAATAGCAAGGAGAATACATCGTTATGAATTATCAATATATTCTTAAAATCTCCAAACTACTAAACAGGTACAAATATTCAAGAAACATGAAACTTACATGTGATATTGCTTTCGAACATTGCGATGTTCCACAATGTCTTCTCTTGTATATCCAATAGTTCTTAAAATTAAATGTCCTGGCATGTGCGTGAGTATTTCATTATGTCACACGTTTTTCGAAGAGTCTGTCCGATGATTTACACACTTCATTACTCAAAATAAAATATAACTCGTAGCGATGCTACACAACACTTCTTATCATGTCATCGACCAAACAGTAAAAGGTAATCAAGTCTCTTGAACTAAGCATAACAAAGAATAGATTTTTATCATTCATATGTTTCGCATCTTATTAGGGTCGAGCGCTGCGGCAATGTTCTAAACATCTATTCCCAGAGTGTCATAGTGTTTATTTGAAGCAGTTAATGCTGAACGCGCGTCTTTATGTAGACGCACATTACAAAAGTATAACATTTTACCAACTACAGTTCGATGGCTGTTTTTCTCTTTTATGACAAATATTCCATATACAGAGCGTCGGAAACCCAATAATATTACATGATGCGTAATATAACACGATGACATAGCATTTCTGAACTAATTTTTAAAATGACATAGTACACGTAAATGTATTATAATACGCCAATGGGAATAGTAACATACGATACAACAGAAATCCATGTTAAGTACTTGTTATATTGAAGTACAAATAAAGCACTGACTTCATCCTCAACTGAAAACCACTTTGGTCGATTACCGTGAAGTAAAGCACATGAACACGGGTATAAACTGCAAGACAGTGTCAAAGGGAAAGAAATGGACACAACATGAAGTAAATGAAAGATAACATGGTATTGTTACATAAGCCAATACAGTTAAACCCACCTGCCACTTACGGAGGTATTTGTGACAACTTAACATAACAAAAGAAGTGAACAATGCAATATGGCACAGCAAGAATTCACAATGTTTACATCATGCTGATCATATGAAGATTTGTGTCATGAAATACATAAGCATAAACCACCGACAGGATATGCATGTCATATTCTGTTTCACAAAAAATTTTCTGGTATGAGCCTAAAAATTCACTGTATACTTCTAATAAAGAAAACACTTGATAGACCACATTCTATCGCACAGGTACTTGTCACATAGCGTCTTACGACAATGAAGGTACTGCAGTTAAGTGAAATTGGGCTATGGTTTAGAGACTTGCATATTTCAGATGTGAAACAAAAAATATATACGTTGATTAACATTTATATGAAACTAGTCCCTAGGGTAAAAATTATTAGGTATATCTTGCTTCTTACTAGTTAATACAGTAATAAGATATTGCAGCAATTGTGATTTAGTTACGTAGATAACTTCAAGATGTAACATTTTTGTAAAGTGTGACCATATTACATAAACTCTTGTAAAATAATTACCAAACTGAAGGAGATGTGTTGTGGCGGGTGGTGGACAAAAATCGCTATTAACCAATCAAGGTAGACACTAACAACTGGAAATGTGCAACATATTCTATAGGCATCAAAAGTATTTAATATGATATACATACGTTATATCTAGCTTAAGTAGCGTGCAATATATATTAAGCATTGAAGTGTCAAAGTCTATACTTACACTGTAACCTGTTTTTGTGTACCATGTGACATGAATAAAATAAAAACAAGGTTGTTTTTGACGTAAGAAAGATGGTAGTGTAATCAGTATGAAAGGCGCAGAGGAATTTTATTATATAAGATCAAGAACCTTTCGGTCCAGTCGTTTATATTATCCTCTGAAACAGTTATCATGCATGTAGATACATTCCGAGGGTTCCCACACAACTGTTGGTCTAGTGTGGCTGCCCTTGCGTGTGTCTCGCCACGAGGGAGGTCTGGGAAGTTTCGACGTCTTACGTAACCACCATCACTGTTCGCTATATGCTGAAGGCGGGATAACTGAAGCTATTTGATTAACGTATCACAAAAGACAAAAGTTTAATTTACTTAAACATTAAATATACGTATTTTATGCAAAATGTACTCAAAACTATGTGTCTGAAGTTTATCCCGGGAAGAAGCCTGCCATTAAAATAAACTGGTTAGATTTTGGGAAGGCCTCCACAATGAAAAATTGTGTTGAGACTGTTGCAATTTATGTGGGACTGTCACTAATGAAACAAAACAGTTAATTAGCTTACTTACATGCATGGTGTACGAAATAATAGAAAATTATTCACTGACTGCAAATTCCTCAACTCGGTATAGATTTACAACCTAATTATGACATTTGAAAATTTGTGCCAGATTTGATTTCCCGTCTGGCACAAATTTTCATACATCACAATTGAATAGTAAGTTTATATTCACAATCAGCGAATAAGTTTCGATATAATTAGCTTTGATTATTTCTTTTTCACCTGCCCTAGCTCCCAACCGCTCCAAACCCTAGGGATGAGCAATGAACCTAGAGACACCGAAAACCATGAATTCGATACTAATATGAGTCGATACCAACATGGGACGTTACTGAATATTTTTCTCGTTTCATTCTCCCCCTCATCCTAAGGGACAGTAGGGGTATATTATCCTAACAGTGTTTTAATATTAATAACTATACAAATAAAGAGTAAGTGTAAATACAAAATTTTGTTGAAATGGTTCATGTCTTGAGATTTTTTCTTCGGCACACCGTTTTCTTTCCCACACTTACCCCTGTCCAAGGTGGACATTTCTTACCCCGCAGTATATCTTTACGGATGTTAAGTAAAATGTGTACCCGTTTGGTTGGTCCAGTGTGTGGAGCAGACATATATATTTTTGTAATATGCACCGTCGAATCACATTATAGTATAGGCTGAATAACCACCTTTTGAAGCCCGGAACGCTGCGTGGAAGAGTGACATTCTGGAAGGTATCAATAGGAATATGGAGCCTTGCCGACTTTAGTGGTATGGCCAGCTGCGTTACGTTTATCAGTGGAGAATCCATGCTGTAAGCAGCCCAGTCGAGGTGTTTCCGAAGATTGTCTACTGGGTTTCACTCAAGGGAGCTTGGTGCTCAGAAACGAAACTGATCCTGGTGCTCTTCGAAACACGTACATATACTGCGAGCTGTGTGACAAGGTGCGTTGTCCTGCTGGAAGATGAAAGAAAGATGTAGAGAGATGCGTTGATATATTGTACCTTCCATAATGACCGTATGACCCGGGGAATGTCACGAAAACTTTCTCTCCTCAAGCGTGGCCACTTCCAACGATTGTTGCAGGATGTTTGCTTTCAATGTTATGGAGCATAAAAAGTGACTCATCTGAAAACGCCACTTGTCACGACGCGGTGGACGTCCAGTTGCGGTACTGGCTTGAAAATTCCAGCGTTCGTCACCGATAAACAGCAGTTAGCGTGGATGCATGAAATAGGAGCGTGCTGCGGAGGCCCATACACAGCAACTTTCGCGAAATCATCGATCAGCAGACATTGTTACTAGCCTTTTACTTTATCTGAGCGGTTGCACGTCTATTCGCACGTACATATCTCCACAGTCATCATCATCCCCGTCATCTATGGCTCGTAGTGACACCACAATGACTTCGGCGCCAGGTTTGGCTAGCTCCATTTTGCCGTGCAGGGTATACCTTAAACATGGCGGCACGGGAACAGTTTACAAAGTTAGCCGTTTCGGGAATGCTTCCGGCCTTGGCACGAAAGCCAGTGATTATGGCCTTTGGACGTCGGATAAACCGCTCCGTGTCCGCAGTACAACTACGACTGCAGTGCTTTCCGCATAACCCCGATACACTATAGACACCCTCCACTGCTACTGCTGCCTCCTGCCGTCTGTGAGTGGTTACTCCACTTTGACGCTAATGGGACCACATATACAGATTGGCGGCAAATCCCATATTAGTCGAGTTCGGGTTTGACACTGTATGCCTTTTTCGTCTACTCAACTGAGGTTTCAGCAAGTCCTCTAAAAAGTTACTCTTCGTTGGATGTTGTTCAGTTTCATTACTCTGTGCACTTATATGCAGTATTATTTTAGTGTCCTAAACTGAAGTCATAGGTTACAAAACTAGAATGGTTGTAACCAAAGTTATTCTATGAAGGTTGGTCCCGAAGAGAAATGACCTGTTATTGGCCATTGGAACGACGTCGGCGGCAAAGCAGAACTGCGAACGAGGGCGCGAAGCTCTACTGCACCGTCACAAACAAGGGTACTTACGACGCAAAATTTACTACTTGTTGAATATTTAGAGCAGTTACTTACCTCGTTACACTCCAATGATTGCTGAGGAGTGCCACTGACGAGATTTGTGTCTCTGTGATTCTCTTTCCAGTTTGATATTGAGGTAGCGAGCACAAATAAAATTCTGGCTGCGTAAGAATATTTTAATTACCTCTGGTGCCACGTGAGTACATTTCCGCGAAAGCTAGTGTCTCCTGATCTCTTAGAAATACTTCATTTCCCTTCTGCCTTATCTAACGAAAGCAGTTTCTTTACTGATATTTTTGTACTTTTTTCCCATCTGAGAGCATTATGCCGTCGCCAGTAAAGTGGAGGTGAAGGAATTTACCCAACCGATGTACATCTGAAAATACCAACACCTCTTTCGGATGGGTCTGTGGATGCGAGAAACATGAAAATTCGTGATCAGTACGCAATTCGGCACAGATCGATTTTTCGGCGCAAGTCAGAAACGTCTGCGATAGCATTATAATATACATTATGAAGCGAGGGAACTATTGACTTTAGGAACACCGCTGTCAACTGAAAATCAAAGTCATAAAATACCGGCTGTTTTCGTCCTGAACAAACAACAAGCACTTTACTATGTGGGCATACAACACTATCCTGCATTTCATCACGTCACACTTCCATTTACTTTCACTTCGTCAAACGATAACACAAACAACCGTAAGATGACGTAAATACACAAATCGTGCTTTACATTCATTTCTCCTTTCCAGTCTGTCACAGTGTCGTATTTAAATGACGAGTAACGTGGTGCCAGATGTATAGTATAAATATTTAAATGGTTGCGATAGCAATTGCTCCAGCTTGTGGCTCCTCCTTTTTGTAGTCTTTCGTGGGTGTTAAGTTTTAAGTTGGCGGTTGAAGATGTCTTCGATCTCCATCACGTCACACTTCCATTTACTTTCACTTCGTCAAACGATAACACAAACAACCGTTCGATGTCCGAAAATGCCTGTCCCTCAGCTTTCATCGAATTTAAATATCAGACAACACTCCAAGCCAACAACGAAACGACTGCGAGATCTTTCACTTCAAATTTGTAATTCCAGCGAATGAAAAATCGAGTTTGTTCCTCAAAAATCTTTAGCGCTTAAGAGATACCACGAATTGTCACTGTATTGCATATGTCCTGTCTTTTCCACTTGCCTTGCTTCTCTCCAGAGGTCAAACAGCTGAATTAAGTTTCATAGAAAACCTTTTTCAGAATATTCTTCACTTTATAACTGACTAGATTATTTGTAGCCAAATGAATCTTCCTTAGTTGGTGACGAGAGACCCCCATATCTCTCTCACGTCTCTCTCTAACTTTCAAAACACTACTCATAGTTTCGAGGTTTTTGTTCCTATGCTCTAATTCTTTCACTCAATTCCAGAGACAAAGCAGTTCTTCATGCCACAGATCCGGTAAATCAGTTAACGTGGACTCATCGACTTTCTGTTTCTAGGCTGTAAAGTTCTCAAACATTTCCAGTACCCTTTTGAGACTGGCTGTCGTCTAAAACATGTCTTCCCTGCTTTCTTTTAATTGTCTTTCGGCACCTATATAAATACTTGCACCACTGGAAGATTCCTAGAAATTATATGCAAGAGCTCTGTCCATAAATCTTGCACATAATCATTGGATTTAAAATACCATGAACAAACAGTAGCATCTGACACAATAATGTGGTCTCCCGGTCTTTGAAGTTGTATGACCCTGGAGCATAAATGATACGTAATACTGATTCCCTTCCTCTTCCTGTTGTACGATAAGTAACTGGCGACGGCACACTCAGGCCCTTTTTTCGTAAAACACACGAATGAAGGAAACCAAGCGAAGCTTTAACGTGCACACACACACACACACACACACACACACACACGATGTTAGCTTCCAAAATAACCGTCTCTTCATTGCTGCTACAAGAACGCGCTTCCCGAGGCCGACAAGGAAGCCAGCGCATGGCGCGTACGTCACACCACGTGACACTGGAGACCATACGAGTGCCAGCAGCCGTCTGCAGCTGGGAGAGAGTAATTGTTTCAGACGAGTTAGTAATTCCTGACTGCATTTCAAAAGCACGCAAGGTCGTGATAGAAAACGACAAAGTTGAGATGTTTAGTCGATACCTTTTCAATTACGTATTTATTTCCCGTGGGCCCTGTACGGAACCGAGCTTTCGCTAGTGTGGTGGGCAAGCCGACTACTGTTACATTACGAATTCGTTGCAACGCTCGTATTTCTCGTGGGATGCAGTTCGCCTGAGCTTGCTCGCTCGCTCAACTCAGCAGATGAATTTCTTTCCTAATCCTGTCACCTTATAATTGGATATTTACGAACAGACGAGAATTGCATCGTCTACTGGAATCTGCTGTTAATGAGTTTCATTATTAATTACTAGTACTACAATGACTGTAAGTCCATATCCCTACAACTAATTTGTTACGGCTCTACTAGGCGCAGTTAAAAAAAAGGTCATGTGAAACCATTATCGGTTGCATGAGGCACTACATCTTGTATTAAGTGAGGACTGTTGAACAGAAGGGACTGAATGCTATAAACAAGCTGATATACGATTTAGGTCGAACATACAGCTTAAATTACAGCATACTGCAAAGTTATGTGTTTCGTTGCCGTACTGGCAATCAGCAAGAGTCCATATTAGCGGATTCCCGTAGAAGATGCAAGTCTCGTTTGCACGTAAATATCCAAATACGAGTTGACGGATTTAGAAACGCAGTTCGTCTGCTGAGCTGAGCGAGCTAGCGAGCTCAGGCCTTCCCTCGTGACGCACGCGCCGCTGCCTATTCTGACTTCATTCCCTCGGTCTTCCCATTCCATTCGTGTATGCTCTCACGGTACAGCGTATATCTCATACAGATGGAGAACAACTTGTTGCAAGCCACATAATCAGTCTTTTATTATACTTTTTATAGTCCATGAACAAGTTAGAATGCTTCTTATACTAACGATTGTGCACTACTACATCTGCTGCTTCCTATCAACTTGTGGGCCCTTTCTGGAGCTCTCCTGTTGTTCAGAAACGCTAATTTTTCCATTACAATGTGTAAAGACAAGTAGGGAAAACTGAAAGGTATTCGGAGGCATCGCTTAGAGATTTTATGTCTTATGCATCAGACGTATGGCGACTTGTGTCAGAAAATGCAGTGACTTTCATTCTAATTTCCATAGTGAATTGTGCAGTAATGTTTCATTATTCCGATTATTCACGTTTAACTCATTCTGTGAGTGTATTGATACAGTCTATGACTTAGTTTCACATACACAAATAAATAACAATGTATTAAGTGCTCCCGTTTTGTTCCTCTGTAGTTTCTGTATGTTTCACTTCCCTACTATTCTGTGATCTAAATACTTGGAGGGACTTATTCCAAGGGCCTTTTTCCAAGATGGCCGCCGGGTGAGATTACAGGTATTTTCCTCGTCTGCTAAAAGAACTTATTTAAGAGAAAATAATGTCAATTTTTCATTTTTTCTTTGTTTTGTGTACTTGCTGTAGCCCCCGTTCATGTCACACCACTGAATATTAGCGCCCCAGCACAGCTTTTTCTAGAAAAACCTTGTTCTTTAGCTGAAGGCCCCATAATCCCCACATAACCCGAAATTTTCAGTGACATAAACACAAAAAATTCTGTTCAGGTTTTCTTGATAGTGCAAAATTCGTTTAAAAAAGGAAGCTATTACTTTCATCAGTATCTACTGTGACAATGAAAGTGTACTTAAACGTTTCTAAATCGTATTTAACTAACACATTTTGTATTGTTTACTAGTTAGATAGACGCGATCTACGCCTAAATTTTCCGAGTTATAAACATTTAAAAATCTGACCAAACACGCCTGATAACGTAAATTCTCTGAAAGCAAAGCAATTACAAATTCATTATTCTGTCACTGTATTTCTAAATCAGTACAAGAAAACAAACACCGCACATAAGACCTTTGTGACGTTTTTTGTTTACTGTTGGGACTATCAACAGATGGGGTTTCACTAGGCATGGCCTACACCTATACAGGACTTGGAAGGGAAGATGGGTATAGCTGATTCATGAAAGTATACGGGGTGGATCTCGGGCCACACATGGTCAAATACCTGTTGTCGTAGGTAGGAAAAGTAGGTCTTTTTTAGGATTAATCCAGACAACAGGTTCCCCTGCCTAAAGAGTATCTCCAGCAGTTTAAAAAATACTGAAACTATTACTAACAAAACAGATTTTAACACTTCAAATACCACATATACCAGATGTCACAAAGGAAAACAAACTATTGGAAAGAGTAACATGGGGCATTTCACAGACTTTACAATCCTCCATCAAAAATGCAATCAATAAAAAATAAAATACAACTATTAGAAGTTGAGCTCCAGTCTTTGAACTGCACAGTTGCTTGTATTACTGAGCACTGGTGTAGAGACACAGAAATCCAACATGTAGTATTATCATTGTATGAAAAGGCAAACTCTTACAGCAGAACTACCCTCGAGGGGTGGAGGATCATGCATTTATATCAGAAAAGGAACACAGTACAAATCAAGACATGGCCTCAGTACAGTAAGTGAAGACAAACACTTTGAAATATCAGCTATTAAATTAAAAGGGCTTGATATCGCCAAGAAATTAATCAGTTTGTGCATGTATAGATCTCCCAGTGGTAGCGTAGACACTTTTTTCAATAAATTAACCGAAGTTCTAGATAAAGTCTCAAGTACAAAGGTTAGCATAATACTGTGTGGGGGTATTAATATCAACACTAATATCATAAATGAATCCAGCAGCACCTTCATAAACATCCTTCAATGTTTTGGCATGTCCTTGTTGGTCAATAGTGCAAGAAGGGTTACTACAATGACAGTATCAGTAATTGACCATGTGGCCACAAATATGGACAGGGAAAAATGTGATGTAGCTGTAAATCTTGGACTATCAGACCATCTCTGTCAAATAACAACAGTAAAATCAGGCTTCGAATCATTCTCTAAACTACAAGCCTACAAATGACATTGATCAGAAATCAAAATAAAAGATTTTTCAAAAGAAATAGAAAAACAATGCTGGGATGAAGTGTATAAGAAAACGAATGTGAATATTAAATTCTCCTAATTCTCCACACTGTTTAAATTGGCTTTGGAAAGACATTTCCAAAAGTATTCATGTCTGTATCAACATCTCACAAAAATAGTTGGATAATAGCACGTATTAAGAAGTCCTCCCAAAGACTTACCTCTCAGTTCCATGAAACAGATTCGCAAAGATCCAGAATTCTTATATTTCTATCATAGATACAAAAAGATCTATAGGAAGGTGCTGATTGCTGCAAAAAATGTCATTTTAAGACAAAGTAATATATAATGCAGAAAGGCACAATAAAATACTGGTGAGAGAGGGGGATAAGGTAATAAATGATCCACAACACTTATCAAAGTATGTAAACGAGCATTTTTCAAGTAGTGCAGAGAAGTTACAGCAAAAAGTTCCCAAAAACTAATATAACACATGTAAATAATGTTGCACTAAATACAGTGATGTTACTTCTGACCACAGAGAATGAAGTCAATAAAACTGTTCAAAAAATTAAAAGCCAGTAGGCTTTGATGAAATACCAATGTATGTGCTGAAACAATGCATAGGGATTATACAAGGCCCCTTAACAAATATAATAAATGAATCCTTCACGTCAGGGTCATTTTCAGAGCAGTTAAAACAGGCAAGAGTTGTATCTTTGCTTAAGAAAGGTAATTCAGAAGACTTCAAAAATTATCAGCCCATTTCCCTGCTGTCCCTATTCTCAAAAATAATAGAAGCAATTATGAAAGTCAGATTAATGAATTACCTGAATAAATACAATCCTTTAAACGAATCACAGTTTGGTTTCCGAAGTGGCAAAAAAAAAAAAAAGAGTCAGCCATAGTAGAATTGACAAAAGTTGATGCTTTTGATAAAGATGAGTGTGTCACAGGCATATTTTTGGATCTTGCTAAGGTGTTTGATACAGTCGACCACAAGATTCCATTAAATAAATTAGAAGCATTAGGAATAAGAGGGGTAGCTAATGACTGGTTTCGATCGTACCTAACAGATAGGGTACAACGAGTAGAGATAACACATACTTCAAATAGATCCAAACATTTAGTAAATCACTTATCAGAACCAAAATACATTAATATAGGGGTTCCACAAGATAGCGTATTAGGACGAATACTGTTCCTGATATACATCAGTGACTGTCCCAGTGTGTTACTTATGGTGAAAAAATTCTCTTTGCTGTTGACAGAAATATTATAGTCACTGAGAAAACAAGAGAACTCTTTGCCAAAAAGGCGAATAAAACTCTCAAGGAAGTTTATGATTGGTCAATAAGAAATAAAGTGACATTGAACATAAAGAAACCTAATGCCACGAATTTCAGTTTGAAGAGGAAAAATGACAATGTTAAATTAAATGTAGATCGTACCTCTATAGATTGTGTAACAAATGCAAAATTTCTAGGAATGAATGTTGATTGTCAGCTGAAGTGGTGTGAACACACAAAGGTACTTGCAAACGCAATGTCATCAGCATGTTATGCCCTTAGAATCCTATCATCAGTGTGTAACATGCAGTGCCTTTTAGTTATATATTATTCATATGTACACTCAGTTGTTAGCTATGGCATTCTCTTTTGGGGAACAAACACACAGAATATGAACACAATTTTCAAACTCCAGAAAAGAGCCAGAAGAATAATAACCAAAAATACTAGTCGAACTCATTGTAAACATCTATTGAAAACTGTGGGGATTTTAACTGCTCCATGTGAATACATTTACCAGTCAGTTGCACACATCAAAAATAACAGCTCTTTCCATGACCATGCAACAAGACATAAACTTACATTTACCAAGAAAAAATAAACGTAAAACTCAAAACAACATTTTCCATCAAGGAATAAAACTATACAATAAATTACCAAAAGAGATTAAAGAAATTGCAAAAATTCACTTATTTAAAAAGGCAGCTAATAAGTTCCTGTTATGCTATACATTTTGTACGTTGAAGGATTACTTAGGTAAAACGGAGTAGGGGTAAGATAAAAAAAGTCACACAAATAAATAATAATAATAATTATTATAGAACATCCAACATTTCACATAACACCATCATTTTATATTTTTCCTTCTTTTTTCCTTTCTAGAAATACTTACCCAATGCATAGCACAATACTAACACCTCTCCCTCTTTGTGAGCTCAACATCTCACTCATTATGGAGGGATGCTGACTCAGGGGAAGTTGTGGTACAGAAAATGGCCCAGAGATCACCTGTTTCTGTGTGTATGTGTATGTGTGTGTGTGTGTGTGTGTGTGTGTGTGTGTGTATGTGTGTGTGTGTGTGTGTGTGTGTGTGTGTGTGTGTGTGTGTTTGTGTAATGAGTGAAGTGTTGAGAAACAATCTGTGTATAGTGTGTGCAGTGGGATATGAGTGACAAGTGTGGCATTACATTATTTAATAAGTTATTTGTAAAAAAAGTATTGTATACCAGGAGTACATCTAACTATTGTCTCTAACTAGAAGTCTGTAAATATATGTGTGTACGAATTAGCTTATTTTAAATTGATCTAAACTTGTAAATACTTTGAAATGTCCTATATCCTTGTAAAAAGAGATCTATGGACGAATAAAGCTACTACTACCACTACTACTATAATATCATACTGAGATTTGAAGCCAGAGGAATTCTTTCCGCGTTGGCCATCTTCTGTGACAGCCTAGTACCCCATTTCACTATGTCGCTTCGTTCCATTTCACGTTCATGCTTTGAGAAGATAATGAATTACATTCAATAAGTGCTTCTTAGTCATCCACAAAATACCAAAGCTTGATCTGTCATGCGATGTGAGAGTAAGGGAAGAGTAGTTACCTTCTTTCACTAAGGCTTTTTATCGCACACATTATGTTAAGTTGGTCACTAACGCTGAATAGCTGTCGTCCACCAACCACCACTACTTCGTCAGCCTTACATGCCTTTGGACTGCAGAATAAAGGCACTGGTGATAGCGCACTTCACTCGTGGCCATTAATGCCAGCTTTTGAATACAGAGTCGCCGCTTGTAGTAGATTTGCACCTTGACAGCATTTCATTAAGGCAAATTCTTTGCCGGAAAAAGAAACTGGATTTACCGTGTACGAGTCGCACAGGCTGACTGCTGAATCACGGAAATAAACAAAAGTCGAAATTTTGTTTTTTATTCTTCTTACACAAAATTTCCAGACGAGGCCAGGATGCCTAAAACTTCCTGTCCCATGTTAATCCTGTTCGATAAAATTTCCGGACCACTGCCGGATGTCTACACTTTTCTGTCAAAATATTTTGCCCGCGGTATCCTCGTCTTTTTCAGGTATTGTCTACCGAAAGTACACTGTGTTCTTCTAAGTAATCGTAAGGCTGTTACATATATAATGCACTCAGAAGTTATTCCCTGGCTTTTACCTTAGGGGAAAGAAATTGACTGTTTGTCAATGGAGTGGTCTCATTAGCCTTCGTGGCCAGGGAACACCTGTTCTACATTAGATCGAATATTTTTATCTGCGATCATATAGAAGAAAAAAGTCATTGGCCCCCACCCTGATACAAGCCTATTGATTTGATCCTATTCGGCAGCTTACATGCCGGCCGCGGTGGTCTAGCGGTTCTAGGCGCTCAGTCCGGAGCCGCGCGACTGCTACGGTCGCAGGTTCGAATCCTGCCTCGGGCATGGATGTGTGTGATGTCCTTAGGTTAGTTAGGTTTAAGTAGTTCTAAGTTCTAGGGGACTGATGACCATAGATGTTAAGTCCCATAGTGCTCAGAGCCATTTTTGCAGCTTACATGTCAATTTCGATGCTTCTTGAACTCAAGCAGCTTCTAATTAGGTCCATGAGGAAGAATAGGTCACTTTCCAGATCTTTATATCACAGGAATACCAAATATGGTATCCTGCAACTAGGCTTTTCGCGTTAGCTACCAGACCGCACAGACATCGTGTAAAGAGTTTTAGGATAGCATTCTATATGCCATACAAGTAGGATGCCTCAGTCCTCATCGATAGTGTCGTAACGTAGTCGTGTTTACAGCGATTCCTTAGCAGTATTTCCAGACCTGAATTACGTCCCACGATACGATATTCGTGTTGTTGGAGAGCACTAATTACCGTAGAAATGCTACATTATGTGATAGTGGGCTTGTAGAGTGGAGGGAGCGAATTTTCCATTTGTTCTGCATAACGTGCTTTTGAAAATTGTGTGGTTAACCCTCCACAAGAAGTATTACAAATACTTTTACTCACTTCGAAAAAGAGTTCTCCATCCCAAATCAGGAAAAGAGTGCACATGAACATACACTCCTGGAAATGGAAAAAAGAACACATTGACACCGGTGTGTCAGACCCACCATACTTGCTCCGGACACTGCGAGAGGGCTGTACAAGCAATGATCACACGCACGGCACAGCGGACACACCAGGAACCGCGGTGTTGGCCGTCGAATGGCGCTAGCTGCGCAGCATTTGTGCACCGCCGCCGTCAGTGTCAGCCAGTTTGCCGTGGCATACGGAGCTCCATCGCAGTCTTTAACACTGGTAGCATGCCGCGACAGCGTGGACGTGAACCGTATGTGCAGTTGACGGACTTTGAGCGAGGGCGTATAGTGGGCATACGGGAGGCCGGGTGGACGTACCGCCGAATTGCTCAACACGTGGGGCGTGAGGTCTCCACAGTACATCGATGTTGTCGCCAGTGGTCGGCGGAAGGTGCACGTGCCCGTCGACCTGGGACCGGACCGCAGCGACGCACGGATGCACGCCAAGACCGTAGAATCCTACACAGTGCCGTAGGCGACCGCACCGCCACTTCCCAGCGAATTAGGGACACTGTTGCTCCTGGGGTATCGGCGAGGACCATTCGCAACCGTCTCCATGAAGCTGGGCTACGGTCCCGCACACCGTTAGGCCGTCTTCCGCTCACGCCCCAACATCGTGCAGCCCGCCTCCAGTGGTGTCGCGACAGGCATGAATGGAGGGACGAATGGAGACGTGTCGTCTTCAGCGATGAGAGTCGCTTCTGCCTTGGTGCCAATGATGGTCGTATGCGTGTTTGGCGCCGTGCAGGTGAGCGCCACAATCAGGACTGCATACGACCGAGGCACACAGGGCCAACACCCGGCATCATGGTGTGGGGAGCGATCTCCTACACTGGCCGTACACCACTGGTGATCGTCGAGGGGACACTGAATAGTGCACGGTACATCCAAACCGTCATCGAACCCATCGTTCTACCATTCCTAGACCGGCAAGGGAACTTGCTGTTCCAACAGGACAATGCACGTCCGCATGTATTCCGTGCCACCCAACGTGCTCTAGAAGGTGTAAGTCAACTACCCTGGCCAGCAAGATCTCCGGATCTGTCCCCCAATGAGCATGTTTGGGACTGGATGAAGCGTCGTCTCACGCGGTCTGCACGTCCAGCACGAACGCTGGTCCAACTGAGGCGCCAGGTGGAAATGGCATGGCCAGCCGTTCCACAGGACTACTTCCAGCATCTCTACGATCGTCTCCATGGGAGAATAGCAGCCTGCATTGCTGCGAAAGGTGGATATACACTGTACTAGTGCCGACATTGTGCATGCTCTGTTGCCTGTGTCTATGTGCCTGTGGTTCTGTCAGTGTGATCATGTGATGTATCTGACCCCAGGAATGTGTCAATAAAGTTTCCCCTTCCTGGGACAATGAATTCACGGTGTTCTTATTTCAATTTCCAGGATTGTATGTCTAAAAACCTGTCAACGTTGTCTTGTCAGAAAGTAATCAAAAAAAGTAAAATAAAATAAAAAAATATTCATTCGCTTGAACACACGTCCGGTCAAGGTCTGCTGCTTCCTTTCAAACACCACTGGATGATATCGAATGTTTTCACAGCTCCCACGTTACGATGTGGATTCTGTTCCACATTAAGAATTTCGGCTTGATAAACTATTTTAGAAGGCCCCATATTCGGTAGTGTGATACGATTGAGATCGGGCAACCTGCAAACCATGGAGCTTGTCTTTCCTTACGCAACCATAAGTCATGGTTCCTCTCGAAGAAAGTGACTCAACTTGCTTGTCGCCCCTCATGTATCACCAATGTTGTGACTAACTTTCGTTATTTATTTGTACCCGGAATGATATGAAAATGTAATGATTTCATAAAATATTCCAACAGTAAAATGTTGCTACAATAAACGCAGGCTGTCGAACACGGGCACGACAAGTTAATGACACCAAAATTCACTGTCTTCGATAACCTTCAGCAGAAATCAGTTTATGTTAAAACATAGACGAACATCCACCGGCCAGTTTTCCGCTGAAAATAACGAAACGGAATATTGGTAAACGGAAGAATATGCTCAATCATTCCTGTTCGTAGTATTGAAATAAATACTTCAAGTTCCATCGTATGAAACTATGCCGGTAAATATTTCAGAATAATGGTGTTATTGTGAATTATCTTTGTGGAAGACACTACCTGCATCGAACCAGTTTTTGAAATTGATTTTGAACAGTGTGTATGGCTGCTTTCCTCGTGTCTTACTTTCATCTCCGACCATGACACTTGCAAGGTAGGCCACAGCGACGGCGTTGTTTGATGGAAGCTTGGACGACCATCACAGTTTACGAGCTGGGGATATGGGACTCGAGGCGAACGACGCCTCTAGAGCAGTTAAGCGACGCCAAAAGCCTTGTCCTGTGCCTTACCTGAAGCCATAAAGAGGCTTACAGCTCGTCGTTCAGGCATCGCCAAGCTATCCCAAAGTGCTGCAAATATTGTTGAGAAAACACTTTCATTGCTCTGTCTACTCTAATCGTTATTTTGACGCTTCATTAGAAAATTTACGTAAGATTTCAAAGTCTTTCGAAGGTTGGCAACTCGCATTAAATGTTCAGAAATGCAAAATTGGGCACTTCACATAATGAATGAACGTTTGTTTCAGAGCTACAAACAGCATTATTGAGACACAAATGAAATCAGTCAACTCATACAAATATTTTGATTTATTAATTTGTAAGTAAGACAACGTCGTTATCAGGAAAACAAAAACTGGCGTTCTGCAGATCGGAGCGTGGAATGTCAGATTCCTTAACAGGGCAGGTAGATTAGAAAATTTAAAAAGGGAAATGGATACGTTAAAGTTATATATAGTGGGCATTAGTGAAGTTCGGTGGCAGGAGAAACAAGACTTTTGGTCAGGTGAATACAGAGTTATTAACACAAAATCAAATTGGGGGTAATGCAGGAGTAGGTTTAATAATGAATAAAAATATAGGAGTGCGGGTAAGCTACTACAGACAGCATAGTTAAAGCATTATTGTCGCCACGATAGACACGAAGCCACACCTACTACAGTAGTACAAGTTTATATGCCAACTAGCTCTGCACATGATGAAGAAATTGAAGAAATGTATGATGAGATAGAAGAAATTATTCAGGTAGTGAAGGGAGACGAAAATTTAATAGTCATGGGTGACTGGAATTCGAGAGTACGAAAAGGGAGAGAAGGAAACGTAGTAGGTGAATATGGATTGGGGCTAAGAAATGAAAGAGGAAGCCGCCTGGTAGAATTTTGCACAGAGCACAACTTAATCATAGCTAACACTTGGTTTAAGAATCATGATAGAAGGTTGTATACATGGAAGAACCCTGGAGATACTAAAAGGTATCACATAGATTATATAATGATAAGACAGAGATTTAGGAACCAGGTTTTAAATTGTAAGACATTTCCAGGGGCAGATGTGGACTCTGACCACAATCTATTGGTTATGAACTGTAGATTAAAACTGAAGAAACTGCAAAAAAGTGGGAATTTAAGGAGATGGGACCTGGATAAACTGAAAGAACCAGAGGTTGTACAGAGTTTCGGGGAGAGCATAAGGGAACAATTGACAGGAATGAGGGAAAGAAATGCGGTAGAAGAAGAATGGGTAGCTTTGAGGGATGAAGTAGTGAAGGCAACAGAGGATCAAGTAGGTAAAAAGACGAGGGCTAGTAGAAATCCTTGGGTAACAGAAGAAATATTGAATTTAATTGATGAAAGGAGAAAATATAAAAATGCAGTAAATGAAACAGGCAAAAAGGAATACAAACGTCTCAAAAATGGCAAAATGGCTAAGCAGGGATGGCTAGAGGACAAATGTAAGGATGTAGAGGCTTATCTCACTAGGGGTAAGATAGATACTGCCTACAGGAAAATTAAAGAGACCTTTGGAGAAAAGAGAGCCACTTCGATGAATATCAAGAGCTCAGATGGAAACCCAGTTCTAAGAAAAGAAGGGAAAGCAGAAAGGTGGAAGAAGGGCGATGTACTTGAGGACAATATTATGGAAATGGAAGAGGATGTAGATGTAGATGAAATGGGAGATACGATACTGCGTGAAGAGTTTGACAGAGCACTGAAAGACCTGAGTCGAAATAAGGCCCCGGGAGTAGACAACATTCCATTAGAACTACTGACAGCTTTGGGAGAGCCAGTCCTGTCAAAACTCTACCATCTGGTGAGAAAGATGTATGAGACAGGCGAAATACCCTCAGACTTCCAGAGGAATATAATAATACCAATCCCAAAGAAAGCAGGTGTTGACAGATGTGAAAATTACCGAACTATCAGTTTAATAAGTCACAGCTGCAAAAACACCAACGCGAATTCCTTACAGACGAATGGAAAAACTGGTAGATGCCGACCTCGGGGATGATCAGCTTGGATTCCGTAGAAATGTTGGAACACGTGAGGCAATACTGACACTACGACTTATCTTAGAAGCTAGATTAAGGAAAGGCAAACCTACGTTTCTAGCATTTGTAGACTTAGAGAAAGCTTTTGATAATGTTGACTGGAATACTCTCTTTCAAATTCTGAAGGTGGCAGGGGTAAAATACAGGGAGCGAAAGGCTATTTGCAATTTGTACAGAAACCAGATGGCAGTTATAAGAGTCGAGGGACATGAAAAGGAAGCAGTGGTTGGGAAGGGAGTGAGACAGGGTTATAGTCTCTCCCCGATGCTATTCAGTCTGTATATTGAGCAAGCAGTAAAGGAATCAAACGAAAAATTCGGAGTAGGTATTAAAATCCATGGAGCAGAAATAAAAACTTTGAGGTTCGCCGATGACATTGTAATTCTATCAGAGACAGCAAAGGACTTGGAAGAGCAGTTGAACGGAATGGACAGTGTCAACAAAAGCAAAACGAGGATAATGGAATCTAGTCGAATGAAGTCGGGTGCTGCTGGGGGAATTAGATTAGGAAATGAGACACTTAAAGTATTAAAGGAGTTTTGCTATTTGGGGAGCAAAATAACTGATGATGGTCGAAGTAGAGAGGATATAAAATGTAGACTGGCAATCGCAAGGAAAGTGTTTCTGAAGAAGAGAAATTTGTTAACATCGAGTATAGATTTAAGTGTCAGGAAGTCGTATCTGAAAGTATTTGTATGGAGTGTAGCCATGTATGGAAGAGAAACATGGACGATAAATAATTTGGACAAGAAGAGGATAGAAGCTTTCGAAATGTGGTGCTACAAAAGAATGCTGAAGATTAGATGGGCAGATCACGTAACTAATGATGAAGTATTAAATAGAATTGGGGAGAAGAGGGGTATGTGGCACCACTTGACAAAAAGAAGGGACCGGTTAGTAGGACATGTTCTGAGGCATCAAGGGATCACAAATTTAGCATTGGAGTGCAGTGTGGAGGGTAAAAATCGTAGAGGGAGACCAAGAGATGAATACACTAAGCAGATTCAGAAGGATGTGGGTTGCAGTAAGTACTGGGAGATGAAGAAGCTTCCACAGGATAGGGTAGCATGGAGAGCTGCATCAAACCAGTCTCATGATGAAGACCACAACAACAACAACAGTAATTTGTACGGATACGAAATCCATAGCTCATATAGGAATGTCGGGGGAATGATGAAAGTATAAAATGAATGGCAGGGTCACTTAGATGCTGAAAAAACTGATTGGTAGGTGTTGGAATACAAAAGGCAGTTTTCCTGAGGAAGCCTATTTACGAATTTGCAAGAACCTGTATTCAGTGAGGAATCAAGGAGTATACTATAACTCGATACATACGTCTGCCGTAGTGACAGTAAGGACAAGAGAGGACTAACAACAGCGCAGAGGGGGTCTTTAAGCTATTGAAATAGGAAGAAGCCCTCATAAGTGATAAGATGGAAAGTGGGAATTGAAATTCGCTTTAGAGTGGGTTGTGGGGTATTGATGTAGATGTAGAAATAAAAAAGTGCTGATTCATACCTGAGCTGTTCGTCATCGAGATTGGAATCCATACTAGACGATTAAATTTTTACCAATTTTTAAGACGAACAAGAAATGAGCAGTAGTTCTAGAAGGCTAACACAGTTCTTAAACACGTATAAGACCGTAAATACAACACCCCAGTTCCAGATCTCCTGAAGATAGACGTTGACTGTGGATGTTATATCACAGACACAGTCCCTTTGGCTGTTCAGGGATGTCACTAAACCCGCCCAAAGATGTGAACAACCATGGATGAGTAGCACCTATTTAGACGAAGGGAGTCCGACAGCCGAACAATTCCAGTCATTCCACCAGGAATGTATGTGGCTCGTGTTGCGTGTAGTTCAACCATGCCAAGACGGTCAATACCGCGGTTCAATCGCGTCCGCATTGTTACTTTGTGCCAGGAAGGGCTCTCAAAACGGGAATTGTCCAGGCGTCTCGGAGTGAACCAAAGCGATATTGTTCGGACATGGAGGAGATACAGAGAGACAGGAACTGTCGATGACACTCCTCGCTCAGGCCGCCCAAGGGCTACTACTGCAGTGGATGACCGATACCTACGGATTATGGCTCGGAGGACAGCAAGGCCACCATGATGAATAATACTATTCGTGCTGTCACAGGGCGTCATTTTACAACTCAAACTGTACGCAATAGGCTGCATGATGCGCGTCTTCACTCCCGACGTCCATGGCGAGGTCCATCTTTGCAACCACGACACCATGCAGCGCGGTACAGATGGGCCCAACAACATGCCGAATAGACCGCTCGGGGTTGGCATCATGTTCTCTTCACCGATGAGTGTCGCATATGCCTTCAACCAGACAATCTTCGGAAATGTGTTTGGATTCAACCCGGTCAGGCTGAACGCCTTAGACACACTGTCCAGGGAGTGCAGCAAGGTGGAGGCTCGCTGCTGTTTTGGGGTGGCATTATGTGGGGCCGACGTACGCCGCTGGTGGTCATGGAAGGCGCCGTAACGGCTGTACGATACGTGAATGCTATCCTACGACCGATAGTGCAACCATATCGGCGGCATATTGGCGAGACATTCGCCTTCATGGATGATAATTCGCGCCCTCATCGTGCACATCTTGTGAATGACTTCCTTCAGGATAACGACATCGCTCGATTATAGTGGCCAGCATGTTCTCCAGACATGAACCCTATCTAACATGCATGGGATAGATTGAAAAGGGCTTTTTATGGACGACGTGACCCACCAACCACTCTGAGGGATCTACGTCGAACAACCGTTGAGGAGTGGGAGAATCTGGATCAACAGTGCCTTGATGAACTTGTGGATAGTATCTCACGACAAATACAGGCATGCATGAATGCAAGAGGACGTGCTACTGGGTATTAGAGGTACCGGTGTGTACAGCAATCTGGACCACCACTTCCGAAGGTCTCGCTGTATTGTGGTTCAACATGTAATGTGTGATTTTCATTAGCAATAAAAAGGGCGGAAATGATGTTTATGTTGATCCCTATTCCAGTTTTCTGTGCAGGTCCCGGAACTCTCGGAAGTGAGGTGATGTACAACTTTTTTTGATGTGTGTATGTGGCAGAAAAACAAAGCACGAAAAAGAACTTGAGAGAGGATGAAATGTTATAAGAACACGGTTATCCCTATTTTATTGTATGAAAAAGAGTAGAAGTAAGGAGGCAGAAATGATATTTGACGTAGCAGTAAAAGTAGTAGATTTGACAAATGGCGAATGATGACATTAGGAATAAACTGAACATCTAAAGCTTGGGAAAGGAAATTCGCGAGAACAGAAAAAATCGAAGAGCAGAAAAAGAATACGCCACAAATACCATAAGATAAAAAGCCTTAAGGGAGACGACGAAGAACATCGGCATCACAACCGTAGTTGGCTAGAGATTGAAGTGTAGAAGAATAACCACAGCGACAGCAACTACAGCTAGAAGAAGATTTATTTTAAAAAAGTGAAATGTAGAAACAAACTAACAGAAAAACAAAATACTAGGTGTGATTGGAAAGTTTTAAGAATGGGCTTGTAATTGTACAATGGTGGTACTTACATGCTACTGTGATGCATCTCCTTCAAAATAGTCCCTTTCTGACTAAAAACAGCGACTACAACAGTGTTTCCACTTTTGGAACATTACTGGAATTTTTTTCCTTAAGTGTGTTAAGGACGCTTTTCGAATTTGCCTGGATGTCTTCAGTCGAGTCAAATCGCTTCCCTTTCAGCGAAAATTTCACTTTAGGAGAAAGATAGGAGTCCGCAGGGGCCAAAACACGGGAATATGGTAGTTGTGGAAGCACAGGAATTTTGAATTTGGTCAAAAATTCAACGATGGAGAAGGCACGAGGAGCCGCAGCATTGTCATGGTGCAGCACCCACCTCCTGTCTTTCGTCTTTTCTCATGCACCTTTTCGCGCAAATGCTCAAGGACGCATTTGTAAAAAATAAAATGGATCTGAGCACTATGGGACTTAACCTCTAAGGTCATCAGTCCCCTATAACTTAGAACTACTTAAACCTAACTAACCTAAGGGCATCACACACATACATGCCTGAGACAGGATTCGAACCTGCGACCGTAGCGGTTGCGCTGTTCCAGACTGTAGCGCCTAGAACCGCTCGGCCACGCCGGCCAGCGGAGGCATTTGCAGTATTCCTGGTTAATTGTGTGTTCTCCAGGGGTAAATTCACGAGACACAATACTGTCAGAATAAAAAAAAATCACCAACATTGTCTTCACCTTCGACAGACTTTGCCGTGATTCTTTCGGTCGTGATGAACCTGGAGTCTTCCACTGCGAAAACTGTACTTTGGTTTCAGGATCATATGCATATTTCCACGATTCGCCACCTATAATTACCCTATTTAACGAACCTGGGTCATATTTAGTCTGATTAATCAGTTCTCGGCACACTTCAAGACGGTATTGTCTCTGGTCACTTGACATCACTTTTGGAATGAATTTTGCGTGTACCGATATATTGTACAAAATATTGAAACGTGCAACGAAAAGTCAGACACAAAACACAGTAAAAGGAAAATAGTAAAGAACTCTGATAATGCGCGTGCTATTGGCTCTCATAATGGGAACTTATAATAAGATAACTGTATAGTATCTCTGTGCTAATTAATTATTCTTTTACTCGCTGACGAAAGAAACGAAAAAGGCCAACGTTATTACTCTCTTTGATCTAGACTTGAAGCTAACACACGCTACGGCGGCCATTACGCATTATAAGTTGTAAATTTTAAATAATATATGATAATTTATGCCGATTGCGTAATTTTTCCTTCACATGCCTAGTGACCTTCATGCAGAAAGATAAATATTATTTGTAAGGTTTTCAGCACGCTGGATAAACTACAAGAACGGTCGAACAATCGACCATTTCTGGTAGACACATTGCGTAGGAAAAATTTCATTGCGTTTCGGCATCAACGGACGCATTAAAATTTTGCACTATAATTATTAAGGAAAAGAACGTAAATTAATAATTTTATATTGTATGAAAGTAAAAACTAAAAACATTCCAGTAAGTTCAGAAATAGGCCGCTTCTCCAGAAGACGAAGATTATTACATTAAGAAAACTGAGAGAAGTACTTTATTTCATTACAAGGTTCCTTCCAATGAAATTTCACTACAGTAGCGATATCCTGCAGCAAAATTTTAATGTGATAATACGAAATACAATCCCTGAGATTAGGTTTACGTTTTTGTCAGTATGAAAGCTCCTCGTAGACCAATGTTTAAACTAATTCTAAAAGCTCATCGTGCAATCCTATATTAACAAGGCGGTGAGTCGCTCGCTGTTAAGTAATCAGAGTTCAGAGACCTATTTTACGAGAGTATGGATTCAGGTCCCACATATATTCATGATTCTTTCTTGTGTCCGCTCCGCCAAATAAGTGCTCTATTCGCTCTCCTGCCGGGCGTAAATATTAGTAAAGTGGCAAAATCTTACGCTCTTTTCGTCACATTCGTTGAGTACACCGTAAGTATACTTAAGACGGTGTACGGACCTGAGCGGTAGAGGCAGAAACGGTGCCCAAGGTTCGACCAGGCTAAATAAATACTGCTGTTCGATATCTAACTTACAGTTGAGAAATATAGCTGTACCAGATTATGTCTATGTAAGTACAATAACAATTTTGTACAGTTTGTAATTCTATAAATGCTTTGTTCCATGTACTTATAATAATTACAATCCATTACTGAGCGTGGAAAATAAATATCTCAAGCTGCTGGACTGGGACAGACTGCAGCTCGCATAAGATCGTTGGACAAAATAAAGACGTCGGAACCCTGATGGGGAGCGACGAGTAACAGAGATTGCTTACCAAGGTGTGGATACGACTACATGAGTTCCCAGGTATAATATTAGAATCATTAGGTACTAGGAGCCATGCAGAGTGCTTACTGATTAAATAAAGTCTGACATTTGATTAGTGCAACCGGCTACATAAGTTTAAGTAAGGTGTTTGTTTGATTACAGTGTAAAAGTCCAAGTGTAGCCACATTCATTAAATTGATGTAGATAGATGAACAGCAGACAGGAGTCAGCTCAGCTGACGACTCGAACAAAGCAATATCTGTTGTAAACGCAGCTGATGTGCTGCCACAGTCAGCACCGACGAATGATTTTCTAGCCGTGTTGCTGGCAAATTTTGAGTTGAGAGAAAATGAAAGAGAGAAACGCAAAAAATAGAAACGATTAGATAGAGAGAAACGCGAAAATGAGCGTCTCGAAAGAGAAAAGGCTCTTACAGCTCAAGTGAAAGGGATATGAGAAGCAGAACGTTTAGAGAGGGAGGAAAGAGAAAAAGCAGAACGCTTGGAAAGACAAACGAAGGAAGAGGAAGATGACGAACGTTTAGTCGATCGACTAAACCAGATTTTAGATGAACGGGATAAAGTCATCGCAACACATCTTAAAGGGGCAATGGATGGTCTGCAGGAACAAGTTACCGGATTGGTAACACAAAGTAAAGGTATTCCAATGAAAGACAGGAACTTGAAGAGAATTTAACCGAACTCGACAGAGCGCAACAAGAACTAGAGGGGCAGGTGTAATCGCTAGCTAAAAATCTAGTTCAAATAGCTGACAGTGTAGGAACAAAAACAGAACAAGACGTAACGAATGCGTTGCAGAAATTAAATATAGGTCTTGAGTGTGAGAGCGAGGACTCGAGCACGCACTTCAACCCTGAACTAAATGAGATGCAGCAATGCACTTCCGGTTAGAAAGGGAAAGTTGTGATAGGAAACATAATACCCCACCCCATATTAGTACTCGCTACGGAAACGTACCTGTGAATATGTCAAACTGAGAGCATTTGGCTTGCAATAATGCCAAGCAAAATAGCCCGTGCACTTATGGGAGTATTGTTGGTGCGACAGATGTGGGTGCAGTGCCAACTGCCGCACACGTAAAACATGAGGAGTCGCTTATTAAGCACAGGCAGTTACAAATATTCATTGGCGAACGAAAGTCAATCCACCCAGTATTATTTATCAAGAGTTTAAAAATGTTTTACCTCTTTCGTGGACAGAGAAACAGAAAATAAAATTCTTGATTTCTTTTATAAGCGGAGATGCAGCTCTCTGGGCAATGGAAGCTGCAGAGAATTGTCAGGTATACTCAGACTTCGAGAAGATGTGTTTAGCTCGTTTCTGCTCGTGATGTATACAAGAACGTCTCAGAAAGCAGGTGTATAACCCTGAGCCTTTTAATCCCCGGCAAGGCTGTCTTCGAAAATATTTCGAAATATATTTAAACAAGACATGATACTGGGACGAACCCATGCTCCCGAGAGATGTGTTGCGTATATTAAAGGCCAAGTTACAAATTTAAATTTGGGAAAAGCTTGTTCATGTGCCTGATACGGACCTCAAACAATTTATGGCCACCATAGATTCATTGGATTTAATAGAAGAAGACGCCAGGCAAAACGAATATGGCAATGGTGGTCCAGGATCGAACAATAATAACAATAAGCGAGGAAATCCGAATGGAAACCACTACCAGAAAAGGTGGACAGAGTAGAGAAAGTGATTACCACGCCGACCACTGTAGCAACAAACAAAATATCACAGTGGTTCGGCTGGCTACCAACACAATGGGACTAGTAACCGTCCCCCGAATGAAAACTGAAACGGATATTAAAATAGGAAAAGGAGGAACGCAGGAAGTTTTAACACTTCCTTCGCAAACAAAAATATGCCAACTGCAAATGACCAGTTGCACAAATCTGGCCCTGCAAATTGCCAGACACAGCACGCTCCCGACGACTGGAACGTGAATAACATAAATGTTACATGAATGCCGCCGCCAACTACGCAGCAGCATTGGACATCAACAAAACAGCAACAACAGAAACAAAATCAAACAGTACGTATTGTGGAAGTGGTTGAAGAGCCGCAAACTGGATGTTCAGGGGCGATAAACTCCAATCGACCTATGTAAGCCTTCCACATCGGGTCAGTATGGCACAAGGCGAAGGCAGGCAAAGCGTGAGAGCATTCATGTTGAGATATACTGGTGAAAACCTCAGGAAGGAATTAATTTCTGGACCGAGGCAATCACAGCAACAGAAGGATGAGTTGGTACAAGCTGCTTTTAAGGCTCAGATAAGCGGAGTACCCGTAACTGTCATTACTGGTACAGGGGCAAGTGCTTCAGTTATGGATTATGAATTTTATGAATGTGTAGACCAGGTTAAAAGAATACAAATTTTACCACTGTAAAACTGTGGAAGCCACACGTGGCCGGGTGCAGGTCATTAAAAATCAGGTACAGGCAGTCCTAGACATAGAAAAAAAGCGATGAAATTCTCATTCTTGGTCGTTAGGAACTTAGAGGTATCTTGTATCCTGGGTTAGGTTACGTTATTGAGAGGAACGCAAAGATAGACCTCTCTCGTGCGATATGCACCTTGAAAACCACAACGAGGTAATTGAACTGGCGCTGATAAGAACTGCGGCAACATATAACAATTACTGTAGGCAGTTTAAGGTGGATATGTCTGACCAAAAGATACTGCATGTAGAAAATGACTGCTACAGGAGGACTTACAGTAAGATAGCCCATGATATGGGATCTGAAGGGGAAGAAATCAGATAAAATATTAAAGTAAAGGTGTCGGAACTGAGTTCCCTCGACTGTGACCAAAAGAATGAACTGACTCGCCTGCTAAACAAGTATAGTCAGGTATTCACAGGGAAACCTGGTATAATAAGTGGATACACTTATGACATGTAAATTAAATCACATGACACGTTTTGCCGCGCGACGTACACCATGTCATGGGCCAAAAAAACAAGCTGTAGTTAAAGAGATTCAACAACCACTTAAATGGCAAATAACAGAACATTCGTCGTCGCCATACAGCAGCCCTCTGCTCGCAGTAGTGAAAGCAGATGGAAGTATGTGGTTAGTGTTGGATGCCTGAGACATTAACAAAATTATCATTCCTGTAAGATCCCGACCTGAAAACCTCGAAGAACATATTCAAAAGTTCCAAGGAGCTAAATTCCTTTCTAGTCTTGACCTGAAAGTGTCCTATTGACAGGTGTAACAGAGGCATCGCGAAAATATACAGCCTTTATACTTGTTGGTCGTAGTTACCAATTTCGAGTGGCCCCCTTTGGGCTTAACACAACTGAGGGAGTCTTTATTGAAGCACTTGTTGCTGTACTCGGACCACACTTACTAGGAAAGGTAATCTTATATGTAGATGATATATTAATAGGCACGAGAATGTGGGAAGAACATCTAGAATTGTGAGACCGGGTGTTAGCTAGGATCGCAGAAACAGGAGTTACAGCCAACTTAAAGAAATCAAAATTTGGCCGACGGAGATAAAGTTTTTAGGACATATAGTATCACCAGTAAGTATAATGCCAGACCCAGGCAAGTTGGAAGCTATCCAACATTTGCCTTACCCCACTACGAAGAAACAACTGAAGGCTTTTTAGGGGATGGCGTCATTCTTTAGACGTTTTATGCCCGCTCAGCTGCTTAATAATGAGTGACCGCTATGGCTGGTATGCAAAAATACACCGTGGATGTTCACAGAGGAGTGCAGAAAGGCCTTAGATAACATAAGAAATGCACTGTTGGAATCAGAAATATTTCACCACCCAGACATGTCAAAGGATTTCTGTCTGGCAACAGATGCTTATTCAAACAGATGCTTATTCCAACTAGGAGAAAATGAGGGATAACCTGAAGAGAGAATACATGTTTTCGTGGGCTTCGTACTAACTGCATGTGAGCGGGCATACTTGGATACTGAGTTAGAATCTCTGGCTGTAGTGTGGGCACTAAGGAAGTACCACTACTACGTCAATGGAAAGAGGGCGATTACCTTCTGCGACCACCAAGCTCTAAGTTACCTACTTACGTGCCCATTGCTTCACACACGTTTAAATAGGTGGGTGCTTGCATTACAAGACTACGATTTCCAAATAAGGCATGTTAGAGGTAGTGACAACGTAATTGCGGATGCATTATCTCGATGGCCAAAATGTTTGCCGGAATTCACCGAATTCGTGGAACGATCAGTAGAGTATAAGATTTTCCTGTAAAAAAGCACAAGCAGTAGATAGGCGTTCTTACGCATGTGCAGTAATATGCAAATCCAGCAGTGGGCAGACCCTGTATGGAATAGACTAATGACTTCACTTGAAGCTTATACAAAAATTTAAAGCACATAATGAACTCCTGTTTCGTAGAAAACAAGAGGGATCGGAAGAATGGTGCATATGTAATCCTGCAGATACAGTCGACAATGTAATTTTATGCACGCACCGATGTGGGGCCATTTAGGGATTAGAAAATGTGCAGAGAAAATTGCAACATATTGCTGCTTCCCGAACTTGAGCTGACGAGTCGGAAAGCTGGTATGGTCGTGTGTAATTTGTCAGAAGACATAGCATATAAATATGAGCACTCGTAACGAGCTACACTCAATCATCTGAACAAAAGCACTCCAAATGACATCAGTCGATGTCACAGGACCCTTACCGGTGGGTAGAGGTGGAGCCGGGTACATCATAGCTGTCTACAACATATTTTCAAAATATGTTAAAATGTGTCCGACAAGAAACTCTACATCGGCCACCACAGTAAGAAAAGTGGTCACCAACTACATTCCGCTTGTGGGAAAACCTTTCGCTTTGCTCTCGGATAACGCGGCCTATTTTAAAAGTCAGAAATGGAAACAGTTTCTGCGAGAGACAGACATCAAACACAGATTAGTGTCCCATTTTAGTCCAGTTAGCAATCCTATGGGGCGATGTTTTCGTGAGCTCAGTCGGTTCATAAGATCAGATGCCCCACATCAGCATACAAAATGGTAAGATCTAGTACCAATGTTTCTAAATATTTATAATAACCTACCACATGAATCGACTGGGTATACACTGGCCGAAATCATGAGATCAACGGTTATGCTAGATGAATGGGTGAAACCACTTCTGTGCTGTTCTTTTAGCTCTTCTATGTTTTGTTTTCCCTTTGTTTTAATTTCTTGATTAGCTGTCTTGCCTCCTCATTGGTTTTAGTGCATCTGGGAGTGCCTGTGCGATAGAAAAATTGTGTGGTCATTTCGTGAGCATGCGTGCACGAAAGTTTTCGTTCTTATCCACATTCGTTTATTTTAATCATTGTTAAGGCGCTGATAACCTCGCCGTTGGGCGCCCATAAGATCCCAAACCACACACACAAAACCACTCCCTAGAATACCCAGACATGAGTCACAGGAGGAAAGATTACAAGTCTGGGTGACGCTGAAAAAACAAGCTGACCTAAGACAGCAGAAACACAAGGAACGGTTAAATAGGGTACACCAGTACTACGTGGGAGATTTAGTATTACTGAAGACACATCCAAAAGCCTCAAGTATAAGAAAGAGTAACAAAAAGTAGCAACTGTTATATGCAGGTCCACATCGGATTATTAACATACCACATGAGGGATGTTATGTTTTGGCAAATCCTGAGACACGAAAAGTGCGTGGTCTTCAACCGCACAAAGATTTGAAATCCTTTGTGTCAAAGGAATGAATAAGACTATTCACTGTAAAATGAAGATCATGAAACAAAAGAAGTTACAGTAGTGTAAGGTTATTTAATTAGTTTTAGGTTCATTCTTGTATTTTTCTTGGGTATGTATTGTAAATATGTGTCTAAATGTTTATGTATATGTACATTTATGTGTCTGTGTATGAAGGCAGGATGTCTGCGTGAATACATATGATTCAGGTAAACAATGGCAATAAAAAGTGAATTACTAATGAGGACAGTGCTCTTAGTCAGTGGAAATTTAATAAAATCACATTGTCAGCAAGGAAATGTAGGCAGTTTTCATGGTCCCTAGGTGACTAATGTGTGCCCATAAAGCATCGACCAATTTCAAAGAATATTAGAATAACTGTAATGACAGAATTGTCAAACCTAAATATTGAAATTAAACTTTTATCACGGTGTAAGGTATTAATCCTTCACACGTTAGATACTTGGGAGTACTGTGCTCGGGTCCTATTATCAGAAAGCAAAGTAAACACTAGAGAATGAATCAGTGTTGCGAGCAAACATGATGGTTAAACATACCGATCTCAATAGTCCAGGTGACCAATTGGTTGAAATTTCTGCATGAAGGTACACTGGCTACATGAATGCTACCGAAATATGAAGACTTTTATTGTAAAATATGTACAATGTGTGCTACGTAACGTGATAGTGAAAGTGCTTATAATGGACTCTTCACACGTACAACGTACAAACTGTGTGCGAAAAGTTCATTTTAAGTGTCGAACAATCTGGACGTTAAAATAGCGACAGTGGAAGGTCAAAGCCTTTAAACAAACAGTAGACAAATCCACGAACTGTGTAGGTGGAAAAAGTAGTGAGCACAACCACAGAAAGGTATAACAGTGATACACTGAAAAGACTGTAAATCCGTAAATAGTATGTAAATTTATGGCCGAGGTCCGTAGCGTGTCGAAATGTCTCAGTATTAATGTGAAGTTTCACGTACCAAATAGTTAGATGCAGTGCATAAAACCTGTAGAAATATCACATGCATAAAAGTGTTATATGTACTATCAAACTGTGGAATCTGCATGCTGCAGTGAGCAACGTGAAAACACGGGACAACGTTCAACGACCCGCGGCAGGAGGCGAGTTCCCGCTCGTTTGCCCAGCACTCCAGCGGCACCGAACAACAAATTTATCCGACGAGAGCATCGGCATAATTAGTTGTAATAACTATGTAATATTCTGCAACTCTAAATTATTGAAATATTCTGGAATGTTGACCGCGAGAGACATGAAAGGTTTTTGTGATGTATGTATCTCCTAAAAACTATGTTACCTATGTAAAGTGGACGTGCATTGAAAGATTATGCTCTAGAAAAGTGGACAAACTTCGTAAAATTAACCATCAACGGCATATTTTTATGTTGTATGGACATGACATATGAGGAAGTTCGCCGATTGTCCTCGGAGGATGCCTTCCACAGTGGGCGAAACGTCAGGGGAGAGTCTTACTTATGGACGACGCCATCTCAGCCCGGAAGTGTTAAGTGATGAAAATAATTGATTGTAATGGGAGTGTGAACAGTTTGAAGAATCCGAGCAGGGTTTTTTAACCTGTTATTTTCCCGTCGCCCGTAACCTAACTATGGAAGTAAAGTTTTTGCTTACCGGGATTGTTCACCACACCAAACTGTTCTCAGCTGTCGCTTAGTGAAAGGGCGAAAGGTAGATCAATGCCCAGAGTCGAAATAGAAGAAACCGTATAAAAAGGGAAAATGTTCTTTGTAACAAATCAATTGTAAATTATCAATCATTGTAAAGCGATATATATAAAGCGATTTATATGTATAAAAAAACTAAAGACACGTAACGTGACACGTGTCTACAACACATACGTGTGAAAAGGGAAATGTGTTATTATAAAGTTTGTATGACTGTTCGCAAACCTCGAATGCTTTTGGCCCATTTATACCAGGGGACCTTGTACCAATATACTGTACAAAATATTAAAACGTGCAACGAAAAGACAGACACAAATCACAGTAAAATGAAAAAAGCAAAATGGGCATGCAATTAGTTCTCATAGTGGTAATTTCAACATAGATACGAAGCCCACACCTACTACAGTAGTACAAGTTTATATGCCAACTAGCTCTGCACATGATGAAGAAATTGAAGAAATGTATGATGAGATAGAAGAAATTATTCAGGTAGTGAAGGGAGACGAAAATTTAATAGTCATGGGTGACTGGAATTCGAGAGTACGAAAAGGGAGAGAAGGAAACGTAGTAGGTGAATATGGATTGGGGCTAAGAAATGAAAGAGGAAGCCGCCTGGTAGAATTTTGCACAGAGCACAACTTAATCATAGCTAACACTCGGTTTAAGAATCATGATAGAAGGTTGTATACATGGAAGAACCCTGGAGATACTAAAAGGTATCACATAGATTATATAATGATAAGACAGAGATTTAGGAACCAGGTTTTAAATTGTAAGACATTTCCAGGGGCAGATGTGGACTCTGACCACAATCTATTGGTTATGAACTGTAGATTAAAACTGATGAAACTGCAAAAAAGTGGGAATTTAAGGAGATGGGACCTGGATAAACTGAAAGAACCAGAGGTTGTACAGAGTTTCGGGGAGAGCATAAGGGAACAATTGACAGGAATGGGGGAAAGAAATACAGTAGAAGAAGAATGGGTAGCTTTGAGGGATGGAGTAGTGAAGGCAGCAGAGGATCAAGTAGGTAAAAAGACGAGGGCTAGTAGAAATCCTTGGGTAACAGAAGAAATATTGAATTTAATTGATGAAAGGAGAAAATATAAAAATGCAGTAAATGAAGCAGGCAAAAAGGAATACAAACGTCTCAAAAATGAGATCGACAGGAAGTTCAAAATGGCTAAGCAGGGATGACAGAGGACAAATGTAAGGATGTAGAGGCTTATCTCACTAGGGGTAAGATAGATAGTGCCTACAGGAAAATTAAAGAGACCTTTCGAGAGAAGAGAGCCACTTGGATGAATATCAAGAGCTCAGATGGAAACCCAGTTCTAAGCAAAGAAGGGAAAGCAGAAAGGTGGAAGGAGTATATAGAGGGTCTATACAAGGGCGATGTACTTGAGGACAATATTATGGAAATGGAAGAGGATGTAGATGAAGATGGAATGAGAGATACGATTCTGCGTGAAGAGTGTGACAGAGCACTGAAAGACCTGAGTCGAAACAAGGCCCCGGGAGTAGACAACATTCCATTGGAACTACTGATGGCCTTGGGAGAGCCAGTCCTGACAAAACTCTACCATCCGGTGAGCAAGATGTATGGGACAGGCGAAATACCCTCAGACATCAAGAAGAATATAATAATTCCAATCCCAAAGAAAACAGGCGATGACAGATGTGAAAATTACCGAACAATCAGTTTAATAAGCCACAGCAGCAAAATAATAACACGAATTCTTTACAGACGAATGGAAAAACTGGTAGAAGCCGACCCCGGGGAAGATCAGTTTGGATTCCGTAGAAATACTGGAACACGTGAGGCAATACTGACCTTACGATTTATCTTGGAAGAAAGATTAAGGAAAGACAAACCTACGTTTCTATGGTTTGTAGACTTAGAGAAAGCTTTTGACAATGTTGACTGGAATACTCTCTTTCAAATTCTGAAGGTGGCAGGGGTAAAATACAGGGAGCGAAAGGCTATTTACAATTTGTACAGAAAGCAGATGGCAGTTATAAGAGTCGAGGGACATGAAAGGGAAGCAGTGGTAGGGAAGGGAGTAAGACAGGGTTGTAGCCTCTCCCCGACGTTATTCAATCTGTATATTGAGCAAGCAATAAAGGAAACAAAAGAAAAATTCGGAGTAGGTATTAAAATCCATGGAGAAGAAATAAAAACTTTGAGGCTCGGCGATGACATTGTAATTCTGTCAGAGACAGCAAAGGACTTGGAAGAGCAGTTGAACGGAATGGACAGTGTCTTGAAAGGAGGATATAAGATGAACATCAACAAAAGCAAAACGAGGGTAATGGAATCTAGTCGAATGAAGTCGGGTGATGCTGAGGGAATTAGATTAGGAAATGAGACACTTAAAGTATTAAAGGAGTTTTGCTATTTGGGGAGCACAATAACTGATTATGGTCGAAGTAGAGAGGATATAAAAAGTAGACTGGCAATGTCAAGGAAAGCGTTTCTGAAGAAGAGAAATTTGTTAACATCGAGTATAGATTTAAGTGTGAGGAAGTCGTTTCTGAAAGTATTTGTATGGAGTGTAGCCATGTATGGAAGTGAAACATGGACGATAAATAGTTTGGACAAGAAGAGGATAGAAGCTTTCTAAATGTGGTGCTACAAAAGAATGCTGAAGATTAGATGGGTAGATCACGTAACTAATGATGAAATATTAAATAGAATTGGGGAGAAGAGGGGTATGTGGCACCACTTGACAAAAAGAAGGGACCGATTAGTAGGACATGTTCTGAGGTATCAAGGGATCACAAATTTAGCACTGGAGTGCAGTGTGGAGGGTAAAAATCGTGTGGGGAGACCAAGAGAAGAATACACTAAGCAGATTCAGAAGGATATAGGTTGCCGTAGGTACTGGGAGATGAAGAAGCTTGCACAGGATAGAGTAGCATGGAGAGCTGCATCAAACCATTCTCAGCACTGAAGACCACAACAACAACAACAATGGTAATTTATAATAAAATGAAATAATAATGGTACAAACGGACTCTATAACTGTATAAGATCTCTGTGCTATGTATTATTCTTTTACTCGCTGAGAAAAGAAAGGAAAAAGACCAACGTTATAACCCACTCTATGATCTAGTCTTGAAGCTAACACACCTTACGGTGGCCATTACGCATTATAAGTTGTAAATTTTAAATCATATGTGATAATTTTTGCTCATTGTGTACTTTTTCCTTCATATGCCTAGTGACCTTCACGCAGAAATAAAACATATTATTTGTAAGGTTTTCACCACGCTGGATAAACTACAAGATCGGTCGAACAATCGATCATTCTCGACAGACATCTTGCGTAGGAAAATTTTCATTATAAATTTCATTGCGTTCCATCATCCACGGACACATTATAAGACTTGCACCATAATTATTAAGGAAAAGAAAGTGAATTTTCTATTTTATGTTTTATGAAAGTAAAAACTAAGAACACTCCATTAAGTTCAGATATTAGCCGCTTCTCAGAAAGACGAAGATTATTACGTTAAGAAAAAAAGAGAAGAACGTTATTCATTAGAAGGTTTCTTCTAATTAAATTTCACTACGGTAAAGATATCCTGCAGCAACATTTTAATGTGATAACACGAAATACAATCCCTGAGATTTGTTACGATATTATGATGTTACGATATTACGTTTCTGTCCGTATGAAAGCTCCACGTAGACCTCTGTTTAAGAAATTCTAAAAGCGCCTCAATTCTAAAAGCACCTCATGCAATTCCTATATTAACAAGGCTGTGAGTCGCTCTCTGTTAAATAATCAGAGTTCAGAGAACTATTTTTCGGAAGTTTAGATTCAGGTCGTACACATTTTCATGATTCTTTCATGTTTCCGCTTCTTCAAGTAAGTGCTGTATTCGCGCTCTTGCCTGGCGTAAATATCAGTAAAGTGGTAAAATCTTACACTCTTTTCGTCACATTCGTTGAATACACCGTAAGTATACTTAAGACGGTGTACAGACCAGATCGGTAGCGGCACATGCTGTAGTGTTGCTCTTGGGAGGTGAAAAGAAAAAGAATTGTTACTTTATATTTTTTGAAAAAAGTCGAAAAAGTGATGTTGGCATTGAACATCTGCATTACTTCGTCACATGGTGGTTCTCCGCTTCCAGTGTTTCGAGTAGTCTCGAAATTCAGTCTGCACGCGCAAGTGGCCGGAGCTTTCCTGCAGAGCATTGATTTCGCGTTTGAGGTGCCGTGCGTCGATTTTGTTCGTCGTATCGTGACTTTGTGCTTTTTAGATTGCTGGAGGGAGCTTCCTCACATCACTTCCTGTCCACTATCCAGTTACGGATTCACAGGTAAGTGGTAGCTACTGCTGCAACTGCATGTGTGGAATGACATTGATTACGACACACCGCACACATCAATGAATTTTTCACACATATGGTGCAGGAGAATACAGCCACTGAAAATCGTCGAACTTTATAACTTCACTTGCACTGTGGTGAGCGTCTGCGTGAACGCTGTATTCGATGAAATTCCCACTTCATAACATCACACTGTGTCTAAGAGTTGATTTACATACTAATATTTATAAGAGTTCAATAAATCGAAAAATAATCTAATTGACCACTTTGAATCAGAACAATTGTTTCTTAATTAGTCATTTCTTTTACCATTTATGCCTGCGGTCACAGGTAAGTTATTAAAAGTCCTTTTCCTTTGAATAAACTCATTCCGATCTCCTTTAGAAATTAATTGCATTCGTAGTAATCTTTATTACGCTTGCTTATTCATTTTGTAGGCCCAATACATTTTTAATGCTCATCTTATTTAGTGACTTGTGAGTGGTGCTTCATTTATGTCAAAGTTTCTCTCGTTTTTGCTTGTCTTTAAGGAAAATTTGAGGACAGATTTCAAAATAGCAAATCCGCCTCTGGATTTCGTGTAGAAATACGAACAGTCGAAGAACAGTGGGCAAAGCGGGCCTACTCGCGGATCGCCGACAGAATTTAAATTACTCCTCAACGATATCGAATTTTTATACGTAGTGCCTCACTTCCCAAGCACACGTGCATCTTTACAAGTTGATCTGGGGAGCGGATAGGGTCGAGAATCTTAAAGGATTTTCACTTAGGAAATGGATTCAATATTCACATAATCACAGAGAAAACAATAAATATTGCAGTGCACACTTAAAATAGAATCATCAAGAGTGTTGTTGTTTGTTGCTGTGGCGATCTGTGAAACTTGGTCGAGATTCTTATCCTATTTGCTTCTACCTTGTGATTTTTCAGTATCGCTAATGCTCTATAGTATCGTGAAGTTGCCATAATAAACCATGTTACTCATATGTTCTTTTACTCGGCTTGTTTGTAGTCTGGACTAATCTTAATTTGCGTTACATAATTAACTTCCTTTTTATTCCATCACGCTTTCGCTTAAGGTTAACGTCAGGTCTTTTTAGAACAATGGCGCTGCGTTATCAATCTGTTCATGCTTAATCCTAGGTATCTGTTTACTTCAAAGAGATGTTATTTTATCGCTGGCACAGCACTGTGCTGCAACGTACAAGTTAAATCTACAGACTGTTTTGCACTAACAGGTGGTGCCTTGTTTACTTCACGTTTGAAATTAGGGAATAACCTCATGGAATCGAATCTTTTCACAGTACTTTCCTCCTTTGTCTGGACGTTAAGTATTCTCTTTCAAAACAGGTCATTAAGTTGTCCTCGATTAAATTTCACTTTTATATTTACTATTAAGCGAAAGAAGTGCATTATTCGCTCCTTCTTCCTCATTTTCATATTACTATTAAGCGGGAGAAGTGCATTATTCGCTCCTTCCTCTTTCCTCATTTTAGTACCTCGGGGCTAATTAATACCTCTCGAGTACATTATTTTTCTTACATACTAAATTATAACTAAAACTGGAAATCGCCTCTAGGACATGTCCTCCTGTTTACATAAAGTTTATTCATGTAAATACTTGTCTACAACTTATTCTGTATTTTATTTTCCAGATATGTTGTTTTAATACATAAGGTTTCCTTTTAGCACCGGTTAACGTCCTTAGTCCAGTTCAGTTCTTGTCACTCACTGGTTAATCCTGATCTCCAATACCTTAGAATTTTCTTACAGCTTTAATTAACTTAATTCCTGGAGTTATAAAATTTTCTTAAATCGTGAGGGTGGAACAATCCCTTGATTTTATTCTTGGCAGGGTCAGATTATAAATAGCTACCAATGTGTGGTTTCCTCATTATCGCAAAGGGACCTTCATAAATGTGTTGCCACTCACGATTCTTCATTAACAACAGGGATGGTTTAAAGTGGGTCTTGAATAATACCTTTTCTCCTTCTTTGAAATCGATAACTCTGTTTACCTTCTTATCAAATGCCCTTTTTTGCAGGTTAGCATACGTTGTCAATGATATGAGAGCTTGCCTAATTTTTGCGTCTAGGTCCAATTCGTTGTCTTGTAACTTTGGAATGGTGTCTATCCACTCATTCCTTTCTTTTGATCTTGACATTAACTCATGTGGCATGAATCCGGTCGACAGATGAGGAAGGTGGTTTACAATCTGTTCGAAAGGTGTTACGAAGTCTATCCACTTAGATTGCTTATTCGGAATGTACGTCCTTATAAATTTGTTAAATTCTTTGAAGATTCTTGCTGTAGGATTCGACTGCGGCCGAAACCGGGATATCAAAATTTGTTTGATTCCATGGCAAGCAAGAAGCAAGAAATGGACGTCACGGGCGTGATGTGAAATTTGAAGCATTATCGGACAAGATTGACTCAGGAACCCCGAATCGTAGGAAATAATCATTTTCAATGCGACGAATTATCGGATTTGCACAAGGAGATTTCACTACGTACATTCTTAGAAAAATTGTCCAGGATTGCTACTAAGTATTTAGCGCCTCCCCAACCGGTGGGTAGTGGACTGGCCCAATCAATACTAAGAAGTTGGTTTGGCCTTTCAGCAATTGTTGGATTTAGTGGGATTGAAGTGGAAACGTGTAAGGATTTTGCCTTTTGACAGATGACACAGTTTCTCAATAATTTATGACTTCTCTGATGTAGGTCCGTAACACAACAGTAAGTCGAGATTTTCCTTTTACGTTTCTCAGGTCCGTAGCGACCCCATGAAATGTGAGTGTACCACAGAAGATGTTCAATGAAATTTCGAGGGATGCAAACACACCACCTCTCAGATATCTCTGACATGAACTTTATAAAACTTTCACAACCTGTGGGCTGAATTTTCATGAATCATTTGTTGAACCTTTTTCATTTTGGGTCTGTATTTTGAAGAATCTGAATCTGCCTACATAACTGAAGAAAATGCTTTCTGTGAATTGGATCTTTCATTAACAGATTTTATAATTAGACATTTGTTCCACCAGTTTGCTGGTTTCTGGTAAGCCCTCAGGTGAGTGAGAAAGTGAGTCATCTATAACATTATCTTTACCTTTTATATATACAGTATCAAAATCATATTCCTGTAGGAATAAGCACCATTGTGTAAGACGGGGATGTTGCGACTTGCATGTAAGGAGAAATGATAAGGCTTGATGGTCTGATAAGGCTTGATGGTCTGAACAGACTTTAATTTTTCTTCCATAGATATAATAGTTAAATCGCCTAAAAGCCCATATAACGGCTAGTGCCTCCAGCTCCGTAACCGAATAAGACTTTTCACACTCAGATGACACTCGACTCACAAAGCTATCCCACTTGGATTTGCTCGTGTCCATCTACTAATTGAATCTGGAAAAGACAAGCGCCGATACCCACAAAGGAAGCATCTGCAGTAATGCAAAATTCCTTATCCATCTGAGGATGATGGAAAATGTTACTGTTAACCAAACTGTCTTTAATTTTCTGAAATCCGTCTTGGCATTCCGGCGTCCAATTCCAATGTGAATTATTTTCCAAAAGGTTGTGAAGAGCGGGATTGTTCAATACTTGATTGGAAACAAAACGTCTGAATAATGACATAAGACCGATAAATCCTCTCACTTGCCTTTTTGTAACCGGTGTTGGAAAGTTTTTTTTATAGCAGACAATTTTTCCGGGTCAGGTTTAATTCCTTCATGGGTGATGATGTGCCCTAAAAATTTAATTTCCCTTTTTCCAAACTTGGATTTCTCGAGATTTGCTGTAACACTATACTCTCTTAATCGTTGAAAAACCTTTTGCAAAATGGTTCAAATGGCTCTGAGCACTATGGGACTTAACATCTATGGTCATCAGTCCCCTAGAACTTAGAACTACTTAAACCTAAGGACATCACACAACACCCAGTCATCACGAGGAAACCTTTTGCGAAAGTGCCACTTGATCTTCCCAGTTTTTCGATTCTACAAGAAAGTCATCCACGTAGACTGTTACCTCATCTAAAAGTTCAGGACCTAGTACATAGTCAAGGGCTGCAATGAAAATTCCGGAACTCACATTTAGTCCAAACGGTACAACTTTAAAATGGCAAGATCTACCTGCAAATATAAACGCAGTGTGCTGCCTAGACTCCTGTGCAAGTTTTACTTGCCAGTAACTGCTTTTCAAATCGAGGGTGCTCAAATACTTAACTCCATGAAACTTCTGCAGATGCTCTTCAAGAGCCTTAGGTCTCGTTCTTATGGGTACTATAATTTTATTGATTAATCTTGCGTCTAAGACTAGCCTTACGCTACTATCTGATTTTAGTACAGACAATAAAGGACTCGAATAAGGTGAATGAGATACTTCTATCACATTCCAGCGTAACATTTTCCTGATCTCGCACTTGACAGCTTCGCGTCTCGCATATGGAATGGAACAGCTTGTTCTACAGTTGGTTGAATGGGGCAGGACATCCATTCGATATTCAAAGCCTTTTATTAGTCCAGGTTTCTTAGAAAATACTTGAACGTAGTCTGTTAACAAATTGTAAAGCTCACTCTTCTGTTGTTATGATAATTCAGTGGACTCACTAGCTTTAACGTATAATTCATTCTGACCGGGAATTATGTCTTTATACACATCGTCGTTAACACTTTCAAGATCTGTCAAGTCTCCTGTCTGGCTGTACTGTTGTATTTTAGTCCATGGTCGTACTACTATTTGAAGTACACCAAAATTTGTCTTCATCTTACTTCTTAACAAATGTACTGTTATTTGTTGCTGACCTGCTACTAGAGCACAGATTCCACAGTAAAAGTCAATTTTAGCTTTCGTCTGTCTCAAGAATTCCATACTCAGGATACATGGCACTGATAGGTTTTCAACAATAAGAAAAATGCATGTTACTGAAATAGACTCTATCTGGATTTGAAGCTGAGTCTGAAGATTTACACGTTGTGTTAGTGGACCAGTTGCTCCCGAAACGGTGCAACCTTGAATTGGAAGTGATAAAATTTTGCATACAGAGGATATTTGCTTAAGTAAACATAAAGATAAGACATTTATATTAGCTCCTGTATCTACGATGGCTGTTACTGGTATGTTGGCAATTGATACTCTTATGGAAACTTGAACTTGTTCGTCCCTTGCGTCATTATTGTCTTTCATCTCAGTGTCAGCTACTAGATCATCCCGTAAGTTTGTCTCTTTGTCATACCTAATTGCTTTAACTTCGTGTGGACTAATGGACAGGGTGCCCCCATTCAAACCTGCAGCATCCTCTAGGAGGCTCAAAGGTACTGCTTTTAATTTTCCGCTCGACGCGTACTTTCCTGCTGATTTATATTTCTTAAAGTTTCTTCCGTCTCGAACTGGTGTTCGTTTTGTGGTACGAACTCGGGTGGAAATGGATCTTGTTGTCCTGGCGTATTCCCTAGCGCATAATATATTTGCGTATTATGCGGGCATTTAGGCTTCAGACATCCCGAAGGTCCATTCGCTTGTTGCGTAAAGTGTATATTTTGTGGCTGAAAAGTATTTTGGTGTGGCTTGTGTTGATTGTAACCGTTATTGAAAGGTGTACATGGGTCTCCATCTTCATTTAGCCACGTATTTCCTTTCCACATACGATCTGAATCATAATACTGATCGTTTTGATAATTACCGTTGGTCCGCTGCGTGTTTCCATATTGATGGAGCTCTGTATTATAATGAGCATTTCCGTACTGATGTGTTGACGAATTATATATTGGATTGTATCTTTGGCCGTTATTGTACTTATTATTGTATTTACTGTTGGAGTACGTAGTGTGTTTATTTTTGAAACCGTTGCGGGGTTGGTACTGGCCGTCGCTGTGACGCCCTTTCGCTCGGTCACCAATGTTACCTGCGCACTCCGTATTGTGCTGGCCGCCTGCACTAAAGTGGCTGTTGCCAACATCAACTCTAGCGTCCTCGTAAATCAGATCTAATGAGTCTAACACAGATAGGAAGGTGTCCGTATCGTCCTCAGACACGTTTGCTAACTGTTCTCTGATCGCAATCGGTTCCTTAGTTTTTAGAATCATAATGTCTTTGGCGGTGATCGGCGAATCCCAGAACTTGATTTTCGCTAAATACTTTTCAAAATATCTCCTCAGATTACCGCGCTTACTGTTAAATACTTCGGCGTTGTAAACCTCTTTTCTCAGGCGCTGCTGCACACCAGAACTCCAGAATTTAGCTAAAAACATCTGTTCAAACTCTTCATAACTTTTACAAGAGTCGGCCATTTCGATTCCCCATAGCTGCCTTCGATAAATCCAGTAACAAATTGAACTCGCTGGCGGTCACTCCAGCTATCCCGAAAAATTCCTGAAAAATTTCGGAGGATTACTATAGGTCGAATTTTTCTTTTCTGCGGGTGAAAGGTCGGAAAAACACGATTTTGGTCATGGTTTCCTTCTGCATCAAACAGACAAAAGTGGGTGGGCTGGTACTCTGGTTAAATTGTGCTTCTATAGAACTATGAGTTTGAGCGTTATCAAGTGGTGAACGGTAATGTACCTGCTGTTGTTCATTACATGGTGGTGAATTATTCCACTCTCCTGACGTGGGATGTGGGGAATTTTGAATTTGACATTTTAGTGTACGAACTTCTTCAATTATCTGATGAGGCCATTCAGGTAAATATTGAGCTAACGTTCGTCTTATCTGACCTAATTCCGACATGACCGTGTCTCGTGTTTTTCCAGGGGCTGCCAGTATATCAAAGGTAACATTTTTGACAGTTTCCCTTAGTTCGTTCATGACCTTGTTTTCTATGAATCCGTCTTTGTTTTTAATCCACTCTTGGTAGTGGTCGGACAATGCATCGGCATGTGCCTTAACAGTCTCAGTCTGACTGGAAAGATCATCAACAACATTCTCGATCGTGTCTACTGCGTTTTTAACTCCTTTGACTTCATCAGAGATTGCATTGTAATCTTCTTTCAAGGTCGCAGCTTGTTGATGATATTCCATCACTTTTGAATTTGTCTCTCCCTTGGCTGATTCAGTTTTTGAATCTAACCGTTTTGAGATATCCTCTATTTTTGACTCTACTTGTGTGTCAATTTCTAACCTAATGGTCGTGATTTGATTACTGATTTGGTTTAGGACATTAACCAATAGGGTATTTAAATCAGCTGTTATGTCTGCCTTTAGTTCGGCCTTCACCGAATTTAACCGTGTATTTAGGTCATTTATCTCAGTTTGCAGATATGTTTTTACTGAATTTATATCTGTTTTTACTACATTTATGTCTGCTTTTACTGAATTGCACAGATTTGTAAGGACCTGATCTTTATTATGCCGTCTTTCAGCCTTCTCTTTTTCTTCGTGGGACTTTTCATCTAATCTTTCCTATTTTTGACTTTCAAACTTACGTTCCATTATTGCCTCAATATTGCGGCGAAGTAATTTTTTTTTCAAATGTGGGAGTAGTTTGCACACTAGGACCGGCTTCTAAAACTTCGGTCAGGGCTGTTTCTGCCTCCGCTCATGTTCCTATCGTGCGTGATCATAATGGATAATGAGGTCCATTCGCATAACCACTGTCGTCTGCTTTTGTTTGTGTCCGCTGCTTACCGCCAGCTATGTTCATGAATTTTTTATCAAACGTCAAAATTTTAGAGATATTATTTGTCACTGCCGTCAGTCGTTTGTCGGTAACGTAGTGCTATGGCTTCTGGGACCTAATATGAAATTATAGCTCTGGGTAACAACTGACATTCACGTACGCCAAGAAGACAAGATGGTTCCTACTAATTACAAACAAATGAAATATCACACGTTTTACCAGTTTTGAGCGTAATTATCCGCCATATTGTAAAACAATGGAACACTTTTAATGAATTTAACTACAGAAGAATGGACTATGGAGGAATTGAAATAAAGCTGTTTCAAGGCGAGGAAAGACAGGTTTACGTTTGTGAACAACTTGAAAGATACTACAAAATCTAGGCTACTGCGTACGGAAATTTCGCTTACTATGGTTGTCTTGATGGCTGTACAACTGGATACTAGCGTAATTTAGCCTTATCTTAAGTCGTTCTTCTGGATTGAGTAAAGGTTTGTCCCATTTGCCTTTTTCGGTTGAATTGCATTCACATGAAAAAAATTAAACAATTATTAGCACAAGTACAGAATTGTATTTTCTTTTATTTTTTTAACACATTCATACGATGATTTTTGATCAAGTCCCTGTTCGGGCGCCAAGTGTAGCGTTGCTTTTGGGGGGCGAAAAGAAAAATAATTGTTAGTATATATTTTTTAAAAAATGTCGAAAAAGTTAATATTTTTGTGAGCCACTTGGCAACAGAATCAGGGATTGATTACACTATTATAACAACATACGTTGAGCATTAAATGCTTGGTAGGATTATTTTGAACAAGAGCACCAGATTTATTTATTTGAGATCGTTTGGAAGAAACATTGTCATTTCTGTGCATTTTTATAGTCGCGATGTAGTCATACCCGGAACAACACTAAGGGACCAGAAGATTTATAGACTTCAAAAGAAACGTAACACTACACAATTTTTTAAAAAAAGCTGATTCAGAAATAATAGGAAAACGATAATGTTCCCTCTGCTTCATGCTGCGTTCGGCCCATCAGCGTGATCGTAATTTCTGGTGATGAACTAACACAAAATAATTGAGATTCAGGTAAATAAGGAGAGGGAAATCATCAACGTTAATTGACTAAAAAAAGCACACTTATCTTTAATACACGTTTTTAATGCTACGTACCTTTTCATATTAAATTACAATAGATTGCTGCCATACGTGGCAAGATAAAAAGAGAGTTACAATGCCCAATTTACTTCCCACAACAACCACATTATCTTGTCTTGGGGGTAGAGAATAAATGTACCATTCGCCTCCACTACATCGCAATCATCACTGACAGTCAGCTCATAAGATTAAAAATCTCAAAAGTATTCGATTATAGAACAAATTAACCGAAGATCGACATGAGGTACCGTTTCAAAAGGAAACAAAAACGCACACAAAAATTTGTATCTGGCTACTCAACAATTTCTCACCACTTTCATCGTCACAGGGACCTAACGTATATGCAAGATTAACTGTGTGAAACGTGAATGTAGAAACGATATACTGATTTCACCCCTAGTCTCTGCAACGTAGTTTCTGTGTAACTCATATAATGAAGTGGTATCATCATGTGAAGAAACTGTCATGAGTAGTGTGTCTGTGTCGAAAACCACGCAGTGAGGTCGCAACTTTCACTTTAGAGTCGTCGGTAATAGTCGAAATCTAGCGGCCAGAGAGTGACCTGAGGCATGTCGTGTTATTTGATGCATGCAATCCCGGCGATAGCATGTTGTGGAATGAAAGTATAGCATGGCGCGACTACACCACTGTTCAGTAGCGGGCATTCTGGAACTAGTACAACGTTAGTGACCACTCTTCTATTACGGAACGCAAAACCGTAACATCCAGTAAAGGTGCAACACAAGTATGAATCTGTCCTGTCTAAGTTCAATACACATTATGGTTCCTCTCCAGAAGTAAACATTGTCGTGAGTTTAAGTCCGTTACCGGTGTCGTGGCTGCAGTGTCCGCTGTACCCATAGATCTAACACTCCAAATGAGGACCGTAGACTGCCGATTCAGGACCTGCCAATTCTAGACAAGTGTAGACAGCTGTTCATACGGTGGGGCTTGGGTTAAATAGCCACGCAGATTGAAACTGGGAATCAGCGTGATTTGCTGTGACCACCGAGCAACATGACGCATCCGCTCATTGGTTTCTCCGGCAGAGTGATGTTATTCATCTGCCTCATTAATGTGCGTGACAGACAGGCGCAAAGCAATCTCTGTGGAAGCCCGCAAAGTAATTGCTGCTCTGGCTTCGCCTTGATGTAAGCCGAACCCGCACGCCATTCGTGACAGAAGAGTGGACTACACGGCAGAGACTGTAGTGTGGGACACAACTGAACGTCTGCTTGTCATTTTCACGATCCCGATCTGAGTGCAACTTTCTAGAAGTGAAAACGTGACAGAGTTAAGGATGGTAAAAACGTCTACTAATATATAGCACAAAAACGATGGCTGATATCACTTCCTTTGTGTAAAATACAAGACAAAGGCGAAAACTTCTCACCATGAGACAGAGATAACGTTAATAACAGCCGAGTTATGTCTATATTAGACTGGTAAATGCTGTGGAATAAGATTCTTAATATAGTGCACGGTGTGGTTTCGGTTATATACATTTTTACATTATTCTCGTCATTTGTGTTTCTTTGCTTCGTTCAAATAACTAAATTGGAATACTGCCTCTGTCTGTTAATGTATCGTATTTATAGAGGCTGAGATTGGGACTAAGACCAGCATTTGTCTAATCGATCGAGGAAATCCCATTAGTAGCATTGCACTCTGGGAACATGCATATGTCGTCAATGTCTACATCCAGCACTCGTATATTCATTATGTATACGCCAGTACAGGGGAGACATTTTAACTGAAAGTGTCGGCGGATAAATACAATATTGCAGTGCCTGTGTTGCACCATAAGTACGGCGACATCTACATCTACATCTTCAAGATTATTCTGCAACTCACAATTAAGTGCGTGGCTGAGGGTTAACAGAACCACCTTCAAGCTACTTCTCTGCCGTTCCTACCCCGAAAAGCGCGCGGTAAAAACGAACATTTAAATCTTTCCGCGTGAGCTCTTTTTCCTCTCATTTTATTTTGACGATCATTTCTCGATATTTAGATGGGCACTAACAACATACTTTCATACTCTGAGGAGAAAGTTGGTGATTGAAATTTCACGAGAAGTTCGTTCCGCAGAGAGAAACGCCTTTGTTTTAAATACTGCCACAGCAATTCGTGTGTCATATACTTGGCATTCTCTCTACCCGTCCGGTTAGCCAAGAGCGCTAACGCGCTGCTTCCTTAACTCGGGTAGGGGCGCCGGCCCCAGATCGAATCTGCCTGGCGGTTTAACGCCGAGGGCTGGTGTGCTGGCCAGCCTGGATGTGGTTTTTAGGCGGTTTTCCACATCCCCCTAGGTGAATACTGGGCTGGTCCCCATTTCCGCCTCAGTTACATGGCTCGCAGACATCTGAACACCTTCGCACTATTCCATGGATTCCACTCGTCGCAGACAGTTGGGGTACACTATTTCCTTCCCAGGGGGGTACCGGGGTGGCGGAGAAGGGCATCCAGCCACCACTTAAACTAACATAGCCACATCCGATTAACC